>NC_069104.1:4880016-5546904 GCF_947172395.1 Bicyclus anynana | reverse complement strand
GAAACCGTGCGGCGTCAGCTAGTGTGTTCTATGGTAATTGGTAAGAGTTTAATCATGATTTTTTTTATTGTTTACAAGTTAGCCCATGACTACAATCTCACCTGATACGTGATGATGCAATCTAAGATGGAAGTGGGCTTATTTGTCAGGAGAAGGGGGAAAATCTACACCCCTTATGGTTTCTACACGATGTACCGGAACGCTAAATCTCTTGGTGGTAAGTCTTTGTCGATTTAATCATGATTTAAATTAGTAGGTGTCTGTTATGATAGGAGATACTGAGTGTTCTTTCTTCTAAGAAACATTTAGTTGAATTAATTAATTGGTCCAGGTCTGGCGGGTGGGAGGCTTCGGCCGTGGCTAGTTACCTACCGACAAAGACGTACCGCTAAGCGATTTAGCGTTCCGATACGATGTCGCGTAGAAACCGAAAGGGGTGTGGATTTTCATTTTCCTCCAAACAAGTTATCCCGCTTCCATCTTAGATAGCATCATCACTTACCATCAGATGAGATTGTCAAGGTCAAGGTCTTGTGTAAAGAATAAAAAGTTAAAATTCTTATTATTTGGGAAGTTGGTGGTGTCAGGTGTGTGCCTCGGAGTCGTTAACCCGTCGTGCCGTCGTACGCAATGTCTTTAACATCTGATAGTGATCGTTATCATCCTAAGCCCGCCAACTCCCATTGGAGCAGCATGCGGGTCTAACTAAGCTTCATATTCCCTCTCCTATAACGAGGGAGATGCAGTGTGCCGTTAAAATAGGCAGAATTTCGTCCCAAATAAATTAGTTTTATTATTAAATTAAATTAATTAATAATTATTAAATTAGTTTAATTGTATTATTTGATTTTCATAAATTAAATTATAACTTTCAAAGCGAATCAAGTACCTACACAATTATTTTATTTATTTAAGCCACATTTAAGCATCCCTGGTACGCGGTGGGTGTTACCGAGGCGTGCAAACTGAGCAGTTGAGCACATGGGCCGTAGCGATTAGTTTACACACGAACGCTTTGCACGCAGCGTGGAAAATGCTCACTGGCCTGCAGGGCTAGCACGGGCAAGGGAGAAATTTATCCACGGGGAGAGGATAAAACGTTTATCCCCCACACTCGTTTTATCCACTCACCGCGCATGGGCACGCCGGTGGATATAATATCGCCGGTGGATAAACGGAGGGAAAGACTTGTCAACCCATTTGTATATATCTTATAAATTGGCATTAGGTATATTAATAGTCCGAAATAAACGTAAATTTGATAATATTTGGTTATTTCGTGCATATTATTTATCTGTTTCATATTATTTTTCTGTTATGTTTGGCATTGTTTTGTTTGGTGATTGTTTTTTGCGGTGGTTTGTAGTAGGTATCTATAGTATCTATCATACTAGCGGACCCGGTCAAGCTTCGTTGTGACATAAGTGCACTTATTCTCTATCCCTACTCTACCCTTCTTTACCTCTACCCCTACCCTACCCCTGCCCTACCCCTACCCTACCCCACCCCTACCCCACCCCTACCCCACCTCTACCCTACCCCTACCCCACCCCACCCCTAACCCACCCCTACCCTACCCCTACCCTACCCCACCCCTACCCCACCCCACCCTACCCCTACCCTACACCACCACTACCCCCCCAACCCCCACCCCTACCCCCCCTACCCTACCCCACCACTAACCCCCAAACCCCCCCTTACCCCCCCCCACCCCACCCCTACCCCACCCCACCCCTACCCCACCCCTACCCCACCCCCACCCCACCCCCACCCTACCCCTACCCTACCCCTACCCTACCCCTACCCTACCCCACCCCTACCCCACCCCTACCCCACCCCACCCTACCCCTACCCTACCCCTACCTTACCCCTACCCCACCCCATATTGCGAAGCAATTGTTAAAGACCAAAATATGCGAGACATAATTGTTTTTTTAAGTAAAGTTTTATCCCCACATCAACTTCACAGGGAAAAATTTATCGCGTTTAAATGTCAAAAGTCCCAAACTATATCATTTTATCCACTCCATATGCCATAGTCGAGGAAAAGATCTCCACGCGTAATGTCAATCGGGGATTAATTTGTCTTTCCCTTGTGGCCATGCTATGACGGGTGGATTTATATCCTTAGTCAGTGGATATAATTGGTGGATAAAAATTTTATCCCTTGCCCATGCTAGCCCGGCTGGAATATCAAGTCTTCCATTTTTAAATATAATGCCGCAGCCACACTATGCTGCTCGCGCTGCCGCGATGCTGCCGTCCACAGATTATTAGCCGTGATTTGCCGTCTGTCCACACACTGATCTACTAGAATTAGTCCTTTGACTTATGCTAGCGCTCGTGCCGTCAGAATTGGTAGCGGTGGGCAAGAAGAGGTGAATGAAATGTAAGGCGGCCAACCGTCCCGTATTCTGCGGGACCGTCCCGTAATGCTAGATGTAATCCCACTTTTAAATATTAGTAAAATAGTCCAGTAAAACGTTGGATGCGTCCCGCATGTCCCGCATTTCTTACCACACGACACACACATACTTACACAACACCCACACGCGCGCACTAACTATAGCGCTGCATCTATACCTTCTCTCTTTCTCTCATGAGGCGTAAGAGCGGGAGAGATGTGATATACTAGGGCATTTATTTGACTTTTGTACCTAAGTTTTGTGTTTTTATCTTAAACCGACTAAACTTCCCCCCCACCCCCACCCCATCTATCCTCAAAAAGTCCCGCATTCAATTTTCAGAAAGTGTGCCGCCTTAATGAAATGCTACTACTAAACAACTTGCTACCGCCCAAAAATCGTTCGTTCTCATAAAATACCTAGGTACTAAAGTAGTCCGAAATAGGCATTACACACAGCTGCAGCTCTGCCAGTCCAACGGACAAGTGCGAGACGTGCTCGACTCGACACCGAGGGGTTCGTACATTTGAATAGTGTACATATTATGATATGTACCTACCTATGTCCATCCGTCCAAAAGTTTAAAATAATACCTATGGTAGGTATGTCCATCCGTCCGAAAGATTAAAAATACTGTGACTATGACTAAATCGCTTTGTATGTGACACAGAATGGTGGTTAACAAATATTTTAAAACCCCCTGTAAGAACAACAATAAGTGACTACAGCGCCCTCATTTATTATCTACTCTTTTGAGACGCACTAATAATAAATAAATAATTATTGACAAACACATTCTACTCTATAAACCATAAAGTAGAATGGATATAGTCTTTATGTCAACGTCAACTGACACTGACAATGACAATTGACATTTAACATTATTGGCTCGGCCGTCGGCGGTGCTGAATGCTGATGAATTTTCTCTGATTTTGCTAAGAAGATAAATATTGCAAAACTATTGACATTTTGTAATATTAGGATATATTAGAGTGTAATATTATTATGTGAATAAATACCAAGATCAAGATTACTTATTAATAAAATCGTTTTAAGGTAAGTTTTATCAAGTAGTCTTACTATTTTTGTATCTAATTTATTAGTCGATTAATACTGACTAAACTGGATCGAACTATAAATTGAGATGGTAAAATTTTCTGTAATTAGTTGTATGTGGTTAAACTTTCATTTATTTCTATGATAAATATATTTCATTGAGCATTTGTGAATCACAAGTGACGCCATTGTTTACAGGCAATAACAGTTTACAAAGTAGGTATAGTTAATAGCTATTAGGTGTTACAATTTAGCCCAGTTTCAGCGAACTGCGAAGGCCAAAGAGCTCGTAGAGAGTAATATATTCTTTGTCAGAGAGGTGTTGTTAGTGAAAAGCAAAGTTATGTACTCTTTTTGTTACATCTGTTTATAAATTGTATTTGAGAATCTTATAGTAGCAGACACTCTGCAGTTTCAGTAGGGTAGTTACTGTTCCCCTGGCAATATTGAGATTAAATATAGCCTACAGTACCACGCACAACGGCCAAACACTTGGCTAAGTGCGGAAACAGCCCAGAAGAAAGAAGAAGAAGAAGCCTACAGTACTCGCTGATTATGTAGCTTTGCATTTTTAAATGTTTTTTTACAACAGTCCAGTTGATTTAAAGCCTAAGAGTATTTTATGAAAACAAACAACATAATCATTTTTACAGTTACTTTATATGTTTATAAAAATGTATTTGACTCTTCTGAGTTCTCTGTCTGCATCTGCAGTCAATAAAAGTACTTTAAATAAATTAGATCCATGAAACTTTCCTAATTGTTTTCTTTCCTATTAAAAACTTTAGTTCAACTTGGTGAACCAACTTCTAAAAAGAACGAGGTTCTATGTTTGGCTATATGTGTATTAATTAGAGATGGGCCGAGTACTCGGTTGATACTCGGTACTCGGCATACTCGGCGGATTTTTTGATACTCGTACTCGGCCAAATAACTTGGTCGGTGAATGCCGAGTATACCTTGTTTAAGAAAAGCATTATTTAGGTACATCAAAAGTGCTTGTAAACTAAGCCTACTTGAAAAAAACTATTTTGAATTGAATTAGTACTTGTTTACGCGCGCGAAATGGGAATTTGATTGAACCGAGTTACTCGGCCGAGTACTCGGTTGAAAAAAAATTGAACCGAGTAAAACTCTGTACTCGTTACTCGGCAAAAGTGTTACTCGGCGCATCTCTAGTATTAATTAATAATTTCTGTTACAGAAACATGGAGGTGTCACATTCTTTAACACTAAACGAGACGGCACTGCTGCAACTGCCTGATGACAAGAAGCCTCACTTTATATTTGAGTGGCTCAGATTTTTGGATAAAGTTCTTGTTGCAGCACATAAGGTATATTTTTCTATTCAAGAAATACCACAGCAATCAGCACATAAGAGACATGATAGCCCTGTGGATATTATGGCCTCTGATTCAATGGGTGTAGGTTGGTTGTGGGCGTGCACCTCAAACTTTTCAGTTGTGTGCGTTTTAAGAAATAAAATATCACATGTCTCGAATGGTGAAGGAAAACATGGTGAGGAAATCTGCATACCTGAGAATTCTTTTAATTCTCT
The DNA here is from genome assembly GCF_947172395.1 of Bicyclus anynana. Classification (NCBI taxonomy): domain Eukaryota; kingdom Metazoa; phylum Arthropoda; class Insecta; order Lepidoptera; family Nymphalidae; genus Bicyclus; species Bicyclus anynana. The sequence continues at coordinate 5,541,885 of NC_069104.1, read as the reverse complement.
ATGTGTGTGAAGTTTGCCAATCTGCATTTGGTCAGCGTGGTGGACTAAGGCCTATCTCTAGACTCATCTCATTCTGAGAGACGACTCATGCTAAACAGTGAGCCAAAGTTGCTCTATATTTATGGACTAGAGGATTAAATAATTATAATGCACAATAACTTCTTAGAATACATATTTATTAAGGACAAATCTGATGTAAGGCTTCAGTCTGAGTAGGTTATGCGTTTGAATGAAAATAATGTCATTATTACAAGGTATGCCCACACACATTTTATTAAATCTTTGTTGGAAGATATATTATGTGTAAGTATGTATATCTTCCAACAGACTATAGTAATACAATATGTTACACTACTTTTTGATATATGGAGTTTGAAATGTGGCCATGAACTCTTTCTTTTTTTATTCTGTACAAGTTAGCCCTTGACTACAATCTCACCTGATGGTAAGTGATGAGACAAACGAAGATTAAAGCGGGCTAGTTTGTTACGAGGAGGATGAAAATCCACACTCCTTTTCGGTTTCTACACGAGACAGAGAGACGAATATCTTATCACACCATGGATTCACCGTGCGGGTGCCGGGTCCATCACGTGGTAGAGAGAAAAACACCAAGCAAAGTCCAGGACTTGTGACTACTGGATGTAGGGTTAAGGAATTCCTTGACAATCGATCAACACTTGTACCGAAACGCTAAATCCGGAATCCGGATCTAAACAGACTGTCAGACAAAATTTTAAAAAGCTTGATTTTGTTTTAGTATCGTGTAAAAAAACTATAAGCACTTGAAAAAACAGTTATTTTGAAATCACACTTATTTGTATGTATTGATTTTACTCCTAAATAATATTGTTTTGATATTCTTTCACAACTATTCAACCAATTGGTTATAACCATATACATTATTTGTCCAAATTAAAAACCTTTCATTCAAAAAAAAAAAAAGAAAATTGTGATTGATTGAATAGTTTAGTAATGAAAACTTGAAAAAAACAAACTGACTTTCGCTTTTATAACATTGAGGATTTCCACTGACATGTTCAATTTCCTCAATTAAACGTTTTTCTTACCTATAAATTTTCGTGTTATACTAATATTATCAAGAAGTAAAAATTGTAAAAGTTGTGTATTTTATTTATTTGATTATAAAGGCACGTTATTTATGAATATCATAGGCTATGTTTTAACCCCGCATCATAACGGAAACGGGAACTACGCTGATGAAACCGCAGGTTAGCTAGTACATTATGTAAATGCCAGATCATTAACAACCCATATTCGGCTCACTGTTGATCACGAGTGTCCTCTCAGAATGAGAGGGATTAGGCTAATATAATAATAATAGTTCATAACGCTGGCCCAATGTGGATTGGCAGACTTCACACACAAATAGAATTTTGAAAAATTCCGAATATGCAGGTTCCCTCACGATGTTTTTCCACTGTTTGAGACACGTGATGTTTAGTTTCGTTAAATGCTTATAACTGAAAAGTTGGAGGTGAATGGCCCTGACCGGATTCGAACCTACGCCCTCCGAATCGAAGGCAGAGGTCATATCCTCTGGGCTATCACGGCTCTCGAGATCAAGAAGTGTCAGATAGGAATTGGTTTATAAACAACAAAGTTATGCGCGAACACAGATAAAATATATATATTTATATTTTATAAATATATATATATATATATATATAATTATAAAGTAAATTACCAAAAAGAAATAATATTAAAGAGGTTTTCTTTTTACATATACATATTTTATACAGTCGAATTTAGAAACCCCCCTTTTTTTCAAGTTGGTTAAAAAGTAGTCTATCGTATGACATAAAGTAATACAAAACTGAAGGCCTTAAGGTGGTAAAACCAGCCCTAGGCAAAACGTGTTGTTCTCCCTGCCTATCCAAATTTGGTAAGATCCTACTAAAGTAGCTTTGGATACCCGTTCTAATATAGAACTTGCTGCAGTTTTAGAGAGGCAAATCTGCTGCTGCTGGTAATCCTCTCGCACCATTCAACATTATTCTACATTTTCAGTCCGACCTAAAAAGCTGTCAACAAAAGCTAGTAGCCCAGTTGGTGAGCCTCCTACGAGAGAATCTGGGCCCACCAGCCCGGAGATTATTGGCAAGATGTTTGGCAACATTGTTCTCAGTGGGAGACACGTTCCTGCTCTTCGATACAGTTAACAAATGCAATGATATTATCAAAGTTAAGGATGACTCGCCATCATATTTGCCTACCAGACTGTAAGTTAAATATTGTTTTAATCTATACTTATAATAAATCTGTAGAGAGGTCAATTCTGTACATGAAATATATTTCCAAAAGAACTATCAGGGGGTGATTAGTGGTCGATACTGATGCCAAAAATGCAATCAGTAAAATTTTTGTCTGTCTGTCTGTCTGTATGTTCTTTATAGAAACAAAAACTACTAGACGGATTTTAACGAAACTTGGTACAATTATTCTTCATACTCCTGGGCAGGTTATAGTATACTTTTCATCACGCTACGATGAATAGGGGCAGAGCAGTGAAGGGAAATGTTGGGAAAACGGGAGATGTTACTTAATTTTTTAAGCTTTCGCCGCGTGTTATGTTCGTTAATGAAACAAAAACTACTCGACGGATTTTAACGAAACTTGGTACAATTATATATTTTTCATACTCCTGGGCAGGTTATAGTATACTTTTTATTACGCTACGATCAATAGGAGCAGAGCAGTGAAGGGAAATGTTGGTAAAACGGGAGAAGTTACTTCATTTTTTAAGCTTCCGTCGCGTGTGCAGCCTTAATGGATAGGGTAGGGGGAAGGGTAAGGTAGGGTAGGGAAGGAGTAGGGTAGGGCAGGGTAGGGTAGGGCAGGGGTATTTAAAAGTTTACATCTACTTTCACGCGGACGAAGTCGCGGGCGTCCGCTAGTAAGAAATATTACATGCATCTTTGATCATTCACTTAATTTGGCGATAAAGGCTGACTTAAAAGCATTAAAATTGGTATTGGATTACTAACCATTGTTTTGCTGTCAAAAATGGAAATTGTGGAACATAACTATAATAAATTATAGCATTCCATGTACTGCAGAAATTCTTTTTTTTTATGATTTTTATTTAATATTTGCTATATCTTCTAAATATAACCAACTAACGGACGCTCGCGACTTCGTCTGCCTTTAATCCGGTCATATCGCAAAATTCTTTCTTAGCGGACACCTACTAACTATGAACTATCTCCCTGCCAAATTTCATTAATTATTATCCTTTCGCATTTATATTACTAGAGGACCTCCGCGTGAAATTTAGTTTTTCACAAATCCCTCGGGAACCATGGATTTTCAGTAGCCTATGTATTAATCCAGTGTAAAATCCATTTCCAAGTCATATCGGTTCAGTAGTTGCGGCGTTAAAGAATACCAAACATCCAAACAAACTTTTGCGTTTATATTAGTAGGAAAATTGAAGTCAATGTATATTGTTTACAGCGCGGCGATATGCTGTTTAGGTAGTATGTATGAGAAACTCGGCAGAATGATGGGCCGGTCGTATGAAGAAACTGTCACCACTCTAGTGAGATCCATGAAAAGCAGCGAGTCTCAAACACGTCTGGAGATTATGACTACACTTGACAAGGTAAAACACAACACAACACACAATCTGTTGGTTTGTAGATTTTAATGTCTTTGTTTTCTGTTTTCTATCTCTGAAAACACCAGTTTTTTTTTCAAAAATATTTATTTTATATTTTTTTTTTTATATTCTTTACAAGTTAGCCCTTGACTCCAATCTCACCTGATGGTAAGTGATGATGCAGTCTAAGATGGAAGCGGGCTAACTTGTTAGGAGGAGGATGAAAATCCACACTCCTTTCGGTTTCTACACGGCATCGTACCGGAACGCTGAATCGCTTGGCGGTACGTCTTTGCCGGTATATTTGCCATATTTTTTAAATATGACCAATAACTACTTTATTATAGTGCTTTGTTTATTAAGGGAGCGCAAGGAAGAAATAACTATTAATATATTTAAATAGAAACGATCTGTCGTTCTGTAAAATATTAAATTTAAAAGTGTATACAAAAAAAAAATAGATTGCCTTAAGGATATTTTTTTGCAAAAAATCCACACTTTGTTGACACCCTATGACTCCCTTGATGCGGTCAGTCCACATGGTGGGGGGTCAACCAATACTGCATGTTATAGCACCTTGGGACCCCAACGTCCATCAGCTCTTCAAGTTTTGTGCCCCGCCCATTGCCATTTCAGCTACGCGACTCGTTGAGTTATGTAGGTCAAAAGTCACCGACATAGCTCTACTTTGGTTCTGCGGATCTCCTCATTTCTGATCCGATCACGTAGATATACTCCTAGCATAGCTCGTTTCTTCTTATGAGACCCATAGTCAGCGACCAAGTCTTGGAACCATAGGTCATCACTATAGTATGCGCATTATCATCTGAGTCGTCCGGTCATAAAAGTCAAAAAAGATAGGAATGTGCAGCGCGCCTACCTGCGCACCCTAATTATCGATAAACGGCTACCTGCGCACGTGCTAATGATGAGTCAATAATGATTTGGACGATTCTGATTGGTCGGTTTCTAATGTAATTGCATTGCGTATTTTTTTGCTATAAATGTGTTTACTGCAATTAAATAAATACATTCATGTGTTACTCGTTGCGCACTATGGATACTAATATATAATAAATTTGGCAGAAGACGAAGATTCTGATGATGAAGACTCAGATGAAGATTAATTTTATTTAGTTAATAATTATATAATATGAAATATGTATTATATTAAATCAAATATTGTTAATTTTTTTAATTTTGTGAACAAGATACGATAATAAACTTTACTTATCGATAATATGTCTTTCATTGTTACACCCTTCACTAGACGGCTCCATAAGACCCATAAGTGCAAGCGAGATAGATATAGAGAAATGATTTATGGCCCTAAGACTCAGTTGTTAATGCTATTAGTATAGCAACCTCAGACTAAATACATAAGGACTAGTATCGCACCCAAATTCACGAACAAAATTTTCTGCCATTTTCTAAGGAAAACGAGCCTAGATTTCATCTAGACATATCTTATCCTAAACTAGCAGTTTCTATTCGTTTTTTACACCATTTAACTACACAAGAAGGTATTTTTACGGAGGTTTTTAACCGACGGACACGATTGTAAACTATGAAACATCGATTCTATAGAGACAGTGTTTATAATCGCATAAGATCGTAGATCATATACTTTGACAGAAAAATAATGTCTTGCGAGGCAGGTCTTTATCTAATTAGTCTGAGCTAGCAACACACACTCATGGAAGACTTTTTGAGGAAGCATCCAGACGATATTGATTTCTGTAAAAGTTTTAGTAATTGTTCTCCATTGTTTGTAGCTGAGGACGCTATTTCTAGAGCCATGTCATTAAGATTTGGTCTATCACAACAGATATGCGTGGGCATGGGCACAGCAGCAGGGGCGGCACTCAGGGAGGTCTCTCGCGCGGCAAGGGCTACCTTACTTAACGAGAGGGCCACCTCAGTGCGAGCGGCCGCCGCTAACACCATACGCCACATGTTACCGCTGTTGCGACTCACGCCTACTGAAGTGGACGCTATAGCAGCGGCCTGCTTGAGAGCGGCGCATCCCAGTGATTATGGGCTCAGGTAACTTGTATAATTTCTAGATGACGCCTTGCGGTTTCACCCGCGTGCTCAGACTAAATACATAAGGACTAGTATCGCACCCAAATTCACGAACAAAATTTTCTGCCATTTTCTAAGGAAAACGAGCTTAGATTTCATACATATCTTATACTAAACTAGCAGTTTTTGTTCGTTTTTTATTCCATTTAACTACACAAAAAGGTATTTTTACGGAGGTTTTTAACCGACGGACAAGATTGTAAACTATGAAACATCGATAATATAGAGACAGTGTTTATAATCACATAAGATCGTTGATCATATACTTTGACAGAAAAATAATGTCTTGCGAGGCAGGTCTTTATCTAATTAGTCTGAGCCCGCGTGGTTCCCGTTCCTGTAGGAATACTGGGATAATATACAGCCTGTAGCCTTCCTCGATAAATGGGCTGTCTAACACTAAAGAGTTTTTCAAGTCGGTTCCTGAGATTAGCGCGTTCAAGTAAACGAACAAACTCGTCAGCGTTATAATATTAGTATAGATAACAGATAGTGATGGTAATAGTTGACCGGCAATCATAATACCTGTAATAAAAGGCCTTTTCAGTTGTAACTTTTAATTATCATTCCCCATATATATCATTTAATCTATCTATATCTATCTAATCTTGACTACTTTTTCTACTATGTTAAGTTCTTCTACTAAGTTTCACTTTAGCGAGATACCATTCTTAAATTTGCCAAACGAAATCACTTTTTTGAAAGAAATAATTCCAAGCAGGTTTAAGTTATTTAAAAACAAACTAATAATGATGGAATATGTGTTTTGTCTTTCAGAGATTAAGGATCGAATTTGGTTGTAGCTGTTTTTGTTGGTGACAACCGAATCTTAAAAAACTGGAGAAAATGAAGACACTATTTTTTTATTTTTTTAGATGCGCAGTTGCAGAGCTATTAGGTGCACTAATAGCAGCCACACAGGCTGGTGAAGTTAATAATATTAACACAAAAACGAAAATAGGAATGCAACCAGGTAGGTACATTTAAATTGTACTGTACAAAATATTGTACCGGTTACTAAATATTATCAAAATATCAGAAATCTAAAAAACTAGGCGTACTATTCATTTCTTTATATTGTATTTTAATTATTTATTGGACATTTCTGAACATTATTTTCTCTTACTCTATAGTAAGAGAAAATAATGTGGGTTACAGACCTTATAGAGAGTCTTGACTTTGTTTTATCTAATCGAAATATCAATCAAAATCATTAGGAAAAATCTGGACACTTCTCAATTTTGCCTACAACAACAAATTACGACCATATTTCATACTTATATTGTTTTTAATTAGGCTGATTTTTTTTTTTTCTATACAGTGGCTAATAAAAAGGATCCACCGAAGAATGTAATATCTTTAGATGAAGCTCTCAATCTGTTGATGGGCGCATTTCTGCGAGGGGGTACGTCTTTCTTGAAGGGAGAGATTATCAAATCTGGCTCCGGAGTCAATAGAGAAGTCCGCGTCTGTGTTACCAATGTAAGTCTCTATCGAATCTTGATTTCTGATATATTCCTGGTATTATACACTCCTTTTTAACTAACATTCATCATTATCAACCCATATTCGGCTCACTGCTGAGCTCTAGTCTCCTCTTCGAATGTGAGGGGTTAGGCCAATAGTCTACCACATTGCCCCAATGTGGATTAGTAGACTTCACACACGCAGAAAATTAAGAAAATTCTCTGGTTTGCAGGTTTCCTCACGGTGTTTTCCTTCGCCGTTTGAGACACGTGATTTAATTTCTTTAAATGCACACAACTGAAATGTTGGAGGTGCATGCCCCTGACAGAATTCGAACCTACATCCTCTGGAATTGGAGGCAGAGGTCTTATCCACTGTGCTATGACGCCTCCTAACTAACATTCAATTAATTCTAAAACAATACTAAAGAGTGATTATACAAAACAGAAATGTCTTAATGTTAAGACTTGTAAAAAATAATACATTACAGGAACAAGAAATATATAAAATTTCTTTCTTATGTTGCATGTGGCCTCTATGATACAAATCAACAGCACTTTGTCCAATCCTGTCATTAATTTGTCAGAATCATTCAGAAAATTCCTTAGGTAGACTCTCTGCTCTATAAACTCTCGTTTCTCTTTCTTCTTTTGCTTTCTCTTTTCCCATTTTCGTCTCTTTCCTCTTCTGTCTTTTTCGTCTCTTAAAACAAGCCTTATGTCTTAACCGTTAATAATAATGATAACAACTTCAAAAGATTTCTAATAAAATTAACCACCATTGCGCCATCATTAAAAGACTAAATAGATGTCTTCTGGTAGACCTGACTGTGTAGGAACTTCCTAATTGTTTGTCGTTTCCCAAGTTGTGAGCTGATTAAAGACTAGCTACTAAATCTACGACGAGCTAATAAATCCTACATTTAAGGCCGGTTTTACCACCTTTTGATAGCTCTTGGATAGCTTATTCACAAGTTTTGTCCTTGACATTTAGCAAAGTAAGAAAGTGACAAAACTTACCTCTATCTGGACCATCCAACACTTATTAGAAGGCTGTAAATCTGGACCTTAGTAATTCATATTTCATAATTCACAATTCTTTATTTGCAAAATTGATAAATACAGATCTTGATATAAATGTTGGCATACAATTTGCTACAAAATAGCATGCAAATTTTATAAATAATCTTATAACTAAATTACATTGTCTATAATACACTATAATTATTGAAATTTACTTAATGACTATGATGTTAAAATTATTAATTTATTATTATGTCCGTTATACGTTAATTATTATTGTTTGTCAGTTAAATAGTCTTTGATAGTGTAATACCGTTTTTTTAAAAATAGTTCTTTGATTTTAATTTTAAATAAAGCAACACTTAAATTTCTATCAGCTAATTTTGCTGGTAATTTGTTGTAAATTAGAGGTGCCATATGAAAAATGCTATTGCCATACAATGAAGTATTATGATGAGTGAAGCAGATTTTGTTTTTCCCCCGTTCTTTATCTGAATATTTAAATAGGTGTTTATGTCATTTGACAAATACTAAAACCTCGTAAATGTATAAACATGGACATTGGACAGGTTAAAACTTTAAATTTATCAAAATATGGCTTGCAGGAATCTGTGGGCTTCAAACGGCATATGGATCCAGAAAGTTTCACCAAGCATAAAATTTAAAAGCTAATTAATTTCAGGCATACGTAATGTTCGTACAAAACATGGGCGGAGTGTGGTTGGAGCGCAATATGAGCACGTTACTGACGCACGTGTTGGATTTAGTAGCTAACCCTAAAGCAGCCAGCTCGCACGTAGACGCTGTATACTCGAGGTAATTTTGACACCATCATAACACTCATATAGATAGATAGCTATACTTTATTTGCACACCACAAAGACAAATACAAGTGAAATAAAAAGAAATTAGGAAGAGATCAGCATACAAAAGGCGGCCTTATCGCTAAGTAGCGATTTCTTCCAGGCAACCTTCGGTTTAGGAAAACTTAAGAACATCATATACTAATATGATAAAGAGAAAATATTTGTGTATTTTTTTTTAATGAATAAACTCAAAACTACTTGACCGATTTGAAAAATTCTTTCACCAATAGTAAGCATTACAATAGTACATTATCAGAGAGTGACATGGGCTATATTTTATCCCCCGTATTTCCACGGAAATGGGCATGCGGTTGAAACCGCGAGATTCTACTAGTAAAATATAATATAAAGGACAAGGGATCAAAACTCTCTCTTTGCATTATACTCAAACTCAATTTTAAAACAGTATTTACAACTCTTGGAAGGGAAAAGGAATGTTGGTCATATTAAAAAAAAATACAACACGTGAATAGTTATCATGATCATCATCATCTATTTTTCTGCAATCATCCCGCTATTCTTTTGGGTTCATTTTTTTTCTAAACAACGCAAAATAAAAATATTAATAGGTTTTGAGTTTTAGTAATCTGACAGGCTTATTTTTACTGCATTATTTTCAGAAAATGCATAAATTATATCTTGAGAAACACATTGGGCAAAATGTTGGGCGAAAAAGCCCAGGCGTCGGCGTGTCGGGAGATCATTCAGATAGTTGCTAAACAAATGAATAGCATTGACTTTAATCCAGAGAATGCTAAAGACTGCAATCAGGTGAGGTGATTTTTCAAGAAACTTACTGCTAAAACACCACAAAATGTTAAAATACTATTAACATTTATGATATATTGAAGTTAAAACAATAAAGCTATCATCTTTTAATCTTTACATCTATAGCGTTTATTAGTGAATGATGCATTGCTTTCTTTAAAGTAAAATTTACTTTGGTCCAAATAAGCACAGCACAATGCTCTTATAAAGGACTAGCGGACGCCCGCGACTTCGTCCGCGTGTAAATCAAAACTCTCAACCACTATTTCACCACTTTGACTTTTAAAATCTTTTGAATCACATTACATTTCCTATTTTTTTATACGTAACCTATGTTTTGCTCCAAAGTCCCATTTACGGTTATACCAAAATTCATTTTGATCGGTTCAGCCGTTTAGCCGTGAGAAAGTAACAGACAGACAGACTTACTTTCGCATTTATAATTTTAGTATAGATTGCCTATATGGCAATGGTTTTCTTGCTTTATAATAGAAGTGTAAATAAAATAAACATCATATTATATAAATGCAAAAGGTTATTCATGACGAAATCTCCAAAACAGCTTGATGTACAAAGCTGAAATTTGGCAGGGAGCTAGTATTCAATATGTATGCTGTTTGTAGGAAACACTCTTCAGTCAACATCTCCTAGTATGTGCACTGACGGAGGCGGGTGAGTTGGCGCAACAACTGGGCACTTCAGTGCACAACCTCGTGGCGGATACCTCCCTCAATATGATCGATACTGTCTGCTCTGTAAGTATACTGTTTACAATTCAGTTATAGGATTATGAAACTTAACACTCGAACAAAAAGTTCAATTTCGATTGAAGAGATGTATAACATATTCTTTTAGGCAAATTGAGCCCGTTTTGAATAACCACAGAATAGGTAATAGTAACTAAATTGGATATGTATGTAAAACCCAAAACTATAATTTTTCGAACAATAGTTTGTAATTCGTTTAGTGGGGCTAATAGTTGGAAGAGGCATCATAAACCTAGGATTTTAAATGCACCCAAATATAATAGTGGAGACTGCACTATATTCCCAAGACACTAATGGAGATGCCTCTTTAGATTTTTATAATTGCAATTAAATGGGAAAATATCTGGTTCTAATGATATTTTTCCATTAATCGCGATTTCGCTAACTATACAAACTATAACTATGCCCACGTGGAATTGTGGCAAGAATACTGCCCTTCCCCGTTATACAGCCGGGCTGATGCTTTGGACAGTAAATGAGCCAGTGAGCCAGCCCTTTTGTCATCAGTCGTGGCAACTAACCGCAGAAATAACTCTGAGAAATTTTTTGACTTTGTGACTGCATGTCCCTGCACCGAGGATCTCCAAGGCAAAAGGAACAAATCTGGGTCAGAGAGGTATACTTGTGCCACTTACCAGTTTTAGCCTTTTCTGCTGGATATATTTCATTAGTCATATTACCATTACATCCAGCCAAACGTAGACTTGGACGGACGCCCGGGACTGATACACTCAGGCCGAAACACCTTTCCTAAACGGCCCTCTAAGCTGAGATCGGAGATCTACACTTACCATCAGATGAGATCGTGGTCGAGCGCGAGCTTATTCAATATAATAAAAAACATCCTTGTTGTTTCTAATCTATCGTCGTCTGTTCTGCTTCTGTCTTCTGGCCCCATCAGGTGATGCTTTTGTGCTCGTCGAAACCCCTCCCCTGACGCCGCTTAGGTCCCATTAAGGAGCCTTCGACAAAAAAAACTTCCTGGAGTAGATTGACTATACAAATAATATCATCAGACAAAATTTTCCGGACACCGGTATGTTCAAAAATTTCAATTTAATTTACCCTTAGGTCCTCGAGCACCCGTGTGTGGCGGCGCGGCTAGGGGCGGCTTACTGCTTGCGAGGTCTGTGTATAGCGCACCCGGCTCTACTGGCGCCTTTGCTGGACCGCTGCACTGACGCGTTGGACGTGCCTCGACCGACGCCGCATCGGATATCGGGTGAGTATTTTTTTTAATTATATGGAATAAGCTCACACTTGACCACGATCTCACCTGATGGTAACGGTAGATGTGGCCTAAGGTGGAACGCGCTTGCCTAGAAGATATATGCCTTGCCTATTCAATCCCTTCTTGAAAATGCCCAGGTTGTTTGTGTGAGTTTCGAAACATACGAGATATTGTCAATGTTACATTCTCTTTTACAAAACTTCGAAAAGTACAAAATAGGAATGACATATCCGACCTATCAATAATAAATGTCTTTTTCATACATTTTTTTAATTTCCGTGGCGTAGCGTTTGTAAAAAGATAGCTAGAACCAACGACATACATTGTACCTACGGTACATAGACCAGATGATCACTGTCATTCGCACGGCTCACGGAACTGACAGAAGATTATATGAAAATCTGTCACATAGTTGGTCCCCGCTTAGTATTGGGACTAACTTTTATGCGCCGTTTTCATGAAACGTAAATGCAGTCAATCTATACTTACTAATATTTCTGAAAAGTTTGTTTGTTTGTTCCTGAGATTAGCGCGTTCATTGATTGAACGCGCTAATCTCAGAAACTACCGGTCCAATTTGAAAAATTCTTTCAGTGTTAGATAGCCCATTTATTGACGAAGGCTATATTATCCCCGTTTTTCTACGGGAACGGGAACCACTATAGCTAGTACAATACAATGTCGTTGGCTAGAATATGGCTAGAAGCCCCGATCAGTACACATAGACAAGGGCGATTCCGTTACTTGATTTAATCATTTTAACAGTAAATATATTCCATTATATTTATTAAATTGACATTGATTTGACAAATTTTCATAAAATGGAGCTGTCAATAGAATCCGTTGAGTCACACAATTTTCCACTAGTATCTAATAGTCAAACATTTAACACCCAATTATGAGCGTCTTTAAAATGTTCGCTAATTTTCATACTGTGAGACCTTTTGCAGGTTATTCAGCAGCGTTGGCAGCAATACTGGGCGCAGTCAGATCGTCTCCATTGGGGGTGCCTCACGGGCGCGGCAAGATAGCGTTCAACGCGGCAGAACAACTGCTACGATCCGCTGGACAGAGCAGCCGTCTAACCGCCGCTCGGACCAACGCTGGGTGGCTCATCGTTGGCGCTATCTGCACTTTGGGTAAGGAAATGTAAAGCCGTTGGACTTTAAGATTGGGCTGGATGTAAGCGGCTTATGAATGTGGTATTCGAAAGTCCTTAAGCTATGTCCGACAGTGAATCAACTGATAATGATGGTGTCATTATGTTTGTTGCGTTGTCAAAGCTATATATTATTTACTATTATTTTAATATAAACAATATCAATTTCGCATAGTACATGGAATAAGGGTCCGAAATAAATCGATATTAATTAATAAAAGTTAAAGGTTTCTTGTATAACTTAATTTAAAAATCATGTATTTTTCAAATTTACCAAACGTCGATTACGCTGTCGTCCGTTTTGTGACGTCACAATGTTAATTGATGTACTAAACGTCAAACAATTGTCAAAAACGTAATTAAAAACTAAAATTTTCATACTCTCAAAAAATATAAAAAAACAATTTAGAAAGAATTTTATAGATCTAGTAGAACGATAATAAACTATGTAAGATTATTTAAAAAAAGTGTCAACTAACCTATTGTCCCAATGGATAAAACTTAATTATATTTCTGAAAAATTCTACGCAGACGAATTCGCAGATGTACACAAGTTGTTTTATAAACATGCTCTTTATTTAACTCTTTTAGGGAATTTGCTTTATAAACATGTTCTTAATTTAACTCTTTTAGGGAAGTTGTTTTATAAACATGTTCTTTATTTAACTCTTTTAGGGAAGTTGTTTTATAAACATGTTCTTAATTTAACTCCGATTCGATCCTATCTGTGTTTTTAAGGTATTTAAGACATATTTATTCAAAATTTCTTAACACTTTAAATATATGTATAAACTCTATTGTGTAGGTGTGCCAGTAGTTCGCGGACTGTTGCCGCGTATGTTGTTGCTATGGAGGAACAGTTTCCCGCGCTCCGCCAAAGAACTGGAGTCTGAGAAAGCCAGGGGAGATGCATTCACTTGGCAGGTACATCACTAACTTTGCTTGTTAAAATGTAGTCTTTGCCTTAGATGTTTGTTAAGTTGATAGCACGAATCCGTTTATCAAAAGTATAGTATTTTCAACAGCTAATCTTATTTAAAATAAGAAAATAATATAGAACATAATATCAATTATTATCAATTTTGACGGCCTCCGTGGCGCAGTGGTATACGCAGTGGACTTGCAAGACGGAGGTCTTGGGTTCGATTCTTTCTTAATTTGAGTTTGAGTTGAGTTTTCTTAATTGGTCCAGGTCTGACTGGTGGTGGATATGACCTCTGCCGATTCTGGAGAGTGTGGGATCGAATCCGGTCCGGGGCATGCATCTCCAACTTTTCAGTTGTGTGCATTTTAAGAAATTAAATATCATGTGTCTTAAACGGTGAAGGAAAACATCGTGAGGAAACCTGCATACCATAGAATTTTCTTATTTCTCTGCGTGTGTGAAGTCTGCCAATCCGCATTGGGCCAGCGTGGTGGACTAATTGGCCTAATCCCTTTCATTCTGAGAGGAGACCTGTGCTCAGCAGTGAACCGAATATGGGTAACGTATGTGACAACAGCGCCCTCATTTATTTTCTACTCTTTTGTGTGGCACTATAAAGTAAATAAAAATATGAGCATGCAAAGAAATGTTATTTGAAAATTGTTTCTTTGTGTTCGTAAATCGTTAAGTGTAGAGGTCCTTCACCTAACGATTATGTTTATTCAATTAATCAAAATCAATTTACTTATTTATTTACAGGTGACGTTAGAAGGGCGGGCGGGCGCACTCTCCGCCTTGCACAGCCTGCTCATACATTGTCCATCGCTGGTGAACAATGACGACACGGCGAAGAGACTGACTCAGCCCATAGATGGCGCCATCGCTGTCTTGACCAAGTGAGTTTTCAGATACATATATATCGGCGGAATGAATAAATACTTCTTCTGATAACGGCGAAGCCGTAGCCTCAGAGCAGGTCCTAAGCTTTACATGTCAAGGATGGGAGATACACAAAGTAACACTATCAATCATTACCGGAACGACCGTTTAACTTACTAATACAGTTCTACCCTCTAACTACAATATTGATTAAGTATAGTGCTGATACTACTGATAGTATCAGCACTATACTTAATACAATAATCCTGGGTTACATCTGAATGTAACCCAGGATTAACTATCATAGGGCAGGTAGTCATGCACGAGCGAGATTACGGACTGGCAACCGCTAGTAGCTGGGTTAAAGAGCCCTTTTATTACATGTAAACGCTCCCATCCTCGCTCGTGTTGGCTCCCAGCAAGTAACTAACAATGCAATGGCCGGACTATACAGATAACTCACCCACTGAAGTTCCGAAACACTATCACTATTTTAACATTGCACCATTTCTATTTAACAAATGGAAGACGACTATCCATTCCAAGAACTTGATTTCACTGAACTGCTCAACCAGCAGGCTACAGAGTGGCAGGGCGCCTCCACTCCGTAAAGCGTGCCGCCTACGCGCCATTTCAACGCAATACTATTGAACGAGAGTCACGTGATCAATCTTTCACAGTTTTTAACCGACTTCAAAAAGGAGGAGGTTCTCAATTCGGTCGGTATTTTTTTTTTTTTTTTTTTTTTTTTTTTTTTTTTTTTTTTTTTTTTTTTTTTTTTTTTTTTTTTTTTATGTATGTACAACGATTACTCAAAGACGCCTGGACCGATTTCAAAAATTCTTTTTTTGTTTGAAACGGTATAGTCTCCATTTGGTCCCATTGCCATCATGACAAGATCTGATGATGGAATCCTGGAGAAATTGAGGGGAACTTTCGAAAATTATATGGGTGTCTAGTGTGTTCGTAAACTTTTCCATTTAGTACCTTTAAGAAATACAAAATTATGAAGGTTTAAAATTGATCTGATGATGGAGTCATAAAACAGACGAGGGAACTCCTTGGCGATTTACAGCAGTTACCTTGTGTTTGGGCTTGATTAATTTGTATTAATAAGAACTTTCCACATAGATAGGTTGTGACTGTCATTTAGGGGTTTGGTGATGAAGACCAAGGACAATTAAGGGAACTCCTTAACAGTTTACAGTAACTACCTTGTGTTTGGCCTTGATTAATTCGTATTGCTGAGAACTTTCTACCTAGATGAGTTGTGTCTGTTATTAGGGGTCTGGTGATGAAGACCAAGGTCAATGAAGTGAACCCCTTAACGTATTACGGTAGCTACCTTGTGCTTGGGCTTGATTAATTTGTATTGCTGAGAATTTTGTAAGATGAAGATGGGTTGTGACTGTCATTAGGGGTCTGATGTATTCGTTTGAGATGAAATTTTACACTAAAAATTGAAAAATAATAAAAATTTTAATAAAAAAAATACAACCGACTTCAAAATCTAAAAACGTACCCACTAAACTAAAAAGCGAAAAATAACATCATAATATGTTCTACCTGCTGATCAGTATGAAGTCGGTGCTTAGCCGGTGTTGTCTTAATTTAAGCCATTTCTGACAGGACCACATGAAAAAACACTGTCTGCAAAATCGAAATCTATAAGATATGCTCACATGGCTTGAATTAATACATCACCGGCTTAGCACCGCCTTCATACTGATCAGCAGGTAGAACATATTATGATGTTATTTTTCGCTTTTTAGTTTAGTGGGTACGTTTTTAGATTTTGAAGTCGGTTGTATTTTTTTTATTAAAATTTTTATTATTTTTTATTTATTTAAACAGTAAATAATTAAATCCCAATTACATGAAAACCTGATTCTAATATTATCACAATAATTAACGTAGATTTAGCTAACCGATCAAATAACTCACTCGCCGAAATATACATACTCGTACTAAATTAATGCTAAGGCTGGTTTTAGAGTCACGCTGACCGTCGGCGCTGACAGCTCAACGCGTAGCGCGCCGACCACCGCACGCGCTGATAGCTACGCGTTATTCTGAAATGTTCCCTAGTAGTTCATACATTTCGTCTGTCAGCGACAAAATCTACAGCTTTTTTCATGTCTATCATAAAGATTATGATTATTATTATTATAACTTTTATTGGTTATTCTAGTTTATAACAATCACAGTTAAAAAGTTTATATATAAATTGTATAAGACATAATGAACAAAGTGATTTTTACACAGTGAACCATTAGTTCACATTAGTACGGAAGGTGGTAGAACCAGCCTAATGCTGAATACAAACAAACAATCAAATCTTTTCGCTTTATAATATTAGTTAGTTAGAGTTTATAATATTAGTTAGTTAGATAATAAGACTTTTCTATAAGCTTGCGTTTACTAAAACTTTAAACTTATTGCAGCGTGGGAGCAGTAGTGCGCAACTACGGCGGCTCGCTAAAGGCACCCGCGGCGCTGCTGCGTCTGCGGCTGTACCAAGCGTGCGCCGCGCTCGGAGCCGCCGCCTCCGCGCCCGCTGCGCCTCTGCTGCGTCTGCTGGCTGCTGAGCTGGCGGGCTCGGCGGACGCGAGCGGGGCCAATGTTGCTACTGGTTCGTTATCAACCCACTAGCGGACGCCCGCTACTACCAGACATAAAAACAATATCAATATTTCCGTCGTTATTTGTCTACATTTGTCTATCCTTATCTTCTCTTTTCGAGATATGCTGTTTCGCGCATCTCAGGCATACTTAAGTTACTGTCCAAAAAAATTCATTCTCAATGCTTTTCAAATGTGTTTCAGGTATGTTGAGAAGCGCTATGCACCCTCGCGACACTATATTGCTCGGCGAAGAAGGCTGGATATACGATACTGATCATGCTGAAATAGAAGAACAGGTAAAATAACTTAGAATACAAACCATAATAATATGTAAAGTACAGATTGGTTTCAACAAAAATGCTGATAACCATCAGACCAAAACAAAGCAGTTTTGCTTTATCGCACGAAATAAGTATGGCCCACCTATTTACTTTTTGTAGCTGACTTCAAAAAACGAGGAGGTTCTCATATTGACTGATATGTTTTTTTTTTATGTATGTACATCGATTACTCGAAGACGCCTAAACTGATTTGAAAAATTTTTTTTTTTGTTCTTAAGGGTATGATCCCCATGTGGTCCCATATTCATTATGTCAGGATTTGATGATGGAAACCTGGAGGAATCGAGGGAAACTTTCAAAATTTATATGGATGACTAGTGTGTTCGTAATTTTTTTTAGTTAGTCTTTATTCAATGACTAGTTGGCCCTGCAATCTCACCTGATATTAAGTGACGAAGAAGTCTAAAATACAAGTCTTATTTCTAAACTATTTACGAGTTAAACCTTTTTCGTTTTATAGTAGGCCTGTGCCTAGTACTCGTAACAGACAAAAAATAAAAAAAAACAGAATTACTTTAACCCTTAGAGGCTGAAATGCTTGTTTAGCCCCGTTATGGAGTGGTAATATGACAGTGTTTTTGAGCAAGAGTAGTGAAAAATAAATTAAATTATTTGCAGCTAATATCGCCGCTAAGCGCCAGTGGCTCCAGCGCGTTGGAACACGACCCATGTTGCCTGTACCGCAAGCTATCCGGTGCCCAGCCCCTGGGTGTAGCAGTCATTGACGCTTCAGTTGCATTGTTCCCGCTGATATTCTCACGAGCTGCCAATAAACATAGGTACACTTTGGTTTTTAACCGACTTCAAAAAGGAGGAGGTTCTCAATTCGGTCAGTATTTTTTTTAATATTAGCCGGTGTTGTCTTAATTTAAGCCATTTCTGACAGGACCACATGAAACAACACCGTCAGCAAAATCTAAATCTATAAGATATTCTCACATGGCTTGAATTAATACATCACCGGCTTAGCACCGCCTTCATACTGATCAGCAGGTAGAACATATTATGATGTTATTTTTCGCTTTTTAATTTAGTGGGTACGTTTTTAGGTTTTGAAGTCGGTTGTATTTTTTTTATTATAATTTTAAAGGACATGTCCCAATTTTGTATGGAACCTGGGCCTTTAACCGAGTGTGAACTAAGCAGAAAAAATTATTTTTTATCTTAAAAGAACATAAAAAACAAAAAATATAGGGTTTAAAACTCAAAATAAAAAAATTTTTGGAACCCGCATTTGTTTTTAATTAATTAAATAAAATGTATTTTTTTTATGAGCTGACAACATTAATTAAGAATTTTTATGATGGCAACGTGCTTAAAACCCTGACAGATTGTCAGTGATCTTCGCGTAGTAGCGTTCGTTTATGGCGTTTTTAAAGCAATTTAGAATTTTTTTGGTTTCTTAGAAGTTTCTTTTTAACTTGCGTCTTATTGACATTTGACAATATTACATGACATTGAAAACTTACACCGGATGTGAATTCAATTACAGGTGTTTTTATTGGCTGTTTTGAACACTTTTATTGTATTATCTATGTTTAATTTGTAGACAAGGGAGCGGAACCAAAAATTTTTTTATCTAATTCATGCGGGTTTCAAAAATTCTGAAAATTACTTTCTCAACAGCAATTTGTATCTTCTATCCGTGAAAAATACTATCGACCTGTTTATAAATTACTAGCGGACGCCCGCGACTTCGTCCGCGTAAATTTCGATGTCAACTTTACTACTACCCCTACCTCACCCCTACCCTACCACTACTCCAACCCTACCCTACCCAACCCCTACATCTACCCTACCCCTACCCTAGCCTACCCTACCCTTACCCCCACCCAACCCCTACCCTACCGCTACCTTACCTACACCCTACCCCCATCCTACCCCTACCCTCCCCGTACCCTATCCCTTTCCTATCCCTATCGCACCCGTACCCCTATCTCACGCCTACCCTACCCCTACCCTACCACTTCACTATCCTACCCGTACCTCTACTCTACCATTACCCTACCTCTACCCCTACCCTACCACTACCCTAAACCCGGCCCTAAACCTACCCTACCCCTACGCTTCCCTACCCGTACCCTACCCTACCCTGTAACTTCTCTATCTTACTCCTACCCTTAGCAAAATCGGTCCAGTCCTTCGAGAGTGGTGGTATGACCAAGAGAAATAGAGACTTCTATGCTAATAATATAAAGAGGTAAAGTTCGTGTGGTTGTAGGAGGTAATCTCTGGATCTACTGGACCGATTTGGAAAAATGTTTTACCAATAGAAAATAGAAAGCTACGTTATTTGCGAGTGTCACAGGCTATGTTTGATCCCCATATTCACACGGGAACGGGAACTACGTAAATGAAAGCACCGGGCGTCATATAGCGGAATTTCTGCGTCTTTTAGAAATTTTGTATTATCTCCGAAACTATTTAAGTAATTAACATACTGTAAAGGGCAAATCTTATCTCCATAATATCCTTGTGATTATTAAATAATTTATTTTAATAAGGATTAAAGTTAAGTTATATAAATAATGACGTAAACCTAAGTATATAAAATTAATAATTTTTAAAACACAAAAGGTACTATATCTGCTAATATATAGAAGATAGATATATGGTGTCGCGGACTTTTTTGTAGAACTTTTAAAGATACATAAAGTTTCCATACATTAATTTCAATTTTACACAATAGTTAAGGCAGCGCATGCGAATAAGTCTGTTTAAGAGGATTTTCAGTCCGACCTGTATGACAAAAAATGTGATAACTCGGCTAATATATATGATATCAATATAAAATATAGCCTATAGCACTCCCCGATAATGTAGCATTCTACTGGTGAAAGAATTTTTAAAATCGGACCAGTAGTTCCGAAGATTACCCCATTTAAAAAATGTGACAAACTTACAAACTTTACCTCTTTATAATATTATAGTATAGATAAATAATAAAGGCCCATTTTGGTACATGTCCTTTGCAATTGCAACATTACTTATCACTAGACATATGTTATATGCACTACCAAATAATGTATGCAAATATGCACAATTTAAAAACCAATTGGAGTCTATTCTATATATTTTTATTCCAGACAACAAATGCTCGAACACTTTGTGGAGTGCATCAAAATGTCCAAAGGGAACAGACAAGAGGCTATACAGATCAACGTGTATACAGCGCTGTTGTTAGCGCTGCGTACTCTGGCCGAGCAGAAGAGTTCGCTTGGCGCGGGCCAAGACGCTGTCAAGACAGCTGCCACCGAGCTTGTTATTGTAAGATGATTTAACCTTTATTTGTTTATATTAAGGTCCATTTTTCACTGTCACCAATATATCACCTATCTAGCTGGGAGCTCGTTTATTTGCGTAGTATTTTAATTTCTCGGTTTTTCACTGTCACCTCAATCATCTGGTCATCAATTGATCAACCGCGGGACAAGGCGCCGTTAAAGCAGCCGCTACCAAGCTCAGTTGTAAGATAATTTTAATCCTTTATTGCTTATATTAAAGTCGGTTTTTCGCTGTCACTTATGACCAACCGAGGTATAAGATGCCGACAAAACAGCTACGGCGTCTGTTATTGTAAGATAGTTTAAATCCTCATTTGCGTGGATTAAAGTCGATTTTTCACTGTCACCTATCTACGACTAAGCACGTCAAGCTACACAGCCGCTACCGAGCACGTTATTGTAAGACAATATCAAACCTTATTTGTTTATTTAAGTATACTTTCACTGTCACCATAATCTGGCACTGTAAAGAAATACTGAATTACTGATTGTAATATTGAACAATACCAATCCTCAATTCGATTCGATTCGAGCGAGAGGAAAGACGCTGTCAATATTGCTACTATTGAACCAATTTTGTTAAGCCATTAGTTGTCTTGTAATAACTAGATTTTTCAATGTCACTAAGGTGAGAAAACTGTTTAAAAATGCTGAACAAACACAAATATAACATCATCGATCATCAATGCAATTATCTTTTGCATCGATTATATGATTTATTGGTTTTAGATCTATCGTTTTTGCTTATAGGCTGGTCTCTCAGCAAACAGTGCGACAGTTCGCGCCGCGGCCGCCTCTTGCGCTGGGAGACTCTGCAGTTGTATATCTGAAGCGGAGAGCCAAGCTCTGAGCGATAGAGTGATTGCGTTAGCACGAATGTCCTCGAGCCGCCCGATCCGTGCAGCGGCTGCAGCGGCTGTGGGCGCTGTGCAACGCGCGAGGGGGGCGGCGTCGAGCGCTGCAGCGCTGCCGGTGTTGAGAGCGCTCGCGCAAGACACCTCGTCTGTGGAAGTGCAGGTTAGTGCGATATATACAGGTTGCTCGGAAGTATTCTCTTGGTAACTTCAAGGTGTTGACGAGTCCGCTTATATAGGAATTTAAAATAATTATATACACGTCATAATTATATAAGGATGTGTTTAAGGAACACATTTTAAGATCTGTTTACAAAAGAAATATTATTTACCCCGAAAATATTAATTTTAGAACACATGTTCCTTGAATATTTTTGATTAATTTTCGGTAAAGAATATAACCTCAAAGTTATTGGAAATACTCCCCAGCACCCTGTGCAGAGTGCCTGTAGGAAATGTAATTGATTAAAATAAAAAAAAACAGTTTATAGTCAAGCGACTGATCACTGATATACAACAATATACAATACAATATCACTGCATTTTTCGAAAATCGAGTTTTCATCGAAAGTCGACGTTTTGAGAAAACCTTTCGTCAGATCGGTGCGACACTTTTCTATGTAGACTTTAAAAACTGCATTTATAGCTGTTAAACGCGTAAAAAACGTTTGATCTGTTCTAGAGATATAAAATTTTGGGAATTTGAAAATTGATTATTTTTCAACAACTACCAAAATTAGGTTATACTCAAATTCAAAGGAACATTTAAAAAAAAATCATAAATATTCGTCTCTTCGGAAGACGTGAGCAACAATTTGAAAGCTTTGTACTCAAAAATTTGCGGGAGATTACAGGGATAGCCCAGAGGTTCACCTGTTTTACCATTTCTTTGTCAGGTGTGGTCGTTGCACGCGTTGTCAGTCCTCGTGGACGCGTCCGGGCCAATGTTCCGGGGCCACGTGGACTCCACGCTCAACGTCGTGCTGAAGCTGCTGTTCAGCTCGCCGCCGTCTCACGACGAGTTGCACCGCAGCATTGGGCGGCTGCTGGCCGCTTTGATCACCGTCGTTGGGCCAGAGTTGCAAGGTAATGAGATTTTGTGACAGGTGAGGTCCATACATGCGTTGTCTGTCCATGTGGACGCGTCCGGGCCAATGTTCCGTGACTACGTGGACTCCACGCTCAACGTCGTGCTGAAGCTGCTGTTCAGCTCGCCGCCGTGTCACGACGAGCTGCACCGCAGCGTTGGGCGGCTGCTGGCCGCTTTGATCACCGTCGTTGGGCCAGAGTTGCAAGGTAATGAGATTTTGTGACAGTTGAGATCCATATACGAGTTGTCTGTAATTTGTGTCATAAATTAACTTTAGTTTGGTAACATTAATCCTCATATCATGTAATTATTTTTAGTTTACTTTTTTGTTGTCGCTATGTGACTACGCACTTCCGTGGTTTGTCACCTGGTTCAAGGTTATCAGCTAAAACCAGCGCTATATGTCCAATATTCTCTCGGTACATACATCACAATGCTGAGCATCCTTTTTCAAAGTTGTGCCAAATATGACACAGTGGTGTTCTGATGTTTATACTAAGCGGTTTGAGTATTGAGCACTATAATTATTGTATTAAGTGGTTAAGTAATAATAATAAATCTTAATTCATCAAAACTTCATATTACAAATTAAGTTGAAGCCCTGCGTCCTGTACTAGTTATTACTGTGTTACAGGAGGCAGTGTCTTCCCATTTTCAATGATGCAGTAGATTGATAAACAATTTATATTTAAAATTAAGATACAAAAACAATAAATCATAAGATAAAGCAAAAACACGCAGAAGTGAAGTAAAATAAAATAAACAAAAACAGGAGTGTGTGGGTGTGTATTTGTGTGTGTGTGAGTGTCTATGTACAGATAAATTTATAAATATTAAGTAAATAAGAATTTGAGTTCTATAGGTATATAACAAATACACTGTCTAATTATTTATATGCTTAATTATTGGTCAATATTAATTAATTTCTCGGAGCCGTCATAGTCGTAGTCTTTTAGCCATGATTTTATGTAGATTTAAATTTCTCTATTGGTCAAGCTTTCCATACTAATTCTGTTTGATTTATTTGATAGATTATACAAATAAGTGTGGCACAATTTTTTTTGAAATAAATGTTTTTTCTTTCTTTCTTTCTTGCCCAGCGTGCGGCTGTGCGGCGGTGGGGCGCTTCGTGTGCGCGTGCGCGGCGCTGCGCGAGGGCGGCGGCGCGGGCGCGGCGGCGGACGCGCTGGGCGGGCTGCAGCAGCTGCACATGTTCGCGCCCAACCACATCAACCTGCACGCTCTGGTGCCGCAGCTGTGTGTTAGTGCACATATTATTTACTTAGCAGACTCACGCGACTTCGTCCGCCGTTTTTAGTCTACTAACTATGATCTATCTGCCTATATTGAGCCTAGACTGTTATAAAAAACAAAATGTCAAAAATTCCTTTATTTTATAAATGCATATATCAAAGTCACTAAAAATAATAATTGAAATTTTTAATTAGTAGAGTTGTTAATATTTTTTTTCTATATTTTTTTTTTGTTGAAATTGTATGATGTAGACCCTTGGTCATATCTTGCATTATCTGTCATTAAAACTTGTGAAGTTGATTCAGTCTAAATCTGATATTATTGTTTAATACTAATTTGGACGTTGTAATGGTTCATTCATCAAATCTGGACCCAGCAATCGCACTATCACACTAATATTATAAAGGCGAAAGTTTGTTTGTATGATTGTTCCTCCTTTGTGCTGCGGCTACTGAAGCGATTTGGCAAAAATAATAAAATGGCATAGGCTACTTTTCATCCCGGAAAAATTCACGGTTCCCGCTAGTGTATAATAAATGGTCGGTCTCCTTTAAAGATAGGTCACAAACATTTGTCCCGCAGAAGGATCTGTCGAGTCCCGAGCTGTCGGTGCGGCGCGCCGCGCTGTGCTGCCTGCGCCAGCTGTCACAAAAGGATGCAGCTGACGTGTGCAAATACGCGAAGCTTGCCGCTGACTACGTGCCTCCAAGGCCTTATTGTGGTAAGTAACATAATCATTATCATCGTCATGGCTGATGACAGCCATCATGCATCCGCTGCTGGGCATAGCCTTTTATAAACAGCGCAAGCCTGCTCTATCTTTGGCTTTTCGCATCCTACCACCTATCGGCGGTCGTCGCGTACCTTACGACTCTAACGACCATTGGTCGTCACACAGACATGACCAGCCCACTGTTACAAACCCTGAGAGCTATGTCGGTTACTTTCACGAATCACTTCATTCCGGTTATTGTCCCTCAAAGAGTTACCAAGTATAGCGTTCTCCATAGCACGCTGAGCGACATGGAGATCGTGGACTAGCCTCGCTGTCAGTGTCCACGTTTCAGCATAAGTTAATTGTGGTAACATTTGTGTTATTTTTTTAATTGTATCACCTACATCGTCATTATCATCATCATCATAATCATCATCCATCATCATCCATCATCTTCATCATTAGCCAATTTTTAAAAGTCATCTGCACTTATGTTTAAAATATTTTTTTCACTTTAACAACTGTATATGTAGCTTTCTTAACGCTCTCTTTCGTTGCTTTGATAGGAGAAAGGGTAAAAAATAGAATAAAAGACATTTAGACCAAATTTCGTTTGCATCTTAGATCTGCTGGCGACGATCCGTCGCGCTCGGTGAGTATTTTTGCTTGTCCTAAAAGTAAAAACGTACCCACCAATGTTGGAAATTTACGATTGGCGGAGTAATATGCAAGGTGTCCTTGTCCAAAAAATCCCCTCTTCGGTTACTGTCCATTTAAATATATAGGTTGGCAAGTTCGCTGATGACACTCCCATGATATGCGGACGACTGAGGGGGGGGGGGGGGAAAGGACTGCGTGGGTGTGAAGTCATGCGCCCGGGGCAGAGGGAAGGACTGCGCGGGTAACACGTGCGCGCGGGGCATTGCTATCCCCCTCCCGGCCCGCGCGGACCATCGGGAGTGTTACGAACGAATTTGCCAAGCTATAGCTAATTAAATTCGCAGGTGTCGTGATACCTGACACGGGTCTCCCGGGCGCGCTGTTCGCGTTTCTAGACATGGAGCGCGACAGGACTGCGCTGTCGCACGCGCGCGACACGCTGTCGTGCTGCTTGCTGGCCGCGGCCGGCAATCGGGCGGTGAGGGACTGGCTCGTGTTGGCCAAGAAAGTGCTGACCGTTAGACTTGGTGAGTTTTACTTGACTTTTTAGACATTTCTGTTGGTTCTGTAGCTCATGTACCCGAGTAGTTCTCGTTATACGGGAATATTAATCCTCTTGTTTGACCAAGAAAGTGCTGACTGTTAGACTTGGTAAGTTGAACTTGATTACACATTTTAGCTGGTATTGTAGTTCCACCTGTGTTGTTCTCGTTCCTGTGGGAATATAGTCCACCCATGGCTCCACGATGGCACGGTCATTTGGGCTGAATTGTGGGTAGATGAGTGATAAAATGTAGCCTATGTTACTTCTTATAACATCAGCTAACAGTGAAAAACCCGACAAAATCGGGCCAGCCGTTACTGAAATAAGCTGGAACAAACAGACTGACAAAAATTTCTTTTATTGATTTTTTGAAACAAATATATATAGGTATACTTTCATATGCATTTAGTAAAAATGATGTTTGTTGAATTTATTTCTTAATTTTTATTTTTCTTTTGTTTTTTAATATTTAGAGGACAGCGGTAACACGGAAATGGATTTCGAGGCAGAAGGTGACGATGATCAGGCAGAATTTCACGCAGAGTCCGAGCAGTCTACCCATCCGGCCGTACAACCAAGATGGCCTACAAGGGTGTGTAACAGAATCAGCGACAGAATCTCTTGCATCTGTCCCATTTCATCATTTATTCCATGAGTGTTTGTTTCCTAAAGTATTGGTGAGAAGATAACTTATCTGTTGGTAAGAGAAAAACCATAGCAATAGAGCAACACTTGACAAAGCCTTACGATCTTGGGGGCGCCCGGACCTCAAAGCCGAGGTCCAAGTCTTAGAGGAGGCACCCTTAGGGAGTCGTTCCGCCTATCTCTTCCGCTCCTGCCTTCAGCCTCATCAGACGATGCGTCTGCGCTCGTCCAAAGGCCCCGGGTGTCAAGGCTGAGGTCCCATTAAGGAGCCTAGGTCCCATTAAGAAGCCCACGGCACTTACACAATCAGCAAACAGAGGGCCCTGTATCAGTCCAACTTACGGCGTAGGTTAAGCCTCTTGTACCTGTAATTATACCAGCTACCGTTCTTCAAACACAGTAATGCTGCTTTGCGGCAAAACTAAGAATGGCGGTAGGTTAAGCTCTATCACAAAATCCAATTCTTTAATCAGTCAATTGCTGGGAGACTGCGAGCAGGCCGCCAATAAATGTTCTCCTGCTTAGGATAAAACGACTGTTTTAACAATCAAATATAATAAACAATTACAAGGATTCTTAAAGATTCTGTTTGTTGACTTTCGCTAGCCCACTAGAGTACCGTCAAGCTAGACATGCACATTGCTAGACATGTACATTACAGACTAAAACGGTCAAGGCACGTAAAGGATAAAGCAGTTGTTTGTAAACCACGTTCTGAATATCGTTTACTTTCAGGTATTCGCGATGGAATGTATCCAGAAAGTGATGGGCGCTTGTGAAGCCACAGGGGACAGTGCTCATTTTGATCTTGTGAAGGCAAAAGAGAAACTATTAACTGATCCTAACGGTGAGTAGAAGCAACGCAATATTTACCTTGCATTGCAAAACAAAGTTTGAATCAATATGTTGTATTTATAGTGCAATAATTAAAATTGTTCATATCTTTCAATTTTATGAGTTTTATCCGCTACTAAAATATGTATTTTTTCGCACATGTGACAAAATTGTGTAAGAAAAAAGGAATTGTGTAGGTATACCTTTAATTTTTTGTTCCTATGTCCATTCTACTTCGTATATCATTCCAAGTCCAATTACTGGCTGACCTTGTGGTAATGTTTGATTTGAAAATGGCCTGCATCTATTTGAACATGACTATAAAAAACGTCTTAATGCTGCTTATGCAGCAATCATATTTTATTGAAATCCAGTGAACATACACGAAACATTCTCTTCTTCATTTCTATGGATCACCTCGTGGCATACTTATGTTTTACCGATTTTGACACCATCCCCAGTGCGGATACTTTCACTTCGCGGTTCGCACGGATTAAATGGACAGTTAAGCCATAATATATTTAAGAATTTAATAATGTAATATGTGGCATTACTTAAAAGTAAACATCTTTTTTTCTTTCTTATCTGTTTTTACTAGTAAAAAATTTGGTTTTCCAAAAATTGTTTTTTTTATAGCCGATTACCTTTCCCTGCACCTGTCGGACCTCGTGCGCATGGCGTTCGTGGGCGCGACGGGCGAGTCGGACGCGCTGCGGCTGTGCGGGCTCAAGACCCTGCAGATGATCATCCAGCAGTACGCGCGCGCGCCCGAGCCGGACTTCCCCGGACACTTGCTGCTGGAGCAGTATCAGGCGCAGGTTCGTTATCTTTTGTTAATCTGGCTCAGGATTTTTATAATGAAAAGTCAAGTCTTTAAGAGAGGCGATTTGGAGCTTAAATACACAACACTGCGATACTTCAAAGAAAGAAATAAAGAAAGATCTTTATTTTCAAGTAATGCCACATATTACATTCTTAAATTCTAAATTATTCCATAAGTGGAGCAATAAAAGATGAATGTCTTGCAATATGTGGCATAATCTAGAAAAAGGCCTTGACTCAGTATTTTGCCACGTACTTCCTACACAAAAAAGAAGTATGCAGCACTGATTTTCAGTTAGGACCCAGTTCAGGTGCCGCCACGTACACAGCTCAACATCCTATGTTAACTATTATAACATAAGAACCAAATTAAAACTAATTAGGTAGATAAGTACATTGATTAAAATTAAAATGTGCACGAGTGATACTACAAGGGCTCGGTTCTGCGCTACGTACGTTCGGAACTCTAATAAAAAACACAGAAAAATGAAACATAATATTTATTATAAGAATGATAATTTATTATAAGAATGCTGTGGTCACACCAAGAAGGTGCAATCGTATTTATTACGTTTTATGTATGTTATTTAATAGTGTAACATGATTGTAACCAGTTTTGTGATCCAAATAAAAAAAAAATAACGGAAAAATTAAATTAACGATAACAAACTTAACAAAGCGGGTAGATATGATAATCGCCGGCATCTGACTAACAACGCCCTAAACAGATACAAAATAGATACTTCATAGATACAAAAAACACCGTCTACACTGAGGTGTACATTAGGTGTCATGTAGCCAAATGTAAGCTTTAGTGTATTTTGTCGCTGCATTAAAAGGGTTAACACGTACAACCTATATGTATCTGGGCATTATTGATGTTGATAATTTTATTATTTTTTTTATTATTATTATTATTTAAGGTGGGAGCAGCGGTGAGGCCGGCTTTCGCTGGTGACACGGCGTCGCACGTCACTGCGGCTGCCTGCGACGTGTGCTCCGCGTGGATCGGCTGCGGCGTGGCCAGAGATATCAACGATTTGCGGAGGTTTTTATAAAATAAAAAAAATATATTCATACAATCGTATTGCGAAACCTCCTCCTTTTTTTTGAAGTCTGTTAAAAAGAATATTTAGGTTCGAGTTTACCGACATTCGTTTAAACATAATCAACCGTTTAAATAAGTTAAACGCCGTTAAGTCCAAATTTCCTGTTTACCACAGCCCATATGCCGGTTAAGAACGTAAATCGGGCGTTTTATCTTAACCGAGCGTACATACCCCGGTTAAGACGTCTTTGACAGATATAAGTGCAGGTTATGTTTTTGTAACGCTCGCAAGTTTCGTGAAGATTACTCTCTCAACTACCAAAATGCAAAGGACCCGTAAAATAATAAAAGAGTTTATTTTTCATTTCAGAAATAATTCATTTTCTCTCATAAATAAATCACTTCCTAGCTTTGAGGTTTTATGCCACTGGATGCTGCCAGCTTCGATTTCCAAACAAAAAATCGGTGTTGCCAATACGTATTTTTCTAAATCCCTACAAATCGAAGTAGAAACTTCCCAAATTGGGGAAAGAACATATCGCAATTCCCCAAAAAATCCCCGCCGTTTGGGAAATTCCTCGCAAGCTGGCAATTTTGTTATAAATATTAAACTACGTTTAATATTTGACAGGCTGGTTCTGTAAACGCCTTTTAAATGAAATTCGGTGAAGTAGGGTCTTAACAGTTGAATATCTAATACAAGCGCTGACCGTTATTGCGCAGAAGTCTAAAGCAAGTCGAACCGTACCGAGACCAGTGTGTTAGTTGTTATCAATAGTCGATGTTTCAAACATACTTGTAAACTAAACCTTGTTGCAGCAACATGGTGGGTTTAAACTCCATTAATAAGGCTAATGTGTTTATGCAATTTCAGAGTCCATCAGTTGCTGGTTTCCAGTTTGGATAAATTAAACAAAAAGGGCAACACAACACTCATATACAATGAGAGTATGGCGACATTGGAGAAACTTTCCATTTTAAAGGCTTGGGCTGAGGTAATTATTTCATTTATATACAGATTGTTGTTTTTTATTTATGTAATTATTTCATAGCTGTAGAATAAACTTGTGTTACGAGATCTTCGATTACGGTTGGTAATAACATTAATTATTATTTGTGTTATTGTGAAGGGAAGGTACGTACGTAGTTGTTTCAACAGTGATGATATAAATATTTGATAACTTGAGCTCAGTTGTTTGTTAGGCAGCGTGGACAACCATCATCATGCGACCGGCAGGGTCCCGTTATTGATTTGGCGCAAATATGTTTTGTATAATCATCATATATGTGTAATCGGTACTTATAATAAATCTGTAGAAAGGTCAATTCTGTACATGAAATATATTTCCAAAATAACTATCAGGGGGTGATTAGTGATCGATACTGATGCCAAAAATGCAATCAGTAAAATTTTTGTCTGTCTGTCTGTCGGGTTTTAACGAAACTTGGTACAATTATTATACTTCATACTCCTGGGCAGGTTAAAGTATACTTTTCATCACGCTACGATCAATAGGAACAGGGCAGTGAAGGGAAGTGTTGGGAAAACGGGAGGAGTTACTCCAGTTTTACAGTGAGACTAATGTAAAGGATGGATTAAAGACGTCTAAGACCGGACGAAGTCGCGGGCGTTATTGGGCGTTATTATTATTGGGCGTTAGTTATTAATAATGTTTTATGTGGGAGGTGAGTGTTAATGCATTCTAAAGTGATCCCTTAAACCTACTCTCAAGGTCACAAGTCCTGGGACCTGCTCGTGGTGTTTCCTCTACCACAAAATAATGGTACAATCACTGTTGATGCTACCCGTCACGACATACTTGGAACTCAAAATTTTAATTAATACATTTTCAGAGTCACTAACACATCATTTGGCAGTTTTTACATGGTAAATAAACTAGAATAAAAAATCTTCTTTTATTTCTTTTACTGAAACTTGTTCTAGCTGATTTCGGCAAGTAAAAAAAACTTCTACCCTTTCCCCGCAATCAGACTAATATACCTACCCTTTATTAGTAACAAGTATTTTTTTTGTACAACCAAAAATAGTTAACTTTTAACTGATATCTCACCTCATTTCAACTGACGATGCAGTCTGACATAGTAACAGGCTAATATATTGGAGTTACAAGTTTTTTCTACCCATTACTGACTCCAGATTACTAAATCCAAGGCAGAATAAGCTGAACCAATTTACAAGTTATAAAATCCTAAATTGACACAAGGTAGGAATCCAACTGGAGCCTTTTTATTGTAAATTACAGCATTATTAACTGTGCTATAGCGTGGCAACTTCGTTCGTAACGCTCTCGATGGTACGCGCGGGACGGGGGGGTAGCGATGAATGATAAACCCACGACTGATGCCACTCACTTCCCCGCACGCACGATATCACACCCGCGCAGTCTTTCCCCCCGTCGCCCGCATATCAGGGTAGTGTCATCGACGAACTTGCTACATTAGTCATTACATTTCAGGTATACATTGTGGCAATGGTAAGTAACGACAGCGCCCCGGGCAGTTACGTCAAACAGCTAGACACCAAACCCGTCAACAACCGCGCCGAGATAGCCAAGTGGCGTAACCAAGTTTTACAGAACAACAACCAAATCGACAACGCCAATCAGGAGAGCGAGGACGACGAATACGGAGAGTTTGAGTCCAAAGGGGAGAGTTTGTTGAAACTTGTTGAACCGGAGTTGGAGAGTTTGGGAGAGAATTGGTTGGCGGCTTTGAAGGATCATGCGCTTTTGAGTCTACCACCTGGTGAGTACCTTGGCATTTTGTAATGTTTGATTTAATTTTAAGCATTAAGGACGCTTTTCGGTTTAATAAAAGTTAAGGATTTCTCATAAAACTTTATGTTAGATTTTGGAGTCGCGAGATGAAAGAAAACACAACAGCACTGCTAGACTATCTGTTTATTATTTATTTGTAAAATATAGTTTATTGCAGATCACTTGAAAAAGAAGATAATGACAGATAATATGACTCTTGAATGTCCGAGATATGACAGTTCAAATAAACAATATAGATACTTATTACTGGCTAGTATTGTATCATAGACATTTATTTTTGCTTATTCCAACATTTCAATATCACATATTTTTTTTAAATTTTCCAAACGTCAAAAACGCTGTCGTCCATTTTGTGACGTCACTAACATACTTGATGTACTAAACGTCGAGCTAATGGTTTACTAATATTTTTTTCAAACGCTCTATTTGTATAGGATTTATTATAGTGACGTCATGAAACAGTTGAAATATAGACCATCATGGCCGGCAGGCGTTTTGGCTTGTATTGTCAAAAACATTTAAACACTAAAATTTTCATGTAATGACTCAAAAAAATATGAAAAAAAAATTGAGTCTAGTAGTACTTTTTTTTTTTATTCTTTACAAGTTAGTTGTTAGTTGATGGTAAGTGATGATGTAGTCTTAGATGGAAGAGGGCTAACTTGTAAGGAGGAGGATAAAAATCCACACCCCTTTCGGTTTCTACACGGCATCGTACCGGAACGCTAAATCGCTTGGCGGTACGTCTTTGCCGGTAGGGTGGTAACTAGCCACGGCCGAAGCCTCCCACCAGCCAGATCTGGACCAATTAAGAAAATCTCAATCTGCCCAGCCGGGGATCGAACCCATGACCTCCGTTTAGTAAATCCACCGCGCATACCACTGCGCCACGGAGGTCAAAAGTACGCTAAAGTAATACGCTAATGAACTATTTAAGACCATTCAAAAAAGTGTCAACTAGCCTATTGCGTCGTTTACAGAATTCGCATCCCAACTGCCGCACGGCGGAGGCGCGTTCTACTCGGCGGAGACGGCGGAGGCGTCGCGAGCGCACTACGCGCGCGCCTGGCCCTCGCTGCTGTACGCGGCTGCGTTGCGCTTCAACGCCACCATCGCTCACGGCAGCCAAACCACTGATGATAATGGTAAGACTTCTACCCCATTAGTGCGTTGTGTTATAGCTGGGCAACTCCGTTCACACGTTCGTAACACTCCCGATGCGGGAGCGGGTCGGGGGACGTGTAGTGGTGAATAAAAACCCACGACTGACGCACCTCACTTCCGCACACACGATTTCACAGTTACGCAGTCTTTCTCCTCGTCGCCCGCATATCATGAAAGTGTCAACGTGATTTGTTTCACAAAAGTCTTCTCAATTTCCCTCTATGGCTCCGAAGCCTGGACGATAAGGGCCACAGACAGAAAGAAGATAGATGCCTTTGAGATGTGATGATTGTGATGCTTCGTATCCCGTGGACCGCTAGAAGAACAATATCAACATCTCGATACTGAAACATCTTCGCTCAATATCCTCTGGTAACATAGAGTGAAATACTCTATGTTACCAGAGGATATTGAGTTACTTCGGTCACATAGCCCGTCGCCTTCCCGATAACATGGATAAACTAATAGTGGTGGGATCAGCTACCCGCTGGTGTGACCAGGTTAAGTTACTCACAGGCCTCCCTGTAATAACAGCCATTAGAAAAGCTGACGACCGGACTGTATGAAGGGGATTTAAAAACAACGCATCGAAGGGACTGCAGTGCGGACACGACCTTCAGCAATGAAGAATGCGACCAAGAAGAAGAGAAGAATTGATTAATCTATTTAATTATATAATGCACCTGAACTGCGTCCTAACTGAAAATCAGTGCTGCATACTTTTTTTTGGATAGGAAGTATGTAGCAAAATGCCACATATTGCAGGGCGTTCTTCTTTTTTTGCTCTAGCTATAAGCTATATATTTAAAAATTATTATTGTAATGTGTGGCACTGCCTAAAAATAAAGATATTTCTTTCTTCTTTCTTTCTTTCTAATGTAAATTTATTTATTATTATGTCATGTCTCATATACTCGTAATATTTATGTGTTAATTCATTCCAAATAATATTGCATGTTGTTGTAATTTCAGAAACACCCGACAACAGTGTCGATAACAGAAACAACAAGAGTGAGAATGGGAATTGCGAGTTCTTCGAGCCTATAGACGAAAAGTTCCATCTTCTATTTGGTATGACTTCAATATGATTATTTTACACATTTACAACTTACTATAAATTTATCAAAAAGCAGCTGATGCTTAGCAAAAGTTTGAATTGTATTTTTTTCTGTAGTTGTAGGTAAGAAGTAGTTTACAAAAGGTGCCATTTAAGGCTTAAAAGGGTAGTATGCTATCTCCGTTCTGTGAATAATTTTTCTCATGCATAAAGTGTTTAACTAGCAGCGGCGAAGAGTCTATACAGGCCGATTCCCGCCGGGTTACCTTTTAAAAATCCATACTTATTCATTTCATAGTAATGAATATTATATTGTATGAAACCGAGTTTGTATCAAGCGATATGAATTTACTTTTCTTTGAGACGGCTTACTTTGGTTAAAACTCCTGTTTCTTTGAGACGGCTTACTTTGGTTAAAACTACTGTTTCTTTGAGACGGCTTGCTTTGGTTAAAACTTCTTACTGTTAAGGACTGTAAGGAAAACTTGAAAAATTCCTTGTCCAACTATGTATTCTGTGGTCCAACATAAGTTTGTCAATACAAACCAATGCTGGACCTACCCTAAGGACTCAATAGTCCTTAGGTACGCAGTGCTTTTTTGCATTTATAAAGTGCACGACACTGGAATAGCCAATAAACAAGTATTTTCATTAATATTAAACACATTTCAGGTATCTGTATGGAAGCTCTGTGCGCCCAACGCGACATGAGCGTGGACAACACTATAACGGTTTTGTTGTCTCTGGTCACTCTGCTCGATGCTCCAGAGAACAGGGCGCGGTTGCTTAAGGACAGGTTCGTTTTACAATGGATCACTAATTTGTTTTAATATACTTAAATATAAATATACTTAAACAATACACATCACTATCTAGCCCCAAAGTAAGCATACAGAGCAGCTTGTGTTATGGGTACTAAGATAGTTGATATTATAATATTCATATACATTTATATACTACATATAAATACTTATATAATGTATAAATACACAAAGACACTGGAAAAACTTAAGTAAGTAACTTTACCATAACAAAGTCAAAATTCATTTATTTTAAATAGGCTTAGTTTACAATCTCTTTCGAAATGTCAGGTAATAATATTAAACTTAAGATAATAGTGATAATAATTATTCGAAAACTTTAAATTAAAGTTACGAGGATTTCAAACGCGCCTTGGTCCGAGAAGAGCCCACAACAAACTCAGCCAGGTTTATCCTTTTTTAGTTTATCACCATTTAACAATAGGTATATAAGTAGCCTGTCGTGTTATACATTTCATTTCCAAGCAATTTTGTCGTTTACTTAATCATTGACACTATAATACGACTTTTCTATAGGCTTACGTTTAACGCACATTATCATCTCGGAGAGGAATCATCACCTTGCCCTTCACCTCGCCGTCGACCATGTACTTAGCCGGTTTCCATTTGTCAGCCTTGAACTTTCATCGGATGTTGTATTAATAGAAAAAATTATGTTACATCCTCTTGTGTCGTATAGATGTGAATAATTTTATGTAAAATGCTCCGGTATCGTTGGGAACAAAGCTTTTCGCTATAAGACCATTTATTGAAAACTACAATGGTTGACTTATCATTCCACATGGCGGTAACCTCGTTAGGAAGATTTAAGTACATACTTTGATACTTTTTCCTGTTTCCTTTCTTTCTTTTATTGTTGTGCAGTCGATTCATCATATCAGCCGATGGACGTCCACTGCAGGACATATGCCTTTTGTAGGATACTTGCAAACATCACAATCCTGAGCCGCCTGCATCCAGCGAATCCTTGGGACTCACTAAATGTTGTCAGTCCACCTGGTCGTCCAACAATGTGTTTTTTAGTGCGGGGTCGTCATTCCAGTACTTTGAGTCTTTGAGACCCCAAAGTCCATTGGCTCTTTGAACTATGTGCCCCACTCATAGCCGCTTCAGCTTCGCGACTCGTTGAGCTGTGTCGGTGACTTTATGGTGGTGCTGTCAATAACAATTAAATAAATAAATGCGTGATTTTTTTTTCAGAGCGTTGGCCATAGAGCTGTGCCAGATCATCCACCGCACGGGGCTCACGCAGGAGAGCGTGGAAGCATTGCTGTTGGCAGCAGACGTGTTGCAGCCAGTGGTAGCCGCCGCCAGGGAGCAGTTGAGGACAGCTATGCAAGAAAAAATTAAAGGTGAAAGACGCGCCTAGAGCTAAAAATAAAAATATGATTTTGTCTCTTTCGTCACATTGCAACGAAAGAGTGTGATATTTATTCGGACTCTCTCGTTGCAATAGTTAGGAGGAGAGCCATATTTATGCCTTCTCTTTCGTTGCCATAGTTAGAAAGAGGAGAGCGATATTTATGCCTTCACTTTCGTTGCCATAGTTAGAAACAGGAGAGCGATATTTATGCCTTCTCTTTCGTTGCCACGCTTTTTTAATCCGATCCTGTCACAAAATCTGTTCTTATCTGACGTCTTATACCTCCCTGCCAATTGATGATTTCGGGATTTCGTAATGAGTGAGTGACGTTTCTCTTTTATATATTTTGACAAAGCGAAATTTGTTGTCTATCGAAATTAGTCATAATCAGTGTGTTAGGAGTAAATACGACAGTACTTGCCACATATCGCAGGGTATTTATTATTCTAAGATAATTGTGATGTGTGGCATAATGGTAGCAATAAAGATATTTCCTATTCTATAGCCGGGGGGGAGACCAACCCTTAACCATGAAGCCATCGAGACTTTATATCTCATCTTTATGATAACTTTTGTATATTTTTATTTCAGAACTCGCTCCAGATGATCCAACAGAAAGCATACCGCAATCAGTCCTAGAAGTGGTACACACTTTAGGTGAAGGGGGTCCCACGGGAGACCTTCCACCGGGAAAGTCCCTGGTGTTCGCCTGTTTGGAAGTGTGTGTCTGTTTACTCGTCCGGAGGCTGCCTACACTGAGTCCGCTGAAGCAGGAAGGAAGGGTTGGGGTTATTGGGGTCCGCAAGGGTTTGGGGGTTCACGGGGACACGTTGCTGATCAAAAGCTTGGCGTCCATGTCGGATTTGACTACGCTGACAAGCCCGCAAGGTAATATTTTTTAAATATACCTTCTTATTTACAAATATTTTAGAAATATTGACTCATGTAAACAATTGGTTGAATTGGAAAAAAAATCATTGAATACTCATATTGCATTTCTGCTTATGTGGGCAGTTAAGGCAGTCTGCCTTTAACAACTTTTACTCGATCCAGTGAACCAAGCTCAAGACTATTTTGGGGTTATATTCTGATTACTTACCAGATAACACCTGTCTTATTACTATTAATTTGAGAATCACTAGACCCAGACCTATTTAATGTACACTGCAAACATTCATTTTAGAAAATTCCGTGTGTTTTTCTGAATTATTTTTACCTAGCACTTTTATACATTCACACGTTGTTGTGTTTTGAGTATGATTAACGCAAAATGTCATTTTTAGTCAACTTTTAATGTGACGTCATGACTATCACTTCACAGAAAGTGTTGAGGAGTCAGTTAAATCTTATTAACGCTTTTGTGCCTTTTTCAGGTGCCTTGTCCCTTCTGCCGACAATACTGTACCTCGCGACGGAGATCCTGCGCGAGAGTAAAGGCGACACCACACTAGCGGACGCGGGCATCTTACTGCTGCAGCAGGCGGCAGAGTGCAAGGCGGTGCGCGTGCACGCAGATACTTGCGAGCAGCACGCGCTGCTGCTGCAGAGCACGCTCGCCACTCTTGTAGACAGAGTCAAGTCTGGTGAGTTCTGATTGTGTAAGTGCCGTAGGCTCCATAATAAGGCCTCAGCGGCGTCACTGGGGGGTTTGGCGAGCACAGAAATATCCCGCGATGAGACCCGAAGGCAAGGAAGGGACATCTCCGAGACTCGCAAGTCAACTTAGAGGACTGTTCTGGAAGGGTGTTTTGGCCTGAGCGTATTAGTTCAGACGTTCCTAAGATCGCGAGCTAAAAACTCACGTACGGGTAACGTCAGATGCTATGCAGCTTGTGTTTGTGTTGTTTGGAAAGCGTTGTGGGTTGTTATGTCGTCGTCGAGATCGTAAAGGACATTTTTTGGGCGTTAGAATCGGGTGTGTAGTTGCAAGCTTCAACCACTAGTTGGGCTGTTGTGGGGAGATCTAGGTATCTATGTAAGTCGTTATTGCATACAAACTACGGAGAGCAGGTGACCTGACGCATGAATCATTTCTGAAGGACCTGGAGAGGTTTAAGAGTCGCCTTGAACTACACTAGCTAAGGTTGGATGGATTGGACGGATTGGATTGGATTGGACGGATGCAAGTCTTATGGAGAGTGACCTTGAAGCGAAGGAATAATTTGTTATTGGCGCAAATCATTCGGTAGAGACGAAAAAGTGTAAAGCGACACTTCACGTTTTATTTCAATCTCTACGCTAAATGTTTGAATGTCCTGATCTAACTTACCCTTATATCATCAGTTTGAATGTCCAATTTTGATAAATATTGTTACGGAGAACCCTGTTACTACAAACACAGGGTTCATATTCAGGGTGGAATCAACAACAAGCGTGTGGACGTTTCTAGAATGGTCTACACACATTTTGACGCGTCGGAACGAACGATAGCGGCAGTTTACTTCGAAACGCAGTGAAGTGAACATCGAGTGTTACCAGCGATACAAGTGAACTATAGTGAACTCGGCTACGATTGTGGACTACGAATTGCCTACGTTTGGAAGTGTGTATTGATACTTGGATTAAGGAGTGGAACAAAGTACGAGTGTTACCAGGTGTTTAATTCCAAATCCTCGAACCCTAGTTTGTAACAGCATTAATCATGCGTTTCCCAGAGGAGGCCGATCAGCGCATAGACAGCGTGACGGGCGCGCGCGCCATGGCGGCAGTGCTAGCGCGCGCCGCGCCCGCGCCGCCGCTGCACTACCCGTGCATCAACCACTTCCGACAGTGCCTCGACACCAGGGACCACGAGGTATTCTTCACTTTTATTTTTAACTAGCGGACGCCCGCGACTTCGTCCGCGTGAAACTCGATGTAAACTTTCAACTACCCCTATCCTACCCCCTACTCTAGCCTACCATACCCCTACCCCGTTTTCTAATTCGAATTGACAAATTGTTCAAATTGACTACGTTTTAGTTAGAAAACATTAAAAGAAAAGGGCTATTTTTATGGTTTTTCCGGCGATTATTCGATTTTTTCTCGCCGTATAAACCATCCTAGAACTTCAACGAACATTTTAAAAAAATAATTGGCCAAATTGGTCCAGGCGTTGTTGAGTTATGTGCTTATCAACGCATTTTGCGATTCATTTTTATATTATAGACTAGCAGATACCCGCGACGACTAAAATTCTGTTTTCTACAAAGCCCGTGGAACCATGGATTTTTTCGAGATAATAAGTGTTTTCTATAAGTGTTGTCGCTGAGATACTTGCGATTGGGGGGATATGGATCTTAATATTAGGGTCACAAAGTCCACGCTTGCTCGGCAAGTAAAGTTGTTTGTTACCTTCAAAATGGCAATAAGTTTTCGAATAACGCTACCGCAACCCAGCCACTATGAGTGACCACTCATAGTGGCTGGGTTGACCAATATTGACAAGTAATATCGTCGTCATCGACCCATATTCGGCTCACTGCTGAGCTCGAGCCTCCTCTCAGAATGAGAGGGGTTAGGCCAATAGTCCACCACGCTGGCCCAACGCGGATTGGCAGACTTCACACACGCAGAGAATTAAGATAATTCTCTGGTATGCAGGTTTCCTCACGATGTTTTCCTTCACCGATTGAGACACGTGACATTTAATTTCTTAAAATGCACACAACTGAAAAGTTGGAGGTGCATGCCCCGGACCAGATTCGAACCCACACCCTCCGGAATCGGAGGCAGAGGTCATATCCACTGGGCTATCACAGCTCAAGTAATATATAAGTAACCTATTATTATATAAATAAGTGTGAAAATTATAAACAAGAATTGCGCGTTTAAATATAAGCATTTATTATTTTTTGTAGGTGTTCGCGTCATGCTGCACCGTCCTCCGCAGCGTGTGGTCGCGCAGCGCGCCGGCGGAGTGGGTGTCGTGGTGGGCGCGAGCTCTAGCTGCGCGCGTTGTGGTCAAAGCGGCCAACGCCCGCCACGCCAAGGACGCGGCGCACGTCAAAGCCGCCATATCAGCGGTCACCGCACTCGACGAGTTGGTTGACGCCGCCCCTGATGCCGGACGTAAGTTTTGACGTTACCGCCAAGAGGGCTAGCGTACCGGTACGATACTGCGTAGAAAACCATCCTATATAACATATATATTTATTAGCAGGCTCCTTCACACATGCTAGTGTTATGGTGTAAGAGCCAGTGACAACCAAATCTTTGTCATCTGTCATGTCATCATAAAAACTGAAAGCTTGTCAGCACATGGAAAGTGTGCCTTGAAGATGAGTGTCTGGTGACACGAGGGAAAAATCATTATCATCTATTTTAACGGCCCACTTCGTAATCAATCTTGAAGAACATAAATAAAAGTACAGGACCCATTTAACTAGATCAAACGTCTCCTTTGCCTGCTATCTTTCAATGTCACTATGGTGAAAAACACCATAGTTACCTATCGACATTCCCTATATTAGAGTGTTTGAACAATGACATTCTCGCTTTAAGTAAAAGACGTGTCGTCGCTCTTATAAGTGACTTCATATATTGTCCATAAGAAAATAAAAAGCAATACAAAATCTTGGACGATTGAAGCTCCTAAATATTTGGAACCGTGCTATGACACAAACTTCATAATTAGGTAACTTCTAGACTATATACCATTACTTGTATTGAAAAACTCTCAGCTTTTATATGATGCCAAAATACCACAGGCAGCTGACAACACAGACTCTTACACTATTTTATGAAATAAAAAATATATTTTACCAAAAAGAAATATATGTTCCATTTAATTAATTGGTGATTGAGTTTAAAATAATGAATTGTTTTTCTTTTCATCAGAGGATCCTCACAAAGGTGAGATAATTGTTTTACTAAGAACTCGATTTTATTTCTATGATCTTTAAGTTTTTTTTTTTAATTAAGAGTGGGACATTTTTAATTATTTTTCCTTTTAAAATATGTAAGAAGAAATTTTCTTCTAACATATTTTGATTATAATTAGGCTTGTCTTTTTACATTAGATGATGTCTACATCTAAGTATTCCGTTTCAACAGGTATCCAAATGCTATGGATCTTAGTGCCAATAGTGATCTCGTATCTACGCGAGGCGTCGGAGCTGCAGCGCGCGCCGGCGCACGTCCGCACGCTACACGAGTTCGCGTTACACTGGCTGATGCGCGTCGGCCCGAAGCATCCCCAGGTAAGTGTGTCTCTTTTTTCACTTTAAATTGAGTGAGATGGAAACAGAACGATAAACTGCTCAACTAGCAGACTACAATGGCAGGGTGCCTCACTCTGTCAAGCGTACCGGTCACCGGTCAAGTCACGTTATCAACGTTTTACAGTCTTATTTATTTAAACAGTAAATAATTAAATCCCAATTACATGACAACCTGATTCTAATATTATCATAATGATTAACGTAGATTTTGCTAACCTATCAAATAATTCACTCGCCGACATATGTAATATACTAAGAGGCACAATTATCCGCCCACTTTAATATACTCGCGTCATATTAAAGAGGGCGGATGATTGTGCCTCTGAATATATTATTGAATATTCTTTTGTTACCAGGAGTTCAAGACAATGATGCAACAGTCTTCCGAACTGCGCACCAAGCTCGAGAACGCAGTCAAAGCGAATCAAGCCAATCGCAGCGCGCGCCGCTCCACCCCCGCGCGCCCCGCCTTCGATACGCGTCCCGCCAAACCCACCATAGAACTTAAGACAGATTTTAGCGATTTCAGGTAAACCGTGTAGCATTGATGAAATGGACAACTAATAAGCGTGCCGTTATGCGTTTTAAGGTATTCGAATTTGACATTGATTTTGATGTGATTTTCAAATCACAAGGTTTGAAAAATTGGGTACGTGTTGTTGCATCGAATATCGAATCCCCTTGTCTTGTGTCTTTTTAAAGTCCATGCATAAGTTTTTCTTTTTTGTGAGAATGCGACGGATGCTATCAAAGCGTCTATTGCTTTCTCTGTCTACGACGTCAATCGACTTGCTGGTATGTGGTATTAGACAAATGTTTGTCATTGGCTGATATTAGTCATTAAAATACATGCAATATATGCAATCTTTAAAAAAATGTTGGTATCAACGATTTAATACTATTATGTATGTTGCGAGCCTACGAAATCACCGCAAAAAGTGGTCCGAATTTAGTTATTCCATACACACATGTACAAGTTTGTGTATACTTCCTGAACACACAACTCGACATTGTGGATAATATTTAGGTATTATTTGTTTCAATAACTTTGTTTATTATGCGACCAAAATTAAGTTAATTAGCCACCTTTGTTCGCTTCAGTTTTGACGCGCTAATGACATATCTAATAGTATGAAATCTTTGGTTGGTATGTGTAATATTATAGAGCCATGGATGTTCCGCGATAAAAAGTAGCCTATGTGTTATTCCAGGGTATAATATATCTCCATTCCTAGTTACACCTCAATCCATTCAGTAGTTTGTGTGAAGTAATAACGAACATCCATACAAACTGTCGCGTTTATAATATTAGTGGGAATTAGTACAGAGTAGAGATATTTAGTAATTAGTCAATAAGTATAAAATTGTACTAGAAAAGGAGTGATATGAAATTTTATTGATATATATTCAAACGCATTTGAATCAAAAGTTGAAAGTTATATGAGTGTTAATAAATTATAGAACGAGTGAAAATTTAGTGAATTTGCTGACACGAAAAAATGCTTTTATATAACAGCAAACAATATAAATGAATATTTTATTGAAATAAAATACATATAAATAGTAAATTAGCTACCTATCTCATTGATTTTTTGGTAGGAGGAATTTATTTACTGCTATATTATGAAGTGTAATAAGTAATTTATAAAAATACTTGCATTTTTTTTTTATTTTAACATTTTACAATGAAATATAAATTATTCTCTATAATAACTTTTGTTTTCGTTTGTTTGTACTATAAGCGATATTGTATTTAAAGAATATAAATAATAAAATATACAATAATAGTATACTGTGATAGGATTATGGGAGTAATGCCAATTATTTTCGATGTATACGACGTCTTTTAAAGATATATCCGACGTGTCACGTAAAAACCTAGTATTGATCACTTCATGAGTACCGAATGCCGAATATTTCATGAAATGTTTGTTTTTCATTTCACTTCACAGTATTTGATGCGATATTGTGCGGGAAAGTAAACAGAGTTTTGAGAGTTAATAAATAATTAGCATGCCAAATTGGCAAGATACATTTACCATCTACCGACCACATGTATATATAATGCATGTATCTGCAAATAAATAAATAAATTGATTGATTGATTGATTGCTTGATTGATTGATGAGGTAAAGTAAAGAGAGGGAAATTATTTTTGTACACATCATGAGGTGAACAGTTCTAGCCACGACATAATTTTACTATCCACTGCCTTATATCATAGATTAATAATAATAATAATAATTTATTTACCATCTTTGAGTAAAAATTAAATATTACACATGAGTACATGTGTAATATTTATCGCATTTAGGTCGCCTAAAAATAAGGGCGTCTTCGAACCATATTTTGAGGCTTTTCAATTTGACATACGATTTTTAGTTTTATAAGGCCTATAACAGACGATCAGTTTTAAAGGTTCTTGTTTAAGTGAAAAACAGGTAGACTGTTGGTAATAAGTCCATATAAAATAGATGACTAAAACAAATAATTAGTTAGTATTGCGGACTTATTAACTAGATACTTGTTTTGCGTGTGTTATATGTCGATATATTTTTAGCGTGAAAGATTTTTCATACTTGTATTAGCCATATATAAATATTCATCAATGTATTACTCCAACTCAGTAAAAAGTGATTTAAAGCTATCATTGATTAGTAGTGCCAAGCGTCTATTTGCTTATGTTTGCGTCTTATATTAGTTTTTGACAGGATTTTAATATTTTTTTGTATTCAATATAGCTATTGGCGATTAAAATGTTTCTATATTTATTTTGGACATATTGAAATAACTCGTGACGTCATCGCATATAGAAAAAATACGCCATTGCTTTTTGTTACTAAATGAGCGGGGTCTTGGGGTCTTCTAGTAAAATACAAGTCCTTTGACGTTGACCTCGCATTTTTATGGACGGAAAGGGTTTCTTTTCGTTAATAGTTACTTTCAGATAAATTGTTAAAACATATTCCACTAGTTATAATAAGCGTAGA
The DNA here is from genome assembly GCF_947172395.1 of Bicyclus anynana. Lineage (NCBI taxonomy): Eukaryota > Metazoa > Arthropoda > Insecta > Lepidoptera > Nymphalidae > Bicyclus > Bicyclus anynana. Next base: position 5,496,985 of record NC_069104.1, on the reverse strand, counting down.
TTCTTAAATAAACTATTAATTATAATATAAGCAAACTAAATCGATCGTCTGAATTAGGCTTTACATGTAGTAAGTAAGTAGGTATAGTATTTAGTAATTTATTTTTAAGAAAGATATTTAATATTGTAAATTGATATATTAAAATAAAACTAATATGTACTATGACTATTAAAATAAAAAAACTAATACATTAACATTTATTTTGTTTTATTTAATACAGTAAATTATAAATGTCACAAGTTATTTTCGTCAACCGCCATTGCCTCTTCAGAATTACTTTTGTCTTCTACATTTGTGTTTTCATTAGAATTTTCTGAATTTGCTGATTTTGTTTTCCCTGTAATAACAAAAAAAAAAACATTTAACTATTATAAAATAGAATGGATAGATTTGAAAGAAGAAATAGGAAAGTATTTATATAGAAAACGGTCTACACCAACTCTGAAATGGTCAACGTATCAACTCGATCAGTGGTGTGCACAAGGTATTTAACTTGGGTATGCACTGTATACAAATTGTTCAAAATGGAAAATTCCGTCCGCAAAGGTTAAGGATTCATTTATGATTTAATGCTGTCTAGCCAAACTTGGTAAGATCCTATTAGAGCAGCTTTGGATACGCTGTCTAATATAGAATTCCAGATAAACAGATTGCTGGTAATCCTCACGTTCGTACTTATACGGCATACAAACTAACCACATCGCCATTTTTACATTACTTATAATATAAATAAATAATTAAAACCCCCTCATTGATCGCGTGGCAAACTGGGTCTACGAACAATGAGGTCCAGGGTTCGAATCCCGGATCAGGCCAATAAGTAAGAATACTGGAGTTGCGAAGTTAGCGGTGGTAGTACACTTCCGTACCTCGGTGAGTACTATGGGAATAGAAAATGCTTGCCTACACACTTGTGCACTATAATATCTCCTGCGTACATTGTTAATGAACATGAAATTGGCCGCCGTGGTCGAAAAATTCAGTCTGTGGCATATTATTAAGTAAGTAAAAGCTTATGAAAAGTATACAAACTTCGTACGAAGCTCGGCGGCAGGGTGGCCAGGGTGAGATAGCCCGTGTGGCCAGGAGTGCTGGCCGGCCAGGCGCCTACTACGTAGCTTTTGTCACTGCTCGGCTTCTCTTCTACGGGGTTCTCAGAGCCCTGGAACATAATCGAGTTTTTTTTTTAGTTGTAATAATTGTCAGGCCAAGCAGAAAGTCCTTATGGTTGGTTTTTTTTTCTAGAGTGCGTGTGACTTTTACCCGCCAAGAGATAGATGGCGACACTTTTGATTAGTTTCGATTTTGGCAGTGTTATTATCTCCCAAAAATATTTATCCCATTTTGTTGTTTGTGTCAAAAACCCCTAAAATCGCCTTAATTGTTGAGTTGTCCCCCTAAAAAATATTAATTCATAATGTTTCAGAAAATAATATGCTGTTTCAAAAGTCGTTATTTAATACATAAAATATTACGTCTTCATCTGAAGATTTTTGAAATAACAAAATTCATTTATTTCAAATAAGCTTACTTTACAATCTCTTTCGAAACGTCAGGTAATAATATTAAACTTAAGATAATGGTGATAATAATTATTCGAAAACTTAAAAATAAATTTAACATTATTTTTTTATTGGATAAAAATTGCAGCCAGTCGCAACAGAGTGGTTGTAGAATTACGTATTATACGTCGTTATAAGTCGCTAGCTCAAAAAATAAATATTAATATTATCAATTTAAAAATACATATTACAGAGTAAAAAATCCCTGAAAATACCCTAAAAAAATCCCACCTCACTTATTTACCCCCTAAATCCGGGGGGAAAACCCCTAAGTTGGGAACCCTGGATTTTGGCCACACGCAAACATAGCGTGCGCGCATAACCTGATGCGTTGTTGACAGTTCTTATGCCAAGTTCGGACTACTTTAGTATTTTAGTCGAGTACAAACGATTTTTGGGCGGTAAATCCAAAAATTGTTAGTACTCGACTAAAATACTAAGGTAGTCCTAATAGTCCAAGTCCACACTGAATACAGGACTTCATGATTCGAAACCTTACAACTGGACCAGCGAGACAATTATATGGTAAGAGACATTGTTTTTGGTTTCGGTATATCAAAGCTATAGAAGTAGGCAAGGAGCGGGTGTCAACACTAAGCTGTAATTATGTACACGTCGGCTCAATGCGAGCTAATGAAAGGCTGACGCGTCTGTCATTACGTTACGAGCTTTGGCGCCACCGCGGGATTGTCATGTGTCTCAAGTTACGACATACGATTGCTAGTGGAGGACTACATGTTTACATACTCGTATAGAGTCCCCATAGTTGTAGACCCTACTTATCCTGAATTATCAGGACTAAACTCAGGATATCATCACTCGAAGCCATAGACTAAAAACCACTGGACTTTGCTTTGTTTTTTTAATAATTTGGAATCAAATCCGAGACATCCATCTTACTTTTCTCGTACCTACCTAGAACCTACCACTTTACTCTCCTAGCCCAAGTTTTTCGTTTATGTAAGGTTATAGTTGGGAAGTTTTGGTTAAGTTTAAAAATAACAAATTCAAATTCGTTTATTTATATAGTTTGATGTAAACATGCCCAGTTAGTTCGTTTATTGGTAGTGGCTGTGTCATCGCTTCGGAAGGCGAATTTAGCTTTTTACAGATACTACCTAAGAAGTAGGATTAAAATTATTAACTCTATTTACTATCTGAAGATGAAAGATCCACCTTGATGTAGTAATTGTGTTTTGTTAAAACTTATTTTAAAGGCAGGTTCAAAACTGTTTTTATAACATTAAAAAAATATTTTTCAAAGATTTTATTCAAGACGGTCGTAGAATTTTTTTATAAACGTTTCGCTTTCAAGTACGGTACATAAAATTAAAGCAATATTAATTTTGCACGTAAGTAGGATTATTATAATTAGATAAGCGTTCCCTATCACTTTTCAAAGTCTAGAGATTGCCATCAATCCGGAATCATAAAAAATGACAGACAACGGACAGCCCGTGGCGAGGATCTAATCACAATTAGAAACCTCTAATTTATGTTATGTAAACAGTTATTCGATAAGCAGTCGCTATTAGCGAGTAATTACAGTGTTATTAGAGACGATGCCGTCATCTCATCACCTGTGGGACGTTGAGTTACGAGAACGTTCGCGGCGAGACGACATACCTAAACAATTCTTTTCTTTGCCAAAGTGATAGCCCACTCGGGCATATACTCGTAATGCAGTGTGTTATAAAAAAAAATAACGGGTTTTATTGATGAAAACCTAAATTTTAGTCGTACAACAAAATTCTTTGATTTTTAAATAAAGATGTTATTAGTATTAGCTCCTGTTTCCTGATTCAAGTATCGTAATAAATAGAATAAAATAACTAGAACTCAAATGTTAACTCAAAAGTAACCTATTAGATAACAAAAAGCGAAGTTTACGTTTGGTTACGCCTACGCTTCTTTATCGACATAAGAGAAAACCAGTTTTCCGAATCCCAGGCGAATGGAATCGATTGTTAAATATATGTATTTCGGTAAATAGATAGCTTTCAATAGAGCAGCGTGGTGGGTCCAAATCACCCTTTTCTATAAGGAACAGAAGGCCTGTGCCATTAAATTTAGGCTGACAATGAAATAATTTTTCCTTTGTCTATAAGGTCACATCGTTCGTGTTGCTCTATGTCTGTTAAATGTGTAAGATCAACAGACTCGGCGCACAACGCATTACACACCTGCCCTTACGTGCCGCCCCAGCGAGACTGACGTGCGAACAAATGCTTCACATAATACACACTATTTTATAAATTACCCTCAACTAAGCAACTAATGGGGAAATAACAGCGTTTAAACGAAAGGCATTACTTTCTCACAGTGCGTACAAACAACCATAAAATCCACCTACAAAGAAATTCGTATGATCTGCAACATTTCTATTTCTAGCATAACTTTATTAGGAACTTTTTTGTCTTTTATATATGACCAAAACTTAAGTCTTTTCCTGACCAATATTCCAGTTCCCGTTCAGTTAGTTGCCAACTTTTTTTACAAGAAATAAAGTATATTCTGGTCTATGAAGATTATTAAACAGTATTTTAGAAAACCGAACATTTTCTATTGAAAAATGCAAAAATTCCATTAGTGTTTTCTTATGACGTTGTCACGTTCAACTCTCGTTAGTAAACCGACTTTACAGACAACCGATTTTTTTAAAGAATATTTGCCATATCTTTCAGATATGACCAATACTCCCATTCTAACTTCCTAACATTCCAACTAGTCAGAAAAGACTGTTAGGAGTGACAGAACCAGTGGCGTACAGAGGGTTGTCGATCAGGGTATGCAATAGTAAGAAAAATAACCAAATTAGAAAATCTGCATTGAATAAGCATCAAGAAAAATATTTCTTAGGGTATGCAGTATTGATACATGTATGAAGTGACACCACCGGATCGAACCACCACCTCCCGGTGATGAGTCCGACCCCTTAACCGTTGAGATATTGAGGCTTTCTTAATCTAGCAATTTTGTTTCAAAACTACTTTTAGCCGTAACGAGAATCTTAGCATTCCATGGATTCGCCGGGTGCCGGGTCCATTGCGTGGTAGAGAGAAGAACTCCGAGCAGAGTCCTGAACTTGTGATTACAGGATGTAGGATTAAGGAATTAATAATTTATTTTGTAAGACACAAAATAGGTACGTAAATAAATATTTATATTCGCGAATGTACATCTCCAAGGGGGTCAGGGCGCAGTAATTACCGATGTCACGGCCGCGCGGTGCGCATCTCGTCCTCCAAATAAAGCCACTAAACAACTTCATGCTCTATTTTGCCTATGGGCGTATCGAGGAAACATCTTCGTAGTTCACCGTTAGTATCTACCGTTCTATATAATATGTCTATTGAAATATCTTATGACTGACATAGGCTTGCCAGTGATGTTACGGATCCGAGAATAGGTTAGTTGACACTTTTTTTTCATCATCATCATCATCATCATCATCATCATCATCATCATCATCATCATCATCATCATCATCATCATCATCATATCAGCCGATGGACCTTACATAGCTCATTCCATCGCCCGCTGTGTGACTATGAGGCCCATAGTTAGCGACACTTTTTTTAATGGTCTTAAATTGTTCATTGCCGTTCTACTTAGATTGAAAATAAGTATCATATTTTTTCGATATGTGATTCAATGTACTAGGTATATGAAATTAATATTGTTTATATTAAAGATATGAGTCAACTACCCTATTAGTATACTGTGGGCCTCATAAGAAAGTTCAAAGTCACTCAGCGATTCTCTTTCTACAATCGCAGACGCTTCAAAAACTAAAATAATGTATGGAAATGACATATCTTGATCACGTGACCTGTCGATAGCAAATGTCATTCCCATACATTTTTCTACTTTTCAAAGCGTTTGCGTTCGTAGAAAGAGAATCGTCGTGCCACTTGGCTACAGGGACTGACCCTCTAGTGGGCCGTTAAAATTATGATTATTATTTTGTATAATTGTTATAGGTATGAACTAGTGTTGCACTAGTGACTAGTGTCGAGTAGGTATGCAGGTAATGTGGGGACCTTGAGCGGTGGGAAGATTACACTAATTTAGAGCTTGGCCGACGTACGCGACCGCAGGCTGAACTTAACACGGCCTTGGCAGAGTTTTGAAAAAAAAAAATACAGTTACGTTCGGGTCATTATTTTCCTAGTTTATTTTTTACGTCTGTGGTTTATGTCACATTATTGTCCCTACGTTGATTAGCATTTGCGTTGTGTTGTACTGATATTTTATGCTTTAACGAGTAGGTGGCATCTTTCTAAATATATATCAATAACATTGACTTGATACTACTGATACGGGCCCCCCAAACTACAGGGCCCCTTACGTATGAAAGCAAAAATGAGTAAAATGTATTCCACAATACCATCTAGATGGCATTCTCTCGTCGCCCAGGCCCATCCGAGCGGGAGTCCCTCAGGGATACGTGTTTTCCCCGCTTTTATATTCACTCTTTACGAGTGATATACCCACTAACCATCCAGGTGTGCACATCGCCCAGTTCGTGGATGAAATTGCACTGTTTGTAAAACACACTTACTGTAGATAGTACCTTTAGGCCCCGCAAGGTCGCATCGCCGCAAGCGATGACTGCGCTCGCCCCGGTGACGCCGCTGAGGCCCCCCCCTAAAGGAGCCTACAGCACTTACCCAAAAAAAATAATAATATGCTAACTACTGGATTATCGAGGCAGTCAAAGACATATTATCAATGGGAAATAAAAACAAACTTACAAACAACAGCTCAACTTTACGGTAAAGGCAGAGTGAAGATGGCAAAGGGTGGACTAAGGTAGGCACTAAATGTACAAATTGTATAAAATGATAAGTTACTTCTGCAATACAAGGTTGTAAAGAGCCCTTAGGTTAGGCAGTGTGTTTTTGCATCTATGAAGTGTACGCACCAGTCCTACCCCACTCACTCCTAACACGGTCTTTTTAGACTACTCGTAGTTGGACGGGAAAAGGAATATTGGTCATATTTAAAACATATGGCGAATATTCTTTTAAAAATAAAAACACAATCGTAACGTGATCATTGCGGTCTGTCCGTCCGAGGCAGCGCGCACGTTCCAAACACCGCAATTACGTAACATAAATTTATTCAAACCCCAGTACACGCGCCGTGATCGATGGTACGACTCGTTCGGAAACGCAACAAAATGTTGTTGCACTTATGATTTATCGTTACAACTTTATGTTAACTTAACTGCCTCAGATCTTTCTTAATTTAGTAAATTTCTGAACGATTATGGAACTTTCTTATTTTAATCAATTTCTGAACATTCAGTTATGGTCCTATTTAACTTTTAATAATTTTCGGTATACTAGCTTACATACTTGTCTTTATAGCAGTATCATGTTGTGTATTCGAGGAACATACACATCCTTTTATAATTTAAATCAAGATCTTTTATTTTCTTCTCGACTTTCCAGCAAAACCTCACATTCCAAGATATTTCGCTGTTTCAACGCAGGGGACTTTTTGGCCATTGATATATACAGCATATAGTACTTCATTGGTTTATAAGTGAAGTCTATGTGAACTGTCTTTGTTTCATTTAGCTTTATTTGCCATTATTTGGTGTATTGATGTATTTAATGCATCTTGTACTCTTTCCCCAGCCTCTTTGTGCTATTATCCTACAGTCATTATAACTGTGTCATCAGCAGATGTAGCAAATGTGTTATTTTTTATTTCTTGAATATCGGAAGTATATAAAAGGTACAGGACCGGACCTAGTCACTGCCTTGTGGAACTCCAACTTTTATATGTTTTTTGAACTTAGTATTGAAAATATAAAAAAAAATAGGAGGATAAAAAATATAGGAAGCGAATTTTCGTTATAGAAAAACTTATTTTTAAGGTGTCATGTTAACATGAAGGTGGTTAATTTTTCCTTAAAATAAAACTATTAAATAGTAATAATTTATCTTAAAATTTTGAAGAAAGATTATTTTAAAATCAGTTAGTAGAGAGTTACATGTTTTTAACCAAAATATTTACCTATTGTGATTACAATTAATTAATTATTGATGCTACTTTTGCCTCCACTTTCATCCACCCTTTCTCTTAAGGACCAACCTTATCAACCTATAGAACTTTTTAATAAGGTTACATACCTTATATAAACTCTTATAAGATATGTTTTACTTATTACATGGGAATTCCATACTTACTATTGTGTACTTAATACAGTAACTAAAAGATCATACATCACAATTAACTACCAAAACGACCATAAACTAGATAAAAATGTAAAACAGGCGTCGATATAACCGTGTAACACTACCGATTAAGATTGAACGAACTTTAAGTTCCGATTAAAACATAAAACCTTTACGGTGTCAACATAAAACTTAAACTCCGATGGATGATGTGGGAAAAAAAGTTAAATAAAATATAGAAAAAAAGGAATGACCAGCAAAGAGGCGCATTAAGAATTGAGATAAGAGAGATGGACGAGCACTCAGCGGCGGGCAGCCATCTTTATTATTTATTGACACTTAAAATAATTATCTACTTTTAGTTTGGCCCGTGCCGAAAATATTGTGTACGGAAGTTGGATGTAGTAATAATCTGCAAAACCATACCAGTTTTATACGTACTAAAATACTAACTATACCGTGTACTAAATGTAGCAAGGTGCGGGTGACAGTTGCCTGTATGACGTACATATTACGTACTATTATAGTGAATCGTGGCAAAAAAAAATATTTTTAGCTTCAGTATCGATTATATAATGCCCCCCAACAAAAAATTTCAAAATATATTCAATGTACAGAATGTATCAAAATGTAAAGAATTCGTATTATAAGTATAGATTCTAGATGGCGCTGTCGTCCGTTATACCACGCTAACGTTTGTTGTTACAAATGGTATAAGTAAAATCTCAAATGTAAAATTTTATATTATAAATATAGATATAGATTAAAGATGTTACAGTAATTATAGATTTTTAATGAATTCAAATATGTGATTTGAAAATCGTAAAAGTAAAACAGAGAGCAAACAAAAGGCTATAAAATTCGTCCAAAAGCAACCAAAGCTATCAAATTAAAATGTATGAACCTTTATCGTATGCTTAGCGCTAAAACGATTTATTTTTACCTCTCAACCGAAATGCAGTTTCAGAGAAACGATGCGATAATGCAAATGCAAAAAAAAAAAATGGCGGAAAAAAGTCCTCGACAAAGTGACGCGTCTGCCAAAAAGCCGCGACAAAATACGGGTTTTATCGTCGGAGCTCGTAACTGTCTCCGATAAACGCCCCACGGATTTAGACGTTTGTCAGTACGGACGCAAATGAGGGATAAATAAACATAAAAGGCCGAGGGGTTTTGAGATATCGTAAAAAGCGTCGGTAGCGGTCAAAACGCCTGTTCATGATAGCGCATTTTATATACGCACCAACTCTTTATATTTCTTTTTATTTAGTTTATTTACTAAAAGAACTAGCCGATGCTCCGCGATTTTACCCGCGTAGTTCCCGTTCCCGTCAGAATACGGGGATAGAATATGACACTTACAAATAACGTGGTTTTCTAGTAGTAAAAGATTTTTAAAAATCGATTTAGTAGACAAATCTCTACAACACCACACACTTTATATATTACTAGCTGACGCCGCGCGGTTTCTCCCGCGTGGTCCCTGTTCCCGTAGGAATACGGGGATAATATATAGCCTATAGCCTTCCTTGACAAATGGGCTATCTAACACTGAAAAAATTATTCAAATCGGACCATTAGGTCCTGAGATTAGCGCGTTCAATCAAACAAACAAACTCTTCAGCTTTATAATATTAGTTTAGATTTATTTTTATATATTACTACAGATAATTTTCTTATTTGACTGCGTGTGTGAAGTCTGCCAATCCGCATTGGGCCAGCGTGGTGATCTATTGGCCTAAACCCTCTCATTCTGAGCGGAGACTCGAGTTCAGTATTGAGCCGAATATGGGTTGATAACGACAATGATAATTATCTTCATTTATAAATGTAGGTTTGTCAAAGTGTTGATGATGTGTTGAGTTGTACGAATCAAGGATCAGCGGTTACGTACTCTTATTACAAACAACAGACCATTACGCAACGATTAACCGTTTCGGTACGTATCGTGAATCAATCGCAGCGGCGCCATCTGTCAATAACGAGAGCGAATGAATCATGACTGATACACCGCGCAGAGAATCATCTCGGATAAACAATAATCTGCCCAAAAACCTATGCCATAGAGACGATATTACGTTGAATCAGTTTTGATTGTAGCCGACCGTAAGTTATGATATTAAATTTAAACGTTTTAATACTTTTTTATTATTTGTTAGTGTTTGGTAGTGAAATTGGTTCACCTGACGATAAGTGATAAAAATCTAATACATTTCCACAATTAAAAGCCTTAATTTAAATCATAGAAAGCATAGATTTTTCACCGTCCGCTGGACTTAACGACATACTCGTAGTTTGTAACTACGGTCCAGTGCTGGGTAAAGGGCCCTCCTATATTTAAGTGAACTACATAGAATAAATAAAAAAAGCGCACAGATTTCGGAATTTTTGTGTGCTTTTTTTCTCAGTCGCCTCGAGGGGAGGGGGGCATTGCCTAAATAGCCTAAAGGCTTATCCAGGACAAATTTGTTCGTAATACTCCCGATGGTCCGCGCGGGCCGGGAGGGGGGTAGCGATGTCCCGCGTTCGACTTCATACCCGCGCAGTCCTTCCCTCTGCTCCGCGCGCACGACTTCACACCCGCGCAGTCCTTTTTCCCGTCGCCCGCATATCATGGCAGTGTCATGAACGAACTTGCCAAGGTCCATAGATTCAATGATCACTGTCAATCGCTCAGTCCACGGATTTGAAGGAAGATAATAATTGTTAAATAGTCGCTTCTCGCTCTTAAGTTATTAATGTCTCTTTTATCATTTAAGCACCAATCAATAAAAAAGCGAAATATACCTAATATCACAAATATCACAGGTATGTTTACCTTAGACGTCAATGCCACCATAATATAACCACAAATTACACACCGTCCCAAAGTAAGCAATTCAGATCAACATAAAAGGCAATCCCGTCATCCGTAAAATGTTTAACAAAATTTATAACGGCTTTGATGTTACACAAACGTGAAGTGTACGAAGTATCCGGCTCCCGAATTTAAATTCCGTGGGTGTACGCCAGTGCGGTCTGCTGGGCCTTTATGATATTTAATACTTGACATAGCGGGCGTTTGCGAATTTTAACATGTAAATTATTTATTTTTTTAGCCTTCGCACGAGAGTTTTTTTAACGGACGTTAAAAAGAGTTTAAAAATTAAATATAAGTAGTATAAAAAAATATTATTTAGTAACACTTCTTCTTGTTGCTTCCGCCCGCGTCACCACATGGCTCCACGGAAGACCAGCGCTGCACTGGTGCATCCATCACTAGCGTAGCACATGCTGAGTGGTGACCATTTTGGTACCACACTCATATTTTTTTTTTAATTTATTCAATTATTAGTTTAATATCTTAAAAATTATTAGTTTATTATATTTTTAAAATTTCTTTCTTTTGTTTTAAGTATTTGTTGTCTTTTGTGTATTACGTGTATGTAATGTATGTTATCCAAATAAAATAATTGTCTTCTTTCTTTCTTTCTATAAAGTTAAATTAAGCCAACACCCAAAATTGAAAATGTAACAGCTCAATAAAGAGCAGCGTGTTTTAAAAACACTGTTGTGTGATTGTGAACATATACTTCGGAATGCATTTGTTGTATTTGAACGCTTTTTTACGTTCATTAAAAAAACTCTCGTGCGAATGAGGGCTTAGGGTTTCTTTTTTACACAATATAGGCTTGCGCTTGACTAAAATTAAGCCTGATGGAAACCATAAATGCGGTCTATGTAGGAGCGCGCTTATCGAGACGAGGCATATTTACATTTGCTTTGAAGGTGTTTACATTATTAGTGTCAGGAAACACAAATGACGTAAGGACATTAAAATTTTTTGGGTCAGCGTGGGTGGACTAAGATCTAACCCCTCTCATTCTGAGAGGAAACTCGTGCTCAATAGTGAGCCGAATATGGGTTGTTAATGATGATGATATCCTACTACTATTATAACCGCGAAAGTTTGTATGGATGTTTGGATGTTTGTTACTCTTTAACGCCGCTACTACTGAAGCGATTTGGCTAAAATTTGGAATGGAAATGGATTTTACTCTGGATTAATACATAGGCTACTTTTTATTCCGAAAAAATCCATGGTTTTTTCTCGGATCAGATCAGATTTGCAAAAACTGATGATTTTAATGATATGAATGGTTGTTACTCTTCCACGCCTCGACTACTCAACCGAATTAGCTGAAATTTGTTATTGAGATATATTATAGCATGGATTAACACATAGGCTACTTTTTATTTCGGAAAAATCCATGGTTCCCGAGGGATTTGTGAAAAACTAAATTCCACGCGGACGTAGTCGCGGGCGTCCGCTAGTAGATGTATATTTTGAAGTCAGATATAATAGTCAGATTCTGTATAGTAGGCACTTAAAAGGGCCCAAAGTATTGGCCAATACGTCATCATATAATGTCGGCACGCGGCAGGCGTTACAAAACCCATATCAATCACCGTTAAGTGCTTCAATCATCGATACGCAACGCAAGGATCCGGTCACGACCACAGACCGACTAACTTTGATATTATGATGTGCAATAAATGTTATGCTCACAAATTATTATAATAATAAATCATCTGAGTATTATATTCGTGCGTAATTTTTATTTTTAGGCGGTTAACTTTGTTAACTTGACAGCTTATACACCTTGGAGGTGGTTGGTTGTTAATTTTTTTTTAGGCATCATTGCCTAAAAAAAATTATTTATTTACCCAACTGATATGTTTAAACAAGTAAATACTGTGTACAAGTGGCATTTTAAAACTCTAAAGCATCAGAAATATACTCTACAATGCGGTAATCAGTAGGTAAATATCGACAAGTAAATTAATATTATAAAGAGATTTTTTTTTATTTTTAGTTAGCCCTTGACTCACTTGATGTTAAGTGATGAAGCAGTCTAAGATAGAAGCGGGCTAACTTGTTAGTAGGAGGATTTAAATCCACACCCCTTTTCGGTTTCTACACGACGTCGTACCGGAACGCTAAATCGCTTGGCGGTACGTCTTTGTCGGTAGGGTGGTAACTAGCCACGGCCGAAGCGTCCCACCAGCCAGACCTAGACCAATTAAGAAAATCTCATTCCACCTGCGCCACGGAAGCGTAAAGTTTGTGGTGTTGTAGGGGGTAATCTCTGGATCTATTAAACCTCTTAAAAATTCTTTTACCAATAGAAATACCTGTTATTTGTGATAGGCTATATTTTATCCCTGTATTCCCACAGAAATGCGAACTACACGGTTAAAGCCGCGTGGAGTCACCTAGTGAAATAGTGAATAGAACGTGGCGTTTTAAAACTCCAAAGCATCTCTAAAGGAATATAATCTAGAAATATGTGATACAATGAAGTCCATAAAAAAATGTTAGAACCGAGAGGGCACAAAGGACTAAAAAAACACAGTTGACAAAAACTTTATACTTAACTTTTGTGGTGTACCTAATGCACACCCCGGCAAGTCTATGCACGCCGCTACACCCAAACTATATACTAGTCCAATCGCACACCCGTGGATACACCCAAGTATTGGGGGACCCCCCGCAAGGCGATAATACGATTAGAGGCGATCAATCGATTCCACTCAGTAAGCCGGCACTTTCACCCGATGCTAAATGTCAAACCTGCGTGACATTATTAAATGTGGATCGAACTAATCTCAGCTGTTCAGTTTTGTCACAATCCTTTTTGTCACGGCCATTTGATTAACATCGTGATTATAGACTGTCTTGAGATTATTAACTGCTGGTACTTCTAATATTCTAAGGGCTTCTACACATTGCAAGCGTATTTTCGTAATAGATTCTTTTAATATCACATGATGAGCGGCAGATTTGTAGTCTTAGTCGCCTTAGGTACCGCCGAAAGTACCAGTTGCCTTTCTGTCATTATCAAAATATCATTCGATGTACGACCACTGCAGGACATAGGCCTTTTGTAGGGACTTCCAAACATCACGATACTGTGCCGCCTGCGTCCAGCGAATCCCTGCGACTCGCTTGATGTCGTCAGTCCCTCATCATTACCTATCATATTGTTATACGCGTATAACACAATTTCATTGCATTTGCATTGAATGCATTAATTATTTATTTTTTATCAAAATTTTGTAATATTTTCCGAGGATTCGGAGGATAATTGCTAATTTAAATAAAACATTCAAAACGCTTAAGTTTTAAGAAAAAGAAAGTGACAACAGTCACATTTAGTTATTTTTCATTGCTTATTCTAACATTTTTGTAGGAATAAGCAATATAACGAATAGCCGCCCTAGGCCCGGCCTTTACTGTATATCTGCCACTGCACTTCAGGCCTGCCAACCCTATTTGGAGCAGCATGGTTAATCTAAGCTTCATATACCTTTTCCTATAAGCAGTACCATGCAGTTCATAGATGTAAAAAACACTGCCTACACTGAGGCGGTAATTTTTTAACGGTTCTCGAGATTATTATATAATACGTAGTTATAATATATAGTTTCCGTTCCCATGGGAATACGTGGATAAATATAGCCCAGGTTACTTGATGAAGATATAGATTTCTAATTAAAGAACATTTTTTAAAATCGGGTGAATAGTTTTTGAGTTAAATCGTAACCAACAAACACACGAAAAATTAAAAGTTATCTAACGTCTGTATAATAATAGTTATAGTGTATTTTCTGTTGTCCGAGAAACGTATGTTTATGTTATGCACAAAAAACATACATGTATTTTTGTAATTTGGTAAATAATAATTGTCTAAAAACTCATTATAATCATGTAAAATGTAAATTAATATCACCATTTTTTTTGTATGTTTTAAAAATTTAATGATTACTTACTTACTTTAGTTTAATTTTCATTTAGTTTCATATTATTCATAATTTCTTAGTAATTATTTAAATAAATTTTATCATAGATACTTCTTAATTCTTTTTCTTGATTTCTAATTTTCATATTCATATAGTTCTTGTTAATCGATTAACTACTCAGTACTCACTAAATTTATTTCAAGAATAGCGTTGAGTAGGACATACAAGAGGCAGGACATTTGTCCCGTACATGACGTCACAATGTAAGAGCGGCTCAACATTTAAAAATGTACTACTTCACATTTTCTGTCGCGGTAGTTGCTTTACTCGTACGCGAGAGAAAGCGAGACACTAGTACAAAAGTCGAATGGGACGTCATTCTGTGGTCCTGTCATATAATTTTGTACTATATCCCTTAACGCGACGGAAATAGTATACGATGCGTTTAGAAATATTATTTTTTGGAATTTGGATTTATTCAATTGACATTTTATAAAAATAAAAATTACTTAATAATTTAAAAACTGAAATATAATAACCAAGGTGAATCGATCTATTCTATATAGGTTAAAAATAAGTTTGGCATTTAATATCAGTATGTAAGACAAACTATTACTAACATAGAATACTTGTACCGAATCGTAAATCTATGATTACTAAGCTATATTATTGTACTAGTACAAACATGACATTTGTACACGTTGCTTCAAACAAAGTTCAAATATGACATTTGTATTCGTTACTTCAAAATTCAAATGTAGTGCCAAGCTTCAGTACGCCTCGCCTCATTTGAAGTGGGACATTGTACTGCCTCGGTACAAAAAAGAGGCAACACTTACAAACTCTTTTTCAAGTCATGTCCTACCCAACACTATTCAAGAACTACTTATACTAATAGCATTAACAACTGAGTCTTAGGGCCATAAATCATTTCTCTATATCTATCTCGCTTGCACTTATGGGTCTTATGGAGCCGTCTAGTGAAGGGTGTAACAATGAAAGACATATTATCGATAAGTAAAGTTTATTATCGTATCTTGTTCACAAAATTAAAAAAATTAACAATATTTGATTTAATATAATACATATTTCATATTATATAATTATTAACTAAATAAAATTAATCTTCATCTGAGTCTTCATCATCAGAATCTTCGTCTTCTGCCAAATTTATTATATATTAGTATCCATAGTGCGCAACGAGTAACACATGAATGTATTTATTTAATTGCAGTAAACACATTTATAGCAAAAAAAATACGCAATGCAATTACATTAGAAACCGACCAATCAGAATCGTCCAAATCATTATTGACTCATCATTAGCACGTGCGCAGGTAGCCGTTTATCGATAATTAGGGTGCGCAGGTAGGCGCGCTGCACATTCCTATCTTTTTTGACTTTTATGACCGGACGACTCAGATGATAATGCGCATACTATAGTAGAGGTGAGGCGTATATACTGGAGCAGGTCTTAACACTAGGTTTGTTGGAAGACGTATGGCGTACGAGTACGGAGCAGGGACTTATACACGTATTAAGCGTATTTAGAAGTACCGAGTACCGAGGAGCGCAAGACGTCAACAGAGTGCGAGTCCAATACTCGCAAATACTCTAACGGTCCAACCAATACGGGACGTGTTCAGAGACGCGTTCGATTAGTAATGTGTGAGTGAGAGACTTCTATCAATGCCGAAAGAAAATAGACTTTGTTGTCTAGACATAAGACCGGTTTTTCAACGCAATAAACACTTCATACTCCAACAGACAAAACATCGCGAGACGCGTTCCCGGACGCGTTCGTTTAAGAATGTGTGAGTGACGTCCCATTGCCGATGAAAAATTGTCTTTACTTTATCAAACATAAGACCGATTTTTTAACGCAGTATACACTTAATACTCTTAATACTCCAATATTTGGAGTCCCTGATTTTATTCCTTATTTTAAAAACATAATGTTTATTTGTTTTAGTATGATTATTTATCCGCTAAGGTAACAAGTTAATGTAACCCGACAGTATCATGAGGTAATATTAAAAGAAATAACTAAATAATAAAATTAAATTGAAATTTTGAAATTAATGACTGAAATATTTTTGTTTGCAAATTTTTTTCTTTTTTTTGTGGATTACAAAAACCAAAAATAGTTGAAGAAACCAATTGAAAAAAACAAAATAAAAAGACAAAAATGATTTTCTGTTACCCGGGATCGAACTCAGGATTAAATTTTTTTGCACCTTGCGTACATACCACTAGTCCAAATGACTACGTAGAACTCGTTTGAAATTAATGTACGCTTAGTATCAGATAATATGACGTAAAATCGCTGGCCACTGAGTATTTAGGAGTACGTATCTATTCTATAGGTCCTAATGGCTCGTACTTCTAAATACTCGTGGAGCTAGTCTTTGGAGCGCGTCTCTCGGCGTACTCGTACTCGTAACACTCAGTACGCATTTTAGCGAGTACGACTCACCTCTACTACTTAGGCCTTTACGGCCGTTCAAAAATTGCCATAGCGGTCGGTATTTCACGACCACAAGGCGGGGTATTGGTAAAGTTTTCAACTAGCAATAATCGCACCTCGGATTAACCTCATTGGTTACGATATTGCCTCTGCGCAAAGTTAACATTAATCTATGTTCGAAAAGTACTTATACTTTTGCTGTAGGCAAACTGAAGCGCAATATATTTCGACTGTAGTGCCATCTAGTATCAGCTGTTGGAACTAAAAGTTTGCATAGTGGACGCGGCTTTTTCTTGAACTACTTGCTGAGTTCAACTTCTTTTGGTTTTGTCTGCTTTTAGGTTAGTAGATATTTAATTGCCACAATCATAGTTTTTCCTACTTGAGAACTTAGTTTCTTCATCGATAATGGCTGATGTAAAGTTATTTACTTAATTTTAGATATCGGTTTTTTGTTAAAAAATTTTCATGGGTCTTTTGTTTGTGTTATTTAATAGTAATATTAATCTTGGATTTATTCTTATTAACCATGGGTACAATTTTATGATAAAGTAATTAGCGATCGCTCGCGACGTAGCCTTTTAGTGTTGATCATTATCCTCCCCTATCTTCCAGTGAAAGTGACATATTTTTTACAGACACTTCAATTTTATTTATTTGCATTGATTGTGTATTGTTTACTGACACATATAATTTAAACACCTTCCAAGCAAAAGTAAAACCCATTTTCTAGGTAAGCGCGCTCCAACTACCGCAATATGCTTTCCATCGAGCTTGATTGTTGTCAAGCACAAGCCTGTATTGCAAAAAAAAAAATCAACGATCTGTTGATATTTGTTTATTCCTGGGACCCAAGACCGCATGACCTAACAAGGGAAACAGTGGAAGTCAGAAATGACAAGGCACATTAGCAACGAAGATCGCTTTCATTTGCCAAGCGCAACGAATGCGTCTACCAACTGATACAGCAAAAATACTTGCACGTAGTATTTTCTCAGAGCGAGCCCCGTGAATGGATTGCCCTGGAGTCACGATTGTATTGTGGCTATTTTTTATCGCTCCGTGACACTTTGCCTTCCGTGTCGGAGGTCGGGGGCATTGGGCGCGTGTACATTGTATACCCGAAAATGACGGAAATACTGTTTACGACAAAACTAGCATACGCCCCGCGGTTTCACCCGCGTAATTCTTATATAACATTCAACGAAAGACGTGGCTATTTATTGGTAAAAGAATTTTTAAAATCGGTTTAGTAGGATTACACAACATCTCAAACTTTACTTTTTTAATATTAGTATTAAAATAATAATATAAGTATAGTTTTTTAAGACTATAATAGACTAAGTGAAGAACAAACGAGGTGTTAAAACTTAAAAGTTAAAACATATTTTCATTTAGTCTAGATAACTTATACGATTATTTTTTATTGACAGTGCTGATTGTAATGAAGACAAACAATAGACACCTATAGCTTGGAGGAAATAATATAAATTCAAACGAAATAAATTACAATTTTTTTAAATGGTAAAAAATTGTTATAAATTTTCATCATCATCATCATATCAGCCGATGGACGTCCACTGCAGGACATAGGCCTTTTGTAGGGACTTCCAAACATCACGATACTGAGCCGCCTGCATCCAGCGAATCCCTGCGACTCGCTTGATGTCGTCAGTCCACCTGGTGGGGGGTCGGCCAACACTGCGCTTACTAGTGCGGGGTCGCCATTCCAGCACTTTGGGACCCCAACGTCCATCGGCTCTTCGAACTATGTGCCCCGCCCATTGCCACTTCAGCTTATATTTTATTTAGTTATAAATTTTATTTAGAACTAATTGCCGAGTTTCTTGTTGTCTCTATTTATTCGATTTTGTCTTTCGGTAGTACAACTACACAACAAACAATATACAATATACATACATGACCGACTCTTGTCTGTATGCCCTTGCACAGGTTACAAGCGTGCATCGGACTGATAAGAAGGGTCGTTTCTAAAGAACCGGTTGACATAATTTTTCCCGTCTAGAGACACAATAGAAACACACATTTGAAGTTATAAATGCATAAAAACCTATGCAGTTGTGTTGTGTTTTCGCAATGTCACGTTTTAACCACCGGTTATTAAAAATAATAGATATACGTGGTCTATGGTACGGAAAAACACATTCACATAGATAACATAACTGTTTTTGAGGGTTACTGGAATGATTTTGTTGAGGTTAGATGTCCCTTCATCATCATCATTAACCACTGATGGTCGTTCACTTCTGGATCTAGGCTTCTTTTAAGAACGCCTAAACACCACGGTCTTGAGCCTGCTGCATAATATTTGCTTAGCAAATTATCATAGAACTAGCTGACGCCGCGCGGTTTCACCTGCGTGGTTCACGTCCCCGTAGGAATATGGGAATAATATATATCCTATAGCCTTCCTCGATAAATGGGCTATCTAACACTGAAAAAAATTTTCAAATCCGACTAGTAGTTCCTGAGATTAGCGCGTTCAATCAAACAAATAAACTCTTCAGCTTTATAATATTAGTATAGATTCAACCGTCAACGCAACATCCGACTTATTTAACGGATAACCGACCAAACGATTTATTTTCAAGTTCACAGGACAATGGACACCGTCCATTCATCTACAAAAATATGTCGTGACCCCCCGCGTCAGCCGCTCACGACTTCAGTTGCTCCCTCATCAATGAATGACAGCTATTTTCCAAAATCCACAAAAACATAATTTTCCATCAGCTTTACTGAATTCTTTGTTGGATTTTGTAATTGATAATAATTGCTTTTTTTTGTTTGTGAAAGCAAAAATTCTTGTTAATTTATTATACTTAGTTCAATAGTTCGGAAGTTTATATTATTTTCATTTCAGTAAGAATTCGGGTTTGTAATTTATGAAATTTGGGAATATCTCTGTATTTTTTTTTCTCTTTATTTGGTCTACCAACAGACATATAATACAATTATTAAATGCAAAGAAAGATAAAATGCAAATCTATTTAAAGGTAAACACCGCATGCAACTGTCTAAAACTAAGATTAAAATTTATTTACAGCATGATTTAAAATATTAATATTAATATTTTAAATCATGTCGTCATCAACCCATATTCGGCTCACTGCTGAGCTCGAGTCTCCTCTTATAATGAGAGGGGTTAGGCCAATAGTCCACCACGCTGGCCCAATGCGGATTGGCAGAATTCACACACGCAGAGAATTAAGATAATTTTCTGGTATGCAGGTTTCCTCACGATGTTTTCCTTCACCGATTGAGACACGTGATATTTAATTTCTTAAAATGCACACAACTGAAAAGTTGGAGGTGCATGCCCCGGACCGGATTCGAACCCACACCCTCCGGAATCGGAGGCAGAGGTCATATCCACTAGGCTATCACGGCTTATAATAACTTTAAATCATGACTGGTTCGGAAATACACAATTTACTAATTTAATACAATTTAATTTCTATACCTTAAACAGCTGTATGAAGAGGATTTCGTCGAAAATATGTGTAAAAGTAGCATACTTAGTAAATTGCATAATTTTAAGTGATAACTGTCAGACTATGGTTGGTCTGTCAATGACTCACCTATCACCTGTCTGCCAATCATTCACCTATCACTAAACTTACATACCTACCTGAGGGCCTAGTGGCAGTTTGATACTGTTACTATTGCGTTAACGTAAATGCGAATTGTAGCCTTGACAGCCCAGTGGATATGACCTCTGCCTCCGTTTCCGGAGGGTGTGAGTCCGAATCCGGTCCAGGGCATGCACCTCCAACTTTTTAGTTGTGTTCATTTTAAGAAATTAAATATCACGTGTCTCAATCATGCATACCTGAGAATTATCTTGATTCTCTGCGTGTGTGAAGACTGCCAATCCGCATTGGGCCAGCGTGGTGGACTATTGGCCTTACCCCTCTCATTCTGAGAGGAGACTCGAGCTCAGCAGTGAGCCGAATATGGGTTGATGACGACGAAATGCGAATTTCTAAGGAATTGAAACAGCGCCAGCACAACTGTTTCAATTCCATATAAATTCGCGTTTACGTTAACGCGATAGTAACAGGTACACTGATCGTAAATTGAAAACCTTCACCTATGAACAGAGCAACACATCGCAAGGCATTCAAGGCTGCCCTGGGTTCAAAAATCTGAGGCGTAGGTTCGCATCGTTTGTATTTATCTTTTAGACAGCAAGGCACCATTCATGTGGTAGTGCTTTAACTACCACCACTACAGTTTAGAAGATCATAGCATACTCTAACCACTTTCCAACATGAGAGTCTACTATCCATTCTTCTTCTTCTTTGTCGCTGCGCTCTTGACAGAGCGGTCGTGGTCTTTAGGACGTGTTGGAGGCAGATGTAATACGCCTCACGAGCATTCGCCACTTCTCCCTTTGTGTAGTGAGTCGCGTACATTCATGCAAGGGACCGCCTACAGCAGATTTAATCTGGTGGTCTACTATCCATAGATACTCGTAACTCTGACAAATAAGTCTCACATATCAATACCACCATAACAAGTAGGTGAGGTGGTAAAAGAATCTCATTTAATCGATGGGTTATTAGTTATGTAATCCGCCTGTTTTCATCTCGCAATCAATGTATAGATTAGAGCCACGACAAACCACTGGCATACATAATCCACCATTAGGTTTCGATAGCGATCTTCAGCGGGGTCGAGAGGCCAGCGCTGCACTAATATCATTAATCCGTTCGGCTGGAGACAATGGCACCCGAATGTACTCATTAATGCTTGAGCAAAGATTGTGTAGGATCACCATTCGATTTGAAATCAAAAATAATAAAAAAAAAAGTGTCTGTCAGCCCCGACGCACGAATGGTGTTTACTCTTTCAGACCGACTGTGTAAATAGGTGTATGTTGCCCCGCAGCATACACTATGTACGTCTCAATGCAACGCCTGAAAAGTGAAAGGTGCGCCACCGAAGAGCAGCAGGCCGCGATGTGCGCACCCGCCATCAGCGAAAAGTGCGCAGAATAGGTTGCGCACAAAAACGTTTTTGACGGCCTCCGTGGCGCAATGGTGTGCGCGGTGGACTTACAAGACGGAGGTCCTGGGTTCGATCCCCGGCTGGGCAGATTGAGATTTTCTTAATTTGTCCAGGTCTGGCTGGTGGGAGGCTTCGGCCATGGCTAGTTACCACTCTACCGACAAAGACGTACCGCCAAGCGATTTAGCGTTCCGGTACGGTGTCGTGTAGAAACCGAAAGGAGTGTGGATTTTCATCCTCCTCCTAACAAGTTAGCCCGCTTCCATCTTAGACTGCATCATCACTTACCATCAGGTGAGATTGTAGTCAAGGGCTAACTTGTAAATAATATTAATAAAAAAAACGTAACGCTGACATTCGTTCATCGAATTTTATAGCCCTTATTTTTTTAATGCCGAAAAAGACAATTCTTAAGGAGTACTAACACTAATTT
Organism: Bicyclus anynana; assembly: GCF_947172395.1. Lineage (NCBI taxonomy): Eukaryota > Metazoa > Arthropoda > Insecta > Lepidoptera > Nymphalidae > Bicyclus > Bicyclus anynana. Next base: position 5,474,515 of record NC_069104.1, on the reverse strand, counting down.
TACTATAGGTAAGTACCTAATCTATTTCGGAAAGTCTCTTTTGCTTTGTACAGCAAGATGACTAAACAACGCATCTGTGGGTAGGTAGGAATTGAAACAGCGCCATCTAGTGGCACTACTGCACAACTGTTTCAATTCCTTAGAAATTCGCGTTTACGGTTACGCGATTAGTGCTAATGATTACGTAAACGACAAAATTGCTTGGAAATGAAATGTATTACATGACAGGCTACTTATATACCTATTGTTAAATGGTGATAAACTAAAGAGGATAAACCTTGGTGAGTTTGTTGTGGGCTCTTCTCGAACAAAGTCGCCTTAGAACTTTGGAACCCTCGTAACTTTAACTTTAATTTTAGGTTTTCGAATAACTATTATCACCATTATCTTATATTTAATATTATTACCTGACGTTTCGAAAGAGCTTGTAAACTAAGCTTATTTAAAATAAATGATTATTGAGTTTGAGATAGTCACAGTATGAAAACATTGAAAACTGCCACTAGGCACACTGTATAACCCGCAAGTTTGAGTTTTAAATTGTCCTCTTCTATCTATCGCTTACTATTTTTATCTCTTTCTATTTTATCGTGCTAGACAGAGAGAGATAGAATTCGACACCCGCACTAGCGAGTTATATGTATAAATCGTTACAGAATAGCTCTCCTAAAGGAGTATTATCACCACGGTCTATTTGTTTATATTAGTTCGTGGTTTACATTGTTTTAACTGGAAACATGCATTATACGTGTTATAGTTTCATAATAAACATTCATTAATAACGATTTGGCTATATTCTACCAAAATATCCCCCTGACAAAATTAGGCATTCGACAAAATAAATATATTCTCTGCTCAAAATAATTTTGCCAAGATACAGCAGCACTTTTAGGAGAACTATATCGAATTATTTTTCCTTATTTATTTGGTCCACTGGTGATTGTTACAGTATTTACATAATTACAATCTGAAAAATATAAATACAAGGCTCTGTACAATCAAATTAAAGTAGACACGGCATGCTTATTTCCGTAATATTAAGAAAAATAAAGATTACAAACTAAACTAAAACTAACTAACTAAAGATAACCCGACGATGTAGATACTTCTTAGTACAGTGAAAAATATTTTGCATGTAAATTTTCATACCCATACCCAGCACTTTCTAATGAAAAAAACCACGAAATTCCACGACACTAATTAATTAGATAAGAATCTAAAATGATATTCTTTCTATTAATTTTATATTTAATTGTTTTTTTTATTCTTTACAAGTTAGCCCATGACTACAATCTCACCTGCTGGTAAGTGATTTACTATTTAAGATGGAAGCGGATTAACTTGTTAGGAGGAGGATGAAAATTCACACTTTCGGTTTCTGCACGACATCGTACCGGAATACTAAATTGCTTGGTAGTACGTCTCTCGGTAGGGTGGTAACTAGCCACGGCCGAAAACTCCCATCAGCAGATCTGGACCAATTAAGAAAACCTCAATCGGCCTAAGAACAAAATAAGGTAAGGTAAGGTAATAAGGAAAGAAACAAATCTCAATTTTAGATTGACACGATTAAAGAGAATAGAACAGTGTGGTGGTACTAGTGTATCGCGTATTGCTTTATTCCAAACGTCGATCAGCATATTAGGAAATTTTCAAAACAAAGATCAATAAATAAAATATAAAAAAATTAGCTGTATTCATACGGTGTTTTAGACGTCAGCATTGCAAATATGCCAAAGTTTCCTACTGGCCGCGTAGGAACGTAATTGCGGATTGTAATTATTATTATGTTGTCAGATTGTTTTATCAGCTTGGGTGGTGGTGTGTGTGACAAGAGTTTGCTTGACTCTTCTAAATTGTTCGACTAAAGCATTCCGATCTTGGCGACCGCGACCGGGTCGTGCGACCCACTGCTTAGTATGAATTTATACGGAGCACTAAACAAAGGCGTTCGCGCGACACGGTCTTGGGAAATAAATTCATATTTAACAGTGGGTCGCATGACTCAGTCGTGGTCGCGGGTCATGGTCGTCAAGATCGGAATGCTACCTTCCGGCCGGCCGCATACACTCGTTTTTTTCCGAATCCGATTGCGTGCAATATAAAATACATTAACTGACGCACAAGTTTATTTCCGAACAGAACAAATTCCGCGCATACGTAACGAACGAACAAACGAACGAACGTACGGCTTGCGGTAGAAACGAAAGGCTACGGTAGTTTCACGGAATTTCTAATCGAAATAACGCATTAGGAAAACGAATACGAAAAACGAGTCTAAGACGCAGGTTTCAGAATCGTTAAAGTGCATCTGCACTGCCAAGATTCACTTTAACGATTCTGAAACCTGCATTGTTCAATTGACCTGTTTGAAATGTTCCCTCTACCACAAGAGACTTTTTTTTAAACGTGCGGAGATTTGACTTCTGCCTCTTTGGTGCCGCAATGCATTTATTCATGCTATTCTCTTATGAATTCTCTCTCTACCTCTTTTCGTCCTTTTCCCTTTCCTCTCTTCTCCTCATTGTTTCCCTTATCATTTGTGCGTAAGTGTGCCAAATTATTTCGTTATTGAGCATGCGCGTTATCAATTTTTTGGACTAGACGCTGTGCTTTCTCTGTGCTACCAATCTCGGATTCGTGCAAGCTGGACATTCAAAAATTATTACAAAAACCACAAGAGTATCTACCATCTTCTAATGGTACAATTTCTGTTTTTTTTTCTTCGTATTGTGTAAGTACCGTAGGCTCCTTAATGGGACCTCAGTGGCGTTATCGAGGGGTTTGGGCGAGCACAGAAGCATCGCTTTACCGGGCCCGAAGGCAGAAGCAGATTAGATGGGCGGAACGACTCACTAAGGGCGTCTCCTTTGACATTCACAATTCCTGTGGCCGCTACCTGCTGCGTTATAGTCGCTTCCTCAGATTTCCATGGTGGTTAATACATCGGATGTCTTCTAACTTGCACCACACACAAAGCTAAGAGACAATACGGTTGGTTAGTAGATCGGGGTCAGGGCGGGTCACGAGCCGACGCAAGCTCCAGGCACCAGTTTTGGGTCAAACTCTAGAGCACTACATATACTTCCTAAACTTAGAAAATATTTGTAACGTATCAAAATATCGTGTTGTAAATGAATTTTTTGTCGTAAGTAAGAAAAAACTTTTGTTATGCTAGACAAACTTGCACTATAACCATCATCATCACTGACAACCCATATTCGGCTTACTGTCGAGCACGAGTCTCCTCTCAGAATGAGAGGGGTTATGCCTTAGTCCACCACGCTGGCCAAATGCGGATTCGCGGACTTCACACACGTAGAGAATTAAGAAAATTCTCAGGTATGCAGGTTTTCTCACAATGTTTTTCTTTCACCGTTTCACCGTTTGAGATACGTGATATTTAAATTCATAAAATGCACATAACTGAAAAGTTAGAGGTGCATGCATGCCCCCGACCGGATTCGAACCTACGCCCTTCGAATCGAAGGCAGAGGTCAAAGAAAATCAAATGTAACCAAATTAACGGGAGTATATTAAAATATTTCATAATGTTAATATACTCTCATTTATTTATTTATTTATTTTCATGTAGTTTTATTAAACATTATTATTTTGACGGCCTCCGTGGCGCAGTGGTATGCGCAGTGGATTTATAAGACGGAGGTCTCGGGTTCGATCCCCGGCTGGGCCGATTGACGTTTCTTAATTGGTCCAGGTCTTGCTGGTGGGAGACTTCGGCCGTGGGTAGTTACCACCCGACAAAGACGTACCGCCAAGTGATTTAACGTTCTGGTATGGTGTCGTGTAGAAACCGAAAGGAGTGTGGATTTCATCCTACTCCTAGCAAGTTAGCCCGCTTCCATCTTGAATTGCATCATCACTTACCATCAGGTGAGATTGTAGTCAAGGGCTAACTTGTAGAGAATAAAAAAAAACATAAGCAAAGTGTCAATGTGAGTAGGCACTTAACAATAAGTTTAACACACCCAATAACACGCGTGATATAAGAACAATGCTAATTGACCATGACATGTCACACTATAATCCAATTTTAAAAGTATCACCCGCCACCCTAGCACAATAGCGATCAGCGGGCGATCACCTTGATCGTATTAATTAATATAATATAAATAAACATGATAAAGGACCCACATCCGTAATGGTGATTGATCGGGTATCGGGCGAGGAATTCGACGTGGGCAACCGGACTGTCCAGCCGGCCGGAGATCGTGATCACGAAACTGTTGACGAGTCTATTCCCAACTGTTACATTTATAACTCGTGCGCATTAACGTGACACCTGGTTACCAAACACAACCAAACAAGCACAGCACAAAACATCATTCGCGCCAGAATTAAAAGTGACAATTTAATCCGCACGAGCTGTACATGACAATGCCTGATATGTTTCGCGGTGTCTACACATTTCAGCAAAAAAAAAAAATCAACGCAAACGTTTTTTTTTGTTAAAAACTTTTTAACAAAAATAAAAAATAAATCGTCTTCATATTTTTGTAATTTTGAAGTCGGTTGAATTTTTTTGTTAAAAAGATTTTATTTTTCTGTTTTTCGTGTGCAAAATAGTGAACGAAAGCACAAAATTTCTGAACCTAATTTAGAATGGAATTATAGGTAGTTTTTAAACAAAAAATATTTTTTAAAATTGGTTAAGAAATGACGAAGTTATGAGGTAACATTAAAAAAAAGAAAAGAAAATAATCACGTGTCGAATTAAGAACCTCCTACTTTTTTGAAGTTGGCTAAAAATAAAGCCGGTAAAGTACTCGGACTCATCGACGAGAGGTGGTGGTTCCATCAATGTTTGCTGGACTAGGAACTCACTCCTAACGAAGTCTTATAGAGGAATGATAAATAATCTTAAAAGCAGTACAGCTGAAATATAGGAATAATCTATTTCTAACTGCTTAACTTAACTCTTACATGATAAGTGTTGCGTTGGCTACGCATTTTGGTTGTTGCAAAAAAAAAGAAACAACGCAATAAAGGTCAAACACACATAAATTCGGAAGGGTCGACTCGGCTTCGGTTAGACCACGCCGTGCTTTCTTCGTATGGCCCGGGAGCTGTTGCAAATTTTTGGCCAAGTTGAAGCCTTATCTTGTACCTTTCCTATGCTAGTTGGGAAGTACCTAGTGGGAGTTTTTTTTTTGAAAAACTATCCTCTCAAAAAATCAAAGCGGACCTACAAACGCAAGAAGCGTATCTATTTGTTTTATACAACATATGAAAAGATAAAATCTCTAAACCATTAATGTATTAAATTCTAAAATCTATTAAACAAACTGAAGATACTAATTACTAGTTATCAAAATTGTTGAGGAATTTTACAAGGTTTTAAAAGGCACACCGCTAAAAATACAAAAGAGATCATACCTTAAACCTTCACAATCCTAACTAAAGAGCAGAATTCAAATTTAATTGGATTTCGAGTATTGAAATTAATGTGGCCGTCGGCAAAATTTCGTGTACGAACCAGGCTGTTAAGATCTAATACACGAACTGCTCAATAAATCAAAGGGATTTGGAAAGGCAAGTGGAACATTAGTTAGCTCTGTCCTCAAAACCTGACGTATAGCTCGTCCAGATCACGCAGCTTCGCGGATATAGCCACTTGGGCAATGAAGACTCCACAGGCTTTAGAGGAGTCTTCATTGCCTTTTGGCGGCCTCCGTGATACTTATATAGGCACAACCAACCAACTTTATTAAATAAAATATAAGGAACGACATAAGAACCGATTTTTGGAGAGTAGGGAATAGTAGATTGTTACCGAGTGAGGAAAGACGGCTTCCGTGGCGCAGTGGTATGTGCGGTGGATTTACAATACGGAGGTTCTGGATTCGATCCCCGGCTTGTCGATTGATATTTTCTGAATTGGGCAAAAGACCGGAAGAGTTTTCTACACATGACCGCCAAACTTCAGTTGGAAGAAGGCACCCCGTGATTATTAAGAAACAGATGGGTGAAGGTCCTCTTATATTAGAATCCTCTACCATTAAGTTATACTTCCTAACCCAGACTAAAAAAAGCGCAGAACAAAACCATATATAACGTAAGTTTCGCGTTGCCCTACGCGAGTTCATTCCTTAGATTTACGACAGCGCCGAATAGAGTCGTCACTAGCATGTACCACGTCGCTCGGCAATAAATTAGCGGGCGAGTGTTCGGCATTCCCACGAACAAAACCGTATCAAGATGAGCCCAACAACACCCGAGTACGGGACGAAATGCTTTATTTTCTTGCTCGATTTATTCCCGAGTGACACCCTCGCGTTTTGTAACCTGTCACTCGTACTAGTAACGAAGTGCGATAGCCGGGGAAATATTGTGAACACTGGTGACCTTGTAGTTAATGTTCATCTTTTTCGGTAGTTGTGTGCTTCGAATTGGTATTTTGATCATTCGAAAGTATTGTAATGACAACGATTTATGATAGAAAAAGGCTGTTTTTGCATACATACACAAATTATTATATAAGTCGGTACGTAAAATGCAGTGCCGTGCCATTCATAGATTCAATAATGCACTGCCTAAGCCTACCCTATAGACTGACGAGTCATCAGGGTCGTAATATTGGAGAAGGAACTTCACAATATGTATGTATAATTTTTACCCTCGTTAGAAAGTTTGTGCACGCCACTGGTAATGTAAAAAGCAACTGCAGAGTTTTTTAGTCTCTGACTATGTTAGCTAGAATATACCTGCCGAAACAAAGTTCGAGCCTGTCACTCAATATAGACGCTATATTGACTGACACTGCCAGGCTCGACTTGCTCGAATACTTGCTTCTATAAAAGCCTGGAAATAATCGAATTTAAATTGTCATTGCCAAAAATACAATTTTGATTCTGTTATTGGTAATGGCAATAGTTTCCATCTATAATAAGATTTATACTAAGTTTCCTAACATCAAATGGCAAGCTGCAGTTAACAAATTTTTGAATTCTCAAAAGACACTATATAGAAACCAATGGGTCGATTTGAGTCCCTCCCGCTGGATTATTGTAGTCCAGCAGACAGGGATCAGGGACCTCAAGACCTCTAGGAGTTGAGTTCGGTCCGTTAACCGTAGACCTATTGAGGTTTAAAACCTTATAACTCTGACTTTCGCACACACACAGCCTCCGTGGCATGTGCGCGGTGGATTTACAACACGATTGAGGTTTTCTTAATTAGTCCAGGTCTGGTTGGTGGGAGACTTATCGCTAAGCGATTTAGCGTTCCGTTACGATGTCATGTAGAAACCTAAAGGGGTGTGGATTTTCATCCTACTATACTCCTAACAAGTTCACCTGTTTCAACCATTAGGTGAGATTGTGGTCAAGGGCTAACTTGTAAAGAAAAAAAAAACCTACTTGCAACAGCATTTTTCATTTTATATTTCGGGGCAAATAAAACGGCTTACGAATCCTGCGATTAAACACTATCTATGTGTTATAATATATGTTTATAAAATTTAATTAAGCGTTCGGAGATATGATAAGAGATAAGCGATTTGATATGATATGTTAGGCGTTGAACATTTGTGACACAAAAAGCATACTGAAATGTCTTAATCAATTTCATAATCATTTTTACAAAATGATCAATCATAGCCCTTGTCAGCGATTTCAGTTCCGCTATAGGTCGAGTTATTTTAAAACGAAATAAATGACATTCCAAAGTTTTTGTATTAGTTATAAACTCATTACCCATACCTTCAAAGAATTCTACGCGGCATAATATCGGAACTCTAAATCGCTTGGCGGTACGTCTTGGTCAGTAGGATGGTGTAACTAGCCACGACCGATGCATACCACGAGACCAGATCATCATCATTCATTATCCACCCATATTCGGCTCATTGCTGAGCTCTTGAGCCTAACTCCTCTCAGAATGAGAGGGGTTAGGCCAAATAGTTCACTACGCTGGCCCAATGCGGATTGGCAGACTTCGGAGCGGAGAATTAAGAAAATTCTCAGGTATGCAGGTTTCCTCACGATGTTTATCCTTCACCGTTTGAGATGCGTGTTTCCTAAAATGCACTTAACAGTTGGAGGTGCATGCCCCGAAATGGATTCGAGCCTTCGCCTTCCGAATCGAAAGCAGAGGTCATATACACTGGGCTATCGTGGCTCTATGCCAAATTATATAAAAGTAACTTAACGTTAATCTGCATACCTGTGAATTTCCTAAATTCTTTACGTGTGTGAAGTCTGCCAATCCGCATTGAGCCAGCGTGGTGGACTGTCGGCCCATCTTATCTCATTCTGAGAGGAGACTCGTGCTTAAAAATGATCCGAATATGGGTTGTTAATGATGATGATGAGTTTTAGATAATTAGCCATGATTCCATTTGAGTTTGTGTCAACATTTATACACCCTGTATACACCTAAAAACACAACTGACCTTATGCAATCAGGTAAATACAATTATAACAACCCTTAGGTTACATTTATTTACTCCGCTCCATTGCCAGCTGTAGTTCAGTAATCAGAATTACATCACATTCGTTGTAAATTTACAGGTTTTTACTTGAGTTTGTGTCATTATTTATAGGGCACCCTGTGTACATCTAAAAACACAACACCCCTTAGGCAGTCAGGTAGATACAAACACCGGCGTGCTTCTATTAGAAACAATCGTGCATCATTCCCAGTTACATTTATTTACTCCGCTCCATTGCCAGCTGTAGTTCAGTAATCAGATTTACATCACAAGTTGTAGATTTATAAGTTTTTACTTGAGTTTGTTTCATTATTTATAAGACACCCTGTGTACACCTAAAAACACAACACCCCTTTAGTCAGTCAGGTAAATACAATTATAACAACACCGGCGTGCTTCTATTAGAAACAATCGTGCATCATTCCCAGTTACATTTATTTACTCCGCTCCATTGCCAGCTGTAGTTCAGTAATCAGATTTAGTGTGCGAACCGAATGGAAGCTCTTCATCAAGAGGCTATGTTACACAATACACTGAGCCGCGTTTCACAATCGACATAATATACAGACGATTCGTGCACCACTTGCTTATAATATATTTACCATGTCACTGAAGTTCCTTGATTTGTGATAAGCTATCAATACATACAATGCATATCAATTGCTTCACAAATTAAAGGCGTATTATTTAACAATAGTAACTAGTGAATTCCAGCTGGCCTACTCACTATTTTGGTCTTTATTATCAACCTATTAAAATAAACCACAAATGTCATCTACATACTATATTATGATATCCACCAGTAAGCACCGGATTAGTTTGTTTTATACTCGTAGTATGTAGATGACATTGTATATTTATAATAGGTTGATAAAAAAGACCAAAATAGGAAATAGGCAAGCAGGGTGAGAGCCGTGATAACCCAGTAGACACGCATATGGCCTCTGCCTTCGATTTAGAGATCGTAGGTTCGAATCCGGTCCGGGGCATACGCCTCCTTAAATTAGTGTTAAGTGTACCAATCCTATTGGGTTCTTGTGGACTATTACTAATAGTTCACATTTGAATAGAATAGTAAAACTACATAGGAACTGGAACTACGCGTGTGTGATGTGGGCTAGTCTTTGATAAAATGACGAATGTCACAGACTCTCAGACTATGTAGCTTTGAATTAAATAACCAAACCCAGTCACAAACCTGTTAACGTTTAAAATGTACGAGGTATGAGTCAACAAATACACACACGTTATCTGATCCCCTATTCCAATGCACCAAATATGAAATTATTCCAAACAATGCGAGTCACAATCAAAACTGATCCCAATCAAACTGTATCAACATAATTAGATTTAATAACAACGGGCCGGACAATCGACGAGATTGCTAAGATATTGTATTCGACATTGCGTTGCCGATCTGAATTATCTGGGTATCGGATAGACCGAGAGCCGATCTAAATAATTTTAGTACTATTTAACTTTTGACTTCAGTGTGCCTATTAGGAGTTTTTAATGTTACTATCGCGTTAACGTAAACGCGAATTTATATGGAATTGAAACAGTTGTGCAGTAGTGCCACTAGATGGCGCTGTTTCAATTCCTTAGAAATTCGCGTTTCGCGAAATCAAACTGCCACTAGGCCCTCAGAATTATTTGTGCCAGAGCTTTATTGCTCAGCATTCCTGTATATTCGTCTAAAGCAGTGGCGTAACTAAACCATTCGGGGCCCGTGGCGAAATGAATGGGTTCCAGAAAAATAGTAACATTTTTCTGGGGCCCACCCAATCTTAATTTTTATTAAATGTTAGATTACTTTTGACCTCACACAGCCTTTTGGGTATAGGGTCCATGAAAATCGCAGTTATGCTGATATGAAGGGTATGTTTGTTGGTTGTTGGTGTTGATATATGCACATAATACATATGCCTTAACACCTTTATCTCAGTTTGACGGACGCAGGATATTTTAGACTTTGTCTGCAAAGTTTTGCTCTCCCTATGACTTTCTACTTCACATGCTATGTAAAAAAAACACAAACTTGGTTTTCACGTTAGCGAGACAGTTTCTTATTTGTTTTGTACGTTTTCATATTTAACACTTGTGATTTGTGGTAAGCGTCCACAGATCCGCATCGTACGGATCCGATTACGATTACGAATTAAAAACCCGTTTGATGCGTTGCGTCCGATATTGCGATATTGCGTCAGATGCGACGCGTATCTGTGTAAAAAAAATTGTTTTATACAAGCACTTATTATGAACGGCAACATATTTATTACACCGTCTCTTGTACTACAACCGTTTAGAAATTTCTATTACGAGTACACTGCACCCGTATTAAGGTATCTGATTGAGAGGAGTAGGCTCAATATATCTCTTTCGGCGTTAATAGCTTCGAACTATCGCGTCCCCTATTATTTTGTCAAGTCGCGAATTTATGGACGCGACGTATAACGGTGCAAGTGTGTTGGGTCCAGGGAACATTGGACGCGGTGGTGCTCTAAAGGTCGTCAGTGTTCATACAACCGATGCTATCGGGCCGGGATAAGCGGAACTGAGTCCATTTATAAAGCTGGACATGCGAATGTAACATTTAGAGGAAGACATTTTGTAAGTAACACGTGGGGGATACATCCAGTATACTCTGTTTGGACCTGACATTTAATTTATTGAAAGTCAGCGGACGTTCGCGATTCATTCGTGTAGAATTGGATTTTTGACGTGACAACGTCTTATAATTCGATGAAGACGGCTGCGCACTCGAAAAAAGATGACGTCATGCGTCGTTCCCTCGCTCTAGGGTTGCCAACTTTTTTACAAGAAATAAAGTATATTCTGGTCTATGAAGATTATTAAACAGTATTTAAACAGAATAAGGGTTCCGTTTTTGTACTACGTACGTTCGGAACCTCTAAAAACGAACATTTTCTTTTGAAAAATGCAAGCATTTCATCAGCTTTCAATTTCATTTTTTTATGACGTTGTCACGTTCAACTATCGCCAGTAAACCGACTTTGCAGATAACCGATTTTTATTGAAGTGACTAGAATCAATCAATTGATTGATCAATGAAATTCTTTATTAGGTTAAAAATAAGTTAGAAAGGCAATAGAGCTAAAATTTTTAATTTTTTGTTATAATTGATGTTACATAGATAGAACGAAAATACGACAGAAAAACTAAGGGTTCTAATTAGATTCCTACCGTACCTATGGTAGCAGCGGGACTTACAAACTTACTTACTTCTTTTTAAAATATACTAATATTTATAAAAATTTATAATTATAAAGTAAAATTATTTATACGAGTGTACTCCCTACCCTGAAGACGTAATTTCATTTTATTTTTTACAAGTTAACCCTTGACTACAATCTCACCTGATGGTAAGTGATGATGCAGTCTAAGATGGAAGCGGGCTAAATTGTTAGGAGGAGGATGAAAATCCCACCCGTTTCGGTTTCTACACCGCATCATACCGGAACGCTAAATCGCTTTGCGGTACGTCTTTGTAGGTAGGGTGGTAACTAGCTACTGCCGAAGCCTCCCACCAGCCGGACCTGGACCAATTAAGAAAACCTCAATCGGTCCAGCCGGGAATCGAACCTCCGTATTGTAAGTCCACTGCGCATACCACTGCACCACGGAAGCCGTCAAGAAGAAAAAAAATATATTTGTATATCTAGCGAACGGCTTTGTCGGATTGTATGCTACTGAAGACAAGAGTTAATTTGTAGTTCTTTTATTCACCAACATCTTTGTTAATATCGTTCTTACAAAATGTCATCCAACATGCAACAATTATAATTGGACGGTATAGACGTAGGCAAGCAAGAGGTCGGAAAGCGATCGCATATATTAAGCTCTGGTTGCCACACGGGCCGTAACAAGCGATTTCACGGCGCAGGCGCATCCTTTAGCCACGGCTGTCTTGCCGCCATTTTGCCTGCGACAGATTTGTTTGTTGCGTCACACGCTGCTACGATATGGAGCCGAGACACACACGACCAACTGCTTACTCCAACTCGCTTTCTAAGTTACAACTTATATACGAGTAATAGTAGAAAATGAACTAGCGAGACTTATCTTATGGAGCCGACACAGACACGACCGACTTCTAATCCCAACTTGCTTTCCAAGTTCTGATTTCTATAATACTAGTAGTATAGTAAACTAGTCTTTGAAGTTGTCTTTGCTGACTTTGGTTCACAGAACTTCGTATTCGAACATGTATGTAGTTTTATTTTAATGCACTTAACTTATTTGTAGTTTATGATTTATATGATGACTAGCGGACCCGGACAAGCTTCGTTTTGACATAAGTGCACTTATTCTCTATCCCTACTCTACCCTTCTATACCTCTACCCCTACCCTACCCCAACCCTACACTACCCCTACCCTACCCTACCCCTACCCTACACCTACCCCTACACTACCCTACCCCTACCCTACCCCTACCGCTTGACTCTTAAACGTTTGTATGGGAAATAGTAAAGGGCAGTTTTTGGGGTTTTCCCGGAAATTATTTGATTTTTTCTCACCTTTTAAACCTTCCCTATACCTCCACGAACATTTCAAGACCAAGATAAGATAGATCCGTTAAGCCGTTCTCGAGTTTTAGCGAGACTAACGAACAGCAATTCATTTTTATATATATAGATAGAGGTAATTAAAATGACGCTCGTTTTAAAGACATTAAGTAAATTTAGTAATAACAACAAAACTATGATAATATAAATAATATATTTCGAAATAAGCGATATACGGTGAGTAGACAGAGGGAACATAAAAATCTACTTGTTTTAAGATTGGTTTCAAATATATAAATTTAAGAAGCATGAGACGCTTATTAACTAGAATTATCCGGTGATTAACGTTAATTGAAGAAAGTCCTTATCACAAGGAAAAACGTTTATACAAAGTACGATAATTTATCGACTCGACGATTGACTTGTTTGGATATAAATTGGTACATTAAAATTGGATCCGTGTGTAGACATTTTACAGAGGATCGTGTTACACTGCCCTAAATCTCTTTGTTCTTTGATTCGCGTGTTCAAACTGTCTGGTGAATGGAATGGTGTTGGTGAATGGAATGGTGTTGGTAAACATTATTGGAATTATTCTCCGCTCTTGTGTTATAAATGATAGACTTGTCTCAATAGCTACGAGTATGCAATGTACCTATTACGTGTTGAGAGCATTGCCCAATGCGAAATAAATCGTAGTAAAGCCAGGCCAGCCTTGTATATGCAAAACCTTTAACAAGACGTCTTCTTTAGTATAGTACCAATTTGCAAAATACAATACATTTTCAAGAGATTGATTACCCGTATACTGTAGTCCAAGTAATTACATCGATTGCTAAAATGTAAATCAAGAAATTCGGGACGTGAAGTTCCGAAACATCATGCTTTTTCAATGCGAGGTGCTCATTTTTGAGTCTCCACAAATCACATTTAAAGTGGTTGTAGTATCGACAGTGGCGCAGCGTGCTTTGGAGGGGCCCTATATAAGAATTAGTTGAGGGGCCCAAATGAAGGGTAAAGATTTATCAGAAATATGACAGTAATTTAACCTGTGTAGGATATTTCCAACTTTCATACCTACATTTTACAAATTATTGCTTCCATACGTAAGGGGCTCCATATCAATGATACGGGTATTACGGTGATAGCTACGTCCCTGAGTATCGACCTTTGTTGCGATAGAAGTGGTCAGTCTTACAAGGCCCGGACACTGTTTGGACACGCGCCTCGACCGACAACGACAGATCGCGCGCGATCCGCGATAAGATGCTATCGGGGTTAGCAGAGAATTTGGAACTTTTCTAACGAGGATCAACGAAGCAAATCGGGACTGTTATTTAGAGTTTTTTGTAAAAAAGAGACACTTAATTCATAGCCTAGCACAGGAATCGATCCTTGAATTTTACGACTTGTAGCCGAGCTAACTTCATTACCAACGAGTACTGTAATTATTAATAATATAAGCAATGTCAAGCTCAAAACAATTCAATGTACACATTTCATCATGAGCAATCACCGGTCGTAGTATCGACCCCTGTCGCAGCGATTGATTGCGATAGAAGTGGTCAGTCTTACAAGGCCCGGACACTGTTTGGACACGCGCCGCGACCGACAACGACAGATCGCGCGCGATCCGCGATAAGATGCTATCGGGGTTAGCACGCGCGCACCGGTTTGGTCGCGCCGTGAAATTGAGAACGATTTATAGCAGCGCTTAATGGCTTTCTCGATTAATTGTCCTCTAAATTGTTGGAATTACAACACAATTAACGTTTGAGAACCGGTTGCTGGTTATATATCGGCTCGACATTATCAGATAACACATATATCATCGTTCGGTAAAATTTATTTCGTGTTAAGTTTCGCGGAGTTTATTATAAGCGCCTATTTGTATAACAGGAATATTAATAGGTATCACGTAGGCTGGGGTACATAAATATTTGTAAAGCCTTGATATAAAATTATGTGATATAAATCTCTATATGCCGATAATTAAAATGGCTTGAAAGCAACTTGGATTTCAAATAACTGTAATGATAACTATAACATGGCAATTTTGAATTTAGAGTATACCTATCATATGACCATCTTAACAGTTACTACGCACTCGTTTTTCACCTCTTTTACGTTTTTAACGCGATCTTTCTTAAATCATCACTACATAGTACGAGTATAAAACAAATTCGCTTTCTCTGTCCCTATATCTCTTTATTCCTACGTATGCATAAATCTTTAAAACTACACAACGTATTTTGATGCGGTTTTTTTTAATAGATAGAGTGATTGAAGAGGAAGGTTTATATGTATAATAATATCCATTAAATAGTGGATAAATACTGTTATTTTTGAGGTTTCCAATGTGATGTCTAAAATAATTACATTTTTCCGCTTTCATTGCAAACGCAGGTTGAACCCTACGAGATTTATCAAAATAATGAACGAATGAATAAAAAGGTCTACAGAAAACTCCGCGATGGTATATGTCTATCTGTTTAGGGATATCCCACAACAACATTTTTTTATCATTTACGTATGTTTGTTCCTCCTTCACCCTGCGGCTACTAAAGCCATTTGGCTAAATTTTGGAATGGAAATAGATTTTATTCTGGATTAACACATATGCTTTTTATCCCAAAAAATCCATGATTCCCGCGGGATTTGGTGAGAAACTAAATTCCACGCGGACGAAGTCCACTAGTACTTATCTAATAATTTCAACTACAACATCATTTAATTTTTGAAAAAAATATTTGGGGTTAGTCGAAAGTTTATCACAAAAACAATACTCAAACAACAATTTCGGTTCATAAACTTTGACCTTACAATTGAGAATCATGTATCTATATTAGGTAGTAAAAGAGATATATACAAATCTATATTAGGTATAGGAGAAAGATGGATGGGTCCGCGGATGCAGCTGCGGTTAGAACAAAGCGTTTGCTCTCGTTCCCACAACTCTTGCCGCGATGACTGATCGACTGTGCCTCCTCCTTTATGCCTGTACCATGCTTGCAACGTAGCAATAATGGCCTCGGATTTTACAGAAACTTATCTATATTAATATTATAAAAAATTTTTTTTCATCAAATAAAGCATGTCATTTTTTTTCTGTAGATTTTATGAAGTTGGCATCCGCTAAGAACGGATTTTGATCAATTCCACTCCCAAGTGGATAAAATAGGGGTTGACAGTTTGTATGGAAAGTCCTCCATTTTTAGATTTACAGTTTTAAAATTTTGTTTTTACATCATAAAAAAAATATGAAATACACCGTGATTCAAATTTTTTTTTTTAACTCCTAAAGTGGTGAAATAGGGGTTGAAAGTTTACATTGACTTCCACGCAGACGAAGTCGCGGGCGTCCGCTAGTTAATAATATAAAATTCAGTTATTCTAAATATAACCACAACATCAAAATCAAAAATCATTTATTTCAAGTAGGCTCAGCACTTTTGACACGTCAGTTGACTATTTGTAAAGATTCTACCACCGGTTCGGAAGGCAGGGTCTGCTGAGAAGAAACCGGCAAAAAAACTCAACAGTTGCTCTTTTTAAAAGAACATACAATATTATAATTTACAATTGATGACAACATTACAATTTCTTATAGTTTTACTTTCTGTGTGACGGTGGAAGCTGATCCAATAGCCTCCAAGCGCTTTTATCTTTAAGGAACTCATCAATGTTGTAACTCATAACATACCTACGTATGACGGGTTAAAACCCTTCAACAATGTCTGGAAGTTAAATTATTGGTTGATAAATCAAACTTTACCTATAATGGCAATTGGCAAATTCCTCAAGCGTATGGTTTATTCGAGTACGACCTCAGACATCGTAATGCCGACATTGTAGCCGGCGCAGATGGCAATAACAACCAATATACTATCCGGATACATAACCGAATACCGTAGCCAAGACGGTGGCTAACCTATGGGAAGCAATCATTATGATTTGTTGACATTTCATAGGCGAGCTAGTGTTGTAAGATTTCCATGAAAAAATAAAGTTGTTAATATTTTATCATACTTATCAGCCACCTTCAACAGGGCAAAGTAGAAAAAAAATGCCCATAACTTGGCTTTCTTGTGGTAAGAGAACTTTCAAAGTTCAAAGTTCAGTAGACCCCCTTACAATAACACACACTTTACCTCTTAATAATGTTATTAGTAAACTTGCGGACGCCCGCGACTTCGTCCGCGTAAAACTCGATGTAAACTTTCAACTATTTCTACCCTCTCTCTAACATTCCGCGCATTTTTTTTAATTTTTTCTGACATAAGGACCTTTTCCTGACAATAACAAACACATAAAAAAAAAATAGCGATCGGTCCAGCCGTTCATGCGTGATGACGTGACCAAGAGATATATGGATTAATTTTATATATATAGATATAAATTGTATAGATTATTGTACAATGTACATTATAATGGCATTTTATTTTCAGATAGGTATTGTACATTATTGTACTTTAAACTTAACCAAACTTCTATGGATATCATATAATTTACTAGCATTCCTAGTTTACCATTTGAGCTCCTATCTTTTCTGGTTGTCACCAAAGTGGGAATTTCGTGCATATAACATAAAACACCTAGTTAACAGAACATAATCTAGTAATATACCTTACGGGTAACTGTCCAATACTAGAATTCAAAAAGACAAATCCTATTTCCCACGTCTGTCGAATAGCTTTAGGTGTGTTGTTGTTGCACGATAAATTATATCGATAAATTAAATCTGTTACAAAAAATAAGTATGATTCGATAAACATAAAATTTTCATGATTTCTATCAATATTATTAATTTATTTTTTTATTTTTACTTTTTTAAAATTTATACACATGTTTAAAGATTTGCGAATGCGAAATTTAGTGTAAAGATATAAGTACATACTACTGCAAGTATTTTCTGTGTCATCACATCGGATAATTTATATAATAAGAAATTATCAATTTTTTTAAACGAATACAGAAATTCCAGACATGAAATCGCAGGAAAAAACTACAAAAATAATAGACTATGTACTCGTGAAACAGCTTAAAATAAAAACATATTACATTTTTTTTTTCGATATCGAATATTAGGGTGAAGGCCAACACTAGCCATCGGCTACTGTTCGAATCGTGACCCTTTGCGAAAAGCGGCGCGCGTGACGCTTTCGAACGCGTTCTGATAACATTAATTTAAAACTAATATGAACCTTTTGTTTACAGGCACAGAGTTCATTTTATTGTGTCTCGAACAACGGCACAAGCAAAATTTTGAATAAAGGTCGTACCGTCCTTATTAGTCCTTATAACTAAGTAATGCATGTGAAAACAATAAACAATACAAGTTGCAGGTACTAATGGTTCGAGATTTAGAATTAGCTTAGCTCTATGGTATTGTAAAATTACTGGCTAATTTAAATTTAAAATTAGTTTCAAGTCAAGTATTTTATAATGGTAAATCATCGATAAATATTTCGCATCGCGTGTTTAATCTCTAAAACTTATAATATTTAATCGGCCATACAAACATTTTTCATTTTATGCCAAGGAAATAAGTTTTAACCTGTTGTAATTTACATATAACTTAACTCCCATGGGATGCAATTGGGAACACAAACTAGTTTGTACTAGTAAAGGTAATGTATAAAAAACGCAGACAAAATCTTGAACAATGTTTTTTTTTTCTTTACAATCTCATCTGATGGTAAGTGATGATGCAAATCTAAGATAGAAGCGGGCTAGGTTAGGAGTAATCGCTTGGTAGTACGTCTTTGCCGGTAGGGTGGTAACTAACCATGGCCGAAGCCTCCCACCAGCCAGACCTGGAGCAGTTAAGAAAAACCTTAATCGGCCCAGCCGGAGATCGAACCCAGGACCTCCGTCTTGTTAATCCACCGCGCATTCCAATGCGCCACGGAGGCTGTCTAGCAATAATTTTATATTTGGTCAAAATAATTTTGCTCATTTACCTAACTTGATTTATTTTATGAATAGTGCCAAGATAGAGTGCTTGGCTGAAATATTAAGACAAGGGTGGGATTTATACCTACGTGATCTTTCTGTTTAGAGATTTATAAGCATCTAACTACAACATATCACTTTAGGAGCAACGCGGTTTACTTCAAGTCACGCAATAGACGATGGGCTCAGTCTATACGCCTCACTTAGGTCGTAGTGTAAGAGACAGTGCCGGTAAAAATATTAGTAAATGCCTCTATAATAGAGATCGAAATAATTGTTAGAACGAAAAACAAACCACTATAATAATTGTATTCTAAAAAGACTTAACGCATATTCTTTGGCACCAAATTGACTAAAATAAATTAAACATACTATTTTAATAAGTTTAAAAGGCGAGTAAAGAAAATGATAACAAATATGATATTAATGGTTGAAAAGTATATATAATGTGTGATTTATTAATTAATGTTATAGTATTTGAAACAAACCCATTTTCTTAAATATACTAATATTATAAAGCTGAAAAGTGTGTTTGTTTGTTTGATTGATTGAACGCGCTAATCTCAGGAACTACTACTGGTCCTTCTGTTTCTTTCTGTGTAAGATAGCCCATTTATCGAGGAAGGCTATAGGCTATATATTATCCCCGTATTCCTACGGAAACGGGAACCATGCGTCTAAAACCGCGAGGCGTCAGCTAGTCGAAAATAAAGTGTATCTCTGCGCACCATGTTTTAATTAACACGCTGCTATTTTAGTTTAAAAGTGGATTTTCATGACTATTTTGACTTCTAAACAACTTTTAAATTCACATGTAAATTGTAAATTATTTTATTAGGACCAGAATAAAATGTAAGCTACATTCAATAAATTTGGAAATTTATTTTCTTCGAGGTACATACAGTTTAAAATAATCAAAATCAAAATTTGTTACAAGCAACAGTGAAATCTGAGGGTGGTCTCCGGGCCTATAATACGACTCCTCAAGCCTATCTGCGCAGATCTACGACCGTATTCATATTAGGGAGGAAGATTCGCATCCAATTAACTGTAACGGTGAAGTTTTCCTACTAATGATATCGGCAAATCGCAGAATTTGCGTTGCATCACGATTTATTATCAGTTTACTTAACTGTGAGAAATTTCTTCCCGCGAAGAATTATGGACAATCGACAGGCTAATAAATAATTCTACTACTGCCCTGCTTTTTCATTGGAGAGTGAAATATAGAGCTAAGGGTTACACACCCACACTGATATGCTTTGTTAACATATAATTTATCACTATCCAGTTTTTGTTAGACTTTTCTTTTAAGGTTACCAATGCCAGCCGTACGAGTACTAATTTGTGTCGCAACTTTAGGTATATCATTGCTTTAGAACTAGAGACTGCATCAGTCAGACATTCCGCATTTAAGTAAGGCTGAAAGTGTGTTATTCTCCCACCATAGGGTAAGTATGGTAGTCACTTATGGAGTTCGTGATTCTCGGACCACGCGTTACGCGTATACGCGTTTGGAATCCTCGTAACTAAATTTTTTTGACTTTGGAAGGTAGCAGGTTTCAAGGGTGTGATAGGCTGATGAATAGGGATGTTTTCTCAAATTATTCCGAGGAAAATATTTCTAAAAATACGGGTCTGGACTATTGAAAATTGCTGCCTTCTAAGGCCACTATAATAAGTTCTTAATTGGATACCTGCCGTGGTAGAACAGAGACAACTCAAAAGCTAACGCTTAAACTTCTCTTTGCTTTGCTTAAACGTAATAGAAGTATTTTTTTATGTAATATAGGCTTGCGCTTGACTACAATTACCTATAGCCTGATGGAAAGCATTAATGTTGAAATTAAGTCTAAGGTGGAGCGCGCTTACCTAGAACATTACCCTATTCATTCTTGCTTTGAAGGTGTTTAAATTATAAGTGTCAGGAAACACAAACGCCGAAAGGGCATTCCAAATTTTCTGTGCTCATCCTAGAATGGTCCTATGCCCACCCTATTCACCCTATTTAATATCCCGTTTATATTCTGGGGTACTACAAATATTGTAAACGACGACAAAACGACTTTTGTTTTGTCAGCCCCCGAAAATAATCCTATATACGCCAATGATAAAATGAAGCGTGTCTGGCAATCGCAGGCCCTCGGTCCATGGTATTCTGTCAATTATCGGCTTGTTAGCCTCTGATCGATCCCCGCGCGGTGGCGTCGTAACTTAGCCGTTAATGTGTCACTTACGAGGTCAACGGGCGGCCCAGATTACGATACAAG
Source organism: Bicyclus anynana (assembly GCF_947172395.1). Lineage (NCBI taxonomy): Eukaryota > Metazoa > Arthropoda > Insecta > Lepidoptera > Nymphalidae > Bicyclus > Bicyclus anynana. Next base: position 5,453,311 of record NC_069104.1, on the reverse strand, counting down.
CTAAGGCTAACTTTATTTACTAATTGAGCCTTTTCTTTGTTTAGTATTGGAGAGAGAAAAGTAGAGTATGAGATCCATAGTAAGTAAACTTGGTGGAAATCGGTATTAGCTTCAAACTGAAAATACTTAATTTATCCAGCAATTCAAAATCATCATCATCATTATTATCAGCCGATGGACGTCCACTGCTGGACATAGGTCTCTGCATGGCCCTCCAAACACAACGGTTTCGAGCCAGCATCCAGCAGTTCCCGGCTACGCGCTTGATGACCTCGGTCTTCCTAATGGGGGGTCGACCAACATTGCACTTTCCGGTGCGGGGTCGCCATTCCAGCACCTCGGAACCCCAACGTCCATCGCCTCTTCGAACTATGAGGCCTGCCTATTGCCACTTTAGCTTCGCGACTCGCTAACTTTGGTTCAAAATATGATAATTTTATTACAAAATTATATTTTTTAAATTATAGAGATTTTTGACGGCTCTTCTAAGGAAGTTCTGTCGTCTAAACCGATAGTAGAGTCACCACAAAAAGCGGAGACTTGACAGTTTAAAAGTGCTCGTTGTTGCTTAAATGACTCCAGCGGGGACCAGCACCAAATATACCTACACATAACGGCCAACTCACTGACCAAGTGCGGAAACTTTTTTTTTTATTCTTTACAAGTTAGCCCTTGATCACACTCTCACCTGATGGTAAGTGATGATGTAAGCTAAGATGGTAGCGGCCTAACTTGTTAGGAGTAGGAAGACAATCCACACCCCTTTCGGTTTCTACACGACATCGTACCGGAACGCTAAATCGCTTGGCGGTACGTCTTTGCTGGTAAAGTGGTAACTAGCCATGGCCGAAGAAGTTAAGAAAACCTCAATCGGCCCAGCCGGGGATCGAATCCAGGACCTCCGTCTTGTAAATCCACCGCACATACCACTGCGCCACGAAGGCGGTCATTATATAACTATACAGAAGAAACAAGAAGAACCTCATTTTAATCAGTATCTTACCTTGTGTTTCAAGAAGGAGAGATCTCTCACTGGAATCGTTCTCCTGCTGACCTTCAGTTCACTCTGCAGCACTTCCATGGTGCTGATGTCTTGGAAACCGTTCTGTGCGAGCGTCGAGCATGTGCGCTGGACTTGTTCGATGCACGGAGAGAACGAGCAGAATCGACCTCCTGTATGACAAAAGAAACATGTCTCAAAATATTTTTAGTTATTGAGAGCTTTTAGATAAGATAACTTGAAGAATAGAGAGCCGTGATAGCCCAGTGGATATGACCTCTGCCTCCAATTCCGGAGGGTGTCGGTTCGAATCCGTTCCGGGGCATGTACCTCCAAAATTTCAGTTGTGTGCATTTTATAAGAAATGAAATATCACGTGTCTCAGACGGTGAAGGAAAACATCGTGAGGAAACCTGCATACCAGAGAATTTTCTTAATTCTCTGCGTGTGTGAAGTCTGCCAATCCGCATTGGGCCAGCGTGGTGGACTATTGGCCTAACCCCTCTCATTCTGAGAGGAGACTCGAGCTCAGCAGTTAGCCGAATATGGGTTGATAATGATGAATGAATTCAATAATTGTTATCAAATTAATTTGAACAAAAAGTTAAAATATGAACCACATGAAAATCCGTTTAGTATTTTCATAGATAAGCAGGGTCTGTAGCCATGTGGCACGTCGATTCTATTTCTACAAACGCTTCAAAAATTCAAAAATGGGAACGACCATACACCTCACCTCACATGATGGTTAGTGATGATGCAATCTAAGATTTAAGCGGGCTAACTTGTTTCACAGCATCGTACCGGAACGCTAAAACGCTTGGCGGTACGTCTTTGTCGGTAGGGTGATAACTAGCCATGTCGAAGCCTCCCACCAGCTAGACCTGAACCAATTAAGAAAACTTCAATCGAACGAGGATCGAACCCAGGACCTCCGTCTTGAAAAACCGCGCACACCACTGCGCCACGAAGGCCGTCAAGAGGCTCCTTCAGTTTTAGACATCAACGCGCTTGCCTGTAGGTACATTACCATAGAATAAGATTCTCCTCCATTTCTGAATTTTCAAATTCAGTCTCTACAGAATGAGGTAAGTCTAGCTATCGCATGCTTTTAGTTTATTTACATTAAAAGTAGAAAAACTTCAATATTTACTTATCTCTACACATTTTTAAAAATATAGTTTTTTTTTTTTTTTTTTAATTTGCGTTTCTAAAAAGGACTTTGTCGGTAAGCATACATTTACACGTCAGGAGCTGACTTGTAACAGTTGTTATACAAGGCGATTGAACTCTATAAGAAAATAAAAAAAAAAACAAAGGCAACTAATCCCCTACTCAACTCAGGTCAGAATAAAAAGAAATAGAGCGTCGACAGCTGTTTTCCCTACGTGATAGACTAGCGTCCCGATAGCGGGACCGTTCCATGATGTTACAGTTTAGAAATTTTTACAAGCCATCTTTAATGTGCCGCCGGTTCTTATCAGTCAAATCTTATCGACCAATAAGGACAGCGGACGTCACTCAGTCTGCCAATCAGAGTCGTCGGTTACCGCACAGCGGGGGTTTTAGGAATTGTTTCCATTTTTAAAAGCTTTTTTTTTTAATATCTATAATAAAAACAAAATTTGTCATATTTTTAATTTAGGTTAAGGTTAGAAGAAGAGAAAATATTGAGTTTTTCTTTCTAAGGAATTTTCAGTAGGTATATAAGCCTTATCCCCAAGTTGGGAAGTTAGTGGTGTTCATGGTAATCGTTACATAATCAAAAAAAAACTTTACTCTTAGCCTACGAACCAGTATTGGATCAACGTGGTAGGCCTAAGCTCCATATAACATATCTAATCTCAAATAAGGAAGCTGGCTTTTGTAGCTGGCTCTTAAAATTAGCTGCATATTTTTAAATTTTATTTTACTCTAGGGTACCGCGACTTCCTTCGCCATTAAAGTAAAAATGTAAATCCATTCTTAGCTGACGTCTTTGACGGCCTCCGTGCCGCAGTGGATTTACAAGGCGGAGGTCCTGGGTTCGATCCCCGACTGGGCCGATTGAGGTTTTCTAAATTGGTCCAAGTCTGTTGGTGTTAGGCTTCGGCCGTGGCTAGTTACCACCTTACCGACAGTAGGTACCTACACACCTTACGTCGTAGACGCTTATATATTTATTGTTCCGGTACAACGTTGTGTAAATACCAAAAGGGATCCTTCTTTTAACAAGTTAGCCCGCTTCCATCTTAGATTGCATCATCACCACCATCAGGTGAGATTGTAGTCAAGAGCTAACTTGTAAAAAATAAAAAAAAAGTCTTTCGGTTTTATACTTATACTAGCTGACGCCGCGCGATTTCACTTGCATGGTTCCCGTTCTCGTAGGAATACAAGATTAATATATAGCCTATAGCCTTCCTCGAAAAATGGGCTATCTAACACTGAAAGAATTTTTCAAATCGGACCAGTAGTTTCTGAGACTAACGCGTTCAACCAAACAAACAAACACTACAACTTTATAATATTAGTTTATATATAGATAGATATTAGTTTATATGAAATCGCGTGTCTCGGTGATATAATGCACTCTGTAGCGGTGTATTAGCATAATACGGCCGCATCGGGGAGGTAATGAAGCCGTTACATGGGATCTGAGGCGCATAGGTGGCGAAATATGTAATATGTTATCTAAATGCATCGCAAGTCACGTTGCCTGGTGTGGACGAAGACCACTTTTGTCTTGGTAGCGAAACGGCTAGTAGGTAGCCCGCACACATAATAATCTTAATAATCTTTTTTATCAATGTGCCTAATTAGTTTTAATCTAGCACTTATTATTTGTCGTTATATCCCAGTGGATATGACCTCTACCCCCTACCGGTCTGGTGCATGCACCTCGAACTTTTCAGTTTTGTGCATTTTAAAAATTAAATATCACGTGTCTCAAAGGGTGAAGGGAAAAACATCGTGAGGAAACCTGCATAAGTAACTGAGATTTTTTGTAATTCTTTACGTGTGTGAAGTATGCCACTCCGCATTGGGCCAATGTGGTGGACTATTGGCCTAACTTCTCTCATTCTGAGAGGAGTTCTTGGCAAGGACCGATTTTAGTAGAACGTTGACTGAATTTTGAAATTAATGGTTTCCGCGGGATTTGTGAAAAACTGAATTTCACGCGGACGAAATCGCGGGCGACCGCTAGCTGTTTATGTTATCGAGTGTGTGCGGGCAACCTAAGCCCTCATTCGCACGAGAGCTTTTTTAACGGACGTTAATAAAGCGTTCAAATACAACCGTGAGTTCACACGACAGCGTTATTAAAACACGATGCTTGTTATGAGTTCGTTATCAACCCATATTCGGCTCACAGCTAAGCTCGAGTCTCCTCTCAGAATGAGAGGGGTTAGGCCAATAGTCCACCACGCTGGCTCAATGCGGATTAGCAGACTATATGCGGACCAATGCGGATTGTTTTGAGTAGTGTTGCATTTTTAATTTTGGGTGTTAGAAATAGACCTTCATTTAACTTTTTACTATATTTGGACGCTTTTTTAACGTCCTTTAAAAAACTCTCGTGCGAATGAGGGCTTATAAGCTGTTGGAATGAATTTATCTGACAAAACTGTCACAAACGTTATACTCCAGTATAATGGTTGAGTATTTTTGATTAGGGTCGGATTTATTAGCTCAACAATGTCAACGCAAAATGTTATTAATGACAACGAGTGATTAATACGAGATATTATCTTATACTTAGAGATTGTTAATCTACTCAATTTTTTTGCCTTGGTTATGTTTTTTTTAATTATTTTTAGTTAACTACTAACTCGCAAACAAGTAAGTAGTTTGCTTTTGACTGCAATGTCACCTGATGTTAAGTGGCGATGATGATATAAAATCCTGAACTAGCACGTGCTGAAAATAGACAGCCTCCGTGGCGTAGTCGTATGCGCAGTGGATTTACAAGACGGAGGTCCTGGGTTCACTCCCCGGCTGGGCCGATTGAGGTTTTTTAATTGGTCTAGGTCTGGCTGGTGAGAGGTTTCGGCCGTAGCTAGTTACCACTTACCGTTATCAAAATGGATGTGGATTTACATCCTACTCCGAACAATTTAGCCCGCTTCCATCTTACATTGCATCATCACTTACCATCAGGTGAGATTGTAGTCAAGGACTAACTTGTAGAATAAAAAAAAAAAGAACCCTGGCTCTCTCTAAGTTAGTGGTTAAGAACCACAGCACTACCGTAACTGCGCTAGAGGTCGTCTTTCTACATACAATCAGATTTTTTTTATTCTTTACAAGTTAGCCCTTGACTGCAATCTCACCTGATGGTAAGTGATGATGCAGTCTTCGATGGAATGCATGAAAATCCACACCCCTTTCGGTTTCTACACGGCAACATATCGGAACGCTAAATCGCTTGGCGGTTCGTCTTTGCCAGTAACTAGCCACGGCCGAAGCCTCCCACCAGCCAGACCTGGACCAATTAAGAAAATCTCAATCTGCCCAGCCGAGGACTCTTGTAAATCCACCGCGCATACCACTGCGCCACGGAGGTCGTCAAGATGGCCTTTGTGTATGTTTAAAAAACCAAACAAAAAGAAGATTTCTATCATAAGGGCGATACTAAACATTGTCACGTAACTCCAAGTACATTAAGCAGTAGAATGGGCGCGTGCAATTTGGGGAGCTAATTGTTTTGGCCCCTCGCACAGCCAAGCGACGTCGCGCGTCGGTTCACATAATCTGTAAGCGCTGATGTCCTCGCTTATCCGTCAATTAGGCGGCATTCCTGTCCTGTGACCTACTCTCGTACCCACCGAACAACGAATGACTAACGGCCATTGTTGGTGCCTGGACGAGCTTTTGTGTAGAGAGGTTTAGCTTTTGAACTGTTACCAATGAGTTACACTTTGCCATGTGAAAACGCTACACTGGTTCAACGGATAGAGTCTACCCATTGACAGAACCATTTAACTTGAGTCTAAACGTTAGGCTATGCGTCAAGAGGTCCTGAATTCGAATAATGTAACTTTGAGTGTACAAAACGGACGACTACAGCTTTTTTGACGTTTAGAAATTTTAATAAAATACATGATTTTTAAATTAAGTTTTATAAGAAATCCTTAACTTAAATCTTTTATATGTGCGAAATTAATATTGTTTACATTAAATTTGATATGTGTCAAGTAGCTTATTAGACAATGCATAGCATAGCTGAATTTGAATCTAAGATTGGGTTAATATTCCTGTTTAAGCACTTTCAGCTGTCATTCCTGCTGGCCTAGCATGCATCCCATGACATATTTTTCTATTTAAAAAGATTTGGCTAATATTCTTTAAAAAAATATATTTAGTTAATAAAAATCGACCAGTAGCGCTGAACCAGAAATATCGTTGTCTCTTCCGTTGCGATAGGACGTATCGAGGTCGATTGATATTTATTTCTTTACGAAATTTATGTGGGTCACATGTTAGGAATACAGGCAATTAGTAATCGCTACAAAGTCAAACATAGTGCGATTATATTAGAATTTCAACTTTACAAATTTTCAATTTTCTAACTCAGCACACAAAAACCACTGATATAATCAATAAGTTTTTTTAAACACTTTCAATTTACAGAAGCACGTACCTATTGAGCCAATACAATTATAATTGGAATACACAACAGAGATTTAATTTGATAAATACTGTTATTTTGTGCAGGAATATCCACTTTGGTAAATTAAAAACTTTCCGCTTTCTAAGGCTGTACGTAATCAGAACCTATCCATTGTTAACCATGGTTCGAAGCTAACTCTATTTAGCCGGAACAATGGCTGATGAACCATATAGATAAAACGAGTCTTTTATCAATTAAATAATGTAATTTTCGAACATGAAAGTTGTTCTGGAACCTACCCACGATTGAGTTATAATTTAGAGAATAATGTCATCATAAAACGTCTGTACTAGAACAAGAGCTTGCAGTAGTTAGATATACCTATTTTAAAAAGGCTGAACCTCAGACGAATTATACCTTTATAGTAGGAGCCGAGGAGGGGATTTTTGGAGTTACTCGAGCGCGGCAGATAAACACAAGGGACTATACCTTGCACGTTGTTGAGTACTTCCACCAAGTATGAGCCTACCATAGGTAAGTACAGTAGCCATTTATGGAGTTTGAGTTTCCAGCTGGCTCTTCTCAGCAGAACCTGCCTTCCGAACCGGTGGTAGAGTATTTACAAAAAGTCGAACTTAACGTTTCAAAGTGCTTGTAAACTAAGCTTGAAATAAATGAATTTTGAATTTGATTTCAGAACGTAGTGACTTTGGAAATGTAACAGGTACTAGGTGTAGTGTAGTGACAGTCGGCAGTTTCTTAGCTTCGTGTTAACCCTTCGCTAGAGACCTTTAAAATAACCTAAAATATTTTTTTAACGGTGTTTTTAGAAGAGCGAAGCTAAGTGACTTCCGTCCGTAAGTAAGTTATGATTTCTCATAATGTGCTAAGGAAAATCTATACTAATATTATAAAGAGGTAAACTCTCTGCATAACGCAGAGAGTTATCTCTGGATCCACTGAAATGATTTTGAAATTTCTTTTACCACAGAGAGCTACGTTATTTGTGAGTGTTATAGGCTATATTTTATCCATTATGGCTACGTTTTACTGTATTGCTACACAAAATTAATTACTTCTTAAAATCTCTACGTAAATCAAATCATCTGTTGCCTAAATTTTGGTTCAAATTTTACGCACCATTAACAAAAGCTTGACTAACGTAAAGCTTGCGTCGATCGTCTATAGAGAGATATTTCTGTACATTATCAGGTATGACATTGATAGACCGATGTTAGCGGGTCAAGTAGATATGTATTAGATTATTGTGATTTTCGATGGGAGCTAATGTAGGTCGTATGGGTCTTGAGCACTAATCCTGGTCAATCACTAATTTGTGATTTCCACTTTGATCACAATGTGATGAATGGAAGTTTTCTGGAGTAGATTCTAAGCTTGGTTGATTTGAAAATGAAAATAGTACTTCAAAAGTCAAAAGTTAAAATTCATTTACTGCAAGTAGGCTTTTAATTTACAAGCACTTTTAAAACGTCAGTTTATTTTTATATATACAAACAAGGGTTATTTTTAGAAGTTGGTTTGTTTACTGTTTTTGGTCAATAAAAACCCTGTTTACTATGAATCAGGAAGAAAATATTTTATACATTTTCGTAAACTTAAAATTAACAAGCTAAGAGTGTTCCAAAGGCGCGCAGCTTCAGATAGAGCCTATAACACAGCAAGGTATTTATTTCACTTTCTTCGTCTTCAAATGAGGCCGTTTTTAATAACGCTACGTGATGTTTAAAGGCTTTAGTATAGTGCATATTATACCATGGGTATTCCAAAATATTGATGAAAAAACCTTACCAACCGACTTTTGCGTCTTACCATGCTTGGGAGTCCACCCCGCTGGCTGTCGATTGGACTCCGGTGTAAATGATGGAGCCATGTTTCATCCATTGTCACATATCGACGCAACAGTTCGTGTTAAGTACGATTTAACAGCTTTAAACACTGCTTTGAATCATAAATTCGTAGTTGTTTTTGGTCGATTGTGCGCATTTTAAACAGAACTTTCGCATATTCAAATATTCATTCATGATGTTTCACACGTTCCTTTGATATTTTTAAGATCTCAGCTATCTCAATCAACTTCACTTTATGGTTAAAAAATTTAGAAATTGGACCAGTAATCATCCTTTTTTTATGTAGGCTAACGCTTGACCACAATCAAGCCTGATGGAAAGCTGAATGAAAGCTGAACCTGAAAGAAAGATGGATGGAAATGAGGTCTAAGATAAAGCGCGCTTGCCTAAAAGATGCCTATTTGCTTCTTTTTTGAAAGACGGTTAGAAAAGGAATATGCACTGAATTAACATCCTTCATTTTAAGGTCGCTTAAAAAAGTGATTGTAGTCTTACACAAAACAGCTGTCAACCATAAAAAAGCTGGCAAAGCGCTTCACAACGTCAACTTAGAACTCTTCCTACATGCATCACAAAAGGCCCGAGTTCCGTCACTAACAATAGTGGACAATCTATTGATGTATTAGCTAAGATAAAGTGGCGGTGAAATCACATGTGAGCCCTGTACAACCTACAACAAAACCTATCAAACATAATCAATCTGACCTTTATGTGATTGTAATAAGGGTTACTTTCTGACACGTGTGGCGGATTGTACACATAACGAGGTCATTTAGTACGGTATACCAGCATTGTTCTTTCGATGATCGGATTGAAAAAATAATTATTGTCGATAGTCGATCTTTTAAGGTATTGTTAATGTATTACGTTAGCTATTGACTCGGTTATAGTGGTTAAATGGTATTGTTTTGACTGAGTGTAATTGTTCTGCAACCCTTGTTATGTTGCTGATTGATTGGTCAAGCGTGAAACTCGATAATTAATCCTTTTTAAATCTTTTGTCCGTGCCAGTAATTCACTTGCCATTTTTAAGTTTCGTTTGAAACGATATTATTTGTCGTTGAATTAAAATTTCATTTTTCGAGGTATTTATTTTATTGTTATTTATTATTTATGTAGTATATATTAATTATTATATATATATATTTTTTTTAATTATTTATATATATAATTAATAATAATAATAATAATAATAATAATAAGCCCTTTATTCCGAATATACAAGTTGAGTAATACACATTTAAATTATATTATGTCGAGTAATTCGGAGTGCCTGTTGGCATAGGCCTCCTCCAGTCTTTTCCACTCCGTTCTATTTTGTGCTACCCTCCTCCAGTGGTTACCTGCAGTTAATTTGATATCGTCTACCCATCTCGTTGACTGACGTCCCCTGCTCCGTTTACCGTTTCTAGGGTACCAGTCAGCCACGGTTGTGCTCCACTTGCCTTGCTTATCTCGAATCATGTGACCGGTCCATCGCCACTTTAATTGGTCGATTCGAGATAGGATATCGACTACTTGGGTTTTCTCTCTGATATAACTGCTTTTGATTTTATCCTGCTTTTTTATACCTGACATGCTTCTTTCCATGGCTTTTTGGCAGCGTTCTAGCTTTTCTCTGTGGAGTTTAGTGAGTGCCCATGTTTCACATCCGTATGTAATAACCGGCAGTATACAGGTGTTAAAAGCTTTCCTTTTTATTGTCATGCTTAGCTCGTTACATTTCATGATTTCTTTTAGTGACCAGTACTTCTTCCAGCCGTTTGCTATTCTTCTGTTAACTTCTTTAGTTGTTTGTTCTTCATGGGAGATAACTTGTCCTAGGTAAATATATTCCTTCACATATTCCAATGGGTGGTTATTTATTTGCATAGGTATTTGAATCGAGTTAGTAAGCAATTTTGTTTTATCCATGTTCATTGAAAGGCCCACTTTTGTGCTTTCATTGTTAAGTGATTTTATCATTTTTTCAAGGTGTGTGGGATCCTCTTCAAACAAGATTATATCGTCTGCAAATCTAAGATGATTTAATTTAACACCATTTATATTTATGCCGAAGCTATCCCAGTTCAGCTTGCGGAAGATACTCTCTAAAACAGTTGAAAATAGTTTCGGTGATAATTACATATAATGTATTGCACTTCCCCGCTCTTTCTTCGCAAGTTCTCTCGTCAGGGGTTGCCTGGTAGAGATTACTTATAGTAATAAGGCCGCCTTTGCATGCTAAGTTAATTAAATGTTTTTAATGTTTCAATTTATAATTGTATTTTTGTGTGCAATAAAGTATTTCTTCTTCTTCTTCTTCTTCTTCTTTTTAGCAAAAATCTGGTGCTATAATATATAACTATAGCATTGATCTATACTTATATAAAGAGCCGTGACAGCCCAGTAAGTGTTCGTGTGGGTTCGAACCCGGTCCGACGCATGCACCTCCAACTTTTCAGTTGTGTGCATTTTGATAAATTAAATACCACGTGTCTCAAACGGTGAAGGAAAAACATCGTGAGGAAATTGGCATACCAGAGGATTCCCTTAATTTTCCTTTAAAATAAAGTTGTAGTGGTACTCGGTGGTATATAATTGTTCCTCTTTCGTCACGAAATCTCGAAAACCGCTTGATGTGCAAAGATGAAATTTGACAGGGAGGTAGTTTATAGATTGTAGAGTCCGCTAAGAACGGATTTTGCGACAGGTCCGGATTACGGAGGTCTAAATGCGAACGAAGTCGCGCGCGCATTATTTCATATAAGGTTAAGGATATCAGCTAAGGTTGTAATAATAGGCCTACAATTCAAAGCCAACAAATGTGCAATTATACAGTTTTTACGGGGCAATATGCATGCATGCATGCCCGCCTAGCGGGGCGTTCGCCGGGGTGGCCGCGCATGCGTCGTCGCCGCCCTCGCCCGAAGGCTTCACTATTATAAAATACCACCTATAAACTGCGCTGCGATTCAATGTAAACTATAGGGATAGTGGTGATTGTGCTGTCATATGTTTGTTTAGAGTTTTTTTCATGTATACACAAGGTATCAACCTAGGGTAAGTCTCATCCGTGATAGCCCAATTCAATTTATTTATTTGCAATTGTACAGTTACATTAGCTGGTATACAATAAATGTTGAAGTAGGTACATTATACAATTCGCCATATGCTGGCATGCAAATTTCTTAAAACACTATCTAAAAATCACTAGTCAAAATAAATACAAAATTAAATTTGTTTTTTACAATATCACTATATTTATTTATATAATTTCAAGTGTCTTATTTTCTAAAGTGTCAATCACGTCAAAGTTTATTAAAAAAGGCATGCTCTTCTAATTTTTCAGTTGTGTGCATTTTAAGAAATAAAATATCACGTGTCTCAAACGGTGAAGGAAAACATCGTGAGGAAACCTGCATACCAGAGAATTTTCTTAATTCTCTGCGTGTGTGAAGTCTGCCAATCCGCATTGGGCCAGCGTGGTGGACTATTGACCTAACCCCTCCCATTATGAGAGGAGACTTGAGCTCAGCAGTGAGCCGAATATGGGTTGAATATGATGAAGTATCATCATACATCATCATCTAGACGGCGTCCGTGGCGCAGTAGTATGCGCGGTGGGTTTACAAGACGGATGCCCTTCCTTCGATTCCCGGCTGGGCCGATTGAGGTTTTCTTAATTGGTCTAGGTCTGGCTGGTGGGAGACTTCGGCCGTGGCAAACCTACCTAGACGTACTACCGATTTAGCGTTCCGGTACAATGCCGTGTAGAAACCGAAAGGGGTGTGGATTTTCATCCTCCTCTTAACAAGTTAGCCCGGTTCCATATTAGATAGCATCATCACTAACCATCAGGTGAGCTTGTAGTCAAGCGCTAACTTGTAAAGAATAAAAATCATTGTCAGACGATGGACGTCCACAGCTGGACATAGGCCTCTTGCATAGGCCTCTAAGCACAACGGTCTCGAGCCGCCAGCAACCAGCGGCTCTTTGCGACCCGTTTGATATCCTCGGTCCACCTAATGGTGGGTCGATCAACACTGCGCTTACCGGTAAAAGTACGTATAACTGTATAAAATGGAGTTTAGTTTAATTAATTCTCCAAATTGGTGAATGCATTTTTAGGATTCCGTAGACCGCAGGGAATCCTTTCGAATAGTTTCGTCATGTTCGTCGGTCTGTCCGTCCTTTAGCGCAGAGACTATTAGTTATTCATTCGGCAATTCATCGAACAAGGATAACAATTCGCCGAACCGTACCCCGAACCGATATTGATGCGAGAACCGATTTCCAGAAATAAATAGCTCCGTATTTATAAAGTTGAATCACTGAGATCTCGATCACCGCGCATTCTTGTATCACTTGTAAGTTGTAAAATGCTTTATTGCTATATACTGCGGCCAAAGAGGAATGGTCATTGAATAACTATATATTTGTAAAAACAAAAAAAAAAGTAATTTACAACTTAGAAAGAAAAATAAAATCAGAATCAGACATATAAAATAAAAGTTTGATAAAATTAAAAAAAAATCTAGTGCCTACCATATTTATAAAGTTAAACTACTGAGACCTCGCTTATTGATTGGCGCGCATTATTGTTTAAAAATGTTTATTTTTATGTACTGCGGCCAAAGAGGAATGGTCATTGATTAGTTTATTTCAGATCATAATCATTATCATAGTCAGCCTATTTTACGGCCTTTAGCCTGTATCTATATTAGCATAATACAGGGACAGGCTTCATTCCTGATATTAAGAAGGAGGAATGAGGATAATACTCCAAGGTAGGCCGGCTTAGATAAAATTTCTCCCTTTCTATAGGAGGGTAAACCGCTTCGTAACGTAACGCGTTACAGTACTCCTCACGGCCAGTTTCTTCATCGCAAGTAACAGTCAAAGTAACGTCATAAATCAAAAGTGACGGTCACGGAAAAATAAAGTCTTCTTTACTACTTACTACTTTTACTGTTATTTTTTTTTTTTTATTTATTTATTTATTTTTTTTTTTTTTTTTCTTTCTTATCTCCTCCTTTCCTTCCTGGTACCGCAGTTTACGTGCATTACTTCAGGAAGGGGGTGGTCTATCACGCTTCGATATTTGCTTTCTGGCGATCCCATTCGTCTCTCACGCGTCGTCCCATAATGTAATGCAGCATTTTCGCCCCGTTAGCCCAGGCTTCCTTGTTCTCGAACATATATGGCACTAAGTTTGCTTTGGTCAGAGGTTCACCGCCTTGGAGTGCGTTACTCCTTTCCCCTTCGAACTCCATGCACTCAAAGATTGCGTGGTTGGGCGTGTCTACTTCTCCGCAATATGTGCAACATTCACTGTTTGCTTTGCCTATCGCGTGCAAGTAAGTATTAAATACTCCATGTCCGGTTAATGCTTGTGTTATCAGCTTATCCACCTCTCCATGTTTTCGTTCAACCCATTTCACTAAGTCTTGAATCAAATCCCTGGTCCATTGCCCTTTCCCACTTTCAAGCCATTCTGTTGACCATTCTTGGAGTGTCCTTTGTCTCTCCTCCTTTGGAGTTCTTTTGGCCTCCCTTTTGTATAGCCTTGCTCTTTCTGTAGCTAATTTGTCGATAGGTATCAATCCTGCTATCACTAGCACAGCTTCTTTAGATACTGTTCTGTATGCTCCACATATACGGATAGCCAGGCGTCGCTGCGTTCTACCAAGCACATTATTATATTTAGTCACTTGAAGTGCTTGGCTCCAAACAGGTGCCCCATACAGCATGACAGAGTGTGCCACTGATGCGAGGAGCCGTCTTTTGCTGGCTCTTGGTCCGCCTTTTCTGGGCATTAACTGGGTAAGGGCTGCCGCTAGCTTTTCTGCCTTCTCAGCTGTTTGCACCACATGTTTGTCAAACCTCAGGCTTCTATCTAGCTATACTCCGAGGTATCTGAGTTTGTCACATGGTTTTATTTCTACCCCATCTATGTTAAAAGTGAGTAGGCCATGCCTTTTCCTGCCACTTAGCATTATGGCTTCGGTCTTTTCCGGTGCCAGTTTTAGATGCTTCCCGATCATCCACTTGTTGATTATGTCCAGTGCCCTGTTGGTCCTTTTCATCAGTAGTTGATCAGTTCTGGCGGCTACAACCAAAGCCAAGTCATCCGCGAAACCCACTAGACGTGCCTCATCGCCGAGATCTAATTTGAAGACTCCATCATACAATATGTTCCACAGCGTTGGTCCAAGAATAGAGCCCTGGGGAACTCCACTTGTCACCCGGATCGTCTCTGATGATCCTGCAGCGTCCGTTATTATGATGCTTCTTTGATTCAAGTAGCTGCTTATGAGGTTGATGACGTAATCTGGGAATTTTCGCCTCTTAAATTCCTCCAGTATTAGGATCCATGGGGCGGAGTTAAAAGCATTTCTTACGTCTAGGGCAACAAGTGTGCAGAGCTTTCTGGTACGTTGCGATCCTTGCTTTGCCGCTAGCGCTATGGCTTTTACTCTTTCGATGGCGTCTAATGTTGACCGGCCCCTTCTAAACCCAAATTGGTCCTTCGCTAATCCACCATGCTTTGGTAGCAATTGCTCTATTCGATTTAGCAGTATCCTCTCCAATAGCTTTCCATAGCAGTCCAGAAGACAGAGAGGCCTATACCCTGATACTTTTACTGTTACTTTAGCTTTACATGAAGAAACTGGCTGTAAGTCTGGCAAAGCTAACTAAGTTATCACTTCTGTCGAGCGACCCGAAACGCAGACGTTTTTTTTTAATTTTGTATGGCACTACCAGATGTTTATGTAGTGAACGGTACCGATGGCTTGACGTGCTTTGCAAGACACGGGGGTGTTACGTCGCTAACTTCCTACCTCCAAGCTGAGAATCGCTTGCAAGAAATAAAAGCTCAACTTCTAATGAAATAAAAGCTTCTCTCTTCGACTTGGCCTGTACCAATTCTCAGTAAATGCCTGGTCGAGCAATCCTAAATCCACGAACTTGTATGATTATTGATAAAATTGAAGAAGTAACTTAAACAAGGACCGTGAAAAACGCAAGTGGAAGGACGTGGTCTCCGCCTGCCTACTTGTAAGAATCATTGAAATTGATGAAAGATTGTATACTATAGATATTTCACAAGCGCGTCGAAACTGAGGCGAACAATAGTGGCTAATTGACTTATTTTCAATCGCATAGTAAACAACGAAAGTTATTTAACTAAATATTGTCTACAATGTAGAGTTGTGATTAAACACGAAATTGTGCATGTGTGCGCTCAGTGGAGTAACTAAATTCAGATCACTTTTCGCTGTGATTTTGTTGGCACGTAACATGTCTAATAGTAGAAAATCTTTGGGTGTGATAATATTTATGTATGTAAGTATATTTTTTTACCTACCAATAGTGTGCTGGTTAAGTATAATAATGAGAGAGAGGCTGCGGAAGGACATAGATATTTCACGTGCGCGAGTGAGACAGGATCATGTTGGGATCGTTTTTTACGTTAAAGCAGCGCCTCCCCGTTAGCATTATCAGCATCGAGTGCGCTATGGAGCTATCGCGCGCGCCAACCACCATCTGCTCGCCCTTTGGATTTTGCGGGTACACACTCATTGATTTATTTGCAGATCAGATTCAGTCGTTGACAGGCTGTGTTCATGACAGGTCGTACTCCAATTTACAAGGTAATTTTGAAATTGAAGTAAATTTAAAAAAATATTTCTTGCATACGAAGTGTATTATGTCCATTTTCAGGATACAATGTGGAGAATTTCGTCAAAATCTTAAGGTGGTTATAGGTGACACACGGACACTTAGTCTTACATATAAAAAATACATATTGGAATCCTTTTTACATTAAAGCAGCGGCCTCCGCGTCAGCATTCTTAGCATCGAGTTCGCTATGGAGCTATCGCGCACGCCAACCACCATCTGCTCGCCCTTTGCAAATTGCGGGTACACACTCATTGTTTTATTTGCAGTTTAAATTCAGTCGTTGATAGACTGTGTTCATGACAGGTCGAGCTACAATGGACAAGGTTACTTTGAAGTGACGTTGAATTCAATTTAAAAATTACTTCTTGCATTGAAAGTAATATCTCCATTTTCAGTAGATAAACAATCTATCTAGAATTATTTATCGTAGAATTTCGTCAAGATTATTTCTGCGTCAAGGTGGATATAGGTGACAAATGGACAAACTCAGTGTTCCATATATAACATAAATGTTAGAATCGTTTTAGCGTAAAAACGACGCTTCCACTATAGCATTATCAACAGCGCACTATGGCACTATTGAGATATCGTGTGTGCCAACCACCAACTGTCTGCCCTTTGCGAATTTCGTGTACACACTCAACTATTATTTGCAATTAACTGTTACTAATGCCAAAGACTTAGTCAAATAAATCGCCCATATGACGGCCCGAGGTATCAGCCGCGTATGTTATGTTTCTATACAGGGATAAATTATAACTTATATCAATCGCTGATAATGTAACTATCCATCAGTGAAATATTTTTTTATAATCGGTTCATTGTTTTATGCGTAAAGGCTTGCTCACAATCGTATTACACTATCACGCTAATATGACAAAGGCGAAAGTTTGTGTGTAAGTGTGAAAGTGTGTAAGTTTGTTTGTTCCTCTTTTACGCAGCGGCTACTGAAGCGATTTGGCTGAAATTCGGAATGGAAATAGATTTTACTCTGGATTAACACATAGGCTTTTCATCCCGGAAAAATTCATGGTTCCCGCGGAATTTGTGAAAAACTGATTTTTTCGACGATCTCGATCGCCAGCGCCAGCGTTATAATATCTTATATTAGTCCTCGGACATCCTAATGACATTAACAATATATGGGGTTTTGCTGAGCCTCGATGTATTGACTGGTTTTGTTACTTTGAACTTCATCATCATTATCATCATATCAGCCGATGGACGTCCACTGCAGGACATAGGCCTTTTGTAGGGACTTAAAAACATCACGATACTGAGCGACCTTTGAACTTGTTTATATTGAATTATTATATGTAGGTACTCGTAAAAAAAGCCCATGGCAATAAAATGACCTAGTGTGTTCCACAGGTTCGCTAATGATACACTGATTAACAATATTCGGGACAGATAGTGGTGAGTTACTCGCGGGGGGCGGGGCTCGATGTGAGATTGCGCGTTTATTTATGCCGAGCCTCGCTGTATTAACTGATATCGCCCACTAAATATCACATTATTATATGCGAAACAAATAATGCTCTTTCGCGAGGGGTTATAATTCCCTTTTATTTATCGTTGGGAATGCTATTTAAAAGGATTTATGGGGTTAGATGTACTTACAAGGTTAATTCGCGGTTGGCGAAGTGATAATCGTTGCAAGTCGATATTTTTACTGGTAATGCTTTGGTTATCAAGTCTTAGTTTCGTTTGGGTAAATTTAAGATTACATGTTTTCTATACCACCGGCGATAACACACAGCCAAGCGAATTAGCTTTGCGGGACAAACACAATTTTATGTGACCCGTATATTTATATAATATACAGGATGATAGGGAGTATTTTCCATAATTCTAGGTTATATTAATTACCCAAAATTAATTAAAAATATACAAATAACAACAGCGCACGCAGCCTAAGCTTTCAATAGGTAAAAATCCCCCAATTTTGAAACATTCTTCATTGTTGCTCCGCTCCTATTGGTCTTAGCGTGATAATATAGACTTCCTCGACAAATGGGCCATCTAACAATGAAATAATATTTCAAATCGGACTAGTAGTTCCTGAGATTAACGCGTTCAAGCAAACAAACAACCTCTTCAGATTTATAATACTAGTATAGATTATAAAAGCTGATTAGGAATAAAAGACGAATAGGTCGCTAATCCACTTGTCATTAAGCGATTTAGCAGGAAGGTAGTATACAGGTAGACGTCGCATTGAACGGATTTTGCGACAGGGCCGGATTAAGGAGATCTAAGGGCGGACGAACATAAACAACATATTATGTATACTAATATTATAAAGCTGAAGAGTTTGTTTGTTTGGTTGAACGCGCTAATCTCGGGAACTACTGGTCCGATTTGAAAAATTCTTTCAGTGTTCGATAGCCCATTTATCGAGGAAGGCTATAGGCTATATATTATCCACATATCCGTACGGGAACGGGAACTACGCGGGTGAAACCGCGCGGCGTCAGCTAGTAGTGCAATATAAAAGTATTGGTCCAATATGATGGTGTATAGAAGTCGTTAAGGTCGCAGATTCAGTTGTCCTTGAAAACCAATGTGTGTCTCTTTTTGAGCAGCACAGTATACGATGTGCAGTAATGTAGAGCCGGATTAAAGCTCTACCATCCTAGTTCCATAATCACAGCAATAGTACACTAATTAGACTAACAACGTTCAGGAAAGTAAGTTAATTTTAAACTTGCTGTTTATCGGTTTTAATTAAGACCATTACCTAAGACGTAGCCGTATCTAACAAAGTTGCTTGCTTTTGACTAAGCAGTATGTAAGGCAGGTTTCGTACATTTTTAGGATTCCGTATCGTAACTTTGTTGTCCAGATATCTGTCTTTCAAGACCCTTTATCTTGGGAACGCGTAACGAAAGTAAAGAGTAAAAATTAAAAGGTATTGTACAGGTTTATGCCGCAAAAGATGCACCTATAAACACTTTTAAATGAACCAAAATATAACGTAATTTCCATTGGCCTACAACCACAGAAAACACATGTACAAGCTAAAACTATGAATTAATTTGGAATGTGTAGGTATAATACCGTTTTATAGGCGCCACATATCCGTTTGATGCAATGTTTCCGATACTTACGATGTAGATACGTGGACGCCTAGCATTATGAAGTTCTTACAGACGACTGTCACCCTACCTATTCTATCTGAAAAACATATTATAATTAATTCTTAGAATATTTAGAGTACATCATAGAGATATAGGTCAATTTGTACCTAATTTATACGGAACCCTTGGTGGTCGAGCCCGATTCGCACGTGTCCGGTTTTTAAATTAAATATCGCCGCAAGTACGCAGCGCTTGCGACGTCATGTCGACAGTATCACGGGCGTCTCCTTTGTTAAAAACAGAATAAACCCAATTTATAAATTCGTCTGCGACACGAGCATCATTAATTATGTTGCTGGTTGGGTGGCTGAGAAAAACTTACTTCACTCATTTCGCTATCATTACAATCGCTTGCCATCCCTTTCACACCTATACAGAAACGCGAAAATTATAATTAAAACTTTAAGTAACTGCGTCATTGTTTGTCAAATGAATTGAGACTGTTTAACGTGTGTAATAGATTCCATTTTGCTGTGTTGTCGTTGTGAGTTGGGATGTTTTGCTGGGTGGTTTGTTAGAGGTCATCTCGCTCATAGGTTTTGTTGCAAGCCTCCCCAACGTTAATGGTGTTATCTTGCCCCTCGAACGCAGCACCTCTCCAGTATATTTCTTTATCTTGTCTCTGCCGGCGGTTGGTTGCCGGTTTTTGTTTTTTATTCATTTGCTAATTTCGAAAATGAGAAGGCTGTGGCGCGATCACATCGTCGATCGTAGATTTAGGCTCGAGCATTAATAAAATTAACGAATGCTCTTTAAATTAATTGAACGCCGTCTCCTGGAAGTCGGTTATCACGGATCAGTGATTATCCCGGCTATTTACCCGGGACCCTTGGGTGTGTTGAGCGAAATAGATCAATATCGGAACTATTATACTTTGAGAACCAGTCTCGTTAGCAGCCTATAACATATTGCTTGTTTAGCAAATTATAAAGTGAGTGGAGATCATGTAAGAAATGATAGGTTTTTGTTTTTAAAGTCAACAATATTTGTTTAGTAAAATCCATAAGGTTAATTTGTTTGTACCTACATGATTTAATTTTAACATTATTAAAAACAAGTCGTAAACTTAAAATTAATTAAATGAAAGGAGGCGTTACTTTGCGAAAGTTATTATTATTATTTAGAGATGTTATAAGCCTCATTATCAACCCATTACAGGGTTTAGCCTTGTATGGGTTGAGCCTTGACCCACCACGATTCTTCAATGCCGATTGGCGGGCATAGGTTGACAGTTTTGGATTCTGAAACCATCACTTTCACATAAGACTACTATCTTATCCATTCACCGTGCGGGTGCCGGGTCCATCGCGTGGCAGAGAGAAAAACTCCGAGCAGAGTCCTGAACTTGTGACCCAAGGACATAGGATTAATATAACTTGGTTCAGAGCCACCCGACAACTTTTATGCCATATTAGCTATTGCTCCAAATGGGTAATTCTAGTGAGTCGTGCCTTTTTTTTTGACCGGCACTTTCAAAAAGAGCCCAAAAATTTATGGAGCGTGATTTAGTAGATTTCGAGAAAACAGACGGACATTAAAATGTGTGTAGTTGATATTATAAGGTTTCCGTTTTTGTACTATGTACGTTCGGAACCATAAAACACTAAACTTGCAAGAGCCTTGAGACCTCCTTAATCCGGCCCTGTCGCAAAAATTGTTTGTAACGAACGTCTACAAACATTAAAACACATTCCTGCCAAATCTCAAGTTTTTAGCATGAGTAATGAAGGACTTTCAGGAGGTCTAAATGTGCATTTCGACCTTCTTATATCAGCGCTGTCGCAAAATCGGTTTGTAACAGACGTCTATCAACTATCAACCAGCTCCCTGCCTTGAAGTTTGTAGAAGTTTGTAGCATAGAAAATGAAGGACTTTCATACAAACTTACCCAACACTCCCCTTCTCCGCTCGTGTTGATCTCTCTGCCTAGACAAATTTGGTTAGATCCTATCCTACTTAAGCTTAACATTTATACGTATAATAGGTACACATTTTTCAGTATTACATTATTTAGGCGATGTAGGGATACCTTCTGTACTATAGTAAATCCAAGTATGTTTGTTTAAATTATAACGAGGATGTCCTAGTTACAGTTGAACCCACAGAATAAAGATGCTCCAGAATGAGCCTTTACAAGTGAAATATATTGAGAGAGAACCTAGCTTACATTACAACAAGCAGCGTGATGAAGCCGGTGGCCCCATAAAAAACAAACGTCACGCGTGTCCTTGACATCCGCATATACAAACTTTTTTCATAATCTGTATTTCAAAACTCTGCACTAACAACAATTACGTAAATTAATATAGTATTCAATGATTACCAATAAAAAATTTACACGGCTTAAGTTAATGCATCACTGTGTTGGCACCGCCTTCAAAATTATCAAAAGATAGCATAATTTTATTTTTTTAGTTTATTTTTGTGATTTTGAAGTCGGTTTAATTTTTTTGTTAAAAAGCTTTTTTGTTGAAAATTACTGATGCGACGGTTCATGTTGAATGACTTGAGAATTTTGTATTTGGAGCGGCTACGAGACCGTCGTGTTCCGTGCGCTCTATCTGCCTATTATTCTTTAATCTGTGGTTGAACCATAGTATTTGAGGGTTCAGATACCCGATAGCCTGTTCGCAGTTTGCGCTTCTAAATTGACAAGAATGATGGGCGACATGAAGCAGTAAGTTACAGACGAAATAGAACGTGATGCTACAAAGTAATTTAACATTAAAAGTGATATACGCGGAACCCAAGTCACGATGCATAGAATACGTTTTGAAACTCAAAAATCTTCATCACGGTATGCTAACGAAGAATCTTTAACCCATATTCAGCTTACTGCTGAGCTCGAGTCTCCTGTCTGCGAGGGGTTAGTCCACCACGCTGGTCCAATGCGGATTGACAGGCCACACATCACACACGCAGATAATTAATTAATTCTCTGGTATGCAGGTTTCCTCAGGATGTTTTCCTACACCGTTTAGGACATGAAGGAAAAATCTATACTAATATTGTAAAGCTGATGAGTTTGTTTGTTTGATTGAACTTGCTAATCTCAGGAACAATCAGGAACAATCCGGAGTCCGATTTCAAAAATTCTTTCAGTGTTACGTAGCCCATTTATCGAGGAAGGCTATATATGCTATATATTTTCCCGTATTCCTACGTGAACGGGAACCACGCGAGTGGTCAGCTAGTAAGTAATAAAACGAATAATAAGTACATCCAAAACAATTTTTTATTTTAAAGAATATTTGCCATATCTTTTAAATACAATCAATATTCCCATTCCCCTCCAACTAGTCGGGAAAGACTGTATTAGGAGTGGGTACGACAATAGACCAACGGGCGGGGATCGAACCACCACCCCTCGGTGATGAGTCCGACCGCTCTTAACGTTGAGCTTTTGAGGCTATTTGGATTATTTTTATTCTCATACATCAAATAAGAATCGTTTTTCTGATTCTGTAAATGAAGTAGGTTCCTTAATGGGACGTGGGGGGTGGTGATAAGTAAGAAAATTGGAATTCCAATGCAAGCGAGACCGCGGGCGTCCACTAGTAATTAATAGCGAATTTTCACACTCCATGATTTATACTGACCGACGTGACATCGAAGAATAATTACGATATGGCAAACATCTGATGGTTACCTTTAGCACATTGGATAATTAATCTTACCTTAGGTGTTTCTAATTGCCCTGAATGTGATGGGAAAATGTGGAAGGAGAAAGTTAGAACTTGCAATTTAGCACGATCATTTATTTCCTATAGTTATGTAAATCAAATAAATTGAGTTTAATAACTTGAAGTTATTTTTCTTAGTGTAATTATAGTTGTACAGTATGTCTTCAGTATTCATTATTATTAGCCTATTTAATATTAGGTCAGGTTGATTAATAAGCTAAGAACGATTAGATATAGGTAGTTAATTTATAATTTTGAATGAATAACATTTTATAAAAACGCACTACATATAATTTAAAATAAAATAACTTATGAAATGACATACATTTTCTATCTTTATTTATAACTTACTGACGCCGCGCGGTTTCACCCGCGTGGTTCCCGTTCCCATAGGAATACGGGGATAATATATTTTATAGCCTTCCTCGATATTTGGGCTATCTAACATTGAAAGAATTTTTGAAATTGGACCAGTAGTTCCTGAGATTAGCGTGATCAAACAAACAAACTCTTCAGCTTTATAATATTAGTATAGATTTGTTTGTTGTTAAAAAGTGCACATCGAGCATGGCTTTAGTATAAACGCACCGACGTCTATAGGCGGTTTTAATCAGATACTTGTTACCACATCATTACGTTATCAAAGTAGATGTCGTATTTTAGCGATTAGCAATATAATCAATGGTAAAACGCACTGACACGGTATAAATTATACGCAAACGAAGTTTTACATGCAACCAACCTATACACAAAATGGAACACGGAATAAATTTCAATATATAAACGTTACTCTAAATCAAACACCAAAGCTAAGGCCGCATAGACGCAAATGTATTAAGAGCGCGCAGCGCGTCGGTACGATATGGATAAAATTCGAAGCGCAAAAGAGACGCCGAATTATGACTTTCACGTGAGTGAAAAGCACGGAGCGATTGACGCGCGATGCAAATTTTATGACGTGAGCGACAAAACCATTTTTACCTAATTGCAAGTAAATTAAACAACATAACGAAAAACAAAATGGCCATGTTCAAGATATATACATAATTTTCTATACAAAACAAAAATTTAAGAAAATAAGTTTGCTTTTCCTGAGATTGAAAGCAAAATGTGAGCAAAACATGTATTTTTCAAAACAATAAACTATCGAGAAAAGTTTTACAAATTGTGTATTTTGCATAGTCCTAACGAAGCTAACACTTTGAAATATCATTTACCCACATATCAGGCTCCTAACTTTTCCAGAATCTGAGATTTAGAACCATTTGTAACCACCAAATTACATAATGCACACTCTTAATGGCATTAATTTTAATCGGGACGATCTAAAATCGATATTCGATTTAGAATCGATATTGAATCGATTCAACCATCCGTTTTTAATAAGGCATCCGTTTAGGTGACGAACGTGTGAATGAGTTTTATTGCCTTTTCCGTATTAGAGATTGCGGCATTCATCGACCCTAAATGATTTAGTGAAGCCCGCCTTTAAGAGATCGTTACACTTTAAACACTTTGACTTATTAAGGGATTGCGGGTAATATAAATGACTCGTTACGTGTATTTCCTGTAGATTTCAGCGATAATTCACTATAAACTGCGGGGTCGCTGTTCCAGCACCTTGGGACACCAAAGTCCATCAGCTTTTCGAACTATGTGCCCTGCCCTTTACCACTTCAGCTTCGCTGTTTGCTATGCTATGCTATGCAGCTATCTCAGTGACTTTGGTTCACCTGCGGATCTCTTATCTGATTCGATCACGCAGAGAAACTCGAAGCATAGCTCGCTCTATCGCCTGCTGTCTGTCTGTCTCGAGTCCGAAGGTCATCACCGGCAACACGCACTGTTCGAAGATTTTCGTCTTCAGGCACTGAGGAATTTTGGATGAAGATATGTCGCGGAGTTTCCCGAACGCTGCCCAGCCGAGCTGGATTCGTCGATTCATCTCTCTTGAAATTGTACCTACCTAAATGGACTGTGTGTGCTAGGTATTGTATAATCGTCTACAATATCGAGCGCAGATTAATTCTAGCAACATTTTAAAATTCAGGGGACTACCCATAGGCAATAGTGTTTCCCAGTCGTAGCTATTTTTAATGAGCAAATAAAAAGGCAATGGATTCTAATTGCGGATTTATACGCCGCTTATGGGCGACCTACACGCCCGGTCGCCATTCATTGCGTATAAGGAATCGCGACACGTTCGCGCGACAAGCGACACGCGACACTGTCGCTACCGTATAATCGTAGTCGCACCTTGATATACGACTAGCTTTTTATAACCCGCAGCGGAATGCGTTAATGTCGATCGCCTATTTTATGGCCCCTGTTACACGTCCACGCATATCTTTATACGAATGTTGAACGCGATGTAAATTATATAAATCTATTGTGTATTAGATGCATAACAAATTCGATTGAGATTTATTTATAAGTTACGTCAGTTAATTTTATAATACGAGTATTTATTTCGAGTTTATTTTATGAATAAATATAAACATGAATTCGATGTTCGTAAGTCTTGCTGTAACAGCAAATAATTCATATTAAGAAATTATATATCACGAGTCTCAAACGGTGAAGGAAAACATCGTGAGGAAACCTACATACCAGAGAATTTTCATAATTCTCTGCAAGTGTGAAGTCTGCCAATCCGTATTGGGCCAGCGTGATGGACTATTGACCTAACCCCTCTTATTCTAATAGGAGACTCGACCTCAGCAGTAAGCCAAATAAGGGTTGATAATGATGACGATGATGAAGAAAACAAAAAGATCAAAATTTATTTAGGCTTAGTTTACAAGTACTTTTGTAACGTCCAAGTTTGACTATTTGGAAAGATTCTACCACAGGGTTCGAAAGGCAGATTTTGCTGAGAAGAGCCAACAAGAAACTCAACAGTTGCTTTTTAAAAAAAATGGCAGTTATAGAGACTGCCGATAGAAGAGAAAAAATATGTAATAGCAATGATGTTAGAAGAAAAAAGATCTAGATATGTTATACGCGGACCGCAAGTGGCACTTAAAGTCAGCCATTCACGATCAATTATTCTCACGTTTCTGCAGCGCAAACGGCAGCGAAGACGTTTCATAAGTCAAGCCGGCATGCACGCAGCGATCAATACACGATCAGTTATAGTCGTGGTTGCTGCAGAAACGTGAGAATAATTGATCGCCAATGGCGTGCATAAAACTATGCTAATTAGCAAACCTGAGCTCAGTCGCCGCACTGTCATCGTGCCGTTGACAACCCTTAACATTTTTCCCTAACAAATAGTACAACAGAGATTGCTTAGATTAATATTGGTGGTAGAAACAGTGGTTGCTTAGATTAATAATGATTGTTCAGTTTAATAAGATAACGCTTAAACGTGAAGCGTGAAACGTAAACGCTTAATAATTTTATTTAAGTACTTCTTGTTTAGTTAGTCATACTTAAAATATAATGTCAATGGGAAATATTACGAACAGATTATTTATATCAAAATAAACTTAATACTAATTCATTGTTTGCAATTTCTGTATGTTTATGTAATTAAAACTTGGTTGATTACCACGCAGGCAGTATTTCATCAGTTTACCCGATTTGATGATAATTGCATATGTCTAATTACCCGCTTAACAATTTCTAGCTAATAATTATAATAATCGACGTAACTGTCCGAATATATGGATGTTTTATTAAAATATTGCACAAAAAGACATTACGCCGACCCAACTGTACTACTTAACTATACAATATTAAGTCCACAATTTAAAGCCTTAATTTTCATAATAACCGCGCCAACTCCTCAGCGGAGAGCACTTTGTAATTGCAAAACGGAAGATTAGATTACTAACGGTTTACATAATATAAACATTATTCAGTGTTACGTATTCATTAATGTAATTATTGAGAATGTTCTTTATTAGTTCTTTACCTACGCAATTTATCGCTTGTCCCGGTTTCCGGTTGCGGAGGTCAAATGACAGTCACTAAACAATTAAAGGTCCTGCCACCGTCGTTAAAGTTTTCCATTTCATTTGTTTACTCGAGCTCGTTAGCTATTTCAAAGATTTAACCGCGATTGCATTTATTTAGTTGGAATTTCAAGTATTGTTATTATTTAAAAACAACAAGTAAATAATTGACTGACGTAGAATATCTACTTGGTGAGCGGAAAACCATTATCTATAAACAGAACAACATACCTTAAGACATACAAGGAACTTTTATTTAAAAGATCCGCCCTGTATACATTAACCTGAGATGTAGGCTTTAAGCGTCGTAATTAATCCCGCAAACTAGCCCCTCAGATCGAAAACAACTAATAGCGACTTACGTATACGCCAACAACAGTAATTCTTCTTATATGGCTTATCAGTCATATATACACATCTTTTTATTAAGCATCTATTCCAAAGGATACAATAATACCCTACTTTGTGCACTTGGGGTTAAAACGCACTTTAACATTAGGGTCAAGCAACTAACGTACACCCGTTAGAAGCAATGTAGGAATCCACCTATCTCGGCGTTCGTGTAACGTTTCACTCAACTCAATTCAGAAAGTAATTCAAGAACTCTTCTTCGGGTAAGCTTACCAGATCTTCATCATACATAGCTTCTCTCAAAAGCTTCAGCTTACTACTAAAAGTCCAAAGGATGCATACAGACAGATATAAATTTAAAAAACTTCCGTTTTCTGCTCCGGGGGTTAAAAAACGCATTTTTAGTGTCAACAACAACATCATCAACATCATAACAAGTAACTAACGTACACCAGTTAGAAGTAATGAAGAAATCTACCTATCTCAACGTTTTTGGAAACATGGCACTCAGTTCGATTCGGAAAATAATCCAGAAATTCTTCTTCGAATTGGCTTATCAATCATACATACAAATCGTCTCCTAAAAGTCAGTTTTTTACTCAGCATCTATTCAAAGTATACTATAATACCCTACTTTGTGCACTTGGGGTTAAAAGACGCACTTTTAGCATCAGGGTCAAGCAACTAACGTACGCCCGTTAGAAGTAATGTAGGAATCCACCTGTCTCAGCGTTCGTGGGAACGATCCCCTAATTGCCGCCGCCCCAGATAACGAGTCTAATTCGCGGACTGCGTGCGCAGGCGCCTCTCTCACGCACGCATTGTCTTCTGTAATTGCCGATCCTGTTCAATTTGTTGTTTGCCTCTTCGCACTGTGATTCTTTTAAGTGGCCACTTTCAATTGACTAAATAAAATGCGCGTTTAGCTTTACAGATATTTCTTTTTCTAGGCGACTGTTGATTTCTTTTTGTTTCTTGGCGCTAACATTTACTCGTAACTCGTAAATAATATGGTTGCATGTACCCGTATAGGTATAGTTACCATCAGAAGTATAAGAAGCAAAAAAGAGCCTTGTTTTAGTTAAGTTGTTCTGTGGTTAAGATGATCTAATAGATGTAAGCAAAGCAAAGCAAAAGTCAAGTTTATTTGTAGTGACCCTACTACCGGTTAGGATGGCAGAATCTAATTAGAAGAGCCGACAAGAAATTCAGCAATGAATGGCTCTTTATAAAAATTACTATTGTCTTAAAATGATTCATCTCCCGTTGTGCTTAGAAGTCCATGTAAGAGGCCTATGTCCAGTAGAGGCTGATGATGATGATGATGAATAATCGCATATGCTTCCAAGGAACTTCATAATTTCTTATATACTCGTAAGTATTCAACTTGCTGCAACTGGTTTAGGCTCTCCACAAACAAATTCAACGCAAAATAAAAAAGGCTAAATTAAAAAGAAGTAGTCCACGCTACTGTCCAGAAGCAGATCAACAGATTAGGCTACTAGTATGTAAGCTACCGGACATGTGGTAAAGTTTAACCGCAAAACCACGTCTGAACCTTGATACAGTATAAAATGGCGGTAAAAAGTGTGTAAGGCTTTCCAGGAAGGTACTCAATGTCATGTACTATAACTCTACTGAGTGCATTTGCCTTGTTTGTCCAGTGGCTAACTTATGTCGCTTTGGGTTAATTTTTTTTACCACGAGACAAATGAGAAAGTTGAGAGACACACCTCATTACAGAAAGGCTGGAAGTTTAACTATACAAGTTAGCCCTTGACTATTAGCTCATCTGATAGTAAGTGATGATGCAATCTAAGATGGAAGCGGACTAACTTGAAAGGAGGAGGACGAAAATCCACACGCCTTTCGGTTTCTACACGACATCGTATACTGGCACGCTAAATTGCTTGGCGGTACGTCTTTGTCAGTAGGGTGGTAACTAGCCACGGCCTAGCTAGGAATCCACCCACCAGCCGAAATCACTATCAAAACCACGATTAATTTAGTTTTAAACGGATTGTAGTATTTGTATAGAAAATAATACAAGTGCATCTACTGATCCGCATCGTACGAATCGTAGGAATCTTAAAATACCGATATTTACGATGCGGATATGTGGACGCCTAACTTTATATTCGATATCGCGCGACCGAACAGCATCGTCGTCACGCGACTAATCAATTGGCTCGCCGTGATGTCTTCATCAGTCGCCCGAGGGCGTAACGCCTTACTAGAGCTTGCGCCAAGCTTTTGCGCTCTTCATACTACATTCCTTTACAAATAGTCCAGGATCAGGGGGGCATTTTTACAATATGTATGTATAATTTTTTTATTCTTCATAAGTTAGCATTTGACTACAATATCACCTGATAAGTGATGATGCAATTTAAGATGGAAGCGGGCGAAGTTATTAGGAGGAGGATGAAAATCCACACCCCTATTGGTTTCTACACGACATTACGATTATATTCGTAGACGCGTTATCGAAACGCTACATCGCTTGGCGGCACGTTTTTGCCGGTAGGGTGGTAACTAGTGGTAACACCAGCCAAAATCACTATCAAGTTAATTTTCCGTCTCGTCGTCGTAATCTTGATGAGGCGCTCAACTTTTATATTTACGAAAATCCTTGATTCGGGTAGCTAACAGATTTACTAGGTAATCCAAATTTCTGAGCGTAGGAACGAGATAACGTACCGCGCAATATGTAGGACAGTGTGACTGTTAAGTTGTATAACTATTAAATACGCAACATTAAAAAAACAACTGGTTAGTAACAAATTTTGATGGCCTCGTTATTGATAAAAGTTAGGAGGAGGGGAGTTCATCCTACGCTTAGAAATTTTTATTAACTAGTAACCCTGTTAGCTACAGAATCAAGAATTTTCGTAAATATAAAAGTTGAAAGTCTAACGAAAAATTAACTTGATAGTAAAAAATTGTAAAAATGCTCCCTGGATCCTGGACTATTATTAATACATTGTGTTCAGGAACGTTTATAAATAGTTCAATGAAATCGAGTTAAACGACAGGTGACTTCTTACGAGTATAAGATTTTTTACTCGACTAATTGTTAATACTGCAATGTTGTCAATACTGTTGTAAGAAATGTTTTGCTGCATCATGCATTTTTCTTACAGCCCATACAATGGAAGACGTGTCAATTCTAAAGGGTTATCTATTACTTCCTTCCTTTTATCAAACTATCCAGAGGTATATTACAATGATAATTTATCAAGAGGTTATTCATTGAGATGATCAGAAACGTAAAACGTGGTATTTGGTGACTTTGGGTCATTTGCAGATCTCCTTTCAGCAGATGACTCAAAGTCACCAAAATTCAAAATTGATTTATTTCAATTAGGCTTAGTTTACAAGCACTTTAGAAACGTCACCTATTTCGAAGAGCCGATGGACGTTGAGGTCTCAAGGTGCTGGAATGGCGACAATATAAAACGCAGAGTTTGCTCGACCCCCCATCAGGTGGACTGATGATATCAAGCGAGTCGCAGAAATTTGCTGGATGCAGGCAAGTCTCTACAGAAGGTCTATGTCCTGCAGTGAACCTCCATCCGCTGATATGGTGATGATAATGATTATTATGATGATAAATATAAAACTGGTAATAGTGCAATTCTTAGTTATATTTTGAAAAGCTGTTTTTGCAGAATTTACCATCATTCATTATAGTTAAAAAATATACCTGCCTATAGATAAAAATAAATTACTTAATAGGTGTTTGCATGACAATGTAGTCTAAACTATAATAAAGAATATGTGTATTATGCGGGTAGATTTATTATTTGTACCCTAAGCTTACCTAATCACGACGAAATTTATTAACTTTAATGAATAATGAATGTACGCATTAGTCACGTTTTACTAATTTCTACTTTACAACTATGATTTGTTTGGGTGTGTTAAGTAAACTGAGTTCCACAACAGAATACATAACAGTACAAGTAGTACAACATCAAACTTAGTTTGAAAAGCACCTTCTTAAGTATGAATGGCCTTTGGTTCTGTATCAGGGTTAATTTGAAAATTACTATTGAAGTCATCATCAACATCGTCATACCAGCCGGACGTCCACTGCAGGACATAGGCCTTTTGTAGGGACTTCCAAACATCACGATACTGAGCCGTCTGCATCCAGCTAATCCCTGCGAATCGCTTAATGTCGTCAGTCCACCTGGTGGGGGATCGACCGACACTGTGCTTTCCAGCGAATTCTGATAACTTATTATGGGAGGGTAAACTGCTTAGTAACGTAACGCGTTACGCTCTCAATGTCTGGCTTGCGCTCAGGAATGTAGTTGCTGTCAAAATGCTTTCCGACAATACTCTGTGTATTATATTATAAACCACAGATGAACTCAATAGCCTAAGCTTTTCTCCAGTTAAAAAATTTCATAGATATACAACAACGTAGATTAGTTATCACTTCTGGCAAGCGTCCCGAGACGAACACGTATTTTTCTCGGTCTAGTCTGACGTAGGGGTGCTTCCCTAGACAAATTCTTTTACAAAAAGCTCTACAAACTAAACAACCCTTGATAGTCCAGTGGATATGACCTCTGCCTCCGATTTCGGAGGACGCAGGTTCGAAACCGGTCCGGAGCATGCACTTCCAACTTTTTTAACAAGTTATATGTATTTTAAGAAATTTAATATTACGTCTCAAACGGCGAAGGTAAAACATCGTGTGGAAATCAGCATACCTGAGAATTTTCTTAATTCTCTGCGTGTGTGAAGTCTGCCAATCCGCATTGAGCCAACGTGGTGGATTGCTCTAAACCCTCTCATTCTGAGAGGAGACTTGAGCTCAGCAGTGAGCCGAATATGGGTTGATAATGATGATGAAACTAAACAACCACCAGGCGAAGTGTTAGTCACAGTAAATGTTTTTTTTTTTAATATAACCAATATTCCTTACCCTCCAATTAGTCAGGAAAGACTGTGTTAGGAGTGGGTACAACAATAGACCAACGGGGCGGAGATCGAACCCTCGGTGATGAGTCCGACCGCTCTTACCGTTGAGCTATTGAGGCTATAACATAAATAAATTCCAAGTATTAGGTAAGGTAAGGTAAGGTAAGGTAAGGAATATTGATAAACGGCACCAATATTATTATGTAAGTACAAATAGTTCTGCACAACGCATAGCGTGCCGGGGCCCATTTGGCCGACACGGTCACCGCCCGAGGACATGAGCAAAATTGTTTTACAATATACAGTGTTTATTAATTGCTAACATAAATGTTTTTAATGTTGGCGATTAGTTAGTTGGCAACCGACTTTGCTTATATATGACACTGCTCACTGTTTAGTTTTTATAAGCTTTTATTTCACTTGTCCTGTTAAAAATATATAAATATGCCCTCCAGCCATTTTGATGGCCTCCGTGGGGCAGTGGTATGCGCGGTGGATTTACAAAACGGAGGTCCTGGGTTCGGTCTTCAGCTGGGCAGATTGAGATTTTCTTAATTGGTCCAGGTGGCTGGTGGGAGGCTTCAGCCGTAGCTAGTTACCACCCGCGAACGTACCGCCAAGCGATTTAGCGTTCCGGTACGATGTCGTGTAGAAACCGAAAGGAGTCGTGTAGAAATCATTACTTACCATCAGGCGAGATTGTAATCAAGGGCTAACTTGTCAAGAATAAAAAAAAAACAAGATGGTCCGACGACATCAAGAAGGCAGGTTGAAAGTTGCTGGATGAGGAAGGCGGAGGATCGTGTGTGGTGGCGCGCTATAGGAAAGGCCTGTCCAGTGGAGAGATACAGGCTGATGATGATGTTGAAAATATTGACAACATGGTCAATCAGATGCGTGCTATTCAGCCGAGATAGTTCAGCGAGTCGCCAAGTTGAAGGCAATGTGCATGCTGTGTGGAGTGCCTTTGAACAGCCAATGGACGATGCTCTGCCCTTGAAGAGCCGATGGACGATGCCCTGCCCTTGAAGAGGCAATGGACGATGCCCTGCCCTTAAAGAGCCAATGGACGATGCTCTGCCCTTGAAGAGGCAATAGACGATGCCCTGCTCTTGAAAAGTCAATGGACGATGCCCTGCCCTTAAAGAGCCAATGGACGATGCTCTGCCCTTGAAGAGCCAATGGACGATGCCCTGCCCTTGAAGAGGCAATAGACGATGCCCTGCTCTTGAAAAGTCAATGGACGATGCCCTGCCCTTAAAGAGCCAATGGACGATGCTCTGCCCTTGAAGAGCCAATGGACGATGCCCTGTCCTTGAAAAGCCGATGGACATTGGGCTTACAAGGTGCTGGAATGGCGACCCCGCAATGGAGAGCGCAGTGTTGGTCGACTCCGACTAGATGGACCGAGGACATCCAAGCGGGTTGCAGGGAGACGCTTTTATAATGCTCGGATCCTTACTCACGAGATTACCGCCATGCAAAATGTTGAGTCAACTGTTATTGTACCGACAGTCATTTCAGTGAATTTTCTTATAGCAAAAAGCTTCGAACATATTATAAAGCTTTCGCTTGACTGTTGGCTCAGAGATCGGACACAGAAGGAAATCGAAGTAATTTTTGAGAAAATGCGTATTGTGAGGTGGTTTGTCACTCTTGAGCCGTTACCGGAAGTTAAAAAAAATATAAATAAATAAAGGAGAGAGAAAAAAACAATAAAAAAATTTACTGGTATGTGTAGATCAAATCTTGGAAGCTAAATTAGAAACACTTTTCCACGACCGATGGAATGTTATGTTGTCTGTCGATGGTATGTTTCCCGGTTAGTAGTGGCTCTACCACCAGTACTATTATAGGTAATAACAATTTCCAATCACAGTTCATTAGCGTAGTTATTTGCATTGTGACCGGGTGGGGTCATGTTGAAATGATTTAGTTTCAATATGCCCAGACGTCGCCGTAAATGCGCTGTCCGCTGCACGTAATTTATACCGATTGCCGTTTGTTTATTATTTTCTGCTATGTTTTAAACTCGGTGTACTTGCGTGGGAATTTGTTTTACGACTGAGCGGGGGTTTTTAAGTACGGATCGCCTGATCCCTAGTGCTTGTCGTTATGGGTGCGCTAAATTATAATGTCATCGATATTTTATTGGGAGAGTTTATGTGGCGGGGCTCCAATTGAAAATGTATCACGCAAAAGGTGACTGAAAAACATCTTGTACTGCTTCTAACTTAACATATAAAGACGAAAGATCATCACGAAAACTCGAAAACCTCTTGACGTTTATAGTTAGTAGGTGTCCGGGAAGAACGGATTTTGCGATAGGAACGGGTTAAGGAGGTTTAAGGATGGATGAAGTCGCGGTCGTCCGCTATTTGTTACATAAGAAGAAAAGAAATGCAATATTATCAATTTGTTTTATAAAGTAAACAACTTTCAAAGAAACGTTTAAAGAGTCGGGGCCAACGAGGTTTGTGATAGGATTATCATTAAGATCTGGAGGCCTATCTGTATCAACGTTTTGTACTCACAAGTTTCGAATTAACCTTTGTCTCTCAGTCTAACATGATACTATAGAAGGAGAAAGATAGAGGCGAATTTGAAGAGGCGAGTTATACAAGCCATAGTTACAGAATAGCCTTCCTGGTAGTTAAATAGTTAGACAAATTCCCCAAGCCCGCTAACCCGCATTGCAGTAGTGTGGTGTGTTTAAGCTTCAAATATCTTCTCTTATTAGGAGACAGGCCTGGCACTGTAGTGGCCGTTAAAATCTATACTAATATTATAAAGCTGAAGAGTTTGTTTGTTTGTTTGAACGCGCTAATCTTATGAACTACTGGTCCGATTTGAAAAATTCTTTCAGTGTTAGATAGCCCATTTATCCCGTATTCCGGGAATCGGGACCACGCAGGTGAAACCACGCGGTGTCAGGTAGTAGACTAATACATGATCCACACTGTTGTTTGACCGCAATTTTATATAAAAAAATAACAAAAGAGTCATTAGACAGATTAACAACTTAATAACAATCGTTTGCTTTATAAGCGAAGTTCAGGTGTTCAAGTTACTAATACAAATCGGTTTGGCGCGTGCCAGAGCACAATATTTTAATTGCGTCCAGTATAAGCGACGGTGACGCGCGGCATGCGGCCCAGGGCGCGGCGAGTCAAGGCGAGGGGTCATAGAAAGGCCTACGTAAGGTACGTCTGTATTGATTTTATACTCTATGGGAGCTCGCTTTTGTTTGACGACTACGGGTGCGTGACGATATAGAGCGACTAATAGATCTTCGTCCATTTACTAAAGTTTTCAGGCTATGTGCTTCTACTTGGAAGTACCTACCATAGGATACTATGGAGTTTGGTTCAAGATGGACATGGACCGTGGTGGTGGCTTTGGGATGAAGCAACTACTACCGCTAATCAATAATTAACTGTGAATTTATTTTAAAGTTTTCAATGAGAACGTTCATGCATGGGTTTAGATTGTGTCTAAAGCTGCAATAGCTTCTGATGGTATACTTCAGCTTTTGAAGATATTTAATAGTTATTTTTCTACCAGGTACCTACTGTCTGCTGGAAAGATGTGGTGTATAATTTTTGAAGCCTAACATATCTGCCAAAGCAAAGAAGACGTTAGAGACTCTCTTACAGACAAAAAAATCGGTTGTCTGTAAAGTCGGTTTACTGATGATAATTGAACGTGACAACGTTATAAGAAAATACTGATGAAATGGTTGCATTTTTCAAAAGAAAATGTTCGTTTTTCTAAAATACTGTTTAATAATCTTCAGAATTTACTTTATTTCTTGTCAAAAAACTGGGTAACCCTAGAGCGAGGGAACGACGCATGACGTCTTATTTTTCGAGTGTGCAGTCGGCTCCATCGAATTATAAGACGTTGTCACGTCAAAAAATACTCGGCTTTTATATATTTTACGGATTTTTATCTGTTCTCCGAGTGTAGCTACCAGGCTGTCAGCAATCACCGAGAGGTAACGAATGATCGCACGGTCACATCTGCGTTACAAACTCTTAGTACAGTGAAACGATAAAAATACATTTCAGTACGTTGAAAAGTCGTGACCGCTGTCGCATCGCAGTCGTCAAGTCGAAAGCTCTCTTTATAGGCACGCCATGACTCGATTGTTCTGGTTTAGGCTGCTTGTCTTATGTAAAACAGTATGGAAGTTATGACATTGGCGGGGTGATAGCGGGCCGATGTGAATAATGAACGATGCCATTAGTAAATGATACTGCTACTATATCAATCGGATTGATGGAATCCGGTCAAACCGATAGCTAATGAATTTGATATCCCAATACTTGTTCTGCATTCAATGAAAGTAATGAAACGTTGTTGCGTTTGCCTTAAATATTAATTTTATTTAATAATTACAATTTAAATTGAAATAATTTAGATCTTATATTCTAGAAAAAGAAGCTTTTGTTATTTAGGTGATTTGTCAATTTGTGCAGCCCAAATAGAAGTCGTGGCAGGCTAGATTACTATAGATACTATATATGATAGTACATTCTATATTAGTTGAGTACATTTTTGCAAGATTGCAATACAAAAAACATTTCATAAGATATCTAAGTATATCTATACTAATATTATAAAGAGGTAAACTTTGTGGATTTTGAAACATTTTTTACCACTAAAAATCCACCTTATTTGTGAGTCTCAACGCTATAGCAGCGTTTCCCAACCTTTTTCAGCCACGGACACCTAGGAAATCAAGCACAGTTTTCACGGACCTCCTTAATAAAATAAACAGTGTCCCGGTCATAGCCCGAGCACCGTGGGTACTAACTGCCACAAACCTCTTACAAGTAATTTTATGAGTGGAATAAAGTTGTTCAATATTTCAAATATTATTATATTCAGAAGTAAATAAAATAAAAAAAAACATATGCAGGCAAGTTTGCATCATTTCTAATATCTGTGTTAGTCTCTAATCTGAAAAGAAAAAAATCTGCTCGCTTTACTGCTTTAAGTAAGCTTAGCGATTACGAGATGTGGACCACAGGTTGGGAAACGATGCCCTATAGTATATTATCTCCGTATTCTTACAGGAACGGGAACGAAACCGCGGGGGGGGGGGGAGGTGAATGTCAAACGTGTTCGGTGTATTTCAATTAAAAGCAACCAACTAAGCGAATAGAGCGAAATTGTTTAGTGTCCGACTGACGAGGTGATTTTTCATATCATATGTAACATCGTCAGATTAGTCAGGTTTTCGCGGTAAATAACATTGTCAAT
Organism: Bicyclus anynana; assembly: GCF_947172395.1. Classification (NCBI taxonomy): domain Eukaryota; kingdom Metazoa; phylum Arthropoda; class Insecta; order Lepidoptera; family Nymphalidae; genus Bicyclus; species Bicyclus anynana. The sequence continues at coordinate 5,415,846 of NC_069104.1, read as the reverse complement.
GCATTACACGTCACGGTTAGTGAACGCCGAAGTAATAATTGTCCAAACTATATTCACGATCAATCACAAAATATGGAATTCGATTGACTTAGCGATAAAGTACGTGCGCGGATAACACCCTGCAATAAATTAAATCTAGTATCGTAAATAAACCGGTGACCTAAAACCAATGAGGGCCAGACGCAAAACATAACTTTTGCATTATGACAATCATAGCAAAAATATTGCTATGCGTTCGGTCGAATGTGTCACTCGGTCTGTTATCTATTATCTAACGAAATTGCAAATCTCGTTTTGGGAATTAATTACAGCTGTATACGCTAAATTTTCAAATATATTTCGTATACGTGACCAGATATCGTAAAATTACATACATATATAATTTCTTCGTATTCCATTGATCATTGGATTTAACGAATGTTTTTTAGTCCGTTACACGAAAACGTGTGGCATCTATGGTCACATGGGCATCTTTCTCCAAACGCTAACTTGGAAAATTAAAAAAAAATATGGGAATGACATTCATTATCGACAGGTTACGTGATCAAGTTGTCGATCGGATCTGTCATTCCCATACATTTTGTTAGTGTTCGAAGCGTTAGCGTTTGTAGAAAGAGAATCGACGTGCCACATGGCTACATATCTAGACTTGTGAGCAGCTCCTCAACGCTCTCCTCAGTATGAGGGTGTATACACTACAGCTCTTTCTGGAGGGCTTTGAAATTCGAATAATGTACCTGCGTTAAAGGAGACTGCAGGACACAAGCCTTTTGCAGGGACTTCCAAACATCACGATCTTGAGCCGCCTGCATCCAGCGAATCCCTGGGACTCGCTTGATGTCGTCAGTTCACCCGAGGGTCGATCAACACTGCGCTGTAGTGCGGGGTGGTCATTCCAGCACCTTGGAACGCCTACGTCCATCGGCTCTTCCAACTACATGCCCTGCCTGTTATTTTTGCCAATTCGCTTCGCGGCTTATTGAGCTATGTCGGTAACTTGCCGATCTCCTCGTTTCTGATTCGATCACGCAGAGATACTTTGAGCATAGCTTGTTCCATTGCAAGCTGAATGACTCTGGGCCTGACTGAAGGTAAATTAGAGCGATTCAAAAACACAATTATTTCTAAAATTCCAAGTCTTGCATTTGAAAATAGTCATCCAGACTTGCTCTTTGGTACACTTTTCAAGACAATAGACAGAGAGTTTAGTAAAATTTTTAACTTCAAACGCATTAATGCTAGCCAAAAATTAAAGTTTAGCGAATGGGCTACTGTAGGTATCTATAAAAGTAGAGATAAATTGTACGAGTTGTACGAAGAAAAACAATATACTCAAACGCGAACTTATTTAGATTATGTAAAAAGCTACTCAAAAATTTTCAAACGTGTTTGTATTCTTGCGAAATCGTTACACATCAAACAGAAAATAAGTGAGTCTGAGAACAAGATACAAACCACCTGGAATATAATTAATAGAGAATCAGGAAAAATCAAACCGCGTGATACAAGTTTTGAATTAATTGTCAATGACAAAAAGATAAACACTGATAACGAGGTTGTTAATGCCTTTGAAGATTTTTTCCAGAATGTTCCTATCTTGTTAACAGATTCACTGGTTTCGTCTGCTACGGAAGCCCAGAGACTATTAAGAGGCAATGTTAAAGAGTGCAACGATCTTTTTGAATTTCACCATATAACTGTATCTGACATTAAAAAATCTTTCAATTTGTTAAAATTAAAAAGAACTGGAGATCTGTGGGGCATGTCAATGAAAGTAATATCTAATATAATTGATGTCATTGCTCCCCACTTAGCCATTATTTTTAATGAATGTGTGGACTTAGGTATTTTTCCGAACCTAATGAAGCATGGCAAATTGATACCACTTTTTAAATCAGGAGACAAATCAGATCCTAATAATTATAGACCGATTACAATATTGCCAACACTTAGCAAGGTCTTTGAAAAAATCATATTAAATCAACTTTTATGTCATTTTAATTTAAATAACTTGTTTTATCCTGAACAGTATGGTTTTACAAAAGGTCGCAATACAACTGATGCAGGGGCTAAACTTTTAAAACATATTTATGAAGCATGGGAAAGTTCTAAGAATGCTATTGGTGTGTTCTGTGATCTGTCCAAGGCGTTCGATTGTGTTGACCATAACACTCTTTTACTCAAGTTAAGCCACTATGGCATCAAAAGTGTTGCGCTTGATCTCATTGCCTCTTATCTCAGTGATAGAACACAAAAGGTATGCATAAATGATATAAAGTCGCACGGTTCCACTACCAAAATGGGCGTCCCACAGGGTTCAATTCTGGGTCCTTTTCTATTCTTAGTGTACATAAACGATTTACCATTCCATGTCAGTGGCATATGTGAGATTGTACTGTTTGCTGATGACACATCCTTAATTTTTAAGACGGACAGAAATAAAGATAACTCTGACGACGTAAACCGTGCCATGTCGCATGTGTCGCATTGGTTCACTGCAAATAATCTACTTTTAAATGCCAAGAAAACTAAATGTATTGAGTTTTCATTGCCAAATGTAATAAAATTAGAAAAGTCTATAATGATCGATGGTGAAACACTGGAAATGGAGAGTTCCACAGTTTTCCTGGGAGTGACCTTGGATTGTAAACTTCAGTGGGGTGCTCATATAGAAAAACTGTCTGGTAAACTCAGCTCAGCGGCATTTGCAGTGAGAAAAATAAGACAGTTCACTGATATTGATACAGCTAGGCTAGTTTATTTTGCGTACTTTCACAGCGTAATGTCTTACGGTATTTTATTGTGGGGCAAGGCTGCCGATATACAATCTATATTTGTACTTCAAAAAAGAGCAATTCGAGCAATATATCAATTAAAATCACGCGAGTCTCTTCGTCAAAAGTTTAAAGAAATAGGTATACTAACAGTAGCCTGTCAATATATATATAACAGTATAGTCTATGTAAGACAAAATATTAATTTGTACAAACGAAAAGGAGATTTAAACCCACGTCTTACTAGACACGGGCATAAGTTAGTTATTTCTGCATATCGTCTCCAAAGAGTAAAAAAATCTTTTGTAGGTTTGGGTGTACTCTTCTATAACAAGATCCCCAAGACTGTGATGGACCTGTCAATGCATAGCTTTAAGCAATGTGTTAAAAAACATTTACTTAGTCGAGGTTACTACAACATTGATGAGTTCCTTAAAGATAAAAGCGCTTGGAGGCCATTGGATCAGCTTCCACCTTCACACAGGAAATAAAACTATAAGAAATTGTAATTGTTATCAATTGTAAATTATAATACTGTATGACTTTTTCAAAAGAGCAACTGTTGAGTTTCTTGCCGGTATCTTCTCAGCAGAACCTGCCTTCCGAACCGGTGGTAGAATCTTTACAAATAGTCAACTGACGTGTCAAAAGTGCTTGTAAACTGAGCCTACTTGAAATAAATGATTTTTGATTTTGATTTTGATTTTGGCCTTCTTATGAGACCCATAGTTGCCAAGTCCCGGGATCATAGGTCAACACTGGCAACACGCACTGTTCAAAGACTTTTGTCTTCAGCTTGCTCACTGCTGAGCACGAGTCTTCTCTCGGAATGAGAGGAGTTACGTCTACCACGCTGGCCAATTGCGGATTGGCAGACTTCACACTCGTAGATAATTAAGAAATTTCTCAGTTATGCAGGTTTCTTGACGATGTTTTCCTTCACCGTTTGAGACACGTGATGTATAATTTATTAAAATTCAAATAACTGAAAAGTCATAAGTGCATAGTAATAATATACCTAATACATACCTTTTTTCTATATTTATTTTTATAATTTTATATATTATTGTTGAAAATATAGTAATACGCCTTTATACTGGTCTTGCATGAGTTCATGCATACAAATAGTGTTCTAGGCTTAAAAGTAGGTATAGCTTGTAATACAAGAGGCCTGAGATTAATAGATATAAGTCCATTAGCGGAACCAGTATTAATTAATAGCTGCATTTTCTCACTTTATAAATTACTCTATCGATACTATGCAGGTATCTGCATTTTATAGTAATTCCAAACGATTAATTGTGTTTTACTTTATACAATCTGTCGTCGGTGCCTTATATGGTTACTTTGATCATGCCCATTGTTACTTTAGTTAGGTAGATCATACTTATAATATTTTTTGCAAGTATGTTTGCCCTGCCAATGGGCCTATTAGAAGGCTCAAAGTCACTTAGCGGGCGATGAAGCGAGGTATGCTTGGAGTTTCTCAGCGTGATCGAATCAGGAATTAGGAGATCCGTAGACGAACCAAAGTCACTGACATAGCTCAGCGAGTCGCGAAGCTGAAGTGGCAATGGGTAGGCCACATAGTTCGAAGAGTCTATGGACGTTGGGGTCCCAAGGTCTTGGAATGACGACCCCGCACCGGAAAGCACAGTATTGGTCGACCCCCCACTAGGTGGACCGAGGATATCAAGCAGGTTGCAGGGAGCCGCTGAATGCTGGCGGCTCGAGACTGTTGTGCTTGGAGGTCCATGCAAGAGGCCTATGTCCAGCAGTGGACGTCTATCGGCCGATAAGGTAAGGTAGGTATTTACTTTACCGGGCTAATTCGTGAAAACTAACGAGACTGAGCAAACTAAACATTTTCTTAAAACTATTAACAGTCTAAGTGCCCGTGAATCCCAGACCTTCGTCATTTTATAAAAGCTGAAAGTTTTTCAGCTCCTATTATAAGTAAGTACAGTAGCCAATTATGGAATTTGGACCATGGTGGCTTTTAGAGGTAGCAGGTTTTAAGGATCCAGACCCTCAACCATCTAAGTAAAAAGTGTAGTTTTATATTTTCCTCGGCATAATAACTATGACAAATTATATTCGCAGTCGCCAGTTATTTGTTAGCTTTGCGGCAACCCTTCTAAAAACACTATTTAATTTGAAACTTCAAGGGTCTCTAGCAAAGGGTTGGGGGTTTGGTTGTTGTCATTTCTCATATTGTACCGATAAAAATTTAAAAAATAATATACTTAGGCGGTTGAGGGTCTGGATCCTTGAAACCTGCTATCTCCCAAAGCCACCACGGTCCAAACTCCACAGTACAGTAGTTGGTTACAGTACTTATCTATGGTAGGAACATGAGCTGACAAACTTTCAGCTTTTATAAAATGAAGAATGTCTGGCTGTCGCTGGCTCTCCGTCTATAAGACCTTTTGCCCTAAATTCAAGTAACTATGTGAGTTGGACGCCTTACTTCACTTTTGACTCACACTCGGTAATAAGCTCAATGACTTGAACATGTCTCGGTTATAATCCAATAAGTTGACGTCGACGGCGCGATATAAACCCCTATCAGTTACACCGAATTAGAAAACACTGAACAAATTCATTATTAATGGACATTCTATCAGCTATGGACCGGTACGGTTGTAATTCAGTTAGGCAAACAAAACGCTGCATTAGTCATATGCTCTATTGTCCATGGCTGTCGTTCTGAGCTTTATCTTAATTGACCACTATTTGATTTAGTAGCGCAAATACTAGCCATAATTAAAAACAACGAAATTACTCCACAACTTTTAACTCTATAAACATAGAGTTCAAAGTTGTTTGACATAGGTTTCGACAAGTGATAATACAACGTGGTAATTTCGGTGCGTTAACAAATTAACGAAATCGACGGTAGAAAGCTCGATTCAGCATTGATAGTTCTTATAAACGATCTACATAAGGAATATTTTAGCTGGTAAAGGGCGTTTAGGGACTGTATCAGTAAGTTTGTGATAAAAGGCTGGGCGAGGAACGCCCGAGGGGACACGCTATGTCATGTGGCTATTACACTTATGACATGTATTGGGAAAGTAACAAGGATATAAGATTGTTATCGTCCAAGTATGCGATTCAAGTACCCTGCAGGGGTGCGAGAGGTAAGTATGCATGAAACGTTTTCGGCAATTCCTTGATCGTTATCTTTAATTGTTGTATTTGATAATTAAACGCGTTAAGGAATGTTTCGATTAGTGATTTATAGGTTCGTGCGTCGAAGTGTTGGTACAATACTGTAGGTAGATGTCAAAATGAACCTTGTACCTACTTGTACTGAGAGCTTTAGGCCTTCAATGGAGCTTTTTTCATGATTATTACGTCTATATTCTTATAGCTAAAATAATTTCCGAATTTGGGAAAACTACTTGCTACAGTTCTTCCTTCTTCCATTCTTATCAATATTTTCATACTCTCGGTTTAGGTTAGAAATTGTATAAAATTAATTGTTACCTAAAATAAAAAAAATAAGAACAAAAAATCGATTTTTAACGAATTAACAAAATAAACCTACAACCTAAACATATACTTATACAACATATACAACGTGCAATGGAAACTTACAAGAGCTGATAATAAAAAAAAAACAATATTGACGTTTTCGTATCGACGTCAAGATTTCGGATTTATTTAATTACACTATTTACTTATTTTTGATGAACGAAGAAAGTCGGACACATTTGAAAATAAGGTAAATTGGATTCTAATATCAAAGGTGCTTTTTTTTATTCTTTATAAGTTAGCCCTTGACTACAATCTCACCTGATGGTAAGTGATGATGCAGTCTAAGATGGAAGCGGGCTAACTTGTTAGGAGGAGGATGAAAACCCACACCCCTTTTCGGTTTCTACACGTAACGGAACGCTAAATCGCTTGGTGGTAGGTCTTTGTCAAATTACTTAGGTGTTTGCTAAGAGGCATATCATGTAACTTACCTACAGTCCAGAGTTCCTAATAACGCCATTGTTCTATGTTATTATTAACATAATAACCATAATATTTCCATAGTATTTCAGCGTTGTAATAAATACCCATTATAAGATCACTACCGATTTCATAAAGAGCTTACAGCTGTAGTGAATGAAACGACACGGTACTCGGCGATAATATTGTCAGCTATCGGCTAGATGTTGACACTTGATCGGTGGCGCTGGGCCCGGCAACATTCACGGTGATAGTTAACAGCTGATTTATTACTAACTGTGATTATTTGGGGCCTATTGTTGAGTTGAGACATAAATTTTAAATGACTGATTTAGTAAATTTAGAATTTTTAGTATCGCGTGGAAACTCTTTAGTTTTGGATGCATATCTTTAGCTTTACGTGAACGCTCTCGTTTTATAAAGAGCAGTGCATGGTTAACACAAGGGTTTCGGTAATATTGTCAGCTATCGGCTAGATGTTGACACTTGATCGGTGGCGCTGGGCCTGACTACAGTCACGATGATAGTTAACAGCTGATTTATTACTAACTGTGATTATTTGGGGCCTATTGTTGAGTTGAGACATAAATTTTAAATGACTGATTTAGTAAATTTAGAATTTTTAGTATCGCGTGGAAACTCTTTAGTTTTGGATGCATATCTTTAGCTTTACGTGAACGCTCTCGTTTTATAAAGAGCAGTGCATGGTTAACACAAGGGTTTCGGTAATATTGTCAGCTATCGGCTAGATGTTGACACTTGATCGGTGGCGCTGGGCCTGATTACAGTCACGATGATAGTTAACAGCTGATTTATTACTAACTGTGATTATTTGGGGCCTATTGTTGAGTTGAGACATAAATTTTAAATGACTGATTCAGTAAATTTAGACTTTTTAGTATCGCGTGGAAACTCTTATATAGTATGTATTCCGGGATAAATTGCCTATTCTAGATCTAAATATATTGCAAAATGTTGTTCGAAATCTGCTTTACGTGAACACTGAACATCAACACTACCGATTTCAGTATACACGGCGTTCGGAGATAATATTGTCAGCTATCGGCTAGATGTTGACACTTGATCGGTGGCGCTGGGCCTGACTACAGTCACGATGATAGTTAACAGCTGATTTATTACTAACTGTGATTATTTGGGGCCTATTGTTGAGTTGAGACATAAATTTTAAATGACTGATTTAGTAAATTTAGAATTTTTAGTATCGCGTGGAAACTCTTTAGTTTTGGATGCATATCTTTAGCTTTACGTGAACGCTCTCGTTTTATAAAGAGCAGTGCATGGTTAACACAAGGGTTTCGGTAATATTGTCAGCTATCGGCTAGATGTTGACACTTGATCGGTGGCGCTGGGCCTGATTACAGTCACGATGATAGTTAACAGCTGATTTATTACTAACTGTGATTATTTGGGGCCTATTGTTGAGTTGAGACATAAATTTTAAATGACTGATTCAGTAAATTTAGAGTTTTTAGTATCGCGTGGAAACTCTTATATAGTATGTATTCCGGGATAAATTGCCTATTCTAGATCTAAATATATTGCAAAATGTTGTTCGAAATCTGCTTTACGTGAACACTGAACATCAACACTACCGATTTCAGTATACACGGCGTTCGGAGATAATATTGTCAGCTATCGGCTAGATGTTGACACTTGATCGGTGGCGCTGGGCCTGACTACTGTCACGATGATAGTTAACAGCTGATTTATTACTAACTGTGATTATTTGGGGCCTACTGTTAAGTTGAGACATAAATTTTAAATAACTGATTCAGTAAATTTAAAATTTTTAGTATCGCGTGGTAACTCTTTAGTTTTGGATGCATATCTTTAGCTTTACGTGAACGCCCTCGTTTTATAAAGAGCAGTGCATGGTTAACACAAGGGTTTCGGTAATATTGTCAGCTATCGGCTAGATGTTGACACTTGATCGGTGGCGCTGGGCCTGACTACAGTCACGATGATAGTTAACAGCTGATTTATTACTAACTGTGATTATTTGGGGCCTATTGTTGAGTTAAGACATAAATTTTTAATATTAAGTAACTGATTTAGTGAAATTAGGATTTTTAGTATCCCGTACTCTATAGCTTTTGGATTAATTAAGCCCATTTCGTATTTCAGATTGTAAATAAAAAATATATTCATAATTCGAGAAGTAGTTTTTGCATAATTGAGTAAAAAATATCCATTCAAACTATTGCATAAATGCAATCAAGGATTTTTTGATTCACGGGACTTCTATTGTTTTCTGAGATAAATGATTGTCTAAATTCTATTCAAGATAAAAATATATATCCAAATATGAATCAAAATTTGACTGATTACTGTTTTACAGATGTAGTGCATGGTTGACACACGGCTTTCGGTAACATTGTTAACTGTCGGTTAAATATTGACACTTGATCGGTGGCGCTGGGCCCGGCTATTATCACGATGATAGTTAACAGCTGATTTATTACTAACTGTGATTATTTGAGGCCTATTGTTGAGTTGAGATAGAACTTTTAAATATTAACTGATTTTGTGAATTTAGAATTTTCCGCATCGAGTGGAAACTCTGACATACTTCTATGCTAAATTTATTCAAAATCCGCAAAATAAGTAGTTTTTGCGTAATTGAGTAACAAAATACCTAACCATCCAAACTTTCTCATTTATAATCAAGGCTTTTATAATAAAAACTTTATCCCTTTATAATATTAGTAGGTACAGACTAGCTATGTCACCTATCCCGTTCCCGTTCCCGTAGATCCCGTTATCCTGAAAATATCGGATTCAAAAGTAGCGTATCTATTATTGTTAGTAGCAATGTATTAAATAGGATGATGCTAAGTTAAAGACAACTTGGATTAACTCTAACTCTCACTTTTATTCATAAACGCGGCACATACTCTATACTCTAATGTAATAAAAATAAACAAATCAACTGGCATTTAACACGTAAATCAGTTTTTAATCAGCGGTATACGCGTCGCGAACAAAAAGGGCCAGTTAATGATACCCCGGCACTATTACAAGCACTTACTAAGTGTCCGGCCGTAATCGGCGCGTTTAGTACACTTACAAATGTCCATGCCCACGACATGACGTATCAATGTAACTGAAGCCTCTACCATGGTGGTCTGGCGCAGAACGAACGAAAGTCTAATAGGACAGCGCCTTAGCTCAGCTAGACAGCTCTTGGGACGTTATCGTTCCGTGAAAAATGGCACCTTTTGTGCTCCAAAAGACGGGAATGAACTGCCCTTTGCGAGGTTTACGAATTTGTGATACTATTTCTTTGATGTGTCGTTTAATGCGAGACGTTGGATTCATGACTTGTCTTTCTCTTAATAGTATGTTTGTATTTCTATACTTACTATATTGCATACTAGTGGACGCCCTCAACTTTACTTGTAAACTGTTTTTATATTTCCGCAATGTCGCATAATCCCTAATCTATCTCCCCGAAAAATTTCATTTCTGTACGTCAAGCAGTTTCGATATTTCGTGATGAGTGACTGACTACTTATATTTAGATTTGTTTGTAACTTATTCCTGGATAGAGCTGAATCGATTCACTAAAATTTTAAAAGTAATAAAAAATATTTAAAAAATAACTATGATTAAAATTTTATTAAAAGTAGGTATAAAATGACATTAAAATCCTAGACTTAAAGAGACTCTTCAGCCATCTACACATAAAACTGGTCGAATTCTATACATTTTTCGCAATTTGAGATTTTACTTATACCATTTGTAACAACAAACATTAGCGTGGCATAACGGACGCCAGCGCCATCTAGACTTATAATACGAATTCTGTACATTTTGTACATTGAAGATATTTTGAAAATATTTGTTGAGGGGCATTATATAATCGATACTAAAGCTAAAAATATTTTTTATCGATTTTTTGTCTGTCCGTCAGTCCGTGTTTTTTTTGTTATTCGGGCATCACGCTGAAACTACTAATTGAATTCAAATGAAACTTGACACGGTTTAAGATCATAATACGGAGAAGGTTATAGGATACTTTTTATTGCGAAAATAAAACAAGAAGGGGGTGAAATAGGGGTTGAAAGTTTGGAAAGTCCTTCATATTTAGAGTTACAGTTATAAAAAATTGTTAATAAATCATAAAAAACATACGAAATATAATTTAATTCAAAATTTTTTAAAATTCAACCCCTAAAGTGGTGAAATAGGGCTTGAAAGTTTACATTCATTTCCACGCGAACGAAGTTGCGGGCGTCCGCTAGTTTTTAATAAGATATATTTAGACAACGCTCCATCACACAATAGACCCACACCCGCACGGGTAATCCATAGAATGTTAAGATATCTGTCTCTATTAGAAATTATAGAACATGAACAAAATAGGCATAATTAACCTATGTACCACAAATAAGGTCCACAATGAGTACAGTTGAGCCTTTGTTGCACTAACATCATGAAACTTTATCACTCCAGCTATTTATTAATAAGATTTAGACAACGCTCCATCAGACGTTAGACCCACACTAGCATACTGAACCCATAGAATATTAAGATATTCATATCTAACAAATGAGAGAACATGAACAAAATAGGTATAATTAACCTATGTACCACAAATGAGGTCAACAATGAGTACAGTTGAGCCATTGTTGCACTAACATCACTAAATGTGTACCACTCCAGCCATTTATTAATAAGACATATTTGGACAACGGTCGACGGGCGATAAATAAGCCTATAGAATTCACGATTCGGGCCGAAAGTGTTGTTAGATACGGCTGTTGATACAGTTGAGATATTTAACAGATCCATTGTATCAGATATGTATGGTACGCTGACTGACGGGGCAGTGTTGCGTAGAAATATCGTTCGAGTTGTCAACAAAAGAGTTTTGTATTTGAAAGCGGGCAAATTTCAACACATCTCTGTTTTATTATGTAAGAAGGTATTCCTATATGATTGTTTAATAAAATTTTATATTGATATATAGACATTGGTAAACTTATGATAAAATACCGACCGAATTGAGGACCTCCTCCTTTTATGAATTTAGCTAGAATTATATAGGCTTTTTAGGTCAGAAATTCACTCCATCATACCTAAAAAAACACTGATATTATCTAAAACATTCGGCGAATTTTCAACATAGCTACGAGTATATAGTACACTTGAAAAATACAGTACAATAAGATATCAGCAATCATTATAATTAAAATAATATTTTATAGAGGTAAAGTTTGTGGTACCCATTATAGCGGGTAATCTCCAAGTACTGACTGCACCCGATGTTTCTTAACTTCAACCGAGAATCGATGTGTATTCAACATGGTATGGACGTAATTTAGCGATAATAATAGTCTAACTTAAATATATTTTCTAACTTCAGAATACATCCGTAGATATGTGTAAAATAGCACCAACTGCGGGCTTATGAATTACATGCAAGCAAAACCTTCAATTCATTTTCCGCATCTAATTATAACATCAATTCAAACGTCTAGCATCAGTAAGTGCATTTCCGTAAGATAATGCCCGTAAGAGAAACACCTACTACAATGTAAGACATTATTAAGATATCACAATACATCGCGACGATGTATTATTGTCTTACATCTTCGTCCGTCATATTATAATGCAGTGTTACGTATCGAGTTACGCAACTAGTATATGTACCTATACGTTCATATTGTTTTCATATGAAACAACATGGATCTATGGTTATAATCATCTTTATACTATGAATTTTCCAAGTAAAATATAAACATACTATAAAACTAGTGTATATTTTTGTTTAATAATAATAATTTATTTATTTTTTTTATTTGTAACGCCAACAATGACAGCAGAAAACATTATGTATAAGTGAGTTACAAAATTCTTGAACTACTGCAGCCATCTTTTACAAGCATTCACAACACTGCAGAGTCCGGTTAAAAACTTAAAGTAAAAGATTAACCTACAATCTAAAAAAAATTTACTAAAAATTTACAATAATAATAAAATAATTAAAATGTCAAAATGAAGAAGGTTTACAATATTAATATTAAATAATAATTAATAATAATGATTAACTAAATCGGTTGGTCAATGCGCCGTGCAATTATTGTTGATAATCTGGTTAAAGCGGAAAAGAAAAAAGTATCAAAATACTTCGACTTTGCTCACAAGATTAACGCCATGTGGTCCTGTGGAATGTTGAGTCAACTATTATAGTTCCGATAGTTGTTTCAGTCAATAGTCTTATAGCGAAAAGCTTCGACCAACAATTTGGGAAGCTTTCGCTTTACTGCTGGATTAAGGGTAGGATACAGAATGCTGATTCTTGAGACGGCGCGTATTGTAAGGAGGTTCCTCACTCTGGAGCCCTGACCACCGGCTTGGGCACTCTAAAGTCCCGCAGTGGAAGGGTTGAATTTTTTTATATAAATTTTTATCAGCGTTTTGAATTAACATTGTTAAAAATTTTAAAGGACATAAATGAATGAGATATACTAAATAACAGTCATTTACTCGTAGTTAATGTATTATAAATTATTAGTATTCATGATTATATAATGATTTACGTGCAATTGCACGTTATAGAGTCAACATCTCCTGAGGATGCTCCGGTTTCGGGGTGAAACGTACGTAGAGAGTATTTTGTCGGACCTGGGTGACGTTGTCGCATGGGTTCGTCGACTTTTCGCGAATGATAGCAAACTAAATAAATCATTATATAATCATGATGTACTTCCGCAAAGTAACGCCTGCTTCTATCCAATATTAGTTTTCAGTTAGAAAAGGATTCATTATACATTCTCGGCAATAAATCCATGTTTTCTTTAATACCTAATGAAGAGTTAAACATTAAAGAAAAAACTTAGTACCTAGGTAAATGAGAAATTTTATGTCCATCAGTTTTTTACGCCTACATTTTACAAAAGCTTAGTAAACATTTCAAGATGATCCTGTATTTTATTTTACAATTCTAGCTCAATAATTCGTTCAATTTCCCCGTTGAAATATACAGGCTAGGTTGCCCATGCTACTCAACTTTCTAGGATATGTCCTGGATTAAATACAATTTTGGAATTCGAAGTCTGCGTCTCACAGGAAAGTCGTTGCTTTTACTCTCTCTTTTCTCTATTCTGTCTTGTTTTAGAAATTCTGCACTTTGGGGAGCCTATAAAAATGTACTAAATCAGGAAAAAATTTAGGTACTAATCTGGACTGACTCGTAGTTTGTTAAGATTAACTATGTCCATCATTTGCATGATTTATAACCCGCCCGCCTAAAGTATTAACTTGTGAGCGCCTCTGACGCACAGAGTGGTTACGGTTTCCCAATGTTTTTCTAACACTAGAGCTTAACTCAGGAAAAGTTTGTGCGCTTTGGTGATACAGAAGAAATGTGTACAATGTACATGTGCTAGAATTATTCATAGTTTGTACTTGAGATTAACTCCAACTAAAAAAGTTAAGTCCAACATCATCAATAACAAAACATATTCGGCTCACTGTTGCGCACGAGTGTCCTCTCAGAATGAGAGGTGTTAGGTTAGCCTGATAGTTCACGACGTTGGCCCAATGCGAATTGACAGACTTCACACACGTAGAGAATTAGGAATATTTTTAAGTATGCAGGTATCCTCCCGATGTTTTCCTTTCACTGATCGAATCACGTGATATTAATTTCTTAAAAATGCACATAACTATAAATTGGGGTCATGCTTCGGAACGCATTCGAATCGAAGGAAGAGGTCATACCCACTGGGATTTCTTCATAATGTCCATCATTTGCATGAATGATAGTCACCCTACCATAGTAACTTGTGAGCGCGGTGCGTCAGCGCATCCGTAATTGAGTCCATGTATTTCTCTCGATCCCAATACATTGAACTTAGTTTACGCACGCCAACGAATAAACGGCAAACAGAAACGATTATTTTATTTTAAAACTCGACGATAAACTTCGGTTTGCTCACATTGCTTCAGAACAAATGCACTGGGACAAAATTGTAATTTATTTACTAGTAAGTTTGTGGAATAAGTTACCTATAGATTTACTGCCTAGTTGTTCCAATGGTTACCCTTGCCTTTACGTCCAGGCTTCGAATCCTGCTATGTCGGGCTATGTCATGTTAAGTTATATATAATTATTCGTTCTCGCACAAGACATTTTTAGTTTGTTTTCATTATTTACAATTTTTAAATTAACCCTTGACTACAATCTCACCTGTTGGTAAGTTATTAATAAATCGCAAGGCGGTTCGTCTTTGTCGGTAGGATGTAAACTACCACGGCCCTAGCCTCCCACCAGCTAGACCTGGACTAATTAACAAAACCTCAAACGGCCCAGCCGGGGATCGAACCCAGGACCACCGTCTTGAATTTTCACTGAGCCACGGAGGCCGTCAATAGTGGTATCAGATAAGAAGTTGAGTTTCTTGCTGCCTCTTCTCAGCAGAACCTGTAGTAGAACCATCAGTAGAGTCTTTACAAATAGTCAACCTTGACATTTCCCGCCAGGAACCATGGAATTTTCCGGGATGAAGTCGCTTTAGTAGCCGCAGTGCAATGGAGGAACAAACATACACACTTACACTCATAAGTAATTTATTGTTTAATTGTTTCATGGTTTTGTATCCCAAAAGACGACTTTTTTTAATCTTTGCTTTCATTTCAATCTTTTTTTTTTAATTTTTGCATTTACGTTTTTGAATTCCGAACGACGGCGTTCTATTTTTGAAAATAGCGCGTGCATTGTACGTAGTTGGTTAATGCGTAAATTGTGAACAAATAAAACCATTAACCATATTGGAAATAGCGTAATGACGTTGTATGGTCTCTACCCATAAACATATGGTTGTAATGGGAATAAATAGGCCGTTTTATATTCGAACTCGATTCCCTTGGATAGTTTTATTGACCAACATAGTGCGGACGATTGTTGGTTTTGAGAATTTATTTAACCTTTATAATAGGGATGATGACAGTTTTTTAAATTGTATATAAATTTTGGGTATACTGATAGCAAAGCAATTTTGTAAAAGGAACAGGGTATCAGCGATCATTACTTTCGGAGCTACAGGGATTTTAAGGGTAAGATTTGCGGCGCTGCCGCGGATCCCTGAAAAACGCTCCATACAAAAACGCCGACGTCACTAAATGGCACGATTTAGTGACGTCGTAGGCTCGCTGATCGTTAGGTTTGTATGGGCGTTCAAACAAAATTACTAATATCTTTGTTATTTGTGCGTTTATGTTTATAGTTCATTTATTGAAAGATGTCACATTTCATGTAAGGAAGCTAAAACTGTATAAATTTTCATCTACTTACGATAAAAAAAAATTAATAGACTTTGAAATTTTATAATCTTATTTATTTTGCAAATATCCAGACAATCTTTGCTTTTTATGTATAAATTAGTTAACATTGACCTTTTTTACCCGAATGCATCAAAAAAATCAATATATTCAAACCTAGTCATCATCCCCATTGCTATGAGAACTGTAAGGCAACAAACGTTGCAATATGGTAATGCTAATATTATTTGGATGTTTGTTACTTACTAGAGAAGCGATTTGGCTGAAATTTGGAATGGAAAGAAATTTTACTCTGGATTACTACATAACATACATAACATAGACTACTTTTCATCCCGGAAAAATCCATGGTTCCCGCGGGATTTGAGATAAACTAAATTCCACGCGGACGAAGTTGCGGGCGTCCGCTAGTGTAATATAAGTATTTTACAAAAAATAAAACGCAGTTATTATTATTATTATTATTATCCTACCAGTTTAAAATTTAAATTGGTAGGATATTGATATTGGCATTTGCCAAATTTTGTAGTAGATATTGCCTATAGCGGATAAATACCGAAATGTGTCAGTGGGTCGTGATCGACACACGATACGCACCGAGATTTTATAATAGAGCTGCTTGAACGTATGTGGTTGGCGTTAGACTCCTACAAAGAGGAGTTCAGTTTTCGTAGCAAAATTAATCTTGGGAAGAAAGCTTCTTGACAAGAAGTCGGTCGTCAAAGGCGAAAATGGATAGACGACATAATGCACGCCATTGACGACAGTTATTCTCACGTCTCTTCAGCACCCACAACTATAACTGATCGTGTATTCGGCTCGACTTATAAAACGTCTTCGCTGCCGTTTGCGCTGCAGAAACGATAGAATAATTGACCGTCAATGG
The DNA here is from genome assembly GCF_947172395.1 of Bicyclus anynana. Classification (NCBI taxonomy): domain Eukaryota; kingdom Metazoa; phylum Arthropoda; class Insecta; order Lepidoptera; family Nymphalidae; genus Bicyclus; species Bicyclus anynana. The sequence continues at coordinate 5,398,914 of NC_069104.1, read as the reverse complement.
CTGACTTAAGAGTGCATCAGGCTCGACTCAACCCACAATTGAAGCGTGCAAATGATGATAATAAATAGGTACCAGTATACCTATCTGTTGATCCTATTCCAATAAAAAGAAGCGTTTATCCACAATGGTATATTAGATCAGCGGTAAAAAGTCACCGCCGCGCAACAAAAGGCAACTAGCAGCCTCCGCTGATAAATAACAAAATGTGTCAGTGGTTTGTGACCGGCGCAAGAGATACTCATCGAGATTTTATAAGGATCTACCAATTAGGCACACTGTGTGTAGGGTTGCCGATTCAGCAGTTTTACGAGTATATATGTATGTTTTAACAATAAATAGTGCTCTACTTATAGTACAGTAACTTAGATTACTTTTAATTCGGTATTCCTACAAATAGTAGGAATACCGAATAATAAAAGTTGCTTAAGTTGCTCCTTATAACATCAGCAAAATTTAAACAAATCAATGGATTCATTATTTTATACGTAGATTAGTAGATACATATATAAATATATATGATAAAATCTATTTTACTATGCATAACACAGGCTGTACGCTTACTTTGGGGCTAAGTAGTATATTATTTATGTCTAAATCGGTCCAGTAGTTGCACAGATCAGCCAAAAAACAAAAACAGGCAGTCAGAAAAAAATACCGAGAATTATAAAAATAAACTTGAATTTTATTAATTTGTATAGATTATAATTTCAAGAAGATTACTTTAAAAGAGCTGAGTTTTCGCCCGATCTTTTAAGCAAAATAAAACGTTCAAATTAGAAAACTAATAATAATAAATCGCGAATGGTTAAAAAGCCTACTAGAATTTCACCGATTTGTTTTAGTATTAATATGTTTATTAAAATTTCTCTATATACATCGGAAATCATATTGTTTTTTTTTTATAATCTGGCCCTGCAGGATCATTGACGTTTGCGAGTTGACTTATACGAAATTGAGATTTTATGACATCCCGTGCTTACTGGTGGATATCATCAGTAGATGACATTTTGTCAATTGATTTGATGTTCATTTAAATTTTATTATTTATTATCAACCTAGATAATAAAGACCGAAATAATGAATAGGCCAGCTGAAGGAGGTATCACAAAGAGCACTACTACTATTAAATTTTATCAGATTGTCATCAGATAATAAACACATTTCTTTTAATAAAATGGTGACAACCCTATCATGACATAGGTTAAACGGCTCGCAACTGGATGAATCGATTTTAAATTCGTTATCTAGTTTGGCACTAGCATGTTTAATGAATAGAATCGAATAACTTACAAGCGGATCGGAATAATCGACACTGGGTAATCAGATTGCAATCGATTCTGTCGATTTATAAGGATCTGTGGTTTCCTGCTGCGATAGTTTATCGTTATCTAGATGGCATGTTTGGTTAGGTTTACAAATGTTTCATGTATTACAATGTATTGGCCTGTTATTTGTTTCATGTATCGTACGATACATTGGTACTAATATAAATATTGTTATCAATGCGAAACTGCTGTTGATTTTGTTGCACGTTTGTTTGTTAGTTTTGTTGCACGTTCAAACCGCTTAACCGTTTTTAATGAACTTTGGTACAGATGATATGGTGTGTTAATTACTAATTACTTATTTAATATAGTATTTCGCTCGTATGTTAGGTACTTTACCTTTTTTTTAATAAATAATATTTTCCATATCTTTTTAAATATGACCAATAGTCCCATTCCCGTCTAACTAGTCGGGAAAGACTGTATTAGGAGTGGGTACGCCAATAGTCCAACGGGGCGGGGATCAAACCGCCATCCATCGGTGATGAGTCCGACCGCTCTTCTCGTTGAGTTATTGAAGCTTTACAAACTTGCAAACTTTTACTTGGAAATATTACTTGAAAGGGATGAATATGATGTAAATAATAATGTATTTAAAGGAGATGAAATAGGGTATGGATCTTTTCTCATATTATTATGGATATAAAATACTAGCGGATCCAGTCAAGCTTCGCTTTGACTTAAACTTTAACCACAACATCGGCGACAAACAGAAACTTTAGCCGCTTATAATAAGATATTACTTATAACAACTATGATTAAAAATTAAAATTCAAGTTAATATTGTAATCGGAGTAATAGGTAAAATACAAAGTTATTTACGTTGTGGTTACATATTATTCAATGTAGAAAATGTCTAATGGTTTTGATTACCGTAACAAGCCCTACTTTGTTTAAAACAAATAGAGTCAACTTTTAAACGGATTTGTTTGATTTAATTTGCATATAATCAATGAGAAGTGAATAAATCACATAGCAGTACCTACTTTGACATAATTTATCAGATTCTTGAGAACTCATTTGATTAATAGATTGTTTTGTAGTTGTTGTGCGAGAATACAATACTGGATTATAATGGAATTCAGAAGTATCAGGGTCATGGTCTTATGTGCCTTCTGTTAGTGAATACTTTATTTATTTATTATCCGCAAAAAGCCGAACCAAACCCGATTGAGATTTTCTTAATTGGTCCAGCCCCTGTAGCCAAATGGCACGTCGATTCTCTTTCTACGATCGCAAACGCTTCGAAAATCAAAAAAAAAAAAAACGCATGGGAATGACATTTGCTATCGACATGTCACGTGATCAAGATACATTTTTAGATAGATTCGCATACATTTTTATAGTTTTCAAAGCGTTTGCGATCGTAGAAAGAGAAGCGACATGCCACTTGGCTACAGGGGAAGGTCTGGCTGGTGGGAGGCTACGGCCGCGGTTAGTTACCACCCTACCGATAAAGACGTACCTACCTAGCGCCGAGCGATTTAGCGTTCCGGTACGATGTCGTGTAGAAACCAAGGGGTGTAAATTTTCATCCCCCTCCTAACAAATTAGCCCGCTTCCATCTTAGACTGCATCATCACTTACCATCAGATGAGATTGTAGTCAATTTGTAAAGAATAAAAAAAAAAGAATCCAAGCGACAACGTCACCCAGATGCGACAGAAGATCCTTAATTAAGTTTTAATCGTAAGCGAAGTCCTCCTTACTCAAAGGGAAATCCTCATGAGATCGCATAATTGACTGTACTGAGACATTCAGTTGCTAACTAGGAAGTTACTGAAAGTTGTCGAGTGGCAGAGGTCTGCTAGACAACATTTATTTTGTCTTTCAAACACTAAATTATGAACAATCTATGTAATAACAATTTATGTTAGTACTTACTAATATAGTGATTAATATTCTTCATTTTAGAATTTAAGCTATCGTGCGTGTTATTCATATTAATTAATAGGAATATTATTCATTATCATTATCATTATCAACCCATATTCAGCACACTGTTGAGCACGAGTCTTCTATCAGAATGAGAGGTGTAGGCCTAAGTCCACCAAGCTAGTTCAATGCGTATTGGTAGACTTCATGTAGAAAATTAAGAAAATTATCAAGTATGCAGGTTTCGTCACGATGTTATTCCTACACCGATGGAGACACGTGATATTTAATTCATTGAAATGCTCATGCCCCAGATTAGATGCGAACCTACGCCCTCCGAATCGAAGATTGAGGTATTATCCAGTGGGCTATCACGGCTGTTATAACACATTGGATTAATATAGTTGAGTACAATAAGTTAAGAACGTCTTGTCAATCTAGTAACTAAGAATATCAAAACACTCACCATCATCTTTGATAGCATTGACAGCATGGGTCACTCCAGCCCAGGGTTTCGGTAAGTCCAAGAAGACAGCATCAGCTTTCCCATTGAACACTTCTCAATCTAATAAAAAAACCTAAGAATGTCAAAACACTCACCATCATCTTCGATAGCATTGACAGCATGAGTAACTCCAGCCCAGGGTTTCGGTAAGTCCAAGAAGACAGCATCAGCTTTTCCATTGAACACTTCTCAATCTAATAAAAAACCTAAGAATGACAATACACTCACCATCATCTTTGATAGCATTGACAGCATGGGTAACTCCAGCCCAGGGTTTTGGTAAGTCCAAGAAGACAGCATCAGCTTTTCCATTGAACACTTCTCAATCTAATAAAAAACCTAAGAATGTCAATACACTCACCATCATCTTTGATAGCATTGACAGCATGGGTAACTCCAGCCCAGGGTTTCGGTAAGTCCAAGAAGACAGCATCAGCTTTCCCATTTAGGTCGGCTCCGAAACCTTCCGCAAGCACGTCCCTATGTTGCGCCTTTGAGTAAAAATATAAGGGTGAGAATACGGTAGTTTTATGTTTACAAATTCATTGACTACTTTACAATATTGTAAAAATTAAAAAAATATTAAAGCTCTATTAAATGATTGGTTTAAGTCTGATGGCAAATTTTAGAAACGCTGAAAGTTTGTCATTTTACCTATTATAGGAAAATTTGGTACGATAAGAATATTTTTTTAGGTTTATGTTGTAAGTGTCTATACTACAGCATTTCTTGATGAGTACTGTTTACCAACAAAGAAATTGGAAATGAAGGTAGAAAATGCATGCCATTTCATAACTTATTTATTTTGTATGGTTTGTTCATAAAATGTTATATAAAATATATTAACCATATCTATTTGTTCTAAGCTTATTAATCAAATTTATTTTCATTAATTAACATTTAAGGAACAATTTAATTATAATTATCATTAGGTGTGAAATGACTAGTGATTTCTACCTTCATTTTTAATTTGTTTGTTGGTAAACAGTACCTACTCATCAAGAAAGGCTGTAGTATAGTCTAGTCACTTGGTTTTTTTGCAACCCTTTAAAACCCATGGTAGCTACAATCTTAGAAACCCTCGTACACAACCGTCCATTGCAGGAAACAATAATTGCTGAACTGATTTTTTTCTAGTACAGAGCAGAAATGCATTTAAGTTTATAGTTACCGTAACAAATTCCGCAAGTCCATGCTCTTCAAACTCCTCTTGAGCAACTTTTGCCCTGTGATCGTGGAAATCGAACGTGTAGACATGACCGTGCGGGCGTACGCGGCGGATTAGAGCATGGGTTAGCGACCCACTGCCTGTCCCTGGTAAGTAAACCATAGATTAGAGATAAAATAAAAAAAGTGCATGAATTCACTATGACTGAACAGGTTGTATGGCTAGATCAGGGCGTGAAATGGTAATTTATTTTTTGTGTTATCTAAAGTCTATACTGATATTATAAAGAAGTTTTTGATTTTATAGGAGATATTATCTCTGGATCTAATAAAAAATCGATTTAGAAAAGCCAAATATTTTGATAGTAGGTAAAATATCAGTTTGACTGTTCAAATACAGAGCCCAAAGATGTTAAATCTTCAAAACTATTCAATGGTGCATGCTATAATTACCCCGTGTAAGATTTGTAAATCAACTGAGGGTAGAAATTCATTAAACAACATTTCATAATATCAAAACGGAAAATATTATCGCCGTATAACATAATTTACAACTATTTTTGTCAGTCACACCTTAGTTTAAACTTGAAATTCACACCCCATTAAAACTTGAATTTAACATTAGCATGGCCTTCAATGGAAGGTCAGCTACACATGCCATGTAGTACCCACAAGCAATTTGCTTAAAGCTGTTGCAGCTGATTGCACAATAGTAATGAATTTAAAAAAAAAAAATAATACTGTACATAATGTATCATTGGAGTACTATACTAAATTAATTAACCCACTTGTTACTATCGTTTGATAAAAAGATCAAGTGAGAAATAAAATTCTATACAAAAAAGTGGGTAGTTTAAAAAAAATATTTATGCTTTTGCAGTTAGTTGTTGACTGTGTGAAGCTATTAGGAGTGGTTTGAGGTTGTTATTGTGTGCCGTGATTTACTTGTGCAAGTTGTAATTTAGTGGTTTTTCGTTATGGATTTGTCAAGGTAAGTTAAAACATGTTTAATATGTATATTTATAAATCTTTTGTGAAATCATGAAAGTAGTGAACTTCTTTTATTTATAAGTAAAAAAACATTTGCAATTGCTTCAGATTTACTGAAGTTATATTTGTATGAAAGTTGGCGTTCCTTATATCAAACAGTAGTAATATCAACTACTATTATTTATTTGTTTTAGGCGTCAAACAAAAGCGTTGAGCTTGAATGAGAGTATCGAGGAGCTGGAATGTAGTGAAGAACAGTCTGTTCCAGACTCCTAACTATCTTTCCCCCTGAAAATTGTAACGCTGAAATCACTGATGAAGATTCTGGGGATGAAAATATTTCTTAAAAATTGACTTGGAATAGACGTCAATAGCCGTGATAGCCCAGTGGATATGACCTCTGCCTCCGATTCTGGAGGGTGTGGGTTCGAATCCGGTCCGGGGCATGCACCTCCAACTTTTCAGTTGTGTGCATTTTAAGAAATTAAATATCATGTGTCTCAATCGGTGAAGGAAAACATCGTGAGGAAACCTGCATACCAGAGAATTATCTTAATTCTCTGCGTGTGTGAAGTCTACCAATCCGCATTGGGCCAGCGTGGTAGACTATTGGCCTAACCCCTCTCATTCTGAGAGGAGACTCGAGCTCAGCAGTGAGCCGAATATGGGTTGATGACGACGAGACGTCAATAATCATCATTCCAGATTCGGATATGAGCGACGAAGATGACGAAGGTACTAAAGTTGGGGTCTGAAGGCCACAGGAACAATCCAACAGAATAGAAAAAATAAGTATTTGCAGAAAACAGAATGACGCAGGATAAGTTATAAATCTACCAGAGCCGAAGAAATTGTCGTATGCAAATGGAATGTAGTTACTGTGGCTTCCAATACAGCAACAGTCCAACTGACTACATAAATTAAAAGATTTTCACAGCAACAGAAAAAATACATTCATATTGATCAGTCAGCTTTGATAAAAACATATAATGAAAGGATGGATGGTATAGATAGCTCTGATCAAAATATTGGACTGTACCGATTATATTCTAATACTGGGAAAAAGTTGTATTTTTCGTTGCTTTTCCACTGTTTGGATATGGCTGTCCATATTGCCTGGCAGTTATATAAAATGAACGGAGGAGATTACACCTTCTCAAAATTTCAAAGGAGTAGTTCATCATTGTTAGAAACATAACAAAGAAGTTTGTTATGTTTGCACATCGCTGCTGTTCAGCAGCGATGTGCATTTTGTCATAAAAATACCAATTTGTTTTGTAACTATTCATCCAAAAAGCTGTTTTGAAGCTTATCATACACCAAATAATTGAATAATATGCAGCTGTATGCTATACTTGTATATTACAAATAAAACTTACCTTGGTTATAGTATTTTTTTTCTTTTTATTTATCACATTCGCTCGAAGAATACATAGTACATACAAGCACTATACAAATCAGTATAAGGTAATGAATTTTACTAGCGTTCCTTTTATCAAACACCATTTTCCGCGATTTCCATACAAAAAAAAAATTATTCAATATTTTTTTAGGTCCTTTGGGGTCATAAATAAACTGTGTACAAAAAATTACGATGATCTAACAACAAAAGGTATATCCGTAACAACTGGGTTAACTACCTTCTTTTTATGAAAAATTCTATACACCAGAATGACAAAGAAATGAAGAGAATTGGCCTGATTGAAGGTACTTTTAGTAGTAGAGATAAGCTTATAATTTTATTAAACATAATCGCTTAAATTTCTGATCATGTGGACATCCTCTATCAATTTATAAGGGACAGCAAGTGTTAATATTTCTAAAAAAAAAATTGAAATGTGGTATTTTAATTTTTTTTACTCCTACAAAAAATTCCTAACGAATAAAAATGTCCAGAGGGAAGAAAAGAAACAAAAAAACATTCATTCTATTTATGTATAGATTAATGATTAGATATACATACTAACCAGCTTCTACAACAATAGATCCGGGAACCAAGTCTAGCTGCAGGAGTATCATACTAATGTCCGGGGTGTATATTATCTGTGTTCTGTGTGGCAAAGTGAGGGACCAAAGCTCTGGCGTTGGTTGCAGAACATGACCCCAGCCTTTTGATAATTCCACCTATAAGAATAAATCAAGAGCTCCTATTTGTAATGGTCATCATCATTATCATTCAATAGATACCCCATGATAAACCCCCATCTTGGTAGAAATGGATATAACTTAGTTATATAACTTTTATTTATGAAGCCTGTGAAAGCTTAAGTTTAAGCAATATGTTAAAAATTGTGGGTATAAATCGCTAGCTATTTCACAGCAAAATAATAATTATAATTATTAATTAACTTGGTCTTAAGTTAATGAAAATAAATTTTATTAATAAGGTTCAGATATAGTTAATATATTTTGAATAATATTTTATTAACAAATACCATGTTACTTAATTTAAGATACATACTTAATTTAAAATACATAAGTAAGAGACCGTGGAGACCCTTGGGCCATGGAGTCGCAGTGCCAAAAAATTTTTCCGTACCATTTCACCGCGGCTAATTGCCTCGACTGGTGACAGAAGGGCTGGCTCATTTTTTGCGCAAAGGATCAGCCTGGCTGTCCAGCGCGGAAATGCAGCCAGTATTCTTGCCACCATTCCATGTGGGCATGATTTGTATAGTTATTAGCATAAGTTAGCTTAAGTTCCCTATTGTATTCTTTCTCAATAAAAAAAAAAAAAGTAAGGCTGAAGTAGGTTATTTTATTATACAACTGAACTGAACTGCTAAAGATGCTAGACAATAAAATATCAAATGTTGAGTTTATTAACTGCTCTTTGCAGAATCTGCTTTTCGAACTGGTGGTAGATTCTTTACAATTAGTCAAATTTGTCTTAATTTTAACCTTCATCCTTTTCTTTGAGAGAAGTGAACTGCAGGGCAGACCTCTTTTCTCAAAAGTTGAGATCAACCACACTGCTCTTAAGCAGAAGCTTAAAGTGATAATAATAGTGTATTAAATTTTACACATTGTGAAATTGTGGTTTTGACCACACTAACCAGTATGTATGTTAGTAGTCTGTTAAAAGCTTTTATTGAGTAAACATGATAACCAATCATAATCAAAATTATGTACTTACTCTGCTTCCATATTCAGATCCTATGAGATTTCTAACCTTTAAAGCACCAAAAGTTGTTTGGTAAACATTTTCAACCATATCACCTTTTTTATTCTTTATTTCTGGTCTTACTTCTATAGCATGGAGATTGTTGCTTAGATAAAGAATCACTGTATCACCCTCGTCAATCTTTTCTTTGTAATTTTTAAAACTCATTTTTGTTGATTTTTCGGAGTTCACAGTACACAATTTGTAAAATGTAAATATTTACATGTGCATTTGACGTTGACACTGACAGTAGAAAATTGATTGCCAATTTGATATCATGAAGCTGCGTTTTGTTATTGATGTTACGTACCAAAAATGCCTTAAGTACAGTAATAAATGCGTGAAATTCTGACTGATAATTTATAAATATGTTGAAATCGCTAAATTTTTAATCATATTCATTATTAAAACCATACTAAGTTATTTATAAAATATCATTTGGCGTTTAAAAACTTTGTCAAATAGTTTTTGACATTTGATTTGACATTTGTTTTTGACTTTTTGTACAAGTTGCAACCCAAAAATGAACAATCAATGTTTATTTTAAAATAAAATAATAAATAGATTTTATGCTTCATCTACTAGTTTTAATAGTGCGGTTTGTGCAAGCATACACAGTTCATGGTGAAACTTTGAAGTGCACAGTGAACTTTCATATGAAAATCAAGTGAAATGGATCCGTCAAAAATTACAAGCAAATCAAGCTCTCTGAAGGCTCTAATTTTGAAAGCCTGGCGTGAAAGATGGACGGATATACAATGGGGCATCAACATCAAGACCATTCTTCCCAGAGGCGTAAGTGGAGATTTGTATAACCTAGCCGATTGTATTCTCCAACAAGCTATGGTGGGTTGTGGTGCTAACCAGTTGGTTATTTCATATTTAAGACATTCCTTGGCGTCACATTTAGTGTCCTATGCGGCAGTGCTGCAGAGAATAGCAAAATTCGATGCTTTTCACAAGCCACACTGTATTCTAAGCTTATTGGAGTTCCTCGAAAGCTTTCTTGATAGCATAACATGTCGCAGTAAGATGGAAGAAGAAATACTTGCCTTCGCCGTCTCATCTATCATACTCTGGTTGCTCCAAGTATACCATTACTCGCTAAGTAAATATCCATCTACAAATCCTATACAAAGTCAGGAGCTTCTAGAAAAATCGACATCTCTTCTCAACTCTATAGTGCATTCAGATTTCCTTCTGGCCATGTTCTATTTAGCTAAGCAACATGATCCAGACGAGTATAACGAGGTAACAAAGAAATGTCAGGAGATCACAGCTTTCATGATGATGAATACACAGTTCAAAGCCCCAGTTACTATACATGATACTTTACAAAAGATTTGTAATATGGATATTGATAAAATAGCACCATTGAATAATAAACCCGAGACTGTTACTCATTCTTTACAAGCGTTGATCGCTGTGACAGTCCTGGATAATCCTAGTGCGGATATGCAGCAACTTACAAGTCAATTGTTGATTATACAGAGAATAAAAAGTTACCCATTGTCCAGATTGTACAGTGAGGTTATTAGAGGCTGTTTCATATGTTTGAATGATGCCAGTAAAGATGCATCTAAACAGGCATTATGGGCAGCATTCACATTTCTAAAACTACCCCAACTTATTAATTACATTCACAATATGTGTGGGACAGTAAATAAAGATGGTGAATATTCAGTGGAAGTTGTTGAAGGTTTTGAAAAGCTATTGCAATCAACTCCGTTACTTGATGTTGTTGATGCGAAGAACTCGTGTAACAGTGTTGTATCTCTTTTGGAACCTTTAGTTAAGTTAAACATTGTATCTGAGACTCACTTGTCTTATTTTAAGCAAAAACGAGAAACTAAGGATGTTAAATTGCAAAAGTTAGAGCCAACTGGCCTCCAGGGCTCTATACCATCATTCATAACCCGTGCAGAACCTACTTTAGCTGGTATTCTCAAAACTATGGGAGGCGATTCCCATAAAACTCAGGAATCTCTGTATGCAATGCTCTGTCAAATTGTTGGTGGAACAACATTAGATACAATTTTAGCTGTAGCCACAGTGGAAGGAAAGTTGAAGTTGTTTGTATCAAGATTAATAAAGTTCAATGAATATGCTCTAATAGCTGCAAGTGAAAAGGGTGCTTCTCAATCTAAGGTTTACATTTTTGACATTTCATTTTTAATTCTTTGCTCCATTGTACAAGACTACGGAGCTGAAGCTGTGCTTGATGAAAATGGTGACTCCTTTTTTGAACAGTGGGTTAGAGAATGTATGGCCCATAAAGGTGCTCACAAGTCACCAGATCAGATATTGCAAAAATGTGACATGCAACTGGTAGATATATTCATTCATCATCTAAGTGCACCAGATTTTGATTTTAAGAATACTAATTTGAAACCGCATGATTTGTGTGTAAATGTTAGTGGAGTGGTAAAAGAGATCTTATTTGCTTGGGAGCAGGGTTCAATTTCCGCTGCAGATGTGAAGCGTATGTTGGACTCTTTAAGGCAGAAGATGGCTTCGTTAGCAGTTTGCGCTTCTGTTTGGCTTTGTTCCTACATCAATGTGGTTCACCAAGATGCCTTTATAAAGCCATTGAATATGGTACAGCAGTTTTTGACCCCACCAACTGATGTTGAAATGGCACAAATTGACAATTTTAAGGAAAGAGCTGTGCTCATGTGTCAGATAATCAGGAAGATGCAGTTTGATATTCAACCACCATCCATACCAAAATCGAAAATAATGCCTTTTTCTCATAGTATCATATCCAGGCAGCCAATCCTAGAACAGTTACAAACTGTATGGGAAGACATTAAAACTAGAGGATACTTGCACATTGATGCTACAGTTACAGTTCAGAGCCTTCTGGAAACTGCAGGTCCAGTGTGGTTTGTTACTAATTTACTCAAGGAAACTCTCAAATTCAGGTATCAAGATGATTTGGATAGATCTGTAGACATTGTCTTAGCAATGTGCTATTTTGATATAGAAAGGTGTACAGAAGCTCTTTTACTGCATGTGCTCCCTCAGTATCTGTATAATGCTAAATTATGTGAGGAGTTAGTAGAGCCACAGTCTGCTGTTTTGGCAAAACTTACAGTGTATTGTATTTATGCAGCCCTTGAAAATTGCATATCAAATAGGGTTCATACTTCCAGAAAACGTAGACATGATGACTCTGAAGATATAGAAATGACTGCATCAAGTAAATTAAGGAGACTGAATGACAATTCGTCTGACTCATCTTTGTATTACTCTCAAAGTCAGAGCTCTAGTATAATTATAAAGGAGCCCTTACAGTCAGCTTTAGATATGCTGTACAAATCCTTTTCTCAATTGGCAGGAAAAAATGGCGAGGTCACACCACAGACTCAGTTTATATTTGAATTTCTTGTGTATATTGTTCAGTGTGGGCAAGACAGAGCTCAAATTGTATTACAGAAAATGCCCAGTGAAATTGTGTCTACATTGATAAAGGCCCTACCTGACAATTTTAATATAGGCCTTATTTTGAGACTGTACGATTTGTCTACTCCATATGGCAGGAAAGATACAGCTAGAGATCTTTGTTTGTTAAGAAATATGCGCCTTAGGCCCGAGTAAATCTATACTAAGAGGAGAGTTAGGAGAGGGGTAGTGTGTGGTGTTGTAGGGGGGTAATCTCTGGATCTACTGAACCAATTTTAAAAATTCTTTTACCACTAGAAACCCACATTATTTGTAAGTGTTACAGGTTATATTTTATCCCCATATTCTCACGGAAACAGAACCTGCGGAAAACTGTAAGGCTTCGGCTACTGTATATTAAGTAGAATCATTATGACATAGTAATTGAATTGTCTAAATCTATAATAATTAATTCTTTAAGGATAAATAAAAGTCTTTTTAAATTATTATCATCGTTTTATTATTTATTGTCGATTTTCTTAATTAAATACTTAGCTGGCAATCTGATATTAGCTAAATTAATTTACAAAGATACCCAGCTTTTATAAAAGTGGGTAAAAAAAACTATTCAACAATTTCAAGGACCTTACTTGTCTATTATAAAATCTAATGGTGGACGGATGAGTGTTTAGGAAGACATATTTCTTCATTTATTTAATTATTTTAATCTCATACACAATCAGAAATAATTGAAATATTTTGCTGTTCTCCATGAAGAACCGATGGATCCAAAAGACAATATCATATTCAAAATTTAAATTCAAATTAGATTTATTTGCCTCAATATTATATTTTATGATACATATTTTCTTGAACCTAGTTCAAGTATTACCCTATCACTCTGATCTGGCAGAAAATCATCTATGTTTTACGACATTCAATTGCAAAGTCTTTTTGATTTGCATTATAGAGTCAACATTTCTTTATGATGCTCAGGTTTTTGAGTAAAACATAAATGTAGAGGGTTTTATGTTAGCTTTGCAATTTTTTGACCAGTTAGCAAGTAGATGTCTTTTGCTAACTTGGTTGGTTTAGGAAAATTATAGTCATCAAAACATATTTCACATTTTAATGTTACAAAATATTTTTTTGTAAAAGACATCAATGTAAAAGGATTATGAAGGTCAAGCAAATAATCCAGCATACCAATTATGATTGGTAATTTTTCTTGAAATAATTGTAGGTAAGTACCTACTTTTTATATTTTTCAGGTGTGATGTTTTTAAACTTAAGTTTCTACATTTTTACAACAAAAAAAATTATAGTCACCCTGTAGTCAATGTACAGACAATTTTCTCTACTTATTACTAATACTGAAAATTTTAATAATGTCTTCTTCATTTAACAGTTAACTAAAAGTTTTTAATTTCTTAAATAATTACCAAATTAAAAGTTTCTTTACATTATATTTATACAAAATATACATTTTCGTAGCTAATTAATAATCACATTTTATGTGATGGTAAAATTTGTACAATATTGTAATTATATATATTTTACATCTTAAAAACACATAGATCACAGGAGAGTTCCAGAACTTTTACCTCTTGCTGTACGTACGCATCTCACGGTCATTTATTAAGCGGTTAGCTTTCAGGATGCCTGTGGTAGCCCATACTTACTTATATTCTATGCATACTTCACTTTACGATGTAAAACTTAAAATAAGGTATGTCTGAGTATACAGGCCCTGTTTCTAGATGTCATGCTGCTTAAAAAAAGTAGATAATGCTAAACGATTAAAAAATACAACAAATGGTAGTTTTTTTTCTGATCATGTATTTGCTACTTATACCATTAAATGGTCTAAGATTTGCTACGAGTAGGTTACTATAAGCTTATCTTATTACAAATCGTAGCAGCGTCAGTGGGTAGTTAAACCGAGCGCAGTTTTGCTTTAGAAAGAGTACGAGAAGTCACCCAAGGGATAGAAGAACATAAGGAGCCTAACGTCTTTCTAAAAGCGTTTTAATAAGGAGATCCTTACCTCGTAACTGCTATAGGTTAACAGGGAGCAGCAAGTCGTAGTAAGAGCAACGATTTACATATATCTATTATTCACAAACTCTCACTTCTAACAGCATTATAAGTGACCGAATTTTGCGTAGGTACATTATTGTGGACATATTTTATTATCTACGAGTATAAGGTAACAACATAATACACTAATATAAACATTTTATTAAGTTAATTTACAGTTATAACGCTGGCTTTTTGGCCCCTGGAGAATCTGGATGAGGATGATCTGGAAAGAAATGTAAGGTCATTAATCATATTTTTTTTTTGGCTTTTATATTTTTTTGCTTTTAAACTTAATCTGCTAGTTAAACTGGCAACCATACTCTTCAGACCAGCAATGTGATTGGCGCTAGTACAAAAGGCCTTACTACTAACAGTTCTACTCCGACGAAGTTATAACAATCACTAGTGTACCAAATAAATAAAGAAATAAGTTTAGTAGTAGGTACAATTTTATGTAGTGGTGCGAACCCTAGTAGTAAAATATGTTATTTGGGATCTTGATTACATACATCATTTATTTATTTTATGATCCCACTAGAACGTCGTAAAATGGTCGGTCTGTTTTGTGCATTTCTAACTTACCCATTGGTCTTCTAAGCGTTTCGCCTTCTCTAGTAATATTTTGTTCTGGTGGCGTTCGACTAACCCTCATTGGTAAACTTATTCTATTAGGATTACAGTTTTCATCGACCATAGTATCACCATTGCTGGCGAAGGTCGTTCTTTGATTTCTATTCCATGTTTGCTGATAGGAACTTTCCGTTGTTATTGTACTACATCTATTGTTAGTGTGAGGAACGTATTGCTCTGGTGACCAGTCGAATACAAACGTGTGGCCATAATTTTGGGAGTAAGCTGTTGGCGTGCCAGAAGGCGTTGGCGGTGTCGTTGTCACGTAAGGACTTAGATCCTGTTGACACACATCTGGAACTTTCTGCAACGCCGATTCCGACCACGTCGGACTCGGATTCCATTGGTCCATCATCTCTGTTTCTGTCATACTGATGTTCTTAGACCCTGGTCTCCGTGTTGTTATCGACGTTGCGACCGCCACCAAAGTGTCTCCAGTGTTAGTTGAGAAACGCGGTGATAAATTAGTTACAGGTGTCTTTTCTAGAGGTTGTTTCCCTTTCCTCTTGGCACTGGGTTGAGACCTCGTTTCGTCAATCCGTAGATTGAGGTATGCTCTGAAAATAATATCTAATGTTACATTCGAGGTTTTAAGTCGATCTTATTATGAATTTAGTAAAAGATTAAAAATACGGTGTGTGATTGAAATCTTAGTAAAAGGGCAAGAGAAATGGTGCGTTTAGTCTTTTTTGGTAAGGTAAGGTAGTAACTAGCAACGTTCGATGTCTACATCCAGACAGACTTGAGAGAATTTAGAAAATGTAAAATCCTAAATATGTCTAATGTAATTGAATTAAGGACTGTTTAAAATCACACACATCATGGTACAGGCTTGCTTTAAATTTTAAGGTATATAATTTATGCGGTATACGTTACGCCTAGGTACATGTCATTGAAATTGCTTCATTATCAAGATTCCTATGGGTATGGCAAAATGTTGGAGTGTCCTACCTGTTCTCCTGTAATGATACTGAGTAGTCCACCGGTATATTGTCGTGCCTCTCGTAAGCGTAATGTATCGGTGTTAGGTGCGGAGGAACATGTGGGATATGAGGTTGGATTCCAGCGTTTGGCATCATAACAGGTTGGTTCCCATTCAAACAGACGGGTGGCGTTGGCGTGTACTGCATCGTTGGAGGGTAGACTTGTATATCGGGTGGGGGCGGCCCGTACATCCTCGTCGCTGCCTCGTACGCTAATCCGTAGTGTAGTTTGGACTGTACGGCATAGTAGTGGTAGAGCCATGGATTCGCCTTCATCACTGCTGCCTCTTGTTCACTGTTGACAAAATTGTTTTATTTTAACCTCGTAAGAAGCAAATTTTCATTTACTGGCCTAAATAAACTCAGTACCACAAATTATCCCCCGGTGACAGTAGAAAAAAAGATCAACAAAAAATTTCTTCATGATGCTATTGCACAAACTTGTAGTAGCTAAGCGATACTGATATAAGTGCAAGTACCTACAACCAGCCAACCTTATAAAATAACAGAAACAAGGAACGATCTAAGAACCGATTTTTGAAGAATAGATAAGAAAATATATTTAAATTCAAGTGTTGTTGGACAATTTTCAGGTGCCATATTTTGTTATCGGGCGCACCGAAGTCTAACCGAATAAAACCCCCAACCACCATGAATCACTAATTTCGTAATTGTGTCCGAATCGTCACAAATTTCACATACCTACTTACACAGAGTTAAAGCAGGCCAATTAATGAATATTTTGCTCCTAGACCCGAGAACCAATATCTTTAGTTATATTTATCACATATCTATTCTTATAAGCTAGAGAGAAGACCAGCAATTGCTTCTTTTACGTTACAAGATGTGGATAAGTATAATGAAACATGACGATTGTTGAAACCCCATTTTATTATAGGAAAGAATCGCATATCACAGTACGTACGCTTAGTTACATGCTTTGCCCATTAGTAGGAACGGGGAATGGGTACTACTAAAGTTTAATGTTTATATTAAGTAGTGCCGCAGCCCATGTGCCTTGTATGTGAAAATTATTTCACAATTGATAAGGCAATGTTGGAAAATGTAGCGTATTAAGTTTAGATTCAAATTATTGCCGCAGATAAGCTGGTAATCGTTTAGCGGTTAAGGCTGAATAGATAGTTAAAGGTATAGACATGCCGGTGGAATTTACTGTGTGGAAGATCTTGTCAGTGATTCCGGTGTGGTTTATGGATTGCACTTGTGAACCTTATTAAGTACATAGTTTTATATGTTTTTTTTTCATTTGATAGTAACGTGTACCTAAAGATGTTTTATTTTATTATCTATACCTACTTGTTATACAATAAACATATAATTAGTCTTAGGTTAAGTCAGTTACAAGTAATTACAATATTATTGTAAAAGCAAACTTAATTTGAAATAAAAAATTATTTTGTATGTCACAAATTACACGATATTGAAGCCAAATTTTTTTTTTAACATTTTTTGTCTGTATGTCCGTGTTTTTTGTTAATCGGGCATCACGCTGAAACCACTCAATAAATTGATATGAATGAATTGGCACAATTTTAGGCCATAATAAGAATATTATACCATACTTTGTCGCATAAATAAATAAAAGGGGATAAAAAAATTTATGAAATTTCCTTCATTTTTCAAGTTACATTTGTGAAAATTGGTAGGTTACCAGAAAAATAAGTACTTAGTAAAAATAATG
Source organism: Bicyclus anynana (assembly GCF_947172395.1). Lineage (NCBI taxonomy): Eukaryota > Metazoa > Arthropoda > Insecta > Lepidoptera > Nymphalidae > Bicyclus > Bicyclus anynana. The sequence goes on along the minus strand of NC_069104.1, from coordinate 5,381,108 downwards.
TGATTCAAAATTTTTCCAAAATTCTACTCCTAAAGAGTTATAAAAGGGTTGTAGTTTTTTTTTGAATCCGTGCACGTTTTGGGTTATATTTCTGTAAAATGATTAGTGGACTATTTATTATGTATGCGAATATATTAATAGAAGGGTTTAAAAGCATACATCGAATTACAATAATACTCTTATCCAAACAGATTATACTAGCAATAGTGAAGACAGGTTGTAAGTACTTATTCGTCGCTTAAGGCATTCTGTGAACTTCCGTACCAATACCGATATGTATCCTCCTAAGTAGGAATTCATGTAATACAATACAAATGTACGTTTTATTGAAACAATAGTGTAATTGACGCCATCGCTAAAGTATTAAATTTGTAAAGTCCCAATATAACCTTTAACGTTAACTCAAGCTTTGAGGTGACCTTTTGGATAGTGGATTCAGGGAAATGTCACATACTTGGACTCGAGTCCTGGACTTACGGTACAGTCGTGGTTAAAAGTGCTTAGCAATATTTCGCGGTAAACAATACGTATCTGTTTACATAAACATTTCGTTACGCTTTTGATAACAATTAAAATAACTAAGCCAACGACTTCGTCCATTACATCATCATCATTATCAGCCTATTCCTTGTAAGAGGAGATCTGGAGCGTAGACCCACGACAATGCTCGAATGCGGATTGGCTGGTTTTGGAATTAGGGTAATGATAATGTTAAATTCAATGACACATCAGATGTTAATGATAATGACTGGGACTAACGTCTTAACGTGCACCTAATTTCCAACTCTGGTAAACCCCGCTAATTCGCACTGGAACAGCGTGGTGGATTGAAACTTCTCGCTCTTTTTTAAAATTTTTAACAATGTTAATATATCACAAAACACTATTTGAATTTATGAAAAAAAATCAACCTTCCCGCTGCGGGATATTTGAGTGCCCAAGCAATTAGTGGTCAGGGCTCCATAGTGAGGAACCTCCTCATTATACGCGTTGTCTCAGTTAATCACTGCTTTCTGTATTCGACTCTTGATCCAGCAGTTAAGCGAAAGCTTTTTAAGATGTTGGCTTTTCGAATTATATGTTATAATAGAAAAAATCATACCTTTTCATCGCGACTGTACCCGCATCAATGTTTAAATATAGGTATTTTGGATGACGACAAATCGCTTAGCATTCGCAGAGATAACCACGAATCAAAGGGTAAGGGATAAGGAGCCGCTTACACACGTTCCGCATAATGAACTTGACCTATGGGAATTAAACGTGCTCTTCCTCAACTACTTATGCTAGCCACATACAGTCCGATATACTAACATGCCTGCAGCGCTGCCGGCATTACGGCTTCAGTGGCGCAGTGCTATGCGCGGTGGATTTACAAGACTGAGGTTCTGGGTTCGAGCCCCGGCTGGACAGATTAACGTTCAATTAAGAATAATCAGACCTGGACCAATTAAGAATAATTGGTCCAGGTCTGATTGGTGGGACCATCCTACCGACAAAGACGTACCTGAAGCAAAGATCGCGACCAATGAACGTTGGAGTTTTATCGGACCGTGGGTAGCTAGCATTACTAATCTATAGGTAATCCTAAAGGTAGTGGGAACTTTTAAAAGCTTTATAAACTTTAATGGTTTATAAATGTAGTATATATAGTAGGTTTGTATTATACTCGTAGTTGTTAATGATAATAATTGATACTATAAATATCATAAAGCTGATATATTATAGCTATACCATACAGCTGTGCTAATTTTTACAGTAACAGGAACAGGGATATTTTTAAGGGTGTGGGAAGTAGAATCGGTGGGCTAACTTTGTATTAACATCCATAGTTTAATATTGGAGAAATTCCACGCGGAAGGAGACACAGGTATCTGCTAGTATTTTATTAATTATAATTGTCATCTTTTGTAAACATATACACTGCTGAGTTTTTGTCAGCTCTCATCAATAGTATTTGCCTTCTGAAAAGCAGAGTTTTAGCATTGTTACTACAAACATATAGGTAGGTAGGTACTCGTGCCTATTTGACTTTTAAAAATGGCTTCTAAACTAATTTAATAATTACCGAGTATAAGAAGATGGTTGCTTATCCTAGCACCTTACGCCAACTAACTTGTGTATTATCCATATTAGAAAACGTGTTCAGACTTGTAGTAATACTTGTAGTGTAATTAGGGTTCATTTGCCTCTACAACAAGTGCCAACCTTTGCCCCTTGCGTCTACCTAGAACAACTGAAATTGTGTTCGATATTTTGGCCCTCAAATGAAGTCAAGTCGAGAGACGAAAGGCATAAATACAGATAGTGTTGGTTGATCAATCTGGGAACTGGGGATCTCTACCTAGAACAACTGAAATGGTGTTCGATGTTTTGGCCCTCAAATGTTGGCAGTTAAGTCGAAAGATGAAAGGCACTTAAATAGATGTGAGTTGGTTGATAAGGATCAATCTGGGAATTGGGGACCTCTACCTAGAACAACTGAAATGATGTTCGATGTTTTGGCTCTCAAATGTTGGAGTCAAATCAAAAGACGAAAGAGGCTTTATTACCTACAGATAGTGTTGGTTGATAGGGATCAATCTGGGAACTGGGGATCTCTACCTAGAACAACTGAAATGGTGTTCGATGTTTTGTTCCACAAACGTTGAGAGTCAAGTCGAAAGACGAAAGGCACTTAAATACAGTGTGTTGGTTGATAGGGATCAATCTGGGAACTGGGGATCTCTACCTAGAACAACTGAAATGGTGTTCGATGTTTTGGGCCTCAAACATTGGGGAGTCAAGTCGTCTTATAAATACAGCTGATAATGTTCGTTAGGATCAATCTGGGAACTGGGAATCTTTGTCAGTCTATTAGTGGGGGTACTGAGAGGTTTCACTGGGAATAATAGAGCGACAAGGCTTTTATGTCCTGGAATGGAGGTCTCCCAGTTAAAGTAACTTCTTCTGTCACCTCGCATATTCCCGTTACACGAAGTCTGCTTTCCCAATTGGCACCACTTTGAACGCTGGTATGCGTTTTAGACAGAGTCTCAGTTCTTTCAAATCCTTCTGTAGTCAATCAACTAGTCAAAGGTCTACCCCTACCTCTTTTACTTGTGGTAAATTAAAGGTACTTTATTACCACATAGTCAGGTCTACGTAAAACGTGCCGTACCATCTTAGTCTGCTTTCTTTTAACTTTTCGGTTATTGGCACAACTTTCAATGAACCCCTTAGATAAGTATCAATTGGAGTAACGATGATGATTATTTAAAGTTATTAATAATAATTACAAATCGTTTAAATCAATGGTCTTATAGCGATAAGCTTTGACCTTAGGCAGCTTTTGCTTAACTCTATGAATTGCTGTTCATTAGATTTATATCTAGACCAATAATTAAGACAAAAAATTTCTTTTAATTTTTAAAATTACAAAAATATGGTAGTACCTATTTAGGTAGTTAATTTAAATAATCTTAATATTATTTAAATTAACTACCTAAATACTACCTTACTTATGTGTATAAGTAGGTATTTCTATAAGATTTATTATACGTATCATTATCAACTCTTACATTCCTACGAGTATAATAAAATGATAATTAATGCAATTAAAGTGCTCATTTTTCATTTTTTTTATTACCCTCTCAATGCGTAGTCTCGTTATGCATAACGCGGGTAATGGAATAAAATTCGCATTCGTTGCCAATTTGTGCGTCTGCGTCGACGTAACGCATAAATCTCCGCGAAGTGACGTAGGCGGTCGACATGTTGACAATTTGTTGTCTGTAACCATTGATATATGAAAACTTTATTGAATACTTGCCGACGCCTCGCGGTGTGCCATAGTTATCCGTTGCATAGTTCCCGTTCCCTTGAGAATATGGGGATAAAATAAAGCCTATGACACTCACAAATAACGTGGCTTTCTAGTAGTAAAAGAGTTTTCAATATCGGCTTAGTTGACCCAGAGATAACCATTCAAAACACAATAATACAACACCACAAACTTTACTTCTATAAAGTACAGTGGAATCCGTTTATAATGACATCAAAGGGTATTCACAAATACGTCATACTAAGCGGACGTCATACAATGCATCTTAGTGAGAAAAAAATACAACCTTAGTTTTTTAGGTAAATACTTCCTTCTTACTAATATTATAAACGCGAAAGTTTGTATGCTACTACTACTTAACAGATTTGGCTGAAATTTAAAACGAAGATAGATAATACCCTGGATTAACTCATAGGCTACTTTTCATCCCGGAAAAATCCATGGTTTCCGCGGGATTGTGAAAATGATTTCCACGAAGTCGCGGGCGTCCGCTCGTATCTACTAGTACGTACTAATATAGAAACAGCATATTGAATGAAATTAATTTTTCATTTCCTGATGTGCATATTATTGCACCTTTCTCCTTAATCGTAAACATTCCTAACATTCCAGGTTCAAAACCTTAAAATAACCAAATAAAAGTTACCTAATTCTAATAGAATATTATGATTCACCAAAGTGACAAACGGTTGTCCAAGTAATAATCTTCCAAAATAGACTAATAATTAATAATATTTCGTCTTTTTTTTACTGTGCATCTTTGGTGTTAAAATATCATTGTTCGGTCTACATATCACAACGTTTATATCTGTGTATACCAGACACTGGTCCCTATGGATTTATAAAGACATTAAGACTTATACGGCGATCCGTAATAAAACTGCCTCTATAAAGGTTATACTCACATAAACAAGTAGGAACATATAATAAATAGAACCTGAGCTTCGACAAGTCATAATAAATAGACATATGTTTATCAACTGGTCTAATTCTACGGTACTATGGTATTTTGAAATATCTTATTATAAGTTACCTCGTTGGTCCAGATAACCTGAGCCTCTAGCCATGTTGCCATACATTTTGTTAGTTTTCGAAGCGTTTGTAGAAGGAGAATCGACGTGTCTCATGGCTAGATGGCTGTTTAGGTATGAACCATGAGGTTCTCGGTTGGCCTATGAAATATTGGGGTTTCTGCGTTATTTGGAAATAGCCATTTGTCAAAAATGAGAAATAAACAGCTAGATAACTTTTAGATATTTTTCAAAAAAGTGTCTTTGATTTTAAAATAACTGTGTTTTATCAAGTGCTTATTTACACAAAACTAACACATAATCAAGCTTTTTTTTAATTAAAATTTTTGTCTGTCTGTCTGTGTGTTCGGAATTTTCTCGGGAGCATCTGATCCGATTTTAATGAGTATGTAGGTAGAGGTCATAGAGCAACATGACTGCTACTTTTAATCCCGGAAAAAATCTACAGTCCGCTAGTCTTATATAAATTTTATCGTGGCTCCATATGTATAACTAGTATAATATAAGTATCTACGAGAAGGTAAGTATCTACGAAACGTGACAAATGACGCAATCTCGCTAACAATGCGACCAAGCTTGTGAGCAGATTATTGTATTGAGTTTAAAAATGTGGCACAAGCATAAGCTTATAGCGATTAAACAAAGCTTTTAGACAATAAATATCAATTCAGAAGCCATGGTTTTAGAGCCTGAAATTAAAATTTTTTATTATTTTCGAGCCAATTATCTGTCTCTAAGAATTTACTTTTAGACAATATTATCGTTCAGCTATTTATTTAACTCTCGTCTATAAAAATGGGTAAACTGGACATAATTATTTGAAATTCAATGCTTTCAAATAAATATTACTTCCTACTATCCTTGAATATAGCTACAGAAGAAGACAGGTTATACACTAGTTTTGTAGAGCGTCTTTAGCGCACGAACAAACAATATGTTTTTTTATTTCTTCTTTATATACAGAGGGTTTGTTCAAAAATACACGAGCTCATAATTAACCCAAAAATAACTCAAACATACAAAAAACATCTTAACCCTATTGAAAGTTTTAACTGCACTGACTTACATAGGTTATCTTTTGTCCCCATATTCCCGTATTATATTCACCGGCGTAGTTTCCCGGGAAATGGGCACTACGCCGGTGAATCCGTGGGCTGTCTAATAGTAATGAACTTATAATAAAATATTAGGTGTTACATAGGTTTATGACTTGGACTCTACGTTTAAAAGTCTAGAACTCGCCCTTTGTGCTTGTTGATTGTTTAGGTCACTCTGTCACCCACTCGTTCTGATATTAATTTAGATTTACTATCTACGCGCCTACTGACGATTAATTTGAGCTCTTAGTCACAGTATAATGAGCTTGTTTAGAATTATCAGCTAAATTAATAGTTGTGGCACTAGCTTCAGGGCTTTGCGGTTATAAATTTTAATGTCTTTAGGGGTGCAATTACATGCTAGTACATGGTTAGCGTATCGATGTTTTACGCTATGCGATGTGAAATCATTTCAATCTAACATAAATCTAGTTAAGTGTTTGTAGGGTAAAATATGTTTATTGACCAAATAAAATTTAATTGTGTTAGTAAAAATTATAAGATTGCTTTCGTATCGTATGTTTATCAACCCATTTTTGGCTCACTGCTGAGCTCGAGTCTCCTCTCAGAATGAGAGGGGTTAGGCCAATAGTCCACTACGCTGGCCCAATGCGGATACGCGGCCCCTCCGGAGGAGGTTCCCTGCCTTTCGGAGGCAGAGGTCATATCGATCTGACTGAGCTTTCTGTTGAGGCCCATAGTTTTGCTCTTTAACGATCACTATTAGATGATACGCTGGACTGACAGCTTAATGTAGTTTGTAGTAGGTACTGCTAACTTCCCGCACTTTACTGAATTTTGTAAGAAAAAAGCTCAGTATTTCACAGCCCAACCAAGGACTCGAACTCTGTACCTCGTGACTCGAAACATGTGGTTTCGTGCCACGAATTTAACCACTGATCCAACAAGACATTATTTATTTACTTTATTCATCAGGTCTAACTAAATAGGTAGGTATACACCTACTCCTAAATTGTAGGCGCTCATAAATCATGTTCACCAATCTCAAACACTAAGCAAAGGTTAATAAAATTGTACGCTGCCCTGAGCGGGGCGCAACGCAGCGCAATATATGTATGTACAAAGAAAATATATGTAACACTGGTGTTTTTGTGATGAAAAATTAATTTTATAACCTAAAACTCCTAAACCAGCATAACCTTTAGTTGAATTAATAAAAATTAGTACATTATCAGGTCGAACTAAATAGGCCCCTTGCTCCTAAATTGAAGGCGCTCAAAAATCATTTTCACCAATCTCAAACATTACACAAAGGTTAATAAAATTGCACGCTGCTCTTATTAACCTATCTCAAACTAGAGTAACCTTTAGTTGAATAATTAAAAATTAGTAAATTATCTTAAGGTCGAACTATATAGGTGCCTTGCTCCTAAATTGAAGGCGCTCAAAAATCATTTTCACCAATCTCAAACACTACACAAAGGTTAATAAAATTGCACGCTGCTCTTATTAACCTATCTGAAACTAGAGTAACCTTTAGTTGAATAATTAAAAATAAGTATATTATCTTAAGATCGAACTATATAGGTGCCTTGCTTCTAAATTGAAGGCGCTCAAAAATCATTTTCACCAATCTCAAACACTACACAAAGGTTAATATAATAAAATTGCACGCTGCTCTTATTAACCCATCTCAAACCAGAGTAACCTTTAGTTGAAAAATTAAAAATAAGTATATTATCTTAAGGTCGAACTATATAGGTGCCTTGTTCCTAAATTGAAGGCGCTCAAAAATCATTTTCACCAATCTTAAACACTACACAAAGGTTAATAAAATTGCGCGCTGCTCTTATTAACCTATCTCAAGCGAGGCGCAATGCGGCGCAATATACAAACAAGATAGCCACAACATTGCCCCGGTATCAGGTGTTTTGGTGTATTTTCGCGCTATAAAATATTGCTGGGAGTAAATTCCATCGATCAAGCCCGGTGCTTGGTGCTCGGCGCTTGTTAAACACCGTTTCTCACATCACAATGGGCTGCGCGGGCATATTTCAAAACATCCCGATAGTACATCGGATCGCTGGCTCCGCGTTTCATAAATCAACCCCCGTACAATATTTATTCGTCGCGACTTAGAATGAAGAATAGTAGACATGACGTCGCCTATCATGTTAGCTTGTAGACCCTTTGGGCTTGTATTTAATCGATTATATCTTTTACTTGTATTGAAGTACATTAATAGCTATTGTCATACTAATAATTATATCTTCTAAAAATAATATACTTACTAATAATTCCTGTCAAGAATATTTATTAACAGGATAATATAAACTTTATACTTTCTAGTCAGTGAGTACAGTATTCACCACCAGGCGGGACTGCGAAAGTCTTAATAATAATAAAACAAAAAAGAAATCTTTGTTTCAGGCCCGTCGACAAACGTTTAAATTTTAATAATAAAACACTACTCGTAATTTTAGGCTACTTTATCAGCGAATAGCATAGGATTATTTTATCCTCGTACTCCTTATGTAGAAATATCTATCTGAAGAAATAATGCTGAAAGCTTGCTATTTACCTACATTATACTTATAACTAAATTAAAAGCTTATAATCTTCTTCTTAAATGGTTAGAACAGGCAGTAGGGACATTAATGGTTGCGTCTTAATCATGAACATATGAATATACATTAACGTTGTGTTTGCCATATTAGTATCATCGCTTCTTTGAACATATTTTTTATGTGCTCTCTATATTTTCAATGTCTACGACCCGCACGCTCTTCTCTATATTTATGTTGTCTATGACCGGAACGCTGTCTATATTTCTGGTGTCTATGGCAGCAACCTTACTACGAGTTTACGATAACGCCGCGGAGTGTGAGGCCGAGCTGTGTTAATACACGGCAAACTGTCCAGGTATGAAGATAAATGAATTCATTCGTAGCATGTGCCGTTTCCCCTGTACATTTGTTGAGTGGTGTTATTCTAACCCAGTTCTGACAGGTTGTCTGCATGGGGTCTGTGTATGATATAGTTTATCTGACTTCCAAAAAACAGGAGGTTCTATGTAGATATTTGTGTTTGTGAATTTGTATTATACAGGATTTCTTAACTGAAAGCCTCATGAAAAACAATAATAAGGTAGGTATAACTTTAAACGAGTCTACTATTCAAAATATAGGTATATTTTGCATGATTTATCAGAATTTCATCCACTGCCTCTTACTTTCTATTACCTATTCATCATCATCATCATCATTATCAGTCGATGGACGTCCACTGTTGGCCTCTTGCATGGACTTTCAAAGAAAACAGCCTCGAGCCGCCAGCATCCAGCAGCTCCCTGCAACCTGTTTGATGTCTTCCACCTAGTGAGGGGTCGACCAACACTGCGCTTTCTTGTGCGGGGTCGCCATTCCAGCACCTTGGGACCCCAACGTCCATCGGCTCTTCGAACTATGTGGCCTGTCCATTGCCCCTTCAGCTTCGCGGCTCGCTGAGCTATGTCAGTGACTTTGGTTCGTTTGCGGATCTCCTCATTTCTGATTCGATCACGCAGAGAAACCTTATAATTAATTACCTATATATATAATTATTACTATTTATGCTCCTGTAAATATTTAAGCTTTAGAAAAATCGTAAAAATTACCTTGTTTCAGAATTTACTGGCATTTTTTTATGGATCGATGCAAGCCAATAGTAAGATGAAATGTGTACGTCCAATAGTAAGAGTATTTGCGTCTTCCTACAGTGATCTCTCAATAGGGAAGTACTTTGTAAGTAATCGTTATGAGTTATAGAGGCCATTTTTCATACTCTGTTTTAACTTGAACTATAAGCTTTAACAGAGTGGCTTTAAAGACAATTAGTCAAGTTAGACTCAGCTTTTAGCGTTTTCAAAGCATCGTTGTAGAAAATGGGCTAGATTACTCACCATATACTTGCATTTCATAACATAATTAGGTAGGTACATTATACATATACAATACCTAGTATATTAAGTATATAAATAAAAGTAAATAAGTAAGTTTTCTGGCATATAAAAGCCGAGTTGAATTTCCTTTTTTTTAATAATTAATAAGCTTTACGGCTCTGCCCTTTTGAGCTTCCTTTTCTGATCTTCATAAAGATAAAAAAATTCAGAAAATTATTTCAAAGGGGTGGGGGGAGTCAACGTTTTTATATTCTTTTTAAACTGTTTTTGAAATACGTTCAAGAGATTATTGAAAATAGAGTGAAAACGCTTTAAATGCATGTTTAGTTCAATAGAAATACACTTCAAGACTGTTTATGTCTAATAAATTACCCAAGCTGACATAGTATAATAAATCCCATTATTTTCAGTACATTATGTAGACTTAAACTCTGGCAATCCATTTCAAGTGATCGCCCAAATAATTGCTAAGATGAAGTGATTTCCCCCTTGATCACTAGATTGCGGCGGTTTTGACGTATTAATGGTCAATAACAGATTCCAAGGGAAAGGTCGATTACGTTCGTTGTTTTGACTTTCATGATTTAGCTCTGATAATTTAGTGCTCTGTGAGTGAGATGTTACTTGTAAAATTGCTATGGGTTATTTATTACGTACGGGTTAGTACTTAATCTGTAGTCTGTAATGGGGTAATAATACCGGCTTTTATTTAATTTCACGCGTGTAAACCATGAAGCTTTCGGTTAAGGACTGAAATCCGATAGATTCTGTTTCTTTTTTTTGTTCTATTGATCTCACGCGATTAGTCGATAGACTATGAGCAGAGGAGTTGTAGGGAGATTTGGTGGTTAGAAGCAACTTTTCCCAGCGGGAGAAGCTCCATATGTATGTCATATGTGGCTTTCAATCAAGAATTTGCCGTCTGTTCAAGCGTCAAATCGCCTCTAGTATCGTTAACTGGACAGCCAGATGATTGGGATGATTTCTGAGTATATTTTTGTGGAGCGGATTTTATTTCTGCATTTACTGTTGACATTTGCAAGTATTCGTGATTTTCTGGTATTCGTAGAAACCACGGCGCGTTCGACACTTGTTTCAGTATGTAGTTTTGCGCTCTTTGTATAATGGTGATGTTGGAGTCGCAAGCTAATCCACACAACTAATTTTATAGACAAGTATCTTGTTTTCCAGGGACAACCTGGAGTTCCGAGCAAGCATCCAATATAACCCCCTATATCGATCATTTAAAATATGAAGTAGTACAGTCACAAACAAGATAACGTCATATTCAAATTGGCCAATAGTTCGCACAATTTATATCAATACAATATTCAATCTACCATTTCATACTTATTCTACCATTTCATACACATTTTCACGTACACAGACATAAAACATTCACTTGTGTTATTAAACGCATTATTTATTTTCGTTTAAATATCACCTGAGTTCTTTATAGGTTTGTTAGCTTTCCAGTGTTTATGTAATATTAACATAGCTTTGACGTGGAGTAATGTTGACAGCTTGACATTAATATAACGACCAATTAAATGTGCAATTAATTATATTCATACTGATAAGCGTAGGTACCTTTTATCTTTAGTCTATCGGTGACGAAGCTTTAGTAAATCATGACCTTAATAAATGTTAATTTTGAATACGAGCAATTCAAAAAATGTTTTTTTTTTTATAATAAAACCTAGCTTCATTTAAGCATTTATGTATGAAGCAACATCATATTTTATCTAAAACGTGTACAGTAGGAATAAAATAATATGCATATTGCAATCGACCAATACCTAGCCCTTTACCCAAATCGGATTTTGGGTATAGATAGAGCCAGACCTCTCTTGTTGTAGGAGAGAGAACTTCTAACTAAGTCCCACCAAGCTGCTTTAATGCCAGTTGGTCGGCTTAGTTTGATGCAACAGAAATATAGTCCTCAGGATAGGCAGCGCAATTTTGCATGCCACTGACCTCTATACTAAGCCCATGCTCGAGCTGCACTGTTTACCAAGAAACAAATTAAAGATGAGGGTATAAATTGCTAGCCATTTCACACCTAATAATAATTATTTGGTCCAAAGGTTAAGCCTTGCTATCCAGAGGGGTAATAGTGCTAATGTATTAGATACCTTGCCTCTGGGTGAACAATTAGATGGTGTGTATTTGTTATAATTATTTTATTTATTATAAATTTAATAAACTGTGTAATTCTTAGTTTTAATTTATATATTTTATTCGTCAATCTATTGTATTGAGTATTTCTAATTTTAAGTTTTGATTAACCGCGAAGCTATTGAGTCTTAATAAAATAGTATGTTAGCGAGTAAATAAAAAGTTAAATTGTTTAACTTGTTCCTAAATTAAAAAAATATATACTAATAAGCTTAGAACGATTCGATATAGTTAATATATTTTTAATAACAATTTAAAATAAACAATACATAATTTAAAATAAATAAGTTATGAAATGACATGCGTCTTCATAAAAAGCCATAGCCGATGTGCGTAAACAGTACACATCGAGTATGGCTTTAATATAGTTTCCATAGTTTTGTAAGTGACGATTTGCATGTTTTTACCTTAACACCTGGTTAGTGCAAACGATGACAGGCCGCTGCGAGTTCTCCAGGTTGTCCTTGAGCTGCAGCACGGCGTGGACCCAGAGGAACTGTCCGCAACGACGCTGCAACCGCAGAAGAGCGATGCACGAGCGCTCCTGTTCCGACTGCGTTACTGTGGACAAGGAGACATGTTTACTAGTCATCATCCTCATATTAACCCTTGGAGTACTGGAAATTGAATAAAAAATACGTTATAAATAATAGCAGTGTGTATCGTGACGTCATGCGCACTTTTTACAAAAACAGTCATTATTACATTTTCAAGTGATGTTTTATCAGCCGTTAGCCGTCCACTGCTAGACATAGGCTTGCATGGACTTCCCAACCAAACGGTCTCGATTCGCCAGTATTCAGCGGCTCCCTGTTCTCAGTCCACCTAGTTAATAATGGTTAATAATAGTTTGGTTTGGAAATTTTTCTCTTTAAGAAAGTGTCTCAAACGGTGAAGGAAAAACATCGTGAGGAAATCTGCATACCAGATAATTTTCTTAATTCTCTACGCGTGTGAAGTCTGCCAATCCGCATTGGGCCAGCGTGGTGGACTAGCTCAGCAGTGAGCCGAATATGAGTTGATAATGATGATGATGGAAATTTTTTGGCCTTACCTTATACCTACCTTATCGTATATTTTTAACGTACTAAATTTGTATATATAAATATTCATCCAGTAAATAGTTTCTAATTCATATATTAAACTTTATGTAGATATTTAATATTCAAATTTAGTTTTTTCCGATATTTATTACGAGCTGAATGCGCGTTGATGTTTTTTCTCTGTAAAAAGTTTAACGAGCATTTCATTTTGTTTCTTGGCAAATGTACAAATGTAATAAAACAATGAAATATTGTTTTTCAGTATTCAAGATAGTAAAGTGTTAGTAGTGAGCTAAAGTAACTTATTTTGTACTCCTTAATTTGTTCTCCATAAGACGAAGGGTGATTGCATTACATTGAAAAAAGTAATACCACTAAAAACCATTAAAACATAACAGTTACCACCCATTCATCAAAAATATTAACACTCAATCGAAACAGAATTGTTATAATTGAATGTAACTATTATGAGATCATTGGTAATAAACGGATTATCGTCTTGAGGCATACGCTCTAACAAGATTATTACTTAGAACAAAAACGTTTCAAGTCCAACAAGACATTACCTGTTTTACGCCGTAACTCAAATGAATAAAGTTAAAATTTCATTAAAAAAATTAACAAGTAATACCTGATAAAATTATACACTTTGTAATATAGGTATCTATAAATTTTAATTTTAAACTTTTCGACTATAGTGATAAAGTTTCAATTTGTTTATTAAAGAAATTGTTGTCAAATAATGAAGTTAGGATTACAGATTTAAGTTCCAATATAAGAAGGGATTATACATTTGTATAGACATTTTTAGGTTGAAAATGTGTCAGATTAGGTTATGAACTGTACTGTAGTTCACTGCTGCTCGAAACAGGGATCAGGGTATTCACAATGAACCATTTGTGTAGATGCTTAAGTCAATGTACGTCTGCTATTTATATTTGCTAGAAATTAAATAGAATTACTGAAATCAACAGTATTTAAGCGCAATATTTTTTTTTTATAAAAATTTAAAACATCTATGTACATATATTCCACGGTGAACACAACTTGAACATATTTCTTTAATAGAGTCAGAGAGGTTTAAAGTTAAAGATTTTTGATTTACCAACCAACCCACATAGCAGCAGTGTGGTGAGTTTAAGCTCCATATCTCTTCTGCTATAAGGAGTCTGGCTCTGTGGTGTACTCAAATAACGAGTTTAGTGATAACGATTTACAGGCTACTACCGAGAATTTGTTAAAATTAAAAATATAGTGTTTCATATCCTAACGATGATCCTAAGTTGCATAGGTAAACCACTCGATCAGCAAAATACTAATATTATCATAATCATTAATAATCTATATTCAGCTGTTAAGGACGAGTCTCCTCTCAGAATAAGACACACTGGCCCAATGAGGATTGGCAGACACACGTTGTTTTTCCTTCACCGTTTGAGACACGTGATATTTGATTTCTTATATATACATACGGAGAGCCGTGATAGCCCAGTGGATATGACCTCTGCCTCCGATTCCGGAGGGTGTGGGTTCGAATCTGGTCCGGAGCATGCACCTCCAACTTTGCAGTTGTGTGCATTTTATGAAATTAAATATCAAGTGTCTCAAACTGTGAAGGAAAAACATCGTGAGGAAACCTGCACACCAGAGAATTTTCTTCAGTCTCTGCGTGTGTGAAGTCCGGCAATCCGCATTGGGCCAGCGTGGTGGACTATTGGCCTAACCCCTCTGAGAGGAGACTCGAGCTCAGCAGTGAGCCGAATATGGGTTGATAACGAACGACGATATATACATAACTAAAAAGTTGGGTAGCACGATGCAGACCGGGTTTAAACCTACGCCCTCAAAATCGAAGGCAGAGATCATATCCTCTGGGCTACTAGGGTAACAAGGCACTAATAATTAGGTACATGAATAAAAAAGCTATTGCAATGATGCGACTTGGCTGGCATTTTTTAGCCAATGCCAACAATGTCTAGCAGACGATTCAAGTGTCTGTCATTTAATAAATGCCGCAAGTTTGATCTATTAAAAGATAACATTGAAATATCGCTTCGCTTTCTGTTTCCCTACATTTAAAAGGTTATGCTAATTTCGTTCTGTACGTAATTAAATCACGCAATGTTTATTAGTTAGTATTAAAATATGAAAATTTTATGATCAGTTCACGTCTTAAATCATTTGCTTCAACTTTGCGGAATGGTGTAAAATATTTGCACGCGATCGCGAAAAATAATTATTTTCCTAGTTGTTGTTGATATCCTATTAAGATTATTATAGGATACGCTTTGAAATAAATCCTTTGAATTTGTTATGTCAAGGCACAATGCACAATAGACGAAAGGATTGTGTGATATTATTATTATTAGTAGTATCGTGCACTTCATAGATGAAAAAATAAACCAACCTACCTCAATGACTCATTACGAACCTTCCTTACAAATGTTCCGTTTTCCCTACCACCTAGAACGTGGGTATCTTTAAGTACAGATTGAATAGGCATCTTTTAGGCAAGCGCGTTTCACTAAAGTATGCTGTATGCCGATCTCTTCTAAATATGTTTTTATTTCACTTGTATTTGTCTTTGTGGTATGCAAATAAAGTATATCTATCTATTTATAGGCTGGCTGCATCATTGCTAACCATCAGACCTGATTGTAGTCAAGTACTTGCTTATAACATTACAAAAAAACCTCTATTGAAGGAAGAATTTTTCATTTGTTGTTTATGTTTAAAGCATAGTATCATAATTAAAAACCTTGTTCACGACAATTATTATTAGGTAGGTACATCTTGAGCAGTTGTGTTTCATTATTTATATTTTCGGAAATGTTAGTTAGAAATGTTTCAATTGTTACTAATACTCATTTACACTAATTTCAGCAACTCTACGAAAAAAAAACCTTATAAGTTCAGGCGGAAATGCAACCGAAAAACCAAGAAAGCCTCAACGTACCTAAGTTTGACTCTAAAACCCGAGTGAGTATCCTTATAAAATATTAAACGATATTTTTTTTAAATATTTTTTTATCTATTAAAATTTTATTTTCAAAGTTAAAATCAGAGTCAACCACTTTTCTCGAAAAATAACATAGTAAATTAATTATTCATTGTTCATAATAAACTTCAGCATTGTACCTACTTCTGTTCAACAATATGTACCTATTTCAGGTTTCGGTACAAATGGCGGCATAAATAAGTGAACTTTAGTATAGTTATTTAAGGATAGCTTAAACTTTCACATGAAACCCAAGTTAAAGCAAGCAGATGTAAGATTTATTTATCTCCAAATGTATAATCACGTACTAAATCAATAGGCACTAATGAGGAATTATTAAAATCGCCATTTAATACCGCATATACATAAATTAGTAAAGCAAATAAGCGTTTAACGAGCTTTCAACCTCAGTTCATGTTCCGATTGTCGCATGAAACCATGCTACAATAAATATGGATTGTACAATGATCCAAATGTTTGAAAATGTACTCAACTTTAGACCCTATCTCAACGAGATAGGATTGAATTCAAATAACGCAAGTAAGTCTTATCGCACATGTTTAAGCCTTATTTCGTGTAAGTATAAAGTTTATTTTACATTAAGAAATTAAATTGTTAATCGTATTCATCCATAGACATTATAGCGTTGACATAAAGTGCATTTTACAATGATAAATTTTCGTGCATCATTCAGACTATATAACCCTTATTCTGTATACAATAAGGTGTGTTTTATGAAACGAAGACGTGTTGTTTAAATTCGCGGGTGTACGCCGAGAGGTCAGAATTAAATATGCAATCTATTAGGTCTCCAGGACATCCGTGTGGGTATCATTGGACCTTCAATTACTATTATTTGTACTTATACATTAATTAATTAAAAAGTGAAATCATTAGTCGTAAATACATGTTGATTTATTGGTTATGTTTTCTGTTTGTGTGGTCTACATCAATTGCTCCGCTGTGGTATAATTAATTGGATGGGATTATAACTTTTTTGTCGGCTATAACTTTAATATAATTAATGTCGCTTTGATTCATTTATAGGGTAGTTTTTATTAGCGTCTTAACATGATGTTCAACAACTCGTCTGAATACTATAAATGTCTTTCTCACTCTGTCGGTCTGTTTGTTATACTTTTACTTATAAAATATTACTAATTAAAAAAGATAAAATTAGGTAAATATATTGGGTATTCGAAAAGAACTTTTGTTACTAAAATAAATTTCAAAAATGGCAAATTAGGCAGCGAACGAAATTTAGATAGTGAAATTTAGAAAGTGTTTTTCAACTAGATTTAAATTTCAATTGTATTCTGCATGTTTTAAATATTATGTGACTCGAAAAATTCGACACGAAATTAAAGAAAATAAGTTTGTAATTAGACATAAATGGCGAAGTTATGCGCGAACACACATAAAAAAAAATATATATATACGGTCGAATTGAGAAACCTCCTCCTTTTTTTGAAGTCGGTTAAAAATGGAGGCTTGCATACTTAAGTTCTATATTTAAATACAATTACAATAATATAAATTTCATCCACCAAAACTTCAACAGGAATTTTTTTTTTATTCTGACTCTGCCATAACTGCACGAACATTATGTTACATTTCAAAAGCTTAAACAATGTTAACTTTTATACCAAACAGTTGCGCAAAACTTTCGACAGAATAATTCCCACGGACTCAGATTTAAATCTTTAATCTTAAGTCATGATGACTTAGTCGTAAGATTAAAGATTTAAAGACATGAACTTTTCCTACACTAGGTACTTCCACATAACGTACGTATAAATTATAACAGTCTTATTATAATTATAGTATACCTACCTCAGGATGGGGATAACAATACTTAAGTTTTTCATGGATCGCTGGAAATAGATCACTATTTGATATCAATCGTGAGATATTACATTAGTTGTAATAAAGTTATGTTTATTGTTACTTTTTGTACCTATACTTTATTCTTATATTTATATTTATAATAAATCTGTAAAGAGCTCAATTCTGTCTAATTTCCAAAATAATTATCAGTGCGTGATTAGTGATCGATACTGATGCCAAAAATGTAATCAGTAAAATTTTTGTCTGTCTGTCTGTCTGTATGTTCATTAAAGAAACAAAAACTACTCGACGGATTTTAACGAAACTTGGTACAATTATTCTTCATACACCTTGGCATGTTATAGTATACTTTTCACGATACGATCAATAAGAGCAGAGCAGTGAAGGGAAATGTTGGGAAAACGGGAGAAATCACTTAATTTTTACAGCCTAACAGCCTACAGTAAGGGCTGGATTAAAGAGGTCTAAGAGCGGACGAAGACGCTGGCGTCTGCTAGTAAATAAATATTTTTATAGATCTATTTAGATATTCTCTATATTCTACTCTGTATACATATTTATAAGAAATCAAATCAGAGAAGTTCGATTAGCTTTGGATAAGGTGTTAACATAGTTCGAAGAGTCGATGGACGATGGCTCCAAGGTGCTGGAATGGTGACCCTGCACTAGAAAGCGCAGTGTGGTTGCACCCCCCACCACCACCATCAACACAGGATCGTGATGTATGGAAATCCCTACAATAGGATTATCCCTTCCCTACAAAAGAATCCCTATGTCTTGCAGTGGACGTCCATCGGCTGATATGATAATGATGATGATGAAGGTGGTGACAAATGTTTGACAGACGCGTAAGAGTGTAAAACAGACTGCGATAGTGATAATGACAATACTCATTTAGCTTTTAAATACAAACTTGGTCTATCGTAACACTACGTATATAAAACAAAATGAAGTTCCCGGAATATTGATTATAACACCTTTAATTTGATCTTAAAACAAAATTAAAAGTTGTACATTTTTATGAGTCTTGGACATAGTTACCACAACGTATATAACAGTAGGTGTGAACGGATTTACAACTGCCATAAACACTTAATTCCTGTTATCTTATGCTAATTAGTGACATTCCCGCGAAACATGCCAATATCTGATTGCCGTGGTTCAATAAATCCGCCATGACAGTTTATAGTCAAAGAATGATTGTAAAGCAAATATCGTTTAAACTTAGTTTTTAGGTATTTTCGAGTGTTTAAATTGTCATTTTACGCTAAAGTCTCTAATCTATACTAATATTATAAAGCTGAAGCACAGTAGATATAACAAGGCTGAAGAGTTTGTTTGTTTGTTTGATTGAACGCGCTAATCTCAGGAACTACTGGTCCGATTTGATTCAGTGTTAGATAGCCCATTTATCGAGGAAGGCTATAGGCTATATATTATCCCCATATTTCAACGGGAACGGTTTTAACTAAGAATAGAGTTTATATGAGGCTCATAGGTACACTTTTATTTTATGACTAGCCTATGTCCGGCAGTTTCAACCGCTTAGTTAGGATTTAGCCTCATATCTTATGTTCATTAGGCCAATAATGCCATGGGAATGAAAATATTGGTCACATTTAAAACATCTGACTAATATTCTTTTAATAAAAAAAATGTAGGATTCCATTAAGTAATTCTTCAAATCGGTCCAGTAGTTTTAGAGCCCTTTCAATTCAAACAAACAATCAAATCTTTCCTCTCTATAATAGTAAAAATCAGTAGGTATAGATAAAATATTAATTTGTATTGAAAGTTAGTACTGGAAATCGAATCCTGGGTGGAAATCAGTAGTGAGCCTCTCTGTCGACAACAAACTCGAACTGCATTACAGTGATCGACAATATATTTTTTTAAACTACGCATTTGCTCAATTCAATGTACTTAACCTTCGGTTACTTAAAGTAAACAAAATTCTGTATATCTCCCTTCATATAGGATATAATTAAATTAAATATTAAATACTGTTTACGATATATATATATATATATATAAAAATCCTCTATTTACGATTATAAAAACTGTAACAGAGCTTCGTTACTTCCACTCATGGCCTAAGAAAGAATGACATTAAAAAAATAAAAGACGTTCATAGTTCAACTTAAGGTCAGCGCACACAGGCGGGCCCTTGTCGACGCGATTATCGAATTATTCGGATGATGACTTCAACTGGCCTACGATGTATGCATGGCCGAATGGGCATATTTTGTATAACACCAACTTTACATTGCGTTTACTATTAAAATTAACGTAGGAAATTAAACTTTATTACAATGTATCAAGGATGCGTGTCCGTGAAGGAAAACGAATGGAGTTTGTATAGAGTAATAAGGGTTAATGCCGGACGGTTATTTGTGCAATCTTGAATGTTGGTTTTAAAGTTGATAGCCTAAGAGTCCATCCACCTCTTTGAGCAAGGTGTTTCATACATTTGAATGTGTCTACGATTATTTAGGTAACAATAATAACCTGTACAGACGCGCTAAAAGCACGTCCCCTTCCACCCGCGCAGCAAGTAGCATGATCATAAATCGTACGACTGTTGATTCTATTTCTTCAGACACTAAAGTGTTTTTCAGATAGCATGGGTACGGTGACAGTCGCCTGTATGACGTTCATAATACGTATCTACTTTTCTCGTGAATCGCGACAAAATTTCAAAAGTGAATCGAACTGCCACCTGCACCATCCTATATGAAAGGAACTGGAACTTGTTAAGTTTATTACGTGTTACTTTCAAAGTAGTTCCTT
This sequence comes from Bicyclus anynana, assembly GCF_947172395.1. NCBI lineage: Eukaryota > Metazoa > Arthropoda > Insecta > Lepidoptera > Nymphalidae > Bicyclus > Bicyclus anynana. The sequence continues at coordinate 5,360,399 of NC_069104.1, read as the reverse complement.
GTCTACCATGATGAAGACATGGGCTCTTACACTAAAATGGGAAGAGATTGACGGCTGCTATGATTGTGGTCGTCTACGGTAACTAGTGTGCTTATCTCGAGAGTTAGTTATATCTGTGTGTATAAGTTATAAGGCCCTATCCGAGTGGGTTTCATTTGTAACGCATTTTCTAAGCTCAGCCTACGCTCCCAAATAAATCTTTAATATTATACAACCAATAATAATATAATGAATATTCACGGCATAATCTGAAATTAATATTTGCTACATAATAATATTTTATGTCTTTTCGATCGTTTGGGCATGAATCGTTCGTATTGAATTTAGATTATTACTATCAAATTATATGTATTTCGTGAATGATACATTTTTCCTTAACTTTGTTTTAAACCAAATGTACTAATTCTAAATGTTACTTTATGTTTTTGGGTGTATATTAAGCAATTTTATTTAGTTTTAGGTCATGTCGAAAGGTTTCAGTGATCTAGTTGGTGATAAACATATGAAATGAATAATTTAGGATATAATGGACGAAGCTCGTCTAATACCATAGCAAATCATTCGCCGTAAGTACCTACTTACTCGTATATTATCTTTCAGCATCTGCCCGAGGAATTCTATTTTTTTTTTAATAATTACTAGGAATTTAGCATCATCAGATCAGTTGATCAGTAGGGATCTTATAATAGATTCAAATAATGAGTCACTAGATCAATGACAGTGATTACTTTGATTTTGTGAATATTATCTTACATCGTCATTTTAACAAAGTTATTTTTGAGTCGGTCACAGGTGAAATTTGGTTGAAGGTGGGCGACCATTTAGAATTCAATAGATATATATATTTTTTAATCTGCATATTTACTAGATATCTAAATATGTATATAAAAGTGAAAGGTCACTCAACGAAATGTCGAAATCCGTTTGACGTAGAAAGATAAAATTTGGTAGGGAAGTAGTTTTTAGTTTGTAGAGATAAGAATGGTTTTTGTGACTGAGCCGAAATAAGGAGATTTTAGTGCGAACGAAGTCGCGGTAGTCCTCTTGTAAATACATAAACGTAAGTAGGTATTTTAGTTCAGACTGTAGTTTGCGTAGTCAGTATAACTAATAGTTACGACAATTCCTGTCGTGCAGGTTTTAAGGAAGAACGTCTTCACACCCTTGTCATGTTCGAAAGTGTTCCAATTCTGAAGTCACGACAAAACATTCGAATTTCAAACGTGTTATTTTCTTAAAACAATAGACTATAGACTACGTATATACAGTCGCGGGTTATGGCAAAATTAGTGGGTTTATTCTGGGTATGTTTGATCCCATCGTTCACGTATAGCTACGGTTCACACACGACGGTCACGCGTGCTAATGTGTCACCACACTTTCTCCTCATCGCGAAGGGTTATTTGGATTTGTAGTTTCTATTGTCATAGGTTATCTGTGCTGACGTGTGTCAAACTCAAGTGACAATTGTGTTTTTGATATGTCTATCACTTTTATGCTAATTGTGTACAGCAATTTTGTTTGAGTATCTTAAGAATAAATCTTTAATTATAGCACTGTCAAAGGACGTTCAAGAAACCCGAAATTAAAAAAAATAGTTTTTTCGTTAAAAAAGTTCTCTCAAAGCTTACCAAATTGTTGATACTGTAGATAATATCTATTCCAAAGCGGAAATGCGCGGAAAGTAGTAGCATCCCAAATAGGAAATATTATAATATTTTTAAATTTTTGTCGGTAATCTTACAATTGCCATTTTGTGTGCTTAAAATGTATTTTCAAAGAATCTCTAAGCAAGAAATAATACAGCGTGTGGAAGTAAATAAACTAATACGCGAAGATCGGCCTCCGTGGCGCAGTGGTATGCGCGGTGGATTTACAAGACGGAGGGCCTGGGTTCGAACCCCGGCTGGGCAGATTGAGATTTTCTTAATTTGTCCAGGTCTGGCTGGTGGGAGGCTTCGGCCGTGGCTAGTTACCACCCTACCTGCAAAAGACGTACCGCCAAGCGATTTAGCGTTCCGGTACGATGCCGTGTAGAAACCGAAAGGGGTGTGGATTTTCATCCTCCTCCTTGACAAGTAAGTTAGCCCGCTTCCATCTTAGACTGCATCATCACTTGCCATCAGGTGAGATTGTAGTCAAGGGCTAACTTGTAAAGAATAAAAAAAAAAAAAAAAAGATCGGACATGTCGAGTCTATATTATGCTATTTATGATTCAACCTGTTCACACCTTTCTGACTTTTTAGACCGAGAAGTAATATCCTTTACCTGTCTCTATTAATTCATGAGAAATGGAAATATCATTAAAATTTTCGTTCACACAATTTGTCAATCACCGTTTAATTTATTCAAATGATTAAGTCATAAATTAATAGCTTCATGAAATAATCATAGGGTCATTCAAACTGTCGACTCAGAGTTATCAATCAGTGATATTGGTTGAACCGGTGAACGCCATAAATTTATTAGGGCTTGTAATTTGCCTCCACGATTGACAGGTGCCATGGGTTCATTTGAATTACGCGTGCGCAAATGTTAAAAGGTTATGAGAATGTTTGCAATGTCACTGAATGACGGAGAGGCTTTTTTATAATATAAAAAACGTACATAGTTTCGGACACATACCTCAGGACCCTTAGTCATAATAAACCAAACTATACAAAAAATGAGAAAGATAGATAGTAGATATATACATAAATATTACAAAGTGGTATAGTTTGTTGTATTGGGTATTCTCTGAATTTGAACCGATTTTGAAAATTCTTTTACCAGTAGAAAGCCACGTTATTTGTGTGTGTCATAGGTTGTATTTTATCTCCGTATTCTCACGGCAACGGGAACTACTAGATTATTTTTTGTTGTTTGTTGGATGCCTATTAGATATTTCTTTTATTATCCCCATCTCAGCCTTTGAAAGATAGGCGGACAACCTCTTTTACAAAGACTTCTAATTTCAGTTTAAAGAGGTAAACATAGTAGATCAATATAGTAAAACTGTACTGTTTCAATGAAGGGAAGGCAAACATCATCTACTCCACAAACGTTCTAAAAATGTCGGAAGCAATAGGTTAAACTCAATCAATCTCTACAACAACGCTCCTTTAACTTGAGATCTTGCTAACGAAATATTACGACATCTTTTGTCTTCGTTTTCCTTATGATAAAGATAGAGATGGAGATTACAGATTATGATATACAGGATGTATGTAGTAGCTATTTATGTCCTATTTTCAAATTACAAAATCTTTATTAACCACTATTACTAACTAATTGGATTATTTACCTACTTATTTAAAAAACAGAACATCCATTTAAGAAATTCTCACCCTTTTTAAGAATAATAATTTATATAACATGGTTAATAAAAATGATTAGGTAGGTTTTTGAATATGATACAGTAATTAAAAAGAAGAGTTACAAAACAGCCTGTACAATTATGATTGTTGTATTAATAATAAATTTTTACAACACCCAATATATTTTAGTGTTAATAAAATTGTTGTTAAAATATCGCAGAACAAATCCGTACAACAATGGACATAATACTTTATTATACCGTTATTTCGTAATGTGATCGGGAGATTTCGCTAACTGGCGGAACGTTGCAGAATTTAACATTTTACTGGGCACATTTAGAAATGTTAAAACGGTTATAAAATAACGTGGGAAGTCGGGCGGCTGGATCTGCTCAAGTACTCGTGAGTTATTGGCGCAGATATTATTTATTTATTGTTTATACACTAATTAGGAGGAAGCTTACAAGATTTAAGAGATTATTTTACTCTGTTATTACTGTTAATAATTGGTTATTGGGCAAAAAAATGGATAGATGGAAAAAATATTTGACTCTAGAACGATCACCAATCTTTATCATCATATTTATTTATTTATTTTTTTATTTATTTATTTATTTATTTATTTATTTATTTATTTATTTATTTATTTATTTATTTATTTATTTATTTATTTATTTATTTATTTATTTATTTATTTATTTATTTATTTATTTATTTATTTATTTATTTAATAAGGACAACCAACAGCTGATACAATGTCACATGTCAATAATTTACATTAATATACTAAGTTATTGCCCAGCTAATTACAGGTTATCACATATCATATTATCAGCTTATGGACGTATATAGCTGGATATAGGCCTCTTTTAAAGACTTCCATACACCACGGTTTTAAGCCACATAATTATATCTATCGGCTCGATTAATGAACCGGGAACGGTCACTCTTAGATGTTAATGATTTTTGACGATATAGGTAGGAAGTTATTGGTAGGAAAGGTAGAGGTAGGAAGTTATTGGTGTTTAACTTCCTACCTCCGGGATTGTTATGCTACCAAGAGTTTATTAGAAGACAGCAAAACTTCGGTATCTCTTAAGCTAGCATATGACAAACGGTCGATTATTATCACGTGTCTGTAGCACCCGTGCTTGCTACTACTAGGTACTGCCGTTTGCTTTTCAGAAACGTGAGAATAATTGACCGTTTGTGGCTCGCATTGAGTGCGATAGATACTCGGATAACTTCTTATTACTTCAAAATTGACTCGGGTCTGTAGCCATGTGGCAGGTCGATTCTCTTTCTACAAACGCTAACGCTTCGAAAACAAACAAAATTTACAGGAATGACAACTTGATCACGTGACCTGTGGATAGTGAAAGTCATTCCCATACATTTTTTAAATGTCGCAGCGTTAGCGTTTGTAGAAAGAAAACCGACGTGCCACATGGCTACAGGCCCTGATCTGTGCATCGAACCCAGGACCTCCGGATTCTTAGCAAGTTGATAATTGAAATTCCACAAGAAAGGTCGTTTGTTCTAATGTCCATTAAATTAATAGCAGCCGGTGTAAGCGGCACCTTTGAAGTGTGAGTTGACACTTCAGATAACAAAATGTCTATTACTAAAGTTGTACGCAAAAAAAAACGAACAATACTAATTTGACAGAAACTGTCAATCAGTCTAAAACGTTTTAACATTTAAAGCAGATATGATCGACACACCTATTCCTAACTAGAGTCCTTTCTCTGATCTATTTATACGCGATTACCAGAGATCCGTTTTTAGTTGATCGCAGACTGTCGAAATAACCGCAAAATTATGATTCAGCCACAGTGCGTTATACGAGTACATATTTAATACAACAAAGTATTTTTAACATTTAAGTTTATTTAAGGCTCACGACGCCTTTTGAGCCTGAGACTATCATCGTTTTGGAAAAATATGTTTTGATTGAGCACAGATTATGTTCTGTAGTTTATCCGATCTATAAAATTCAGAGTTAAGAACCCGATGACGAACGCGGGGCGCAGTGGGTAGTGACCCTGCCTTCTGCATCCACGGCCGTGGGTTCGATTCCCAAAACTGGAAAATATTTGTGTGATGAGCATGGGTTTTTTCCAGTGTCTGTGTGTATTTATACATTATATAAGTATTTATATGTAGTACATTTATAATGTATATGAATATTATAATATCAACCATCGTAGTACCCATAACACAAGCTACACTTACTTGCTATGCTTACGAGTACTTTGGGGCTAAATATGTGTGTATTGTTTAAGTATTATATGTATTTTACTTCGTAAAATCAGGTTTTTTTTAATAAAATTACCCAGTTACGATGTTACACAAAAATGCATTTGGTGAACATCTGAGCATATTATCACACTCTTAGCCGAGTTGTCGAGTTAATAAAAAATATTACCACTTGTTCACAATTTGCGTCAGTTGCTTCAATCTGCGATGATCGCATACCTTCAACCTTCAAACAAGAAATACCTAAAGCCAAGTTAATAGTTCTAAGTATCCACTAACCGATTGACATCATGCCTTCACCATTCTTTTTATTGCTATTTATAATAGGTCGAGGTCAATAGCGGTTGAAAGTTGAACTTAAAAATCCTTGGTTTGGTATTTAGAATCCCCGCGGTTCCTTTTATTTTGTTGTCAACTCTATATAATATTATATGGCATGACATTAGATAGGCTTTCAATTGCTTTTAAAAGCTTATAGTTTTTTTTTTAATATATCAGTGCTTGACCTATGAAACATTTATGAAATATGACTGTACTGTTTCCGGTATTGTATTGTTGCCCAGTGGATTTGAACTCTGCCTTCGATTCGGATGGCGTAGGTTCGAATCCGGTCCGGGGCATGCACCTCCAACTTTTCAGTTGTGTATATTTAAGAAATTAAAATCACTTATCTCAAACTGTGAAGGAAAACACCGTGAGGAAACCTGCATACCTGAGAATTTTCTTAATTCTGTAGGTGTGTAAAGTCTGCCAATCTGCATTGGGCCAGCGTGGTGGACTAAGGCCTAACCTCTTCTCATCCTGAGAGGAGACTCGTGCTCAGCAGTGCACCGAATATGGGTTGTTAATAATGGTGATGATTGTAGACAAATAAATCACAGTGCTGAATATTTTTCATCATCATCATCAGAGTATTTTAACAGCCTACTACAGGGCCAGGCCTTCCTATTTATAAAAAGGGGGTACGATGCTTAAACCCCCTAATTGGCGTGCACAAGGTTTTTAACTAGGGTATGTGTATGTATATACACTATTCATACAAATTGTAAAAATGAAAAATGAATCCTCTAATACAGGTATTGAATCCTCAGGATATGCAGTGCATTTATGCTTCTAAGAAGTGCACGCCACAGGACCCACCCCACTGTTCCAATGAGGATTGGCGGGCCTAGGGAGATAATGTTAAATTCATAAACAACTACTATCAGGTGTTAATGATAATGACCGGCCTACACCTATAGGTACGTACTCGCCGAGGCACGGTAAATAACACCACCAACTTCCCCACTCCGGACTGAGATTTGTTACTGAAAATTTCTTAGAAAAAAAAGCTCAGTATAGCAATCCGACCAACGACATTTTATACTATAGACATGTTACTTGCCTACAAAGTCGCCGCAAAAGTGAGACGAAATTAGCTGCTTAACGAGCGCACACGTACACAATTTTGTGTTTACTTACATTATATGTATGTATAAATTTTTACACTTCCTAAACACACAACACGAATTTGTTGACTTGAATAACTTTCAGGTTTAAATTACTTTCGTTGTATATTAAGCGACTAAATGACATTAAGAAAATTTTCTTTAGTATAAAATATCATTGAATCCGACCTAGAATTCGTACCCACGACCTCGTGATCTAAACCCACATAAGCGAACCAATGGGCCAAGGAAGCAGTTAGACTAAGGGTAAATATTTAACAGGCCGTAAACATAGAATAAGAAAACAATGAAATTTAAAACCTTAATGAAGTGTATTCTTAAAAAAAATAATAACAAATAATGCGAAGTATTTACTTTTCAATGTTTTATAAATTAATTGAAAATAATTGAATGAATTTTATGTTCAATTTCCTTAATGTAAGGTTTCGCAAAGTATTTTTATTACTCAACATTACATTAAACGATACAACGAAAAATATCAATATTTACATTTTGCATTGTATGTTTAAGAATTCATATAAATGTACCTACATTAATATTATCCGTTCTGATATGTTAATTATCGATAATTTACATTTTAACATTATCCATGTGTAGATGTGTTTACTCCAAGACTCGTGATTGTAAATATAAAGACTGGTTCTCTTCGTGAAATTTATATTAAACTTTACAAAAGACCAAACAACAACAATGCATGAATGCGCTTGGACACCATGTTATTTGTTTAAAAAAAAATTGTTATCAATTTAAATTGTTATCTGACTTCCCGTGTTCGATTCGTTTACCTACGACTAGATACTCCTCATTATGACTTCGATTTTTTTTTTTAATTTATTATATTATGAGTTATTATTTTGCTATAATCCGCGAAGCAAAGAGTTTGCAATTGCACGTTGTAGAGTCAACATCTCCTGAGGATGCTCCGGTTACGGGGTGAAACGTACGTACAGAGTATTTTGTCGGACCTGGGTGACGTTGTCGCATGGGTTCGTCGACTTTTCGCGGATGATAGCAAAATAAATAACTCATTATATAATCATGATGAACTTCCGCAAAATAACGTCTGCTTCTATCCAATATTATTTTTTTCAATATGAGCCTCAGCACTTTGATCCTCCGATCCCAGTAGATCTCAGAATCGACGTAGACCACGAGTCTCCTTTCAACATGAGAGGGATTAGGCAAATAGTCCACCACACTGGCCCCATGCGGATTGCCAGACTTCACACACCTAGAGAATTGAGGAAATTCTTTGGTATGCAGGTTTACTCATATGATTTTACCTTCACCGTTTGAAGCACGTATTTAACTTGTTCTTGAGATGCATGCCCCGAACCGGATTCGAACCTACCTGAAGTAAAGACAGAGGTCATATCCACTGGGCTGTCACGGTATTAAAAAGATAAAGTTGTCTGTAAGATAACTCAGGGTCTGTTAAAACTAGAAACCTAAAGTTTGGTATGGGTATATAGTAATTACTTCGACAAAGTGATGAAAAAAAATTTGAAAAAAAAGTTGGGGTTCCTTCCTTACATGCAAAGTGAGGATGATATTTTTATCGTCTATACGATGGTGTGGGGTATCGTTATCAGTATTTTTGTGCATTAGAATAGAATAGAATAGAAAACATTTATTTGTTAACACAACACATAACTACATAATAAGTTAAAAGTAATACATTTATATCTTAGTAATACCAGAAAATGTGTTGTGCCAATAAAATGGACCTGACTTAGCTAAAATTTGTTGTGAGTACATCAGTACCCACAACGCTGGTATTCTGTCAGACCCTTAAGAGTGAAGAACAGAAACACATACAAGTAGTCAAACAAAAATAATTATATCACAAAAAAAATGAAATACAATTTAATTCAACAAATACGAATAAATAAAAATAAGAATTTTACAATTCAAGGTCTTCTTGAAGAGTATGCTGTAGCTGTGGACCATTCAATATTGATGGGCGATTTTAACACTTGTTTGTTAAAGAATGACTTGCGGGCAAAGCGTTTTATAAATATTGTTAATAGTAGTAATCTTCACGTTCTTCCTACTAGTCCCACTCATCTCTTTCCAAATTGTGCACCATCCAAACTCGACTTAATGATAACATCCTCTATCGATCATGTCAGTACTTATGGTCAATTCCATGCTGAAGCCTTTTCATACCATGACCTCATCTACCTTTCATATAGGATCCGTCCTCCTAAACTGAAACCGACGATTGTCATGCGGCGAAGTTTTAAGGACTTTGACAATACTGCTTTCCTAGAGGACTTAAATAATATCGACTGGGATGCTGTATTTAATGCTCCGGACATGAATAAAAAATTGCAAATATTTAACTCTTTACTGACATCTCTTTTTGATAAGCATGCCCCTCTACGTCCCATCAAAATTAAGCACTTACCAGCGCCTTGGTTGACAGATAATATTAAGGTTCTTATGGCGAAGCGAAATGCTGCGAAGTTTAAATATAAAATAAAACCAACGGATGCAAATCTATTTAAATACAAGGTGTTTCGTAATCGTTGTAACATGGCTTGCAGAGACGCCCAGCGAAAATATATTCACGCATCAGTTGAAAACAGTGACATGTCTAAAACTTGGCGATTTCTTGGATCACTCGGTATCGGCCGGCAGCGCTTGGATTCTTTTACTAACGTTGACATTGAGAAACTTAATAAACATTTTGCATATGTTTCACCAATAGACAGCGCCCTTAAGCAAAATACTTTAAACCACCTGGATTCTTTGCGACCTCCTAACTATCCTTTTTTTCACTTTACTCCTATTTCTAATGAAGAAACTAAAAAACATATTATGGCGGTTCGATCAGGTGGAGCTGGTTATGATGGCATTAATCGAAAAATGTTACTTCTTTTACTTGATAATATCACACACGTTCTTTGTCATATTTTTAATTATTCACTTATTTCTAGTGTGTTTCCTTGTGCATGGAAAAATGCTTTTGTAATTCCTATACCCAAAATAAAAAATCCTACTTCTTTTTCTCATTTTCGGCCTATCTCAATTCTTCCGTTCCTCTCTAAGGTTCTTGAACGTATTGTCCATCAGCAACTTCAACATTTCCTTTCTGAATTTCACATCTTAAGCCCATACCAATCAGGTTTTCAACCCGGACATAGTACCGTCACTGCTCTTGTGAAGGTTTGTGACGACATCAGACACAATATGGACAACCAACTACTCAGCGTTGTGGCGTTACTTGACTTTAGTAATGCGTTCAACACTGTTGATTTTGATATTCTTTTAGGCATACTGAAGTCAATTAACATTTCTAGCAGCGCTGTCTCTTGGTTTAACAGTTACTTGCGCGGTCGCCAGCAATGTATTAAAACTGATAGCTCATTCTCAACGTACAGCCCACTCACGGCAGGTGTACCACAGGGTGGCGTCTTATCACCTCTTCTTTTCGCTATTTACATTAACACTATTACTCAATTTCTTTCCTCTTCCTATCATCTTTATGCTGACGACCTTCAAGTGTACACTGCTGCCCCGTCTTATGATATATGTACTGCTATTGAAAATCTAAATAGTGATCTGAGTAAAATTAATACTTGGAGTGCATCCTACGGTCTAAGTGTTAATCCAAAAAAGTCCCAGGTTGCCATACTGGGTGGTTCCAAACAACTTGAAAAGATTGCGTCGATTAGTTTACCTCCCATTCTACTTGGCGATGCAGTTGTCAGCATTAGCCCGACTGTGAAAAACTTAGGATTATTAATTGACAATACATTATCCTGGCGCCCACAAATTGCTGAGGTGAGCCGAAAAATTTTTGCCACTATCGGATGCCTTAGACGTTGGAAGAATTTTCTTCCTATTAAAACAAAAATTTCCTTAGCGCATTCTCTTATTCTTCCACTCTTAGACTATGCCGACTCTTCCTATCCTGACTTGTCTGAAGAACAGCTCAACAAACTTGAGCGTCTTCAGAATATGTGTATTAGATTCATCTTCTGTTTACGCAAGTTTGATCACATATCTGAATATCGTGCTCGTCTGAAATGGCTTCCTATCAGACAACGTCGTAAACTGCATATTCTGTCTCTTTTATACTCCATCCTTTATCATCCTTGCACTCCTTCTTATTTAAAACAGAAATTTTCTTTTCATGGCTCAAATACTGAGCGCCAAAATTTGAGAGCTTGTACAAACAGTCGGTTGCATGTTCCTCCTAGCCACACTAAGTTCTATAATAAGTCATTTACACGTACATCAATTACTCTCTGGAATGGTCTTCCTTATGAAATACGTAATTCAAAGACACTGGGAACTTTTAAAAGTCGTTTATTCAAATATTACCTGTATAGTTGTAATTCGTAGTTTCTTTATAATTATTACTCAGGTATATTTATATATTTATTTTATTATATATTTATTTATTTATTTTATTATATATTATGTATATTTTATATTTATACATGTATTATATATAAATATACTATTTTAATTATTATATATATTTTTTTGTTGCACTATCCCGCATTTAATTACATTAATTCCTTTATCCAAAGGTTGTCTGGTAGATATTGCTATAAGCAATAAGACCGCCTTTGCACATACTTGTTTTCTATGTTTTCCTTTGTTATTGTTTTTGTTTTATTTTGTGCAATAAAGTATAAATAAATAAAAATAAAAATGAAATACAGTTAAAATACAGTAGTGTAATCTCAGAAGAAAAAAAAGTAATCTCAAAAGCAAGTTAAGTAAGGGATTAAAGTGCTAACTTAATCTACGGAATCCTACACTGCGTGTGGCCTGACACGCACTTGGCCGGTTTTTGTTATTATGATTATGATTATGATGACAAATTCTTAGACTTACTCAGTCGATGTTTATTCTGCGCTTCCTTGCAGCAGTCAGGATGCAGTAGATGGTACCAGCTGACGCCGTGCAGCGCGCTCCGCTCCCAGCCCAGGTGCCACTCGCTACTGGACAGACAAACCTTTTGTTATTTATTATGTAGGATCCTATCGCTTTACAGGTTTTTGTAGTACAGATTATTGTAGTAACGCTTTACTATTCTGGATCCCAGGCTATTCTGGAACGATGACAGGATATTGAAGAACGAATTTTCCTTACTTTATAATAAATTTTATTTAAACACTGTGTATTGTGATTCAAGCTGAAAATCAGCGCTACATGACCTATTTATAAAAATTCTCAGCATACACGGAAAAAAAGGTACTATATACTGACATCACTGTTTACTACAGGTGCAGGATACGTAATAGATGCCGTATACATAGTACTGACGCAGCTTACTGTACCGTTTAGAAGCAACACCATGTTACATATGGAGTTTGTAGTAACTAGTGCTGGCTATAAGCGTAATAGTGTCTGATTTGCAACGTATTTTAAGTATGGCGCACCAGGAATTTTTTTTCAGTGTAGAGTGGGAAAGTTAGAAGTCATACAACCCTCGGATATAACGCCGTCGGTGGGTCCCAGTCATCATCATTATAATTTGATAGTGATAGTAAAAATGTTTAAAATTATCATCATAGCACTACGAGTAACTCCAGATGGGAGACCTACCTAGAGATGTGTACCTACTGGGCCGCTAAAACAGGCAGATAATAATAAAATAAGTTTTCTAGACGTCATGCATTCAGTGACCAATACACCCAGACCATAGTCGTGGGCGCTGCAGAAACGTGAGAATAATTGATCGTCAATGGCGTGCATTGTAACTTTTAGAATACTTTCTCAGTGATTATACCAGACAAAATCTCTTCGTCTACATATAATAACAGTCTAGACGTGTAAAGGTGTAATTAAAATGTTCTTTAAAATTATTAGGACGGACTAACTATAAACAGGTTCCAATAGACAAGGCCTCGACAAGATTGATGGTAGCGATGACCCCAGCAGATATTTGTTTTGCTGTGTCAAGTTCACTTTAATTACATTTATCATTATTTTTAATCATCTTCACGGATTCGTTTGTTAGGTATCGATAAATAATGAACTTGTATTTCGATATTATCTAGTCAAGATTATGCTTTTATGTATTTATTTTGTTTAAGCAATTACATTGCCTAAGTAATAAAATAAAAGAAAGCATAGTTCATTTTAGAATTTAAACTATCGTGAGTGTTATTCATAATAATTGATTATGCTTTGCAGTTTGGACCGTACCGCGATGCAAGAACCAGCTCTTGACTAAGGGCCTCGTATGGGTTCGAAACTAGTCGGGCATACTCCGACCTATTATCACGTGAGTTTTAGCCGTGTTTCATAATCAATTAAAGCATAGTTCAGAAAGTTTTAGTTTATATCAAACTAACTATCCCATGGTTTCAGCAGCGTAGATCTCAAATTTTGTAAGGCTAGCGAAATAAAAAGTAACCTAAGCAACTCTCTACTATTTCAGTTATCTAAGTTAAAGTTCCGTTTTTAGAGGTTAGTCGGAATAAACAGACTGACAAAAAAAATGAGGCACAATTATCCGCCCACTTTAATATACTCGCGTCATAATAAAATGGGCGGGTATTTGTGCCTCTGAGTATAGTTAGATTGAAATACAATAACTACTCGTATGTAATAATTATTTCGTATTTTATTTAATTATCCTTAATTTGGGATACCTGTTGATACCAAAATTGTCTTAATTGTGACAAATTTTGTCTTTGACCTAGTGTCTTAGTGGTTATTGGATATTAACCATGAAAAATACTACTTCATTGCTTAAAAATACACCAACTATAATCAGTTCAATCTTAAAAATACACTTAACAAAGCTCGTTCGTTCGATATTTATAATTAATATGTCATAACTTATACATTACTTATACATGTCATAACTTATACAAGTCCTCCGTTATTTTACAAGTACACTCAGTTATATGAAAGACAAATAATATAATACATTGATGTATCCATGACCTTATTGAAAGAAAACTCGACATTGCTGGCTGAGATGAAAGCAAATATCATTTTGATTGATTTGATTAGTCTTATGATTATTTGATAGCAATATAGTCTTTATTATCAAACCAATTGAGACTATATTAGTATTTAAAACCTCTAAACAGTAGTTAAAAATATTAGCTAATTGTTGTTAAGATTGTTCAGGGCAATGCAGTCAAGTTTAAATAAATAACTGGGACTTTAAGCGACAAGTAGATACGAGTGTGCCATGTGTGTACACACTTAAAAGTTTAGGCCGTAATACCTTAACCCATAAATGTATTTGTTTGGAACTTAGCTTTTGAAGTGAGCTTTTAAATAGGTCTTTGTCACAAAGCTCGTTTGGGTAAATAATACTGTCATGTATATTTTTGGTTCGTAGAGTATACTTTTTGTGTATTGTTTCGTCGTCATCAACCCATATTCGGCTCACTGCTGAGCTCGAGTCTCCTCTCAGAATGAGAGGGGTTAGGCCAATAGTCCACCACGCTGGCCCAATGCGGATTGGCAGACTTCACACACGCAGAGAATGAAGATAATTCTCTGGTATGCAGGTTTCCTCACGATGTTTTCCTTCACCGATTGAGACACGTGATATTTAATTTCTTAAAATGCACACTACTGAAAAGTTGGAGGTGCATGCCCAGGACCGGATTCGAACCCACACCCTCCGGAATCGGAGGCAGAAGTCATATCCACTAGGCTATCACTGCTCCCATGTGTATTGTTTAAGATTATTTAATTTAAGGTGTAGTTATTGATCTTTTTTACTTACAAAAATTAGAAATTTTATAGAATCGCTGTCTGCCTTGGCAACATAATTGAATATTGTAAGTCAGCCAACTCTGATTTTTATCCTCAGTAGCCACCCAACTGATGGCAAAAACGTACTTCTAAATGTTTAACGTCCCGGTACGAAGCCGCTTATAAACCAGTCTGGAATAATGGTTTATTTGATCGTCTTATTTCAAAGTTTGGCATATCTATTATTATAAAGAGATTAATTAATTTTGTGGTATTTTTTAGAATAATAAATAAATTAAAAAAAAAAATATTCTTGTGATGCCATGTCCGGAATCTAGTCTCGAATATCTCAAGAATTACTAGGTTTCGGAAATGGCTGGAAATGGCATCACATGACTAAATTGGCTGTAAATAAGCTACATTTTTACCCTGTGCTAGGAAAGTATCTTATTTCCAAACACCCTGTATAATATCAAGTGATCTGTCGCTAAATCAAAAAGAAAGTGAACTATAAATACGACCTACTTGCATTTGCGAAACCATAGCATCTGTAATTTGGATAGATTTATGCTTGTCAACTACCAACTGTCCTGTAAAGGGCAAAACTCGACTACATTTGAATTCATTAGCCCATAAGGGCAATGGGATATTAATATAGCCACTTGACAGGGTACAAATCAGAATGCTTGTTGCGAATTATGCAACTGCAGAACGCAGCGATGAGTTTTGTCAGTACAAAGCTCTCGTAAATAATAATAATAATAATTTAGGTTGATATTCTTATTCATGTAAAATAGAATATTTCTTGCATATCGTCTACAACCTGCGGTGACGAGTTTTGCAATTACAAATCTGTCGGACTTAGGGTGATAATGATTGATTCTTAAATTAACTGTTATCAGATGCTAATTAAACCTGCACCCAGTTATTGTTGAGGACTCTGCGCTCGAAATTGTAGACGAATATATATACCTAGGACACACAGTCCAGTTAGGTAGGTCCAATTTCGAGAAAGAGGTGAATCGCCGAATCCAGCTCGGCTGGGCAGCGTTTGGAAAACTCCGCGACATCTTTTCGTCCGAAATTCCTCAGTGCCTGAAGACGAAAGTCTTCGAACAGTGCGTGTTGCCAGTGATGACTTACGGATCCGAGACTTGGTCGCTAACTATGGGCCTTATAAGAAGGCTCAAAGTCACTCAGCGGGCGATGGAGCGTGTTATGCTTGGGGTTTCTCTGCGTGATCGAATCAGAAATGAGGAGATCCGCAGACAAACTAAAGTCACTGACATAGCTCAGCGAGTCGCGAAGCTGAAGTGGCAGTGGGCAGGCCACATAGTTCGAAGAGCCGATGGACGTTGGGGTCCCAAGGTGCTGGAATGGCGACCCCGCACCGGAAAGCGCAGTATTGGTCGACCCCCCACTAGGTGGACCGAAGACATCAAGCGGGTTGCAGGGAGCCGCTGGATGCTGGCGGCTCGAGACCGTTTTGTTTGGAAGTCCATGCAAGAGGCCTATGTCCAGCAGTGGACGTCCATCGGCTGACAATGATGATGATGATGAATTAAACCTGCAGGGTAATTCACTAACTTTGACACATGTTTGTTGACACATACGAAATTGAGATTATATACTAACAAATGTCATCCTGTGGCTATTGATAAACATATGGATATCATACAATAGGTAGATAACTTGTTACAGCAGGCCTTGTCCCAATAGACATACAAACTAATATAAGAACGCGCGCAATTCTTCTTGGACAAAGAATTGAGTTCATATGAACAGGGAGAAAAATCCCTGACGGAATGGGAAACAGAATGGTCCGCGTTTGGGAAACTTAACATCAGGTGGAATCGCAGTCAAGGGCTAACTTGTCATAAAAAAAATAAACCTACATAGAGTTCGTTTCATGTAAAATGGTGCGGCTGACAGTTCGTTTCACTCTTGAATGTTTGCCGCGATTCACGATAATAGTACGTATTATGAACGTCATACAGGCAACTGTCACCGTACCCATACCCATGCCACTTAAAAACACTAACCATCAACCAACGAGATAGTTAGATATTTTTATTTATTAGCACCTCTTTTGTGTTCATTATCTTTGTTATGATTTAAAAAAAACTACGCAACTTTACAATTACTTAATAAATATTCGCTCAACCGTATTCAGGATCCCAAGACATAATGTATTAATGACAGCACAATGATATTTATGGCATCATCATGACAAGATTTAATAGAATACGCAAGTTATGACACACGGGCGCGTAAGGCATGCAATGCGTGATTAGTTTTTGACGTAAATATTAAACTAACGTGAGTTAGTAGGCCGACATGTTAAAATTAGTATTCGAAGGTTATTAATAGTTATTATTTCAGTGAAACCTCGTTAATAAAACGTAATGCTGATTGCAAATGATGGTTACTCGAAGGGCTACAACGTAATGCTGATTGCAATAGAGCTAACATTAAGAGCTACTTTAGAACTACAATTTGATTGTGCCGAGAAAATATATATAAACAAGTAACGTTCCTTTTCCGTTTTCTTTTTTTTTTGGCTTAATTACTTGGGTTTTGAGGACCTGGACGCTTAACATGTTACCTCTCACAGTAACTATGTAGGTACGGGTATAGGTGACTTAGAGACGCCATACTTATCAATGATACGAGTAGGAGAATGAGGAATCAAATTTACAGCTTTTATATATTGTGATAATCTGGCCATCACCACAGAAAACATATGCCATCACCGTCAACCATAACATCAATCATCAATACTTAATACTTCTAAATAAAATTGAAGTGTAGGTATGTCTGTGATTTCAAAATAAATGTGTTTCTCAAGTGTTTATAGCTATTTACATTTAACTACGCCGTGATAGCCCAATGTATATGACCTATGGCTGCCGATTCCGGAGAGTGTGGGTTTGAATCCGGTTCGGGGCATGCACCTCCAACTTCTCAGTTGTGTGTATTTTTTAAGAAATTAAATATCCCGTGGTCTCAAACGGTGAAGGAAAACATCGCGAGGAAACCTGCATACCAGAGAATTTTCTTAATTATCTGCGTGTTTGAAGTCTGCCAATCCGCATTGGGTCAGCGTGGTGGACTAATGCCTAACCCCTCCTCTGAGAGGAGATTCCAGATCAGCAGTGAGCCGAATGTGAGTTGATAACGAACTAAAACACAAATTAACAACCTTTTTACTCGACTACGGCGAATCCAAAAGGACGGATAGTGGTCAAGGTAGAGACGTGGTCGGCACCTACTATATGCTTTCTGTGATATTGCCTGGAACACCTCTGTTAAACCTGGGCGGTATATGACTGCAACCACGGCTCAACCTTGGCTACTTTTGCACTACCAATGCATTTCTCGATTTGCGCCCACCGGTACCGACTGCATTTCTCGACTTGTTTCGTCCTTTTTCGACTCTTTTTCAATGTAGTCGGATTATAGTTTTTAACCTTTATTTTTTATTAATAAAATTTTGGTCTGACTGCATACGAGTTAGCTCTGCGAGTATACTTTGTACAAATATTCCAAAGAGGTAAAGTTTGTGGTATTGTAGAAGGTATCTATAATCTACTAAATCGTTTTTAAACATTCTTTTACCGCTAAAAAGCCACGTTATTTGTGAATATCATAGGCTATATTTTATCCCCCATATTCTCACGGGAACTAGAACTACGCGGGTGAAACCGCGTGGCGTCGGCTAATCGTTAAAATTGAATAAAATGCCACCTCACAACATTTATTCCACTATTTTACTTTACACCGGAGTTGACAACGAAATAAATAAAAAACTATAAGCGTAAACATATTGATGTATTTTAAGTGTCCCCTTCAGAATATGTAAGTGATTCTACGGGAGCGTGTAGCTCTGTCATTGTATGCAAAGTCCGTTTCACTGAGTACCTCGTACCTAGCAGGTGACGAGGGTGTCTCTAAAATGTAGGTGCTTGTCACAGTACATAAGTTACTATCAATATCATGTCATGCTAACTCAAAAAATAGGGATGTTTTAATGGTAACTAATCTATGGCTCGTTGGGAAAATGGAATACGAGGTCCTTCATCATTAACCCATATTCGGCTCACTGCTGAGCTAGAGTCTCTCAGAATGAGATGGGTTAGGCCAATAGTCCACCACGCTGGCTCAATGCGGATTGGCAAACTTTACACACGCAGATAATTAAGAAAATTCTCAGGTATGCAGGTTTCCTCACTATGTTTTTCCTTCACCATTTGAGACACGTGATATTTAATTTCTTAAAATGCACACAACTGAAAAGTTGGAGGTGCATGCCCCGGACTGGATTCGAACCTACACCCTCCGGAATCAGAGGCTATCACGGCTCGGCTCTATTTACGAAGGCTGAAAGCTTATCAGCCTCTACTTCTACCATAGGTCATCACCATCATAATCATATCAGCCGATATACTGCAGGATATAAACCTTTTGTAGGGAATTCCAAACATCAAGATCCCAAGCCGCCTGCACCTAGCGAATCCCTTCGACTCACCTGATGTCGTCAGTCCACCTGGTTTAAGGGTCCACCAACATTGCGCTTGTTATGACCCCTGTAGTCCAGTAGGTTGCAACGACAGCAATGACCAGTGCCCTGCTCTCATCTAACCTTGGACGGCAGAATGTGCTTGTTCAGGGCCCTACATACTCCGTTGCGATGGATTCACGTAGCGAATTACGTAGTTAATTACGCAAATGATTATAATTATAAAAGAAGAGGACACGCGATGGAAGGCGCTCTTTGATCAATCTCCGATCGAGTGGGACATCTGGTTAGGATTAGGCTCTCTATATTTCGATCGCCGAAATTAGAGTTTTCTAGTTGTTATAAGTTTTATTTGTAATAATTTAATTAAAATTAGATTAAAGTTGCGATTGCATTCTCAACCCTCTAGCTGCCCCAAAACGTAAGACGCTTTCTATCGCAGCTTACGCTACGTCTATCGACTCTTCGAATTACATAGTTAAGATATTACATTAAACACGCTATGACAATTTACATTCATCTTGTAAATTCTATCGTTTCTTTGAATGTAATGAATAGACTGACGCCAGGCGAGTGGATTTCAATGTAAACATAAATCTCGTAACTCCATACAAGCTGTTTTCTTTACTTGCAGGTCATATTTTATTCATTAATATTATATTGTGGAGAATAAAAAGTGTGTATAATTTGCTAGCATTGTGACGAAACAATGCAGTTACACTTATTATTTGCTAATGGCGCTTGATTAATATTGATTTATAATTTTATTTCTTTTGAAAACTGGAAGCCGATGAACCCTACAATTTAATACAATTATATTTATTACCCGCAAATTCGTCCACGCCAAATTTAGTTCTTTGCAAATCTGACGGAAACCACTTTGGACTTTTCCGAGATAAAAAGTAGCCTTTATGTTCCTGTCTCTTCCAGTGATAGTCCAATTAAAATCAATCCAGCCGTTTCAAAGATTAGCCCAGACAAACAGACAGACATGTTTTGGTACATAACTTTAAGCATCTTGAGGAAACAGTTACTTTGAAATCACAGATAGACGTTTCATTTTATTTATATCTATTTAATTTGCCTTAATTGGTTCACAGATGTATTTGGCACGAAGATTCTCTTTCTAAAATCGCAAACGCTTCGAATTTTATAGATAGGTTACATGACCAAGTTATAGATTGTATCTGTCATTTCTGTACATTATTTTAGTTTTCGTAGCGTTAGCATTTGCTTACATTGTGTTTAATTCAAATTATATTCAATTCTTTACGGATTTACTAGTATCTATATTTCTTGTTTATTTTCCATAATGTTTGGCTATAACACAGCTAATGGTTGTTGATGCAGGCTGCGGTGAAACGCGGCTTCGTCATGTTTTGAAGACACCACATTGAACTAAACGTAAAGCTGAAAAAATGTATTTTTAAGATGACGTTATGTTGTTTTAAAATTGCATAAATTCCATAGATCCCATCTGAGAAATGTGAAATGAGGATTCAGAATTCAAGGCGGACTAGAATCCAAGGTTAGATTTGTAGTGGTGTACCCTGATTCAATAGATGTACAACAAGTTACAACCGATGCGATTATGGATTAGACAACCGAAAACATGAGAAAGAAGGTCCCATACTGATTAAATCAACAGCCAAGGGCAGAGCCAAACAAAGAACCAAACAAGTATGATAATATCCATCTAAACAAACGGCTTTTACCTCACTTCCTCGTCAACACTAGTTCAAGGTTCTCGAACAATGAGCTCTTATTACAGATGCGTAGCAGTCCCAGCTACCGTCCATCAATGCAGGCAGATGTATGACAACGTCTCTATTGAGGCCGTTTCATATTTATGCACGTCAACGCGTCAATAATAAACGGGTTGGAATATGCAATGGTAAACAGTATAGACTAAGAGCTCGTAAACCCAAGACCTTAGTCATTCAATAAAAGCTGAAAGTTTGTCAGCTCATGCTCCTACCATAAGTAAGTACTGTACCTAGTTATTGAGTTTGGACTGTTTTAAGGATCCAGACCCTCAACCGTTTAAGTATAAAGTGTAATTTTTTCATGTTTTCTTCGGCATACTATGAGAAATTATATTCCCAGTTGCAGTAATTTAGCTTCACGACAACCCTTCGAAAAACACTATTTAATTTGAAACTTCAAGGGTCTAGCGAAGGGTCATGAAGTCAAGTGCCTGGCAAATGGGGATATTATTTCTCCTATTATGCCGATAAAAATATTCAAAATTATACTTTATACTTAGACTGTTGAGAGTCCCTAAAACCTGCTACCTTCCAAAGCCACCATGGTTCAAACTCCATAATTGGCTACCATATTTACTTATGGTAGGAACATGAGCTGACAAACTTCCAGCTTTTATAAATGACGAAGGTCTGGGGTTCACTGGCTCTCCGTCTAGTACGAACAGCGGTCAGATGGGTTTGTCGCGCAGCGCTCTGGGCGCGGCAGACTCGTTCATCTGTCAATGCGCTGAATGTCATTATCAGTATCACAATGCTTCGGACGTTAAGGATTCTGTAATGTACATAAAGTAGAGCATTATACGACCGCGTTCTAGTATCAAGTCTTTCACTGAAAAAACAATATTTATATTCTTTGTTATTTTGAAGCGCTGTATTAACATCGAATGTACGCTCTTCTGGTATCAAACAGTTTCTATCTATACGGTTTGCTCTATGAAGAGGTTTTTATACACAAAATACGTTACATCATCGTGGTCACATTGATCTGCAATACGATCTTCTTGGCCATCGCAATATCTACATATCCATCACATACACTACGATGAACAGGCTTCATGATAATATGACGCATGGCTTTCATGCGGCCAGGAATATTCTTTAGAAGCGACATCATGGACTTCAATTATAACACAAAATGGCTTTGGAATATCTGGTCTCCATTTGCTAAGCATGCATGTTGGTGGTGCCATGTGCAACACATTCGCGCGTCTCGGTCATGGCTAGTAGCGTGTATACGGCCAGAAATACTGACTCATTGCATTAAAACTATGGCTAAGAAACGAATAATTCCTGATCTACTCGTACCAGTAACATACACTTATTTAACGTCGATGTGTAATATCCTCATGTTTATGGCATGCACAGAGATTATCACGTCAGTGGCATCGTGCACGATACACTCGCGCGTTTCAGGCATGTCTAGCGCCTAGCCACGTGCTTTTGGCCAGGAATACTGACTCATTGCATTAAAACGATGGCTAAAATACGAAATATTCTTGATCTACCAGTAAAGATATACTTACTTAACATCGATGTGTAATATCTTCATGTCCATCGCATGCACGGTGGTGAAGACATTGGTAGCGCCATGCACGACGCACTCTCGTGTCTCGGGCATGGCTAGCGGCGTGCATGCGGCCAGGAATACTGGCTCGTTGCGGCTGCAAAGCGGCAAATATGACACGTAGTGACCTCGGACTAGCACCACCTGGGGAATACAGTTTTATGTTAATTAAGATTACATCATCGTTCGTTATCAACCCATATACGGCTCACTGCTGAGCTCGAGTCTCCTCTCAGAATGAGAGGGTTTAGGCCAATAGTCCACCACGCTGGCCCAATGCGGATTAGCAGACTTCACACACGCAGAGAATTAAGAAATTCTCTGGTATGCAGGTTTCCTCACGATGTTTCCCTTCACCGATTGAGACACGTGATATTTAATTTCTTAAAATGCACACAACTGAAAAGTTGGAGGTGCATGACCCGGACCGGATTCGAACCCACACCCTCCGAAATCGGAGGCAGAGGTCACTGGGCTATCACGGCACGGTATCAGATTACATCATGATGGGTGCTATTTATCAGCCTCGTAAGAATGAAATGCCTTATTAGAATGAGAGCATGGACAGGGCTCGGTTCGGAGTATCTTAACATGATCAAATCAGAAGCGAGGAGATTCTTAATATAATCAACGTTAGTTGAATTAGCTCAATGAGTCGCAAAGTTAAAGTGTTAATAAGCGGGTCACGTAGTTTACAGAGTCGATGGATGTTCGGGTCGTAAGATAATGTCTTTCGACCCGAACATCCATCGACCGAACCGACATCGAAGGGCAACCTAGGTGGTGTGCCATCATTAAGCGTCTGGATCCAGGTGGACCAGGACGTACATATGTTTTCTGTGCCGTGGACCGTGATGTTCGAAGGTCCTACCTTCGAACATCACGGTCCACGGCACGAAAGGTCTAAGTGATGTTAAAGGTGAAATCTTCTGTAAATAATAATATATCAAGCCTATCTTTATAACCGATGCTTGGGTTAGGTTTAGAAGTTTTTATACTGTACTGTACCTACCCCTGAAGTTATAAAGCTACTATCTCATATTACCTTAGCATCAGGCGAGATCGTACCTACGTACACTTTTTTAAAAAAAATATTTGCCATATCTTTTAAATATGACCGATATTCTCGTTCCCTCCATCTAGTTCGGAAAGACTGTGTTAGGAGTAGGTACAACAATAGTCTAGCAGTCGGGGATCGAACCACCGCCTCTCGGTGATGAGTCCCATTACCACTGAGCTATTGAGGATCAAGGTTTATTCGATCAAGTCCCCTAACTAGTTGCATATTAACAATTGCATGCATTGTCGTACTGGAACACTAAACCGCTTAGGAGCCACAATAGCTCAACGGTAAGAGCGGTCGGACTCATCATCGAGGAGTGGTGGTTCGATCCCTGCCACTTTGGTCTTTTGTCGTACCCAGTAGCGTGCACAGGGTTTTTAACTAGGGTATGCACTATAGGTACAAAGAGGAAAATTAAGTTTACAATACAGGTTCGTAATGAGTTTTTAAGGTAGGCAGGGCATTTTTTGCTTCTATGGTGTACACGCCACTCATACCCACTATTAATACAGTCTTTCCCGACTAGTTGGAGGGAAATGGGAATATTGGTCATATTTAAAAAGATATGGCAAATATTCTTTAAAAAAAAATGACTCCGGCTTGGAATCGAATCCAACACGTTATAAATCAGCGCTCACAACACGTCGTCAAGAGGATTACCGTCCCATGTAATCTAAGCCATCAAAAGTGTACATTGAAGTGTCAAAAACCTTTCAAATCACAACAATGTCATGACGGATACTAAAAGGCATTTGTAATGCCGCACAATAATTGGAACAGAAGAAAAAGAACGGAATACGGAACGGAACTATGTACTTACGTATATGAAATATGGTTTCCAATATTTCTTACATAACAACCTATAAGTGAAGGTCAAGCGTCTCAAAAATCTATTTCTATTAACGTCACCGCATTGAATACTAGTTAAGGTGACACTCAAACGTAATAGTTCAGGATAGTTTTGTAAAGTCTGTTTATAGCTATATGGTTGAGGGATAGAACACAATATCCATTTTCAAATATCCACATTGGTGCTATTACCGTCCGCTGGACTATTGTCGTAACTATTTTTTTTTGTATAAGCAAGCGCTTAGCTACAATCACGCATGATGATCGTATGCGGTGATGCAGCCTATGGTGGAATGCGCTTGCCTTGAAGATGCCTATTCACTCTTGACTTGAAGATATTGTAGGTGGTGGGGAAAACGGAGGCTTTCTTTTTAAAAAAAAGGCAAACTTAAACGCAAGGTAATGATAATAACGAATACAATGATGATTTTAAAAGTGCAACTATTGTTGAGTTTACTGGCGCTCTTCTCAGCGGAACCTGGCGTGAGTGCTGGTGATAACCAAAATTTACGTTACAAAAGTAAAAGAGTTTTGAATTTTTTGTAACAAAACTGTCTTCAAGAAATTATATTATGTAAATTACTTGACTTTGTCAAAATAGTCTTGTTGAGTGTTCTACGGACCTATGAATGTATGTTACACTATTCGATTTATAACAAACATCAAACTTGAACAGTTGTCCCGAATTTGGTTCCTAAAAGATGGTTCTCACCTCTGACCGCTTCGTTTCAAAGGCTGTAGGCGTGGCGCTTTGACATTCTTTAGAGTTTTAACAACAATAGATAGATAAGAGCGGATCGACACAATAGTTCACAGTTCAACCGCTCACTGTAAGTCTTCGAATCGGCGATATGGCCTTGGTATACATTTTATTACCCATATTAAACGCGCTTGTATTCCATTGCACAACCCGACGATCAATTGCGAGCAATAAAACTTAAAGATTGCATTAATAATGTAATAGAGAACTGTGCTTAATGATTATCGTAAAACGGATAGATCGCTACAATTAGAGATTAGACTATTTTCAAGGCATCGAATCTACGGACATTTACGAGATTTAGTTATGTCTGCGACTAATTTTATTGGGTAGAAACGATACATTGTGCACTTTTCACAAGGTTTTAGGTGCTACGGTTAGGTTAGGTCATTATCAGACGTTTTAAAGGCTCTGTAAGGTCAGGTCTCATGTTAAGAATGAAGAACAGGACCGATGATTTAACGTGCTCTCCAAGGCAAAGGGTGCAATTAACATCAACTGAGAATTTCTTGAAAATAAGTAAACAGTTAGGTTTTTGTTAGTCTTCTTATCGTTTGTTTTATAGTCCCTTGGTCTTTTGTGAAACAAGTGAATTCAAAAATATAGTGCACTGTGCGTTTTTACTGTATATGTACCTAGTTAAATTTATTTTCTGTAAGTTTAGTATTAATAATATAATATAAAAAAAGAACTAAACAAATAATTAAACCTGGGCTCTCTCTTATGTCAAATAGGTACAGCATTTTTCAAATATTAGTATTTGAAGAACTGTATTCGTCATTGTACTTTAGTCTTTAGTACACGTTAACATCAGAATTGCGTATTTCACATCTATTTCCTTTTTGTATTATTGTTATATCACCGGAAACTATTCAGTTATAATGTGATAATGATGCTATATAATTGAAAAAATAAATGTAAGTATTTTGTGATTAAAAGTATCACCGTAGTTACAGTTTGCTATGTAATCGTTCGATAAATGCGTTTAGCATACCACTTTATAACTAGATAAGAACACTGCCATCAATTTTACAACAAGAACTCAATTCAAACAGACATACCTACAATAATTACAACAATTAACACCCAAATCTAATCTCAAACGAGATTTATTCATCGATTCCCGCGAAGATAAAGTCCGTGAAACGCAACGTTGCGTCAACATGTCCCCGCCCACGAAAACGGACTGTAATGAGCCTATAATCTGATATGAAACATTGAAATATCGGATCAAATAACATAACGCCCAGGCTTCGAGTGAGACATTGGCATAAAGTCGTTTATAGGCTTATGGAAATAAATATGTTTTACATAAACTCAATGTTAGAATCAACGCCTAGGTGATTTTGTAGATCGCTTATAATGCCGCTAATATTGGGCTTGAGTATGATGTTGTTTTTCAACCTTTTTTTTTTAATAATACGAAATAATACCGACAAAGACGTACCGCCAAGCGATTTAGCGTTTACGATGTCGTGTAGAAACCGAAAAGGAGTGTGGATTTTCATCTTCCTCCTAACAAGTAAGCCCGCTTCCATCTTAGACTGCATCATCACTTACCATCAGGTGAGATTGTAGTCAAGGGGTAACTTGTAAAAGAATAAAAAAAAAAAGATTTCCTAAGGTGGACTGGTAATGAAAGCAGAGACTGAAATTTTTCTATTCTGAAATTTTATTAGAATAGTCCGCCAAGCGTATTTCTGCCGCCAAGGAGTATTTAGAAAACACACACTCTACAATACATCAGTGCTCCGGCACAGTAATCTGGTTCCGTTCTGAAGGGCATGTTGGACGTAATTTCAAACACTTATGGGTTATGAGACCTACGTTCAAGATTGACCATTTATCGGTATTTTGTAAGAAGGAATTTTGTGTGTGTTGCTTTGTCCGAAGGTTTATCGTTTAGCATCATTCTCTTTCTTTTCGTCAGCTGGACAATCTGCTAGATCCGTCATTTACTGCTTAATTATAATAAAACTCTCAGTCATTTACTCCTATAAGAGGTCTTCCTATTATGTACCATATTTTGGCATTTTGGCTAGTAGTTCGTCATTGTGCGCCAAATGCGGGTTGGCGGGCTCAGGATGATCATGCCAAACTCCTTTGTGATAACTATTAGTTGTATATACTACTGCATGCATCAGAGGCAGAGAGAAGCTCTTGATTACAAAAGTCATCTTGATTACATATAAGGAAAATACACACATATCAAGAATTTGCAGCATTAAATACTTTTCAAAGGATTTCACATTCAGCTTATCGCCCACACATCTTAATCAGTCAATCTCATAACAACGGCCTGGCGACGGGCGACGGGCCGATCAATCGTGACTTATTATCTTATGAGTCCGAATGGAATCAATCGGTAAAGTCCACTCGGAGGTGAACAACGGTCCACTTTCTACTTCGATACAGTTGTCGTGACTCCCCGCGACCCGGTCACGGACATTTGAATTATTTTGATCCTTGCTGAATATGTTTAAAAATAGCCGTTGAAAGTTGTGTTAATTATGCATTTGGTTCACTTGACTTGATCTTAATCCTTTAATAGTGTAAATAACCCTTTTAATTGATTTGGTCGTACCCTTAAAACTCAAAATCTAACCTAAAAGGAACCGTGAATTTGAAACCGTCTCTTAAAATGCATCAACACTAAATTTAAAATACCTACATATTTTGAGTCTCTTAACTCTATTATTGTCACTCCACCTACTATGTACAACCTCTAGATAGAGAGTTTCTGTTGGTAAGAATTCAGCATTAGTTTTGTATCATATAAGTGGATATTCCACTTATATGATACAAAAATAGATATGACGGACAGAAACAAAGATAACTCTGACGACGTAAACCGTGCCATGTCGCATGTGTCGCATTGGTTCACTGCAAATAATCTACTTTTAAATGACAAGAAAACTAAATGTATTGAGTTTTCATTGCCAAATGTAATAAAATTAGAAAAGTCTATAATGATCGATGGTGAAACACTGGAAATGGAGAGTTCCACAGTTTTCCTGGGAGTGACCTTGGATTGTAAACTTCAGTGGGGTGCTCATATAGAAAAACTGTCTGGTAAACTCAGCTCAGCGGCATTTGCAGTGAGAAAAATAAGACAGTTCACTGATGTTGATACAGCTAGGCTAGTTTATTTTGCGTACTTTCACAGCGTAATGTCTTACGGTATTTTATTGTGGGGCAAGGCTGCCGATATACAATCTATATTTGTACTTCAAAAAAGAGCAATTCGAGCAATATATCAATTAAAATCACGCGAGTCCCTTCGTCAAAAGTTTAAAGAAATAGGTATACTAACAGTAGCCTGTCAATATATATATAACAGTATAGTCTATGTAAGACAAAATATTAATTTGTACAAACGAAAAGGAGATTTAAACCCACGTCTTACACACTTAGACACGGGCATAAGTTAGTTATTTCTGCATATCGTCTCCAAAGAGTAAAAAAATCTTTTGTAGGTTTGGGTGTACTCTTCTATAACAAGATCCCTAAGACTGTGATGGACCTGCCAATGCATAGCTTTAAGCAATGTGTTAAAAAACATTTACTTAGTCGAGGTTACTACAACATTGATGAGTTCCTTAAAGATAAAAGCGCTTGGAGGCCATTGGATCAGCTTCCACCTTCACACAGGAAATAAAACTATAAGAAATTGTAATTGTTATCAATTGTAAATTATAATACTGTATGACTTTTTCAAAAGAGCAACTGTTGAGTTTCTTGCCGGTATCTTCTCAGCAGAACCTGCCTTCCGAACCGGTGGTAGAATCTTTACAAATAGTCAACTGACGTGTCAAAAGTGCTTGTAAACTGAGCCTACTTGAAATAAATGAATTTTGATTTTGATTTTCCAGAATCAACATTGTCGTGGCTTACCAGTTTCTTACTTAGTCAGTGATGTCTTAAAGTGGTAGCTTTGAATAGTTTTCAATCATTTTAAATAATAAAAAAAAATGTATTAAGCTATTATCATTATGTGTAAAATACATTTGAAAGCCAGAAAAAAGTTAGAGGTAGAAATATTCTTTAGTAACGTAAAAACTTATGTCTTTAAAGAATATATTGGAATTTTAATGTTTCTACGCCTAGATATTGAATAAGTTGTAAACTTCTAAATAGGTACATTAGAGGTCTATACTGATATTCTTTTTGCCGATATTATCTATCTCATAGAAACGCAACGATGGAAATTTAGGTAAATGATTAAACCTTCACCCCTAATTGGCAACTAAATCGCTGTAAACACTTTAAAGAGCTTTATATCCCCAGCCTATCTGTCATATCTTTACGCCACAGCAATAACTTGGCTTTGACTGTAATCAACATAAACACGGTTCTTGATCACTCTAGATGCACATTAAACTGTTTAAAATATGAAGATTTACTCTGGAATGATTTTATTATTCAGTTATTGTGGTGCTTTGCCGTTTATAGGGTCTTTAATGTTATCCTATCTAGTGAAAGGCGTTGGGTTTTGTGCCTTGGTGTGATAATTTTGATTTTATGACTCGGTTGTTAGTATTTTGTTACTAGGGTTTTACGATTTCAATCGAATTGTTGTTAAGTGTATTTGCTATCATTGTGATATAGGAAACTGTTTTGATGTCAAGAATAAAAAAAATTAATCTTGCATAATTGTTTTCAAAATAAACATATCTATTACATAGATACGTCTGAAACTATTTCATTTAATTTCATATATTCGCTTTCTTGTTACCTAGATTGTACCTTCTGAAGCTGAAATGACAAAAATCGATGCAGCTTTGCAGATTGTTTGATCTACATCTGTATAGTTTATGGATTATTATAGGTTTTTTAACTAGCAAGATAGAAAACTATATTTATCTGCATTAGGTACAGAAAGTAGGAATTATTTTAGTATGGTATTAGCGTTTAATATTTTTTACGACTGATCCTAAAATTGGGCCTACAGGTTACAAACTAAAATACCATCTAATTGTACTTGATACAATTACCAAAAATTTTATATAATACATAGCTTTATTAAAATCGTGTTTTTGGTCCAATTGTAATAAAAATCGATATATAAATCACATAACTACGAGTAATCCTAGTAATCGAATCCTACAGTAAAATAGCTCCCAATATTACCTATCACCGTTAAAAAGGATTTAGTGAAATAATAATCACACGACTATGTCCAACTTTTTTGATAATGCAATCTACGACAGAAGCGGGATAAATTGTTCGGAGGAAGTTGAAAATCCACACCCCTTTCAGTTTCTAAACGACATAGTACCGGAACCGTAAATCGCTTGGCGGTACGCCTTTGCCAGTAGGGTGGTACCCGGTGCTACCTAAGTAGCCACGACCGAAGCCTCCTGCCAGCCAGACCTGGACCAATTAAGAAAACTTCAATCTACCCAGCCGTGGATCTCCGTCATGTAAATCCGACGTGCATACCACTGCGCCACGGAGGTACAAAAAAAGAAGTCCGTTAGAAAGGATTAGTAAAAAAAAGGTTGTAAGCGCAGAGACGAGAGGTGTGTCCTGACGTAATGTTTCGTGACCGAGGAGTCTGCGCGTGACTGTTCTGACCGGACTTTTTGAACTGAAACCACTTTGCTGTTAGCCGTATATTATGTTAAAAATATTGTTTTGATAATGACCTCAATCGATCAGAGATATCATTTGTAAAGTGATATTTTGCGAGTATTATTTATGAACTTACTAGCGGACGCCTGCGACTTCGTCCGCGTGGAATTTCCTTTTTCATAAATCCCTCGGGATCCATGGATTTTTTCGGGATAAAAATGTATGCTATGTGTCAATCCAGACTATAGTCTATCTCTACTTTAAATTTCAGGCGATTCGGTTCAGTAGCCGAGGCGTGATAGAGTAATAGACACTCATACCATCAATCATAAAGTTTTCGTAAATCTCGTAAATCCAAGGATTTTTTCGGGATAAAAAGTATCCTATGTGTTAATCCAGAGTAAAATCTATTTTCTTCAGCCAAATCAATTCAGTAGTTGTGGCGTTAAAGAGTAACAAACATCCAAACAAACATCCAAAGATCCATACAAACTTGTGGACGAAGTCGAAGTAATAATTTGTTGAGTTCTCTAAAACTGCGTTAGGATTTTTTGGGCCGTGATAGCCCAGTGGATATGACCTCTGCTTCCGATTG
Organism: Bicyclus anynana; assembly: GCF_947172395.1. NCBI lineage: Eukaryota > Metazoa > Arthropoda > Insecta > Lepidoptera > Nymphalidae > Bicyclus > Bicyclus anynana. The sequence goes on along the minus strand of NC_069104.1, from coordinate 5,329,019 downwards.
TGGAAGGTGTGGGTTCGAATCCGATCCGGGGCATGCACCTGCAACTATTCAGTTGTGTGCTTTTTAAGAAATTAAATATCACGTGTCTCAAACGGTGTCTCAAACGGAGGAAACCTGCATGCCAGAGAATTTTCTTAATTCTCTGCATGTGTGAAGTCTGCCAATCCGCATTGGGCCAGCGTGGTGAGCTATTGACCTAACCCCTCTCATTCTGAGAGGAGAGTCAAGCTCAGCTGTGAGCAGAATATGGGTTGTTGATAATGATGATGACAATCTGACCTGTTTCCTATCTGAGTACTAATAATACGGTAAATAAAGATTACAATTTCGAGCAAATTGCCCAATAGATTCAAATTCGCATTATGTCATGCAGTCACGCCCATGTCATACGCCGGCTGGAGGGCGTATATTTATCGCAACTTTCTAATACTTTTAAAGGATATGAACAGAACTTTGACCATGGACATTGCTTTGGAATTAAAATATCAAAGGTAGTCATATCATGAGCACAAAAGATATAAGCTGCATAAAATGTGCTTTTATTTTAATGCTGTATGATAAAACTTTCGAGTAGGTACTTGGGTTAGGTGAATACCGATTTTACGTCTATGTTGTGTCATTATTAGCCTATTTTAATGGCCTAATACAGACCTCACTCCTTATAGGAAAGAGGATGTAGATCTTAGACCCAGGTTGTCGGGTTTAGGGTGGTAATGTTAAATTAATTAGACAATAAGATGTTAATGATAAAGGTATATTCTATCAATCTGTTGTAGTCTTTTTGGTTAACCAACTTTCTGTAATAATATATATGAAAAAGTATTTGTTATTTGATGGCAATTTCGAAATATTTGTCCGTATAATTGCTTTAGTGGTTGCTTTTTTTCTTCTAAGAAATACTCGTAGGAAGTAGGTGCCTCAGAGAACTTATTAAGTCGGTTGTCGGTCCAAGTTATCATTGTTTTCTAATAGTGACCGTTACAAGATTTTACAACCACATTTCATGAGCCTAAATAATAATATCATGTATCTTTGGAGCAGTGTTGTGGTTTAGGCTCAATTCCCCTCTTTAACGGCCGTTTTTAATAACCTACCCAAGATTACGGATAGATAGCTATTCTCGATTATCAGTAACAGTCAAACTATTTATCTAGTCAAACTACTTGTCAGTAGGTTTATGAAAAGCAGATATGAACAGAAAAATAAATTTTCTTAACTTTAGGAAGCGGATAGATAGGTTATTGAAAAAGGCCGTAAATGAAAAGTCTGTCCCAATGGATAAATAGGCTCAATTTTGAGGGCCCAAATTTTTTTTTTGTAACGGCAAACACACCGGGATGTAATGATTGTGTAATAGTTGTCTGGTTGTTATCACTTGGTATAGTCGTGACGTGATGACGTCACATGATGGCTGCCCGCGCGTGCGCGCTGTGCCCGAATTCACACCGGCTACACGACTTCATGCGTTTCGTTTTTTATCCCTTGGGGCATTGCCATCGTTATTATTTTATTATTATTTGGTAGTTTATTATTTTTTTCTTATTCTTTACTAGCGGACGCCCGAACCTAATCCATGTAAAGTTTAGTTTTTCATAAATCCCGCGGGAAAAATGAATATGTTTCTCCTTTATGTACCAATGACAGTCCCATTTATATCGGTTTCGCGCTTCCAGTGATTAGCCCAATTAAACAAGTAGACAGACAGGCAAACATTTTAAAAAGTTTGATTGTTTTTAATGTCGTGTAAATAACTATAAGCGTTTGACAAAACATAGTTATTTTGAAAACACAGGCAGACACTTTTTTATAATTTATTAGTGAAAATATAAACCGAAATTAAAATGAAATTTCTATTTAATATTTTCTCTATTTAATCATAAAAATCTGTTCAGTGTCTAAGCCTTGTAAAGTTAACAGACAGACAGACATATAGGCTTTTTTCGCAAATATATGTTAGTATAGATGGAGCTGAAGAAAAACAAAACACACATCCATAATACCACAATTATTCAGCGGCAGACAAGACAAAAGGAGCAAAACAAGATTGACAAAGCGAAAAATAAGGCCACTAAATCACACAAGCCAACACGTCTCTTCTACCGTCCACAGTCCACAATACCTCGTCCTGTATACAGTATGCAAATAATACATCTTAATATAGAGTGCGGTAGCTCAAGAATTAGTCTTTACAATTAGTTTAATTTACCATAGATCATGTACCAATTTTGAGCCCAATTTCATTCCTTTTATTTATATTTTCGCAACAAATGATAAAAGACTAACAGTCAAACTTACATATATATAATATATTGCAAATCTAACATATTATATTTTTATAGATGGAGCTAAAGAAAACCAAAACACACATCCATAATACCACAATTATTCAGCCAAGCGGCAGTCAAGACAAAAGGAGCAAAACAAGATTGACAAAGCGAAAAATAAGACCACTAAATCACACAAGCCAACACGTCTCTTCTACCGTCCACAGTCCACAATACCTCGTCCTGTATACAGTTTACAAATAATACATCTTAATATAGAGTGCGGTAGCTCAAGAACTAGTCATTAAAATTGGTTTAATTTACCATAGTTCGTGTACCAATTTTGGACCCTATTTCATCCCTTTTATTTATATTTTCGTAACAAAAGATAAGAGACAAACAGACAGACTTACACACATATAATATATTGCAAATATAACATAATATATTATTATAGATGGAGCTAAAGAAAACCAAAACACACATCCATAATACCACAATTATTCAGCCAAGCGGCAGACAAGACAAAAGGAGCAAAACAAGATTGACAAAGCGAAAAATAAGGCCACTAAATCACACAAGCCAACACGTCTCTTCTACCATCCACAGTCCACAATACCTCGTCCTGTATACAGTATGCAAATAATACATCTTAATATAGAGTGCGGTAGCTCAAGAATTAGTCTTTACAATTAGTTTAATTTACCATAGATCATGTACCAATTTTGAGCCCAATTTCATTCCTTTTATTTATATTTTCGCAACAAATGATAAAAGACTAACAGACAGACTTACATATAGATTTGCATTTAAAACATATATAATATTGCATATATAACATAATATACTATTATAGATGGAGCTAAAGAAAACCAAAACACACATCCATAATACCACAATTATTCAGCCAAGCGGCAGACAAGACAAAAAGAGCAAAACAAGATTGACAAAGCGAAAAATAAGGCCACTAAATCACACAAGCCAACACGTCTCTTCTACCGTCCACAGTCCACAATACCTCGTCCTGTATACAGTATGCAAATAATATATCTTAATGTAGAGTGCGGTAGGAAAGTTTAGTCATAAAAATCAGTTTAATTTACCATCTCTTCTTCTTCTTTCTTCTGGGCCGTTTCCGCACTTAGCCATTTGATTGGCCGTTGTGCGTGTTAATTTACCATAATTCATGTACCAATTTTCATATTGAGTTTAGAGCCCTATTATATCCATTTTTTTACTACACAAAGTATCTAAGTATGACACTAAGGCAACCGACAGATAGATAAACAGAAAGACAGGCAGACTAATTTCGCTTTTATAATATATTACAAATATAACTATAAATGGAACTGAAGAAAACCAAAACACACATCCATAATACCACAATTATTCAGCCAAGCGGCAGACAAGACAAAAGGAGCAAAACAAGATTGACAAAGCGAAAAATAAGGCCACTAAATCACACAAGCCAACACGTCTCTTCTACCGTCCACAGTCCACAATACCTCGTCCTGTATACAGTATGCAAATAATACATCTTAATATAGAGTGCGGTAGCTCAAGAATTAGTCTTTACAATTAGTTTAATTTACCATAGATCATGTACCAATTTTGAGCCCCATTTCATTCCTTTTGTTCTTATTTTCGCAACAAATGATAAAAGAAAAAGAGACAGACTTACATATATATAATATATTGCAAATATAACATAATATATTATTATAGATGGAGCTAAAGAAAACCAAAACACACATCCATAATACCGCAATTATTCAGCCAAGCGGCAGACAAGACAAAAGGAGCAAAACAAGATTGACAAAGCGAAAAATAAGGCCACTAAATCACACAAGCCAACACGTCTCTTCTACCGTCCACAGTCCACAATACCTCGTCCTGTATACAGTATGCAAATAATACATCTTAATATAGAGTGCGGTGGCTCAAGAACTAGTCATTAAAATTAGTTTAATTTACCATAGTTCACGTACCAATTTTGGGCCCCATTTCATTCCTTTTGGTCTTATTTTCGCAACAAATGATAAAAGAAAAAGAGACAGACTTACATATATATAATATATTGCAAATATAACATAATATATTATTATAGATGGAGCTAAAGAAAACCAAAACACACATCCATAATACCACAATTATTCAGCCAAGCGGCAGACAAGACAAAAGGAGCAAAACAAGATTGACAAAGCGAAAAATAAGGCCACTAAATCACACAAGCCAACACGTCTCTTCTACCGTCCACAGTCCACAATACCTCGTCCTGTATACAGTATGCAAATAATACATCTTAATATAGAGTGCGGTGGCTCAAGAACTAGTCATTAAAATTAGTTTAATTTACCATAGTTCACGTACCAATTTTGGGCCCCATTTCATTCCTTTTGGTCTTATTTTCGCAACAAATGATAAAAGAAAAAGAGACAGACTTACATATATATAATATATTGCAAATATAACATAATATATTATTATAGATGGAGCTAAAGAAAACCAAAACACACATCCATAATACCACAATTATTCAGCCAAGCGGCAGACAAGACAAAAGGAGCAAAACAAGATTGACAAAGCGAAAAATAAGGCCACTAAATCACACAAGCCAACACGTCTCTTCTACCGTCCACAGTCCACAATACCTCGTCCTGTATACAGTATGCAAATAATACATCTTAATATAGAGTGCGGTGGCTCGAAGTTTTGTTATTACAATCAGATGAATTTACATTTCATAAATAAATGCATCTCGGGCTGCCCTAACGACGCCTCGCTGAATGTTTTTGTATAAAATGTGCTAGTGTTTAATTTAAATAAGATGCACGCAGTGTGGTGAGTGTGAGTTTTGAGGTGATTTTTTGAATTTGTAGTAGATATAGCATGAACTTGATGAGTGATGTGGCTACCTATATATTTAAATTCACTACATTTTTGTGTCTTTTAAATTATGATTTATCTTTCTCTCTTATCATTAACTAAGCGAATGGCCTACATCGTTAGTCTAGTGGTTAACCTATATAGTTTCAGATCACAAGGCAAGTTCTGGGTTTTGGGTTACGCCATGACTATAATTATTGGATTGTAAATATAGAGGTACCTATTCATTTAAATTTAATGAGATTAACTCGAAATTGTAATTTAAAAAAAATAAGTCGTTAAACTAACTCAGTGGTTCTCAAACTTTATTGGGCTTTGACTCACTTAAGAAAAACTACATAAGTCGGGACCCAACTCTTATTCATCTTAAAAAGCATAAAATATCGGTAAAGCTCAGATTCTCTACTCTTTAGTCGCCGACGAAGTCTTAGGATTTGGGCAGATAGGCAAGGATAGTTGTAAATAACCGAGAGCCAGAACTTAATTAACTATTAACTACTATTATATGATTTTTTAAAAAGAGCAACTGTTGAGTTTCTTACCGGTTTCTTCTCAGCAGAACCTGCCTTCCGAACCAGTGATAGGATCTTTACAAATAGTCAACTGACGTGTCAAAAGTGCTTGTAAAATGAGTCTACTTGAAATAAATGATTTTTGATTTGATTTGATTTACTCGCGATTGTGTGTGAATTTCATTAACAGTAGCCGATGGCAATCCGGCTGTTAGCCTGCAGGCTAATTCACTAACTTTGACGTATGTTATTTGACATTATTATTGAGATTCAATGCAACAAATGTCATCCGGTCCCTAATGCACGAATTGACTGTCAATGGCTGACTTAATGATAACCCTTCGTGGATACAGTAGGTAGATGACATTTCTTAGTTGATTTGATATTTTTAGTAGGTTGTTAAATAAAGACCAAATCAGTAAATAGGTTAGCTGATCGGTCGGGTTATTTAATGCTTCAGGGCCCATTCAATATTCGCTTGTGACCCACTGCTGGGCCGCAACCCATACTTAGGGAACTTCTGGCTTTCTCATTACAATAATAATATTATTAAAAAAATCGCCGTTCTATACGAGTAAGTTCGAGTAATATATTGTTGTTTAGTGTTGGAAATAGTAGTCTGTGACGGATATGACGTCGCTCGATCTCGTGTTGGCTTCAGTGTGCTCGTGGCGTTGGAGCCGTCCACATCTCTTGTTGTGTAATTCTTTATGGGTTACTTGGGATAGGCGGGGAGAGTGACTTGAGTGGAAAAGGGGAGTGTTTGATATCAGTCAAAGGTACCTTTAACCCTACACACATCGTTCACAAGTACGTGACTCCACTCAAGTTCATTCTCTGCCATTCTAGGATCTTATTTTGGTTACAGTTTGATTTATTAATTAAGTTGTCCTGACAAGTGTTGTGAATCATAACCTTTGTTCGACATTAGTTTTCTTATATTTGTAATCACCTTTTGAGTCCACTAAAAATATGCAAAGTACATAACACTAAAAACGACGTTATAATGGCGGCAAATTTGGCAACTGATTGCCCATAGACATCATAGAAGCGCACAAAAGAACCTTTCCCGTACCTCAATATCACCAATTACAAACGATTTGGAATCAAATGAATTCGGCCATTGAATTGTACAGAGACATATCATTTGTGCGTGTTCTCACGGACGCCATAAAAATCTAATAATCCCAGAACCTCCGAACTAACACGTAGGTATATTAATTCAAATAATGACCGCCAATGAGCCTTCTTTCGTCATGTGGCGTATAGAAAACATCAAATACATATAATTAGAGGCATCTATAAACTGAGGTAATTGCGGCGTCTTCTTTAATTACGTTTCGGTATTGAAGGTGATGTTATGAAAGGTTTTACCAGTTTTATTAACTTATTATGTACGATAATTTAAAGATTTTGATTTTTTACAAATTATTGGATGTATAAAAAAGTGCATGTAAGTACGTCGTATCCGTAGAAGACGAAATATCATCGTAATTCATTATTAAGTTTGTATCAATTATTATTTTGTGGATAAATAAATTTGATATAGGTCAAGGACTTACATTTTATTCTATGTGACTTGAGTTTGAACTTCTATACATTTTATTTGGGTTTCTGTAAAATATCACACATGTGGTTCAAATGTTTGATAAACATATTTAGTCGTTCTATCCTTAAGTCCTCTACATAAAGTAATTTACTTTGAAATACCTACTGGACTATTCAAAAAAACTAACACAATTCCAATAGTGTTATTCATGTTTCATTTATTCATTTTAGTACATATTATACTGTTTCACATAAGCAGATTCACTATAGATCGTACAATTGGTTGGGTTAGTTAGTTCAGGTACCAATTATTAACCTTAAATTTTATACTACTATCGAAATTAATCCTTTCTAACGATACCATTACCAAATATATGCACATGAATTAACGGTTACTTATTACATGAACATCTCAACAATGATTCTGATTCCAATATAATATTTTCTTACTGAGTCTCTATGTCAATGTAAAGTGGAAACTACTGTCCAAATTCTAGCTCGCTGGCATCATATTAGGATAAGCGTTGACATAACAGTCAGTCAGTTGTCTTTTTGAATTCACTTTTTTCTAAATATGAACATATTCATTGTATGAATCATGTATGAGTATTTCCACATAAAGCATCAATATCGTCAGTACAATACTGAATAGCTTGTAATGATGAGACTGTATGATTTTTTGCTTTTATTCTCTTGACCTTGTTTATTTGTTGCCAGATTGCCACATTTTTGTAAAGATTACAATTCGACATTTTTATGTGACCCGATGAACATTTTTGAATACCGTAAATTGTAAAATGTATATGTATATCTTTTATTTAAAAAAAAAATCATATACTAAAGTTTTCCTATTTTCAGCTATTAATTTTGGATTTTTCTTCTTAAACCACCACTGCAGTAAAGTGAAGTGTATGCCATTTTTCTAATCCAGAACTTCCCGAGCTGGAGACCGACGTCTTAATGACTGGGATAATATTAGGATTATTGAGATATGATTATAGGCAACAGGATAGTGCAAAAAATTGATTTTTTATAGACTATGATGCCAGATTATAGACTACTAGCTGCCAGCGCGCGGTTTGGTTCACGTTCCCGTAGGAATACTGGAATATATATATTTTATAGCCTTCCTCGATAAATGGGTTATCTAACACTAAAAGAATTTTTGAAATCGGACCAGTAGTTCCTGAGATTAGCGCGTTCAATCAAACAAACTCTTCAGCTTTATAATATTAGTATAGATTAAATTACATAGGAGTCTACAAATAAAACTAAAGCTCCGAGAATAATTGGGAATCATGTGACTGTTTTCGAAACCTTATTTCAATAGTAACAAAAACAATTTAATTAAAGAACGTAGTTAATCTTAAATGACATAGCCAAGGTCCACATAATATGAGAGTCAAATAAAACACCACTAAAGCACTGAGAATAATCGAGAATCCAACCGTAGAATCCTGTGACCGTTTTCAATAATTTCAATAGGTAAGTACGTAATATAGTGTTTCCTGTAAATACAGATGTATGTGCATACCGTACTATTGATCGTAGAAACAAGAATGTTTTGCTCTCTGAACGATCCGGGCCGTTATTGTAATACGGAATAAGATTAGTATACTGGAACCGATAGGCGTACCGTCAGCAACGAAATGTAGAACGCTAAGATTTAACAAAATTATAAAAATTATAACAATTTTATTATACTATCACTATTTAACTGTTATCACTAGTTAACTGAATTTATAAGATTGTTTAAGTCCCTTTTTTTATTCAGACGTAAATAATTAAAAAAAAACGTATCTGCTTTAAAAGAAAAAAATATTTTTTTTTAATTAAAATATTTTTTTAAAGTTTATGAAACATACGTACGAGTCATCATCACCAACATCATCATGTCAGCCGATGGACGTCCACTGCAGGACTATAGGCTTTAGGCCTTTTGTAGAGACTTCCAAATCACATTATCACTGGCAACACGCACTATTCAATGACTTTTGTCTTCAGGCACTGAGGGATTTCGTACGTAAAGATATTGCGAAGATTCCCGAATGCGGCCCAACCGAGTTGGATTTGGCGGTTCACCTCCTTTTCGAAATTGTACTTATCTAACATAGGTAGGTACTTACGAGTATCACATGTAAAATAATAATTAAAATTAAAATTAATATTATACTATAATTATTAATAATTAAAATTGAAAATACATATATATTATATTTGGACACTCATGAATTAAACTAAAATAATAAGTTTAATATCAAATCCTTTCCACTTTACTAGAAAAACGCCAATAACTTCTGATTGGCTTATCGGTTCATCTCTTACATTTATCACGTTAGCTTTAAACAAAGGACCGTATCATAACTGGTCCAATTATGTAGAAGCTGCTTCATTTTATAAACATTATAAATGCGAGTGATTTGTTTGTTTGTTACGCTTTCATGCCGTAACTACTAAATAATTAATTAGCATAGTATTTTGCGGACACTTTGTTAAGACTTACCCTACACTTACCACCAGGTGACATTGCAGTTAAGGGCTAATTTGTAAAGAATAAAAAACAAAACCTACATAAAATTTAAACCTGTTCCCGAGGTATAGAGAAAAATGTTTACACGCGGGCGATGCCGCGGAAAATTGCTAGTATAATACATATATAAATGTGTAATCAATACTAATATTATAAAGAGATTATTGTTTGTTTGTATTTTTTGAGTTTGAACTACTGATGGTATTTGAAAAATTCTTTCATTGTTGGGAAGATACACTATCCACGGGTATTATTGTTTACGGGCTTTATCCCGTACGTAACAGGTATTAAAAACGTGGATGAAACCACGTGGCGTCTGGAAGTGTATACTATAAATATGAAAAATTAAAGTCTCAGAATTTTATATGCTGACCGTACAAGTCACATTTGAAGCAGTTGCACAAGTTTCTTTTGTCATTGTATAATGATGCCTAACGTTTCTGATGTTTTGTGTGTTGGAATGTGCTTCGATTAGACTTATGTGCCATACAGAAATGGATTATTCTCTCACTAATAACCACAGATACACTCTTCTGGCACAATGGAACACCCTTATTGCCTTGCATTAAGAGCTATTTTTGATTGCTTTCAACTTAATAAGTGTAAATATGGCAAGATTTGACTATGTGATCGATGAACTGACGGTAGTCTTTAGTTAAAACAGCTGTAATTGATGGAGAGAAACGAAAAATTTGATTGATTGCATTCCGGTGTCAGCCGTAATTTTGTTCTTGCCAATTTTTATACACAATGACTTCTATATTAAGTTGTCTATAACTTAATTAAGTTAGTTTTAAAATTTCTAGGTTATCAATCTTTACTAGGTGTTTTTTGTATTCTATAAACACTATTATGTAAATGGATACTGGCAGCTCGAGATCGTGGTATTTGGCAGTCCATACAAGAAGTCTATATCACCAAAGGCCGCTTGTATGAACACACTGGCACCCCAAAACTCTACATATTCATCATCATAATAGTCATTACCGTCCAGCCGAAGTCCTTACAAGACGCCTTTAGTGGTAGACCGTGCTATTTGGCAGTATATACAAGAGAATTTACTGCCAAATATCACGGTCTACCACATATATACTGACCACAGCATGTAGTTTTGGTACTAGTATGCTAATATATGCCTCAGGAGATAGTTCATTCCTTCCTTCATTTTATTTAATAAATAATTTTATTTGTTTCCAAAGATCCCAATACAATTAAATACATAAACATCCTTATAGGTTGGATGCTCGTACGCATTTTGTTGTAGTTTTGATGTAGAATTTTTTAAAAAGTTAATACAATTTGCCCTTTAACGAGTGGAATTTAAAATACAAAACTGAAGGACATCTTGCTAAAACAGAAAACAAATACAAAATAATAAATAACAATACATTATTGCGTCAACAATATTTTTTGTAGACATTATGAACGCATTACAGAGATATATACGCTGGTATTAAATGATAACAATGAACAACATCCTATTCAATCAATTAGGAGACAAAAACCGGCCGTTAAGTATTTGTAAAGGATTGCCGAAAAAAATTATGCAATAAAAAGTGGTATTAAAACTACTTAACTCACAACCTATGATCCGTGACAATTGAAGAATATTTAAATGTCAAGTATATAACATTCAAAAATCGTAAATTAATGTCTCATTTTAAGTTTTACTGAAATTTACGGGTTTTTAGGATATTAGTTACATTTAACGATTTATGATAATAATGTTACAAAAGATCTACTATTTTTGTCTAATACCGAGTATATGCTGCATTATAGATATGACTGAGCAGCAATTTTCGTATATAGCTAATCATTTATCCATTGAAGAATGTGAGAAACTCATTGCATCACTACAATATGTGTCATATGACTTGCCAACAAACATCAAGATAACAATACCCAAAAGTGAAACATGTATTAAACTATTAATAGATTACAGCAAAGGTAAAGAACCGTGGCAGGGTCAAAACAAAACTCATGAAGTAATAGCGCACAGACTTCGTCAAATTGGCAAAGGTAATATAGCAAATTGGCTCGGAAACGCCGTTTTCAATCATCTCGCAAAAGATATTAATGATTCGCTACTCCAAAATCCATTTGCGGGGAGTCCTATTCAAAGTGCACTTAACACTAAATTACACCAAGATAAAGAAACGGCCGGTGAAACGGAATGGGATCTCATCGATATTACTTTATGGATAGTGTTAGCTAGTTTACTTGCAAGCCTGGTTTTCTCGTGTTGTCGTATATTATGCCTATCTTGTGCGAGTAGTAAAAGACAGTCGACAAATGAAGAGATGAAAGTGCTATTAAAACAAGAGCACAGAAACGAGAGTGACCACGACTTTTAAATTATGCGATTGCTTGTATGTAAATGAGAGTCTTCTATGGTATGAAAACGATTACTCCTTACGTAACATTGCATAAATAATGATAGAAAAAAATAAAAAGCATCTCATTAGTATTTAAAAACGTTTAATGTATGTCATAATCCATATTCTTGGAAGACACTAGAGTAATTGTTTGATGAATAACCGTGTAAAACATCCAAATAGCTTTTTCTTTCTAGATCTACCTAAACTACTTTAAAAGACAATGCCAGACAATGTATAGGAGTTTAACCCACTAAAAAAAATTCATTTGCAACAATATATTATACTTCATTTTATTGGATTTTGTGTACTATTAAATATATAATACATTTTAACCCTTTATAACTAGGGGTATAATTATTTCCAAATTACTCCGAGGTGTAATATTATTATGTGTTTTGACAGTTTGACAGTGTTATGATTATTTATTTTTACATCAGACTTCGCTGCTCTGGATTCTAGTCATTTTGAATCTAAAGTGATTAAAATAGAATAAAAACGCTTTAAAGGGCTCGAACCCAAGGTTGAAATAAGATTTTTAAAAAATAAGTAAACAATGTCTGGTAACGAGGAAATAACGTAATGGATTTAATTACTTTTTTTGGCAGATTTTTATTCCCGAGTTTAACAATAAAAATGGTTTATTAAAAAACAATTATTTAAAATTTGGCTAATTTTAGTACATTTACATTTTCCGCAAAATTCTGAGTTAGGACTGGGTCAGAATCTGGCATTCCCCTTTATGAATGTTGAAGAAGCAAAAAGAAATATTCAACGCAAAGTGTTCTTTGAAAAAGTAAGCAAAAATAATGTGGACGACAAAATGAGCGATAGGAACGCACAGGCCGTCCTGATTGGGGCCTAAATGTCCCTCTGTCCACGACCTGCCCACTAACAAGGCGGTTTCGGGTTTGCGCGTACGGCATCGGCCGTGTCATCTCTGCCTGAGCTTGATAAGCCTCATTAGTGGCAGTCTTCTTAACTTCATCAAGCGATACTGGGGGTATCGACTCCGAGCAAAAAGCGCTAACTACTACGACTAGTTCAGTAATATACAAGTCTTTGTAGTGTAACTGTTCAGAATGTCAACCATTGTTTTTATTATCTGTTCCCAATTAGTAAACGCAATGTTTATTGCGAAACTGATTCTGAAATTAAAGTCCATTTGTCAGGCGTATCGGACCATTATTCAAGCGAGATTTATATTTTACAAATAGGTGTTAGGTTAGGTTGCTTTCAAACTTGGGTTTCGTTAGTTCTTTTTCTTTGCATATTTTATACTCGGTTTTATTATTTTCTTCTTGCGTCTTTCGATCCGCGGATTCCATTTGTGATTTTTATACTATTTAAGAGGTTTCGTTTATTTTATTAATGAGTTTTTAAGTTTCGCATATTGTAATAATTTAGCAGAATTAATTTTTCAAGGTCCTAGGTTCAATTCAATTAGTAAGATAATGAATTTTTCTCTCTTCCAAGAAATTCTTCTTCTTCTTCTTCCTTAGCCAATACGTATTGAAGTATCGTGGTGAGTCTAAGCTCTATATCTCCAAAATGGATGCCTTGCCTCGTAGTGGACCGTTAAAATAGGATGATCAAGATATGATATTGGTTTATTAGCTCCTTAAGTCTCACCATAAATCAAAGATTCCGATTGAAAACGGACCAGGAATAAGTCAATAATAAATAAATTGCAGAGACATCTTTGGTATAAACTAGAACAGTTATACATTACAATGATAGAAATATTACATATCCCAAGGGACTGTAGCCTCTAATGAACGCCATATCAGACGAGCGAGAACTGATAAAACACCATTAATAAGCTCGGACATTTCTCTAGCGGACTCATTCCTATATACTGATTGATATCGATTATGAAATAGAGTATAAAGTGGCCATTATTCAATATCTATTTATCATAATGCATTAATCAGTTGCATTCATTTCTAGAGGATAAATAATAAAAACATTCATAACTGTTTCATTTATTATGTTGAATTAATTGGACGATTTATTTGTACAGCTTGATTTTGATTCGAAAAGTTTACCTACTGGGTCGTTTCTAATTGTGAATAATTCTAAAGATATTTGTAGATATTGCATGCAATTAGATAAATGACGTTTAGATAAGAAATTATTAGGGTTGTATACAATATGCGCCCACGTGGCTCTACTCTTTTGTGGTGGGTTAAAATGATCTAATAGAGGTCCATTGATCTTAATTCACCTAGTACGGTTAGAATACGATCATTATTAAGTTTGAACGTATTGAAGTATTTTGTTAACCTGTATAACTGTATCATCATGACTGCTTCATTGGTCCTGTCGTTAGCTGGTTACGGACAATGAGGTCCAGGGTTCGATTACCGGGTCAGAAAAACTAAACGTTATTGGGATTTTCCTTACAAGAAAGATCTTAATAATAGCCTGGAGTCGGGAAGTTAACGGTGTCGGTACACCCCGTGCCTCGAAGAACACGTAAAACCATCAGTCCTGATCTTTCGCCGATTTTGTCAGCCTGCTGTCCCTTCGGACTATGAGAGCGAGGGAAAAGAGAATGCACTTGCGCGCATACTTATACTATACTTCAAGGTCCGAGTCTCAGAGGAGACGCCCTTAGAGAGTCCTTCCGCTCACATCTTCTTCTGCCTTCGGGCCCCATCAGGCTGCGCAGTAAGGAGCCTGCGGCACTTAAACAATCTCATGGTGGGCTTTTTTGTGTCATCATCATCATCATCATCATTACCAGCCGTTGGATGTCCATTGCTGCCTCTTTCATGGACTACCGGCAACCCGCTTAATGTCTTCATTCCACGTAGTGGGGGGCCGAGCAACATTGCGCTTTCCGGTGCAAGGTCGCCATTCCGATTCGGCGATTCACCTCTTTTTCGAAATTTGAAAGAGAGGGAAGTCTTCGCCATATTTATTCCTGACGTAGATCTGCATAGTTGTTTTTCCGGTCTGAAGGACTCGTTATGAGTATACATTGGACAGGATATTGGTTGAGCTGCTTACTCTAGTAAAAAAGTCTGAGCATGCCACTAGGTGGCACAAAATAACGAAAATCTGACCATCAATCTCGAACACTACAAACTAAAAGTAGGTACAAGGCAGAACCTTTTTATTTATTTACACAATCAAAAGTCGAATGCTTTCATCTCTAAGTGCCTTTCAAAACATGAATAATTTCTTCAGTACTAATTGATAGTGAGGTAAGAAAATTAAAAGCTACATTTCGAATATTAATTAATACATTAAAACTGATACCGCAAGAAATCGAAACAGGTCGAACGGTCGTGAACCAAAAGTCTGCTATAACCAGACTTACTTCATTTTAGGAATGCTGTTTGTTTACTCATGCACCTACCATAAATAGAAAGAAAGAAGAATTATTTGTTTCAAAAATTGTGCCACACCATAACACTATTGTAGTGCCTGATACCCAGATCACTTAGGCAAGTCTAAAACCAAAAGTAGTCAAAGCATTTCAACACCATTGAATCATATTTGGCACAATCTTGAAAAAGATGCAGCTCAATGTGCTGTGTGTACCAAACAAACATTGGAAATAGGTACAGGAATTTTCAGCTGTTTATCTTGAACCAGGTGATAGCACAAAAATGTAATTATGGTAGCCAATTTATGGAGTTTGGACCATTTTTAGGGTTCCGAACGTGAGTAGTACAAAAACGAAACCCTTATTTAATATAATTTCCTGGGCATAATAATAATGAGAAATGATGTCCCGAGTCGTATGTTATTAGCAGTTATTACGAGTACTGGGTTAAATTTGTTATGAGAGTGATAAAGCCAAAGTCAAGTCAGTCAGTCAGTTTTGTGCGGTAACTTTTTGTGGATCATAAATTGTTTAGGAATATATTGGGCAGGGAATGTGAGTGTTAATGCATTCTAAAAGGTACCTTTAAACCTACACCCAGGGTTACAATTCCTGGGACCTGCGCAAGATGTTTCCTGTACCACAGAATGATGGTAGAATCCCTTCGCTTCTACCCGTCGCGCCATATATGACCTGATAAACTTTCAGCTTTCATACAATGAGGAATATCTGGCTGCTACCCGTCGCGCCATATATGACCTGATAAACTTTCAGCCTTCATACAATGAGGAATATCTAGTTGCTACCCGTCGCGCCATATATGTCCTGATAAACTTTCAGCCTTCATACAATAAGGAATATCTGGCTATAGCAGGCTCTCGGTCTATCGTATCAAAGATCGTATGTCGGGTGTCTACGCATCATTCAAATTATTGTAACGTCACTCAAAACGGTTTCGGTAAATGAAATTGATGAGAACATAATTAACGAGTTTACTTTCAAATCTTTTAAGTTAGTTAATATTAAAATCACCGGTAAGTAACTTGTTCGGGTTATTTATTATATTCTGAGGTTCCGTAGCTTTTATGTTGAATAAAAAGTGGATATGACCTCTACCTCTGATTCCGGAGGGTGTGGGTTCAAATCCGGTCTGGGGTATGCACCTCCATGTTGTGTGCATTATAAGAAATTAAATACCACGTGTCTCAAACGGTGAAGGAAAAATCCTGAGGAAACCTGCATACCAGAGAATTTTCTCATCTGCGTGTGTTAAATCTATCAATCCGTATTGTGCCAGCGTAGTGGACTAAGGTCTAACCCCTCTCATTCTGAGAGGAGACTCGAGCTCAGCAGTGAGCCGAATATGGGTTGATAACGACTAATTAGGAAAAATTACTGAGCCGTGATAGCCCAGTAGGTGTGACCTCTGCCTTTGATTCGGAAGGCGTAGGTACGAATGCGGTCCGGTGCATGTATCTCCAACAGTTTTGTAAATTTTAAGAAATTAAATATTTAAACAATTCAATAGTCAAACAATGAAGGAAAACCATAGTGAGAAAATCTGCATAGCTGAGAATTTTCGTAAATATCTGGCATTGCATGATGGACTATATTTTAGCCTAACCCCTCTAACTGTGAAAGGAGACATTTATCAGCACTGGTTTTTAGATGTGTCATAAATGTGTTTGCAACATTTTGGGGTTGAAAGTGGTTAGAACAATCGGAGATTTTCAAAAGTACAAAGAGTGAAGAAAAGCTAATGAGCATAACAAAAGTCTAAGTCACATGAAAATCGGTGAAATCGTCAAAAAGTCCGAGTTAATTTTTCCAGCAAATATAAAGAAACTATGGAAATAGCCTCTATAGCCTCAATAGCTTTACGGTAAGAGCAGTCGGACTCATCACCGAAGGGTGGTGGTTCGGTCCCCGCCTATCTATTGTCTATGTCTAAGATCTATTTTCTTACCCACTCTTAACACAGTCTTTCCCGACTATTTGGAGGGGAATGGGAATATCGGTCAAATTTAAAAAAAAAGTAATAATTATGGCAAATATTCTTTTTGTAAAAAAAAAGAAATTAGAATATTATTTTAGCTATTTTCCTAAGCCATTCATGACTCTCTGGGGCTCTCCAAATTTGTTAATGTTTATTGGATTGGATTAATGTATTGGATATATTAAAATATACCAATATACCAGCATGAACATAAACGAAATAGAGTAGCCAAAAAAAAATACATGGACCTCTAAAAGCAGATGTATATTAAAAAGGTCAGACTGACGGACAAATTGATAGCTATCAATATGGTGCTGTTATTACTTGTAATTGAATAGCCACGGTAGAAAGTGACTGTGCGAAGTATGACCAGTTTTGTGTAATTACTTCTGGGGGTCATAAACTTGTAATAAGTTAGAGCGGACCACATTAATTTCTAGTTCACAGTTAATTTACACACGGTTAAAACATTTGCTGTACATTTATTAATAGGTAGGAATTTCTTATGTAATTGTATCTTACTAGCTTGACGCCCCGCGGTTTTATTAGCGTAGTTCCAATTTACTTAAGAATACGGGAATAAAATATAACAATAAGTGACGTGACAGGTAGCAGCAATAGTGATTGTACTATTATTTTGTGGTAGAGGAAACACCTCGAGCAAGTCACAGGACTTGTGACCTTGGGAGTTCATTTAAAGGATTCTTTCAGAATGCAACAACACTCACCTTGCCTGCCTGACATGTTCTCCATACCTATACTAAACAATTTATTATCAATAATTAATAACTACAACAAAACATTATTGCACAAAATCACTAACGCGACTGGCAGCGTGACGGTGTCTACGCTGCCTAACAAACAACTGAGCTCAAGTCACCAAATACCTTCTTATTTATACTAATACTGATACCTCCCTCCATAATAACATAAATAATGAATATTATTACCACCAGTATTGTATCGCACTCAAATTCACTAACGAAATTGACTGTCGTTTTTTGAGGGGGACGAGGTAAAGTCACACAATTTTCGCCCAAATTTGCCGCCCGTAAAATCTACCCTAGACTCCAGCGTACTTAGGCTGCTGGTAAATCCTCCACCGGTTGTATTTGTATACATCATAATTATAATGTCTTCGAAAGAAGTTCACATGCATTGAAACAAAGCTGCACTCACGCCTACGCTCTAAAGTGGTATTCAGATACGGAGTGGAGGAGAAATAACAAAACATTCTCAGTTTCAAGTTTATTGTCACCAATTAATATCGCACGTGCTACTCTGCTGAGCAGCGCAGCCTTGACGTATGGTATATATTTTTTAATTTTTGGAGTTTATTGGAGTTTACTCCTTAAGAATCGATTTTTTATATATACCCCTCGGTACGTTTTTTGTGCGCAACCTATTCTGCGCACCTTTCACCGTACGTAGCCGCCATAGCGTGCACATGCCTAGCGCGTCCGCACGCACGTGCACGCTGTTGGCGGGCGCGCACGCAGCGCTGCACCTCGGTTGCGCACCTTTCAGGCGTTGCTATTGAAAAGAGTAAACTCCATTCGTGCGACGGAGCTGACACACTTTTTTATTTTTTTTTACAGCTCTGATAGCTTAGTGGATATGACTGCTTCTAACTTGTAAGGAGTAGTGTAGGTTCGTATCCTGTCCGGGGGATGCACATCCAACTTTTCAGTTATGTGCATTCATCATCATCATATCAGCCGACGGACGTCCACTGGAGGACATAGGCTTTTTGTAGGGACTTCCAAACATCACGATACTGAGCCACCTGCAGCCAGCGAATCCCTGCGTCTCGCTTGATGTCGTCAGTCCACCTGGTGGGGGGTCGTCCAACACTGACGACTTATGTGCATTAAAAGAAATTAAATATCACGTGTCTCAAACGGTGAATGGAAAACATTGCGAATTTTCTTAATTATCTACGTGTGAAAAGTCTGCCAATCCACTATGGGCCATCGTGGTGGATTATTCGCCTAACCCCCAGGAGACTCGTGCTCAACAGTGAGCCAAATACGGGTTGTTAATGATGATATAATAATTTTCAGTAAAAATTCAGCCCGTAGTAAGGAAAATGATGCTACTGACCGTTAATATCACAGTCACAGCAAAGCAAAAAACGCAATTGCGTTTACTTATTATACTTTTCCAAGTATTTTTTTTTAAAAACCAAAGTAAATACTTAATACAGAAACGATTTCTTTAATAATGTTTTTGGAAGAAAAAAAATAATAAAAGAAAAAGCCGTGATAGCCCAGTAGATATGATAGCCTCCGATGCCGGTGAGTGTGGGTTCGAATCCGGTCCGGGGCATGCACCTCCAACTTTTTCAGTTGTGTGCATTTTAAGAAATTAAATATTACGTGTCTCAAACTGTGAAGGAAAAACATTGTGAGAAAACCTGCATACCAGAGAATTTTCTTAATTCTCTGCGTGTATGAAGTCTGCCAATGCGCATTGGGCCAGCGTGGTGGACTATTGGCCTAACCCCACTCATTCTGAGAGGAGACTCGAGCTCAACAGTGAGCCGTATATGGGTTGATAACGACGACGACGAATGATGATAATGATGATTGTACCGGAACGCTGAATCGCTTGGCGGAATGCCTTTGCCGGTGATAACTATCCTCGGCCGTAGCCTCCTATGCGCTTGTAACCATACCATAACATACATCTCCCTTGAGTTATTATTGTTATTAATTATCACACCACATAGATAGAGCAAGATACACATAACATAAAAAGTCGTTTACAAAAATGGGTCGAATATGGGTTGATATTGATTGATTGAAGAAAAAAAATCTAGAAATCCTTAGTTATTGAAATCTGATAAAATGATTGACAAATGTATGATCTTAATATCTGTGAACAATTATAACTTGTCGTGTCTAGTGTCTGAGTTTGTCCGAGTGTCGCATAGTTTTTGTCGAGCGCTAAAATGCCGCACGTCCGTCGGCTAATCACTCCCGTATATCATTGCAAGTGTACTTACTGCGTGTTCTGCAAATTGGTTCAGGTAGACGTTCATTTAGATATGCTGTGGCAACAATAAATTGAATAGGAATGGGGTGCTTTTGATGTGTTGTCGGGAATATAGTAATGTAGACATATAATAAAATATTAGTCTACATTACTATATTCCCGTGGAGGAGAAAATATTATATTAATATTTGTATGTTGTGATAACCTACGGATCCTAGACTTGGTCGCTAACTATAAGCTTTATTAGAAGGCTCAAAGTCACTCAGCGGGCGATGGAGCGAGCTATGCTTGGAGTTTCTCTGCGTGATCGAATCAGAAATGAAGAGATCCGCAGACGAATCAAAGTCACTGACATAGCTCAGAGAGTCGCGAAGCTGAAGTGGCAATGGGCAGGCCACAAAGTTCGCCGATGGACGTTGGGGTCCCAACGTGCTGGAATGGTGACCCCGCACTAGGTTGACCGAGGACAACAAGCGGGTTGCAGGGAGCCGCTGGATGCTGGCTGCTCGAGACCGTTTTGTTTGGAAGTCCATGCAAGAAGCCTGTCCAGCAGTAGACGTCCATCGGTTGATAATGATGATGATGAACAGACTCCGAAACTACTAGAGCGATTTAAAAAAAATCTTCGAAAGCATTTAGCTAAAATTCCTTCCTTTTTTTTTCCTTCTATCCCCGACGACCTCCGACGGACTGTCGAAGATTGTAATGGGACCTTCGTATAATATGTGATAATAATGCCATCAAAATCATTTCTTGTAAAACGTACCAATTCGAGCAAATCAGTTGTTCTACCGTAAAAAGTTGTGAGATCCATGTAATACCAAATCGGTTACTTTATTCAGTCCGTAATTAAGAGACCTTCTGTCTCAGATTATTACGTTATTAGCTAACAACATCTTATAGTGACAATATCAATATCAAAAGTGTTATACTTATATTTCAAGTAAAATAGATTGACTGTACTCTAAATTCAGGCTTCATCCACAACGAAGTTATTGGGCGTAGACAATAGCTTGAATTGCGTCGAGATACAATAAGTATTATAGTACGGCCGTGTCGCCATTTTTAGCTCGACTTGGCGGAGGCACTGCCGTGCCCCCATATGACTCAATGATTGACATGTCAAAGTCCAGACAAAACTACTGACAATACTTTATGTGGGCAGTCGATTTTAACTTTGACAAAAATACCGTTTTTTCGTATATTACCTAACTGTAATTTTTGTTTTTTTTTCCTGATTGTGTAAGTGCCGTAGGCTCCTTATGGGACCTCAGCGGCGTCACCGGGGGGTTTGGGCGAGCGCAGAAGCATCGCCTGATGGGGCCCGACGGCAGAAGAAAGTAGTGGGCGGAACGACTCTCTAAGGACGTCTCCTCTGAGACTCGGGCCTCGACTTAGAGGGCCGTTCGGGAAGGGTGTTTTGGCCTGAGTGTATCAGTCCGGGCGCCCCCGAGATCGTGAGTTAAAAAGCCCACGTCTGGGTGACGTCAGATATCGGGGACCTCGTCTTCGCCGGCGAAGACGCTGTGTAGCTTGTGTTTGTGTTGCCTGGGAAGCATTGTCGTTCGTTATGTCATCGTCAGGATCGTAAAGGACGTTTTTTGGGCGTCTAGATCTATAACTGTAATGGGAAACTTTGTTTATGAGTGTTCTTTGAGTGAAGATTTTCTATGTGGATTGTGTAGCATGTCTGATTTTCATATTCATAATTATTTATTATTTTTTATTTAACTGAATATACTTATTGAAAATTCACTTCTTTAATGTTTAAAGTTAGCGAATAGCTTGTGGTACAACGATAGTCCAACGGGCGGGGATCAAACCCTGAACCTCTCCATTAGAGTCCGGCCCTGTGAAGCTATTGAGGTTTTTCTTATTGTGACATATTGAGGTTTAACATTTACCTTCTGATCACCAAACCGCATCTGCCGCCGCGCGTTCCTCGCGACGTTCATCCGACAAAGGAAGACCCGGTCTTCACCGTCGGTGGGCGCCCGAGAGAGCTCAGACCGGACTGTTTGTTGGTCTTGCTTGTCTATGACGTCGTACACACTGTCGCCGTGGATGAGGAGGTCCTCCTGAGAAAGAGAGAGATAAAGATCAACATACTATTAATAATCCTACTAATATTATAAATGCGAAAGTTTGTATGGATGTTTGGATGTTTGGATATTTGTTACTCCATAACGCCGCTACTGAAGCGATTTAGCTAAAATTTGGAATGGAAATAGGTTTTACTCTGGATTAACACATAGGCTGCGTTTTATCCCGAAAAAGTCCATGGTTTCCCGAGATTTGCGAAAACTGATGATTTTGATGATATAAATGTTTGTTCACGCCTCAACTACAGAATCGAATTAGCTGAAATTTGGTATTGAGATATATTATAGCCAGGATTACCACATAGACTACTTTTATCCCGGAAAAATCCATGGTTCCCGAGGGATTTCTGAAAAACTAAATTCCACGCGGACGAAGTCGCGGGCGTCCGCTAGTCATTATTTATTTGAAAAAAAAAAAAAACAATTACATAACAAAAATAAATCTTGATAACTGCATTAGTATAAACGATGTTGCAGCTACCATGTCCCTTAATGAACTTGAATGCAAATGTTAAATCGCTATTAAGCGATAAGGCCGCCTTTTGTACTTTACTCTCTCATAATAAATATGTTTCTATTGTTCGTACTGATTGCTGGTAGTTACAATAACGTGTAAATAAATAAATACAACACTCTAATTACAACACTAAATAAGAAATAAATATTTGGATTAATTTATTTGTATTCCACAAAATAAGGACCCCAAAGTAAAACAGAAACAGTACCGACGAAGTAGAATGCAAAAGACGACCTTATCGCATCGCTGCCCATTAAATTAGGCTGATAATTATTTATTTTTATTTTTTATTTTATTGATTTATTTGTAATCAATTTAATTATAAAACTCAATAACTCAATTGTAAAAGAGTCTCATACTTAAAAGGTTGGTTCGATCACCGCCCGCTGAATTGATCGGACTGTCTTTCCCCCCCCTAACACAATCTTTCCCGACTTATATTTTCTAAAAAATATGGCAAAATTTTTTATATATTAAATTATGAAAAATTAACCTTCTTCAATGTTGTGCCAAACATGTTACAGTAGTGTTCTGATGCTTAAACTGCTTTTGTTTTTTTAGAATTTAAACTATCGAGGGTGTTATTTATATTAATTGATTATGAAACACGGCTAAAATTCACGTGATAATAGGTCGGAGTATGCCCGACTAGTTTCGAATCCATACGGGGCCCATAATCTGGTTGGGTTGGTTGGGGAGCTGGTTCTTTCAACGCGGCACGATCCAAACAGTGAAGCGGCGGCGCGACGCGCAGCCGCTCGCATCGCGCGCCTGGAGGGGTTGAGTGGTGGGGAGTGGAGTACTAGTCGGGCATACTCCGACCTAATATCACGTGGGTTTTAGCCGTGTTTCATAATCAATTAATACTTTTGGTTTTGCCTAAATGGTCGAGGTATCAGGCACTACAATTGTGTTAAGGTGTTAAGTGTGGCACGATTTTAAAATATTTTTTTTTTTACTTTATTATAAAGTTGTTTTACAATTTTTCTATCGAATATTTCGTTTTGCTAGTACTGGAATGCCACCCTAAAAACAAAGACATAGCAGAGGTGCCGCGTCCACGATTAAAATAATTCGCCTGCGGTCGGCACACTGATGAAAATGTCGAAGCAATCTCGGCGAGTGTACGCCTCTTTAAAATAAACTCCGCACAACTTGCGGCGAAGCGGCGGTTGGGTTTCCGCAATTATTGTTGCGCCGCTCTTTTGTTTTAGATTCCACTTTGAATAAAAACTGCCTCATCTGGTGACAGAAGGGATGGCTCATTTTTTGAGCAAAGGATCAGCTTGGCTGTCCAGCGCAGAAATGCAGGCAGTTCTTGCCACCATTCTACGTAGGCTTGATTTGTATAGTTATTAGGATAACTTAGCTTAAGTTCCTTATTGTATTCTTTCTCAATTAAACAAATAAAAAACTGCGTTGTGAAATACAAAGGAGCCTAGCATGTCACAGAAAAATTCTTTACGTTTCAATGAACCAAAATCATCAAAAATAATTAGTTATTTTTTTCAAATGTGTTTTTTGTTGACTCGTGCATTTTACTCGTATAATGTGGGCCCTACTCGCCCATATCTTGATTGTCAGTCAAACTGAAATTAAACCAGTTTATAAACTTATATTATTATTTATTAAATGACACACTAATTTGTACATTGTAACGATTCATTCATGAAATATGTGCCCAACAATACATGAAAAATGGTCGATTTCCTTTTAGATCCTTTTGTGAAGACCTAATTTATAAGCATATTTTTTTAAATCGAGTTTGTTTGTAGTGACAGAAGTTGCTGTGTTTAATACATCATCATTTACACATTTCATTAACGTAATTTGTATTTTATTGGTTTTTCGGGTAAAACCAACAATCCTGCAATAAATTACGATTTTGTATACTCACAATGTGTTTTTTTCGGTTTCATCAGTAATAAACTACGGGCAATAGGTACCAACCTAATGGCTCTATAATAAACTACTAATTAGTAATAATCTACAGAGTGAACTTTTAGCAATACATCACGATAGCTGTACAATTTATTAAACTTATAACTTTATTTTTACATACGTGATTCTTTCTTCTCTGTGATAATTAAACCTTTCTTTCTTTCTTCTAAAACATTTAGCAGAGCTAAAAATAACTTTGGTAACTTCTACTGCTTGGTAGCTTACAGCTCACATTTTCTAACTTTTTGGTAATTAGTCAGAAATAAACTAAAGTTATTAGAAGAATTATAAACATGTACAAAGCTTCATAAACAGTTTTCCTTACATGACAGGAAACACCATAATACCCTGTTAAATTTCATATCTCAAACCACCAGCGTAGAATATTTTACCAAGGCACCGTTTATAGTGAATTTGTAATGTAAATTGCTGGATTTGCCCTTCAAAATGCCGACGTTCAAGCGGGCGGGGTTAATAAAATCGTTGCGCATTCTCTTTGTTTTCTTAATAGTAAACAAATTTCAATTACCCCAGCCCGGGTTTATTATGTTTAATTAAATCATAGTTCTCATGCAACGCAAGATGTTTTCTGAGTTGCGTTTTGACACGCAGGGTTGGTGATGCACAGATTTTATTATTTAAAAATATTTTATTAAATAAAAAAAAATATATAAAAGTAATAAATTCGCTTTCTTATTTAAAATATTGGATACAATTAAGGTAATTATATAATCACTGAATTTATACAGAGACATTACACGAGGTTTCATATATAAAACACTTAGCGCAAAATGTTATGAAGAGTTATGTAGGTAGGTACCATCGAAACCCTATTACGAAAAAAACAAAGTCATTGACAAATTAAAATTAAAATAATTTATAAAATTGTTTCCGCTTCGTTCTTTCAGTCACACACAAACGTGTCTATTTGTAAGGTTTACCACCACAATCAAAGCCAAAACGTCTTCCAAAAATATAATATATTCTATATCCCATAAAAATAATTTACATATTAAATTTTATATAATTACGTACTAATTTGTGGTAAATAAAATATTTTAAGACAAATATGTCTTATACTTTACAAAAATCAGTATTTTAAATAATATAACCTAATATTACAAATAGGTAAGATTTGATTTTTCGTTTATCTCTCACACATATGCTCCTGAGCTCCTGGACCGATTATAAAAATTCTTTCACCAATGGAAATTATAATTTTATTATAATAATGTAATTTTCATTGGTGAAAGCAATTAACAAAGGCTATATTTAACCCCCAAATTCTTAAGGGTATGTGAACTACACATGTAAAACCACTGGGCGTCTGCTATAAATAATAATTATGTTGAACAAGTGACCCTCGCTATCAGAAAGCTCCACCCACCTGTCGTTTACGCAGCGATAAGATCTAAAGCATACCACCCACGCGTAAACACGGAAAGCATTAATAAATGGGAAGAAAATATGTTAATATTTCAATAACCAGTACAACATTGGGTGATAAGTGACAACCCTGCATGACGTGTTGTCAAAACGCCCCGCCCACCTGCAGCGCGTGCCACTTACTTGTAATGTCGCCCACGTTTATTTAAACTGAAGTGAAAATGGAAACAAACAGGAAGAGAATATCAATTATAATTTAATAGTAGTAGACCTCTGTGTAAGCGACCAAGTATACTCGTTCTATCATCATTATCTACCCATATTCAGGTCACTGCTGAGCTCGAATCTCCTCTCAGAATGAGAGGGCTTAGGCCAATAGTCCAGCACGCTGGTCCAATGCGGATTGGCAGATTTTACACACGTAGAGAATTAGAAAATTCTCTACGTGTGTGAAGTCTCAGGTGCGGTTTCTTCACTATGTTTTTCCTTCACCGTTTGAAAGATATTTAATTTCTTAAAATGTCCACAACTGAGAAGTTAGAGGTGAGGTGCATGTATGTTGAGTATCTTTACATACAATAAAACAAATCAAAGTATATCATAGCCGTACATCATGGATAACTGATATTCTATCAAAAATGTGTTACCTAATCATAAATCCGTTAGGGTGGCGACCCTAGCTGACGTAAGATCACAACGCCCACCTGTCGCGTGCTCTCCGTTAAGACATAATGCGCAAAGCCGCCCGGCCGGCTTCAGGGTATAGCGAATGTGTTCGTACTAAACAAATTGATTCAGCATTCATTTTGTATAGCAAACATTTCAGAGAGAGTATAGTTCAATTATTAATTATACCTGGCACCTCAATATATCCAAGGTGCTATTAACACAAGAGTAGAAAAGGTTTTTGTGGCAGAACAAGCCTGTATAGGTTTGCGGGGAAGTAATCGCTTGCAAGCTATTAGGCCGACTTTTGTAAACGACTTTTTATGTCAAGTGTATCTTGTTCTATCTATGTTGTATGAAAATTAAAAACTCAAGGGAGATGCCACAGTTCTGGTATGGTTACAAGCACATGGGAGGCTACGGATGTGGCTAGATACCGGCAAAGACGTTCCGCCAAGCGATTTAGCAATCCGGTACAACCATCATTAACATCATTATCAACTCATATTCGGCTCACTGCTGAGCTAGAGTCTCCTCTTAGAATGAAAAGCGTTAGGCCAGTAGTCCACCACGCAGGCCCAATGCGAATTGGCAAACTTCACACACGCAGAGAATTATGAAAATTCTCTGGTATTCAGGTTTCCTCACGATGTTTTTCCTTCATCAAATGAGACACGTGATATTTAATTTCTTAAAATGTACACAACTGAAAAGTTAGAGGTGCATGTCCCACACCCTCCGGAATCGGAGGCAAAGGTCATATCTATCTATCACGGCTGTATCCGGTACAATTTCATTTCATCCTCCTTCTAAAAAGTTAGCCCGCTTCCATCTTAGACTGCATCATCACTTACCATCAGGTGATTGTAGTCAAGGGCTAACTTTTAAAGTATAAAAAAAACAAAAATGATCTTTGATTTCATAGATTTGTCTTTGCGCCGCCTAGCATAAGTCTGTTGGGCCTGCTATGAAAATATAGTAGGTCTATCAATTATTTATTAAAATATTAAAATAAATTAAATAAGTCCAATTACAAACACAATCGTACCGCCGCA
Organism: Bicyclus anynana; assembly: GCF_947172395.1. NCBI lineage: Eukaryota > Metazoa > Arthropoda > Insecta > Lepidoptera > Nymphalidae > Bicyclus > Bicyclus anynana. The sequence continues at coordinate 5,300,907 of NC_069104.1, read as the reverse complement.
TGTATCAACGTCTGGACCACAATAAATCAACGTTAGACAAACATTAATTTGTAACACAATTACGGGCGTCGCTTTCGTCGGGTCATTAATCTATATATCCGGGGGCTTGTTTGTTCGTTTGTAAACCTGTGACTTACATGGCCTTTGTGATTGACTGCTTGACTTGTGTTTTAATAATATGTTAATCACTGAAAGACAGTTTATGAGACTCTTAGTAGTTCAAACAGACTTGAACCCGCATAGTTTCCATTTCCTTAAAAATATGACGATAAAATATAGTCACTAACACTCACACATAACGTGGCTTTCTAGTGGTAAAAGAATTTTCAATATCGGTTTAGTATATTCAGAGATTACCCCTTAAACAACACCACAAACTTTACCTCCATATAATATTAAGTGCTTATAGGTAAAACAAACACGCTTTCCGCGTTTATTCGCTAAATCTTTTATATTGCGTTTATAGCAGTAGATAGAGATTCAAGACGAAAACATTAAAGCTATTTAGGAGAAGAAATATCATAGGTAAGGGTTGTATTGAAGGTATTTAAGAGAAGGAATGCCATAGTTCGAAGTTTCCACACGCTAGGCGCATTTCCTCAAACACAAAGTACCAAAGTAGTTACAATCATTTGGCATGAACTTGACAAACTTTAAGCCACTCCAAGAGTTCCATCTAAACGTACAGGACCGGACCGATTTTGAAGGGACTTTCGATGAAACATAAAGAGTAACTTAGGCTATTTTTAATTCAGATATTCCTTCTCAAATAGTATCTATGCGTCTGAAATCGCGGTAAGTAACCAATTCTAAAAAACTCTTTGCATTCACTAGCAAAAAAAAAAAAAATACGCTGTAAAAATTATGTAGGTCGATAGAAAATCAATCGATACAGAACAGCCTTTATGCCTCACATTTGCCCTTTCCAACAATGCAGTACCCTCTCAACACATGATCGAAACCTTTAACATTCATAATCTGTTTGCTTTAGCATCAACGTCTACGGTGGGCCCATTGAAAATTATCTCCGTATCAAGCTGGTATTTCGTTATTTCCAATTGATTCCGCAGTATTGTAATCTCTGTTGAGCCCGTTAGATCATTTAGATGGATCGATACCGATGATTGCTCCAGATCATCTTGTTTGTTGAAATTTTAAAATTAATACCAGTATTGGAATAACGGAATTATGATCAGGAATTGACTAGCTTTTCTAGAAATTGATAACTTGTATTTGTTAGTTATTTTGTATTATTGTAAATTTTTAGACCGAGAGCTTGCTATTTTAATTTTGGTTTTAAGACTTCAGTTACTCAATGGTCCAGGTATTAAAGGTAATCTTTTGATATTTTCTAGTCTCCAATCTGTTAGTTTCGTGGCAACCCTTCGAAAGCGACTTTTAAAGTTCTCTTTAAAAGGTGTTTTTGAAGGGTTGTCGCGAAACTAAGTGACTGGAGACATGTTTTTCACACTAATATTATAAAGGCGAAAGTTTGTGTGTAAGTATGTTTGTTCCTATTTTACGCTGCAGCTACTAAAGCGATTTGGCTGAAATTTGGAATGGAAATAGATTTTACTCTGTATTAACACATAAGCTACTTTCATCCTGGAAAAATCCATGGTTCCCGCGGGATTTAAAACTGAATTCCATGCGGACGAAGTCGCGGGCGTTCCGCTAATTTATAATATGCTGAGGAAGATAATAAACAAAATATGCTTAATACGGTACCGTTTCTTGAAAATCAAACCGAATTAATATAAAAATCCTCTACATAGCTTGAAAGTCTTTACAATCATCATCATTATCATTATCAACCGATATTCGGCTCACTGCTGAGCTCGAGTCTTCTTTCAGAATGGCCAATAGTCTACCACGCTGGCCCAATGCGGATTGGCAGACATCATACACGCAGAATAAGGAAAATTCTCTGATATGCAGGTTTCCTCACGATGTTATTCCTTCACCGTTAGAGACACGTAATAAAATAAGTAGATCATTGTTTTGGAAATTTTGTTAATAAATTTATAATACTTTTATACCCTGTACTTTTAAACATACCCCGTACCTATATGTATACCTAAAGATCTAGTAGAATTTACTTGAAAAGCTACAACTACTTAAGTACAGTTGTTAAAATAGAATAATACAGTTTTGCTCTTGTTGTTCTTGAAACTTGAAATCCAACACGTACACGGCGATATATACTTAATTTCATTATTACCTACCTACTTACTATTAGTGGTAATTAAGATAACATCTAAATTACTACACGACACGTAATTATATGAGGTGTGAAACAACAATACGTAGAGATAATAACCAAAAATAGCGATAAACACAACTCTTGATAAGGAAACAGACGAAACTTTAGAAATACAAAAGAGTTACACAAGAATGATAAATTTGTATCGCTGCGGGCGTATGCTACGCCTGCAAGTGTGGCCGCTTTTGATAGATCTCCCCTGCCGTTTAGTTTGTAAGGAATAACAGACCTTACAGGGGGAAGGAGCGGTAAATTTGGAGATCACGTTTGGGTGGTCGGTTTAATAACAAAGGTATTAATGATTTACATCAATAAATCGGCACGGTTAGCGACGAAAGAGCATTGTGGCTATCATTACATTGTTCGGTTTGCATATTGAATTGCCTTCTATTGTTTATTGGCTCGAAGGCTGCGCGGTAACTACGTGTGTGTTCTAGGGCTTGGAAAAAGCACTTCCTTTATGGATGACAAGTTGAACCCTATTTACAATTGATTAATTATAAATAAGGATACATTTCAAATTGGTTTCTAATACGGAAAACCTTTACCAAGATAATCAATTGATTTGTTGATGTTCTTTGCTAAAATCCGATAAATTAAAAACTATACGCCAACTGCTTAGTTCCCCTTCTTACGTTTTATTCCAAATTTTATTTTTATTTGATGACTTGTCATCACTTGATGTAAAGTGACAATGCAGTTTAGGATTGCAGCGGGTTATGTACGAGTTTGTTCAATCTATACTTGCAGTAGATGCGGATTCTTCGGGGCATACCGGAATGCTTCCTCATCATTAACTAGTCATATTCGGCTTACTGTTGAGCCTCGTGCTCATCTTAGAATGAGGGATTAGACTAATAGTCCACCACACTGGTCCACCACACTTAATGCGGATTAGCAGACTGTACATAGAGAATTAAAGAAATTCTCAGGTATGATGGTTTCCTTACGATGTTTTTCATCATCACTTACCATCAGGTGAGATTGTAGTCAAGGGCTAACTTGGAAAGAATAAAAAAAAATCTTGACTTTCTTTGGTTTGGTTAAACGATCGATTATAAAATTGTAAAGAAAGTAAGTATACTATTAAAAAGGCATTTCGATCTCAATATATCTCTGGTATCGTTAATATTCCCACGATCCCGTTCTTATGAGACCAGTAAAGTAATGATCGATACCAATCATTATTACGTTCGAGAACCGAATTTCAACTCTAAACCAAACACCACAAGGTTTATTTTACAACAAACGTGTGTATATCACCTAAGCAATATTTTATTGTTATTTCGCAATTAAGATTAATGATAAGATTTTAGAGGTACCTAATAAGTACTTAATCCAAACATCTAGTTTAAAACAATGCAGATGGTAATACACTGTTTTTTAAATACAAAATTATTGTGTAGGCGTGCCTTATTACAGAACGAGAGCCTGTTATAGTCAGACTTACCTCATTATAAAGGCTGAAAATTTGTTAGCCTATGGGAGTATAGGCTGATAAATAGACAATAGGATAAATAGACAAATGGCACTCCTAAATTGGCTACCGTACTCATGGTAAGAGTACCATGAGTTAGTACGGTAGTCTATTAAAGGCTTTAAAAATTAAAGCTTTGGTAGGTTTTAAATGTTTGGTCAATTCATTAACTTTGAGTAATTTTAGTAACACGAAATTTACCAATCAGCTATACTTAGTTAGTGATTGTCTTAAGAATCACGATAACAACTGGGACCAATGCCTTAACACGTGGGGTGTAACACCAACAACTTCCCATCTCCGGATATTTCTCATTATAATATGCTGAGGAAAATATTAAGACAATGCGTTTTATACTTGACCGATTAAGGACCCGCCCCTGTAGCCAAGTGCCACATAGTTTCTCTTTCCACGATCGCAAACGCTTCGAAAACTAGAGAAAAGTGTGAGACAGATCTTGACCACGTGGCCAGTCGATAGCAAATGTCATTCCCATAGATTTTTCTACTTTTCGAAGCGTTTGCGATCGTAGAAAGAGAATCGACGTGCCACTTGGCTACAACACTTGGTTGGACCCTTGAAATGTAACCTAGTACTGTGCTAATAGCAGGAGTATACGAGTAGGCTGATAAATTTTAAGCCGTCATAAGATGAGGTAGGTCTGGCTATAGCAGTCTCTCGGTCCATTAGAAAATATTTATATTGCCCATAATTGAGTGAAATTAAAAATGATGTTTCATTTCATTACCCACGGATAATGATCGCCTCGGGTTTTTAATTAATATAGATATGGGTTTGTAATGAAATTAGCTTTTATAGTTTATTTTTTATAGACACTGATTGATATTTTGGTATAAATCGTAAGCATGAAATTATCAGTAGAAATTAAATTGTTGTTCGCCACGCACCTGTTATTTTGAACATATTATAAAAATTATATGCTTTTTGAGACGAATGTTTAGGGTTCCGAACGTATGTAACGTATAATAACGGAACCCTTATAACGTCCCGAACGATAACCCGTCGGAATATCGGGGTTCTAAGGTTTCTTCCCGCTCCGTTCAGCCATATTGGAGTTATTTGATCTATCCGATTTGATTTGATTGATTTTTGACCCTTGACGCAATAAAGAAAGAAAAGAAAGAAGTAATAAAAAAGGTTGCTAAAAGTTTGACGCGTCTACGTAGCATCGTTGCTGCTAAACTAATTTACCGATTATTATGTGATTTTTTTTTTATAGCTGACGTGATTAGCCCTGACTACAATCTCACCTGATGGTAAGTGGTGATGCAATCGAAGATGGAAGCGGGCTAATTTGTTGAGAGTTGAGAGGAGGATGAAAATCGACCCCTTTCGGTTTCTACCCGACATCGTACCGGACCGCTAAACGGCTTGGCGGTACGTCTTTGCCTGTAGACTGATAACTAGCCACAGTCGAAGCCTCCCACCAGCAAGACCTGGACTAATTCAGAAAACCTCAATCTGCCCAGCCGGAGATCGAACCCAGGATCTCCGTCTTGTAAGTCTACCACACATACCACTGCGCCACGGAGGCCGTCAAAACGGCGGTTGATCAAGATCCAGTAAAGCAATAAATATATCAAACGGTGAAGGAAAACATCGCGGGGAAACCTGCATACCAGAGAATTTTCTTAATAAGAGACTCGAGCTCAGCGGTGAGCCGAATAGCCGAAAATCGGTTGATAATGCTGAAGGCAATACATCGTCATTATTCCATTATGATGGAAAAAGTCATTATTATTATTTGTTAAAAGTTCGTTTCACTTTCCCCGCTGAAATATGAACCATCGGATCACCTGTAAACAATATACGCACCGTCTGATATTTATTCACATCAGATAAGATCGGAAAACATCAATCCGACAGTTATCTCATGACATCTGACAAACCGTTACAATCACAACAGAATTGCGAAGTCGATTGACCGAAACGATCCGAGAGAGATCTTATATGGAATAGTCCAAAGATACGTTTTGGACAATTGATGATTCCTTTTAAGACGACGAAATACTTTATAACAAGTATTATAAAATAGGCACTATTTCCACAGAGTAACGATACAGAGTGAGTGTTTACTAACAGCGTGGTGAAGCAGGTAAACCCCATAAAAACAAAAGTCACGCGTCCCCTTGACATTCGCATATACAAACTTTTTTCATAATTTAACACTAACAACAATTACTTAAATTAATATAATCAATAATTTCTAATAAAAAAGTTCTCCATCTTAAAATAGTTTTTGTGAACAGTTTTTAAAATATTTAAAAACTTAAGACGCCATTTTTTTTGTATAATATTGAAAGTTACTGATACGACGTTTCGTGTCGTACTCACTCGAGAATGTATTAGTTTTTGAATTTTGTATTTGGAGCGACTATGACACCGTCGTGTTCCGTACGCTCCATCTGCCTATTATTATTAATCTGTGACTATTTCTATATTCAATTACAAGATAGCCCTTGACTGCTATTTCACCTGATGTTAAATGACGATGCAGTCTAAGATGGAAGCGGACTGCCGTGGAAGAGGTACCTACATTACGAGTAGGTATTGCTGAATACCAATAATAATAGAGGCACATAGTTCGAAGAGCTGATGGACGTTGGAGTCCCAAAGTGCTGACCCCCCAGCAGGTGGACTGACGACATCAAGCGAGTCGCAGGGATTCGTTGGATGCAGGTGGCGCAGTATCGTGATGTTTAGAAGTACCTACAAAAGGCCTATGTCCTGCAGTGGACGTCCATCGGCTGATATGATGATGATGATGATGACTGCTGAATAGAAAAAAAACACTACATACTGTTCTTTGTCAGGTCTTCCTTTTTAGCAATCTTTCAGATTTTTTAAATTATTGTTTCTAATTGTCGTATATACAGTATTTTAGAATTTAAACTATCGTGATCAAGACAGTTTGGATCGTGCCGCGTTGCAAGAACCAGCTCATGACTTAATTTTTTCCTGTTATGGAAACCCACGGCCGTCAAAATATTTAAAATATTTACGTATGTCTTCTAGTTTGAGTGTCAATCAATTTAAGCTAAGTTGTGTGGCCAACAATAAACCAATGTGATTAACTTACAGGCTCGCCGCTCTAACGACTAACGAGCGCTGTTTCGGGTCACAACTACAACTTCTGAGCTCTAACGACCGGCCGGCGAGCTTTGTTGGAAAGCTTTTTGCCAACCTTTGTTTTTTTTTATTCCAGGAGCTTATTCTAGACTGTATTTCTGACTATATTTTTATCTACTCCCATTTCGTAATCTACTCAGAATAAAACCTCAAACCTTAACACACGGGTAAATCGTGCTAATAACTAAGCTACTAATCGTGCTAACAGTAATGTTTAAATAGTTCCATGTCATTGGCTTTAAACAAGACAGACAAATCTAGGAGGCCACGTTGATGCAAAAATCGAGGATGCCCAACGCTAATAATATCTTATTTACCAAGTTTTTATTTCCTTTGTCATGGTCGTAAAAAAAGTATTGTATGCCACTGCACGTAATTAACAATTGTAGCACTCATGTTGTCTATTGTGCAATAAGCATAAAAACACTCGTGCTACTATGACCCCAATACATGACCGTGGCATAAAAAACTATTCCCTATATTATAAACTAGGAAAATATTTACGAAAGTACTTACCATTGAATGTCCTAGATATTCCGCCGCATTGTCTGATATGTAGAGGAGTTTTCCATTTTGCGTCATCATCATTAGAAATCCGTTTAGGGCCTGCGGATAAAAAAGAAATATAATACTTTAAAATTAATAATAATATTCTATTACATAATCACTAAAACCAATAGCATGAACTAACTAATACTTTAAAAATACACGATTTACCCGTGTTTAATATCTTTATGTTTTTTAATTTGCTAAAAACGCAGCAAATAAGAGAAGTCATATAATAAAACATGAAGTGTATGTTTGTAATTTCAGATTTCAAACCTTGTTTTACCAAGTGCTTATAGCTATTTACACGATTATTTTTAAATGTATTGTCAGTCTGTCTATTTGCCTGGACTAGACTCCGAGATGACTGAACCGATTTTAATGGAACTTCCACTGAAAGATAGAAAAATTATTGAGCAATATAAAGGCAACTATTTATCCCGGAAAAATCCATGGTTTCCGCGGGGTTAGTGAAAATCTGTATTTCACGCAGTTCAAATCGCGGGCGACTACCACTAAATATATAAGGCTGATTTTATTATAATAGTCGGGGTAATTAATAACAATTGCAGTGATGTAAATAAATCACATTTCAGATGGATACAATAAGTAACAATCAAATATTCAAATGCCAGGTTTCACTTTCATAATAGTTGAAACGATATAAGCATTGTGAGGTTGCCAGTGTAATAAACAACTTAACTAAGGGCTGGTTTACAGTGCTATCTTTTATTTAAGCCTCGAAAGGTCCTGGATTTGATTCCCTCCCGTTAGACTATTTCATTTCATTTCATTTAAGTATAATAGAAATAAGAATATATGAAATGTATCTGTCTGCCAATCCGCATTTTGCCAGCGAGGTGGACTATTGGCCTAACCCTCGTTCTGAGAGGAGACTCGAACTCAGCAGTGAGCCGAATATGGATTGATAATGATGATGATTCTTTTAGAATATTCCTTGAAGTACGACGATGGTTTTTAAAAGTAGGAGTCCCTTCTCCTACCCTAGGGTAGGGTAAGAGAAGGGAAGGTATAAGATAAAGCGAATATCGACAGGGTCCTTTAGTGAATTATAGTTAAATTTCCATTATATGAAAAATACATAAATCATAAATTAATTGTCATAACAATAGAACCCTGTGAGGTGTTTTAACTATTCCAGGTTACAGGTTTCCTCACGACGTTTTTTCTTCACCGTTTGAGACACGTGATATTTAATTTCTTAAAATGCACACAACTGAAAAGTTGGAAGTGCATGCCCCGGACCGGATTCGAACCCACACCCTCCGGAATCGGAGGCAGAGGTCATATCCACTGGGCTATCACGTCATGACAGGGCATGCGAGGAAAATATTCTGCAATCCGTCTGTCTGTCTTTTTGTTTGTCTGGAAAAATCCCTGGAACAGCTGAACTGATTTGAATGGGACTTGCACTGGAAGATAGGAGAGGTTTTGGCATTGGCAGCATAATACAGGCTTTTTTTATCCCGAAAAAATCATGATTCTCGCGTGATTTGTGAAAAGTTTAATTTCACGCTAACGCCAATAACACGCTAAAAAATTTATTGTTGTATAGAAGCAGGCGTTACTTTGCGGAAGTTCATCATGAATATATAATGATTTATTTACTTTGCAATTGCACGTTGCAGAGTCAACATCACGGTGAAACGTACGTAGAGAGTATTTTGTAAGACCTGGGTGACGTTATCGCATGGGTTCGTCTATTTCGCGGAGGATAGCAAAATAAATAAATCATTATAAATTTCGTGTTGTTCGTAATTTCAAAATTATTTTAACAATTAACTGTGACCTAGCCTTTACTGCTCTAGTTGCATTGTGACCGCGATTCATCTGAGTTATGGGGCGGATACATTTAATACAAACGCGTCGCCGATCTCGACCTATCGCACGGAGTAAGATCCCTGTAGAAATAACAAGTGTGTGACCCAGTTTTTTTTTTTAAGAAATAAAAAAAATCACGTTCAAAATAAACTTTTCTCCCCCTCTTGCTTTAAAGTATTATAGCTTACCAAAGCGATGACGAAAAGCAATTCAAGCTTTGGAATCTGAAACTCCTTAGAAGCTACTGAACAACAAAGAAGTTAGTATATACGAGTATGCAATACTGTTGAAAACTACCGTAAAGTAAAAAAAAGAATATAGTTTAAATAAAAAGGCAAAAGAATACAAAATTCCTCGCAGTTATTGTGTTTCCCACGCTGCATTGTATTATAAATTGGTGTATGCACCTTATCATTTGTCATCTCGCTCGCGCAAATGAACCTATTTACAAAGTTGAAAGAGACGGAAACATAAAAGATACATTTCGATTCGAGTAAACTGCATATTAAATGGGCGTGTCGTTTGGAACCTCTTATTAACTTCGATTCAGTATTATTTAACTGAAGTTTTGTGTAATTCTTCATAACATGTCTAATCGAAAAGATTTAATAAACTTAACAATTAGTAATTAAATAATAGTCAATTAAATAGCCTTCCTTATCTTTTCTTTTAATTAATTATTATCAGCCCGTTAGAAACCCTTATAGAAAAATACACAAAATAAGAAATCAAAAGGAAACTTTAAACAAAAGATGCAATAAATGATGAAATATAATACATAACATATAATCCGAATGAAGGACAACGGGTGTCTACAGAAATTAACTCTTGGTTCCCAAAATATAATAGGAGAAGAAGAGAAAGATTATAATGGTCTTTCTCTTCTCGTAGATAGCGAGATGATTTAGAAGAGTATATGAGCCATTTATGGCACCAAAAGACAAATTCAAAACTATGGAAGAGTTTGGTAAAGGAAATGGGATAATTAGTAGGTATATAAAAAAAACAACCTTTAAAGATAAATAAATAAATGTCGGGGTCAGACCTCCCTCCTTAAAGGAGAATATGGAGCTCAGTCCACACCATACCGCTTCAATGCGAATAGAATCTTTAAATTCGTTGGGTTGGCAGGTTAACATCTAACAGTGACCAACCCGTTTTGGAGTAGCACGGTGGGTCTAAGCTCAATATTTATTTCCCGTACGCCATTAAAATAAACTGATAATAATGGTGATGGCTTATCGCAGGTGTACACCGATCCGCATCGTACGATTCACATAATATAACGCACTTTATCTAGCGTAAAATTCAAAATCTGTTTGATGCGAAGCGTCAGGTTTTGATCCTTTCGAGATTTTTACCAATTGGATATTTATCTTAACCATTAAATTATAGTAAAAATACAATTCATTCAAGACCACTGCAGGATCAAAACTCTTATTGCAAAGCCTCATTTGCTTGTTGCATCAGCTCAACTTTTTTTAAATAAAAGAAAGAATACAAAATACGAGTGCAAAACTGACCTTGGAAAATCCGAAGTTTGGTGTGGTTGACGGCTGTTGGTTGATCTCAAAGCGCTTGAAAACTGTGAACAAATACATGTATTATAGTTGACGAATGACGTATGTTTTCATTAAAATGAATATGAGTACACTAGTTTAAAAGGTTCTTATACTGGGACACTGCACACAATAATCTCAGGCATCAGTGACTACGTAATTATTGGAATATTTGCGAAATTATCATCATCTTTAGCTTAGATTAACGGCACATTACTAAGCCAGATTTCTTTCTCCATATGGAGCATAAACGTACGATGCTTTTCCAATGTTGGTTGATGGAGTTGCATGATAATGTTTAACTTGCCCGCGACCATTCGCTTAAAGTCTTCTCCGAGGATGGCTGTACAACCACCAAATCTCCATTTGGTGCTACTAAGAATTTCAATTTCAATTTATTTATTTGCAGATTATATCGTTACATAAGCTGATAGTGACAATAAATGTTGGAGTTCGTTATACAGTTATACTCTGCAAGTTATAAATAGCAGTACCGAGTACGCTTCCTTGTGGAACTCCATATGACACGGTTCCACAAGGGAGCACACTCGGCCCATTGCTATTTATAACTTACATAAACATAATTTTTTTTAAAGAAAGAAATAATACATAGACCCAGGACCCATAATCAAATGCGGCATATACTGAATACTCACCACTGGACTAAAGAGGCAGTAACCTATTGTAACTCAACAAACATATGATGTTGATTCAAATTCGTTTCAAAGTACTTTCTAAGCACATAACACTAACGACGAGATTTCATCTCGATTCCACGCGAAAGCGATATCAAGCTTACGTACAAATTACACATGCGCTCTGTATTGTCATTAGATCCCTTTACACGCGACGATAACGATACATTTGAATATCCTACTTAAAGTTAATTAATAGCCGTTAATGGTCTTAGTTTAAAGTTCCTTAATTAATGATTGCAATGCAAGCAATCGAACGGTATGCGTGCCTTTAGAACCAAACATTATGTTATCTTACTCGGGTCAATACGTTCCTTTTAAAGTAAGTTAAGTGAATCAAAGTACCGCATAAACAGTTTTTATAAGAAGAACAATATGTGCAGTGATAGCCCAGTGGATATTATGACCTCTGCCTTCGATTCTGAGGGCGTAAGTTCTGATTCGGGCCGGTGCATGCAAGTTAAATATCACGTGTCTCAAATGGTGCAGGAAAAATATCGTGAGGAAACCTGCATACCTGAAAATTTCCTTAATTCTCCACGTGTGTGTCTGCGAATTGGAATTGGGCCAGCATCATGTCCAACACGCTGGCCCAATGCCAATGCCTCCAAAGCTTCTCAAAATGAGAGGGGTTTGAATAACAGGGCTATTATTATACCCGTGCTCAGCAGTGAGCCAAAGTGTTAATGATGATGATGATGACAATATTAGATCTGTAAAGCTATTCTGTAATGATGTTTTACAACTCTACAGTGTGTCTTGAATTCGCTTCTATAACTCTTTTTGCAATGCGATACTACAGAGAGGTAACGAATTCACACTGTTGAATTAAAAAAACATAGTTATAGAATGGCTCTATCATAACGAAGTAGTAGTTGGTCCAAGTTTTATTTAAAAAGCTAAAAAGTTTTAAGGAGTTTGTTTTATCGTCTTAAATGTGCCTTCTCATCAAATCAAAGCTTGTATTACTTTGTATAAAGTCGTGTAAATGTGTGAGCCATATTTTTATTTCACAAAATTCAAAAACATATCATTTGGAGAACCAAACAATGTTTTTTTACACACACCTAAAATTAAATAATTTTCCAATTTGAGGTGGGTTATTTGTAATAGTAAATCAAAGCAGTATATCGTATGAATGTCGTGACATTATCGTTTATTGTAAAACCAGGCGTTTATCTAGAGATTACACAGTCCACACCGAGTGTCGATAAAACAGTTAATATACACATAATGCTCGCAGCGAGTTGCAAGAAACTGTGGCGATGCCGTTTGCTGTTTGCCGCAAAGTGAAATGCCGTTTATAATGATTACTTTATATCACGTGCTATTTTTTCTGAAGTTGACGGAATAACCTGATTATGTGTGTGTAAAAAGTCCATATTGCAATTTTCACATAAATTAATTTGAATTAAATTAAAACTAAAAAAAGCGTACGTGTCGTTTACTACTCCGCATAATTTTACGAAACTCTAGCAAACTGACTGAGAAAAATTATCATATTATTACGGTTAATATTGTAACGAAATTATTTTTAGTAAATTTTTCTAACCGTACATTCAGCATTCCGTGAAAGGATATTGTACCATAAAATGTTATTCGTTAAACGGTTGTTGATAGATATGCTGTTATGTTGCGTAACTGATTGATTACTGTGGGTAGGTATATCTAAGCCACGAGGACCTCCGGGTGATAGATACGGGGAATCTGTCACCTACCGGAGATAAGTCCTCGAGTTGTTAACGCTTTCAGTGTTCCCGAATCTATCTCAATAAAACAACAACAGTAAGCCTAATATGGGTAAAAATGTTTAATGATATAAAAGCTAAATGTTTATAGTCCTTAATCCAAAATAAACATAAAATTTTGACAGAACTGATGTTCTGAAACTACATATAATTTGATAGTTATGCATTTATAAAGAACACTAAGAGGAAATAATAAACACACCAGCAACGCTGATTTATATTTAAAAAAATAGTTCAGCATCGATTTAGGAGATTCAGAGATAACCTCTTAGACCTCACAAACTGACAAAATCATCCTCTCTAAAACATTAGTATGACTATAAAAATATATTTTTTCTTGCAACCAATTACGTTTCTTTTTTAATTTTATTCACTAACTTCAACAATTCGTAATAATTATTCACAATAAAAAAAAATCGTGTTCAAATAACTTGAGACCAAATTACGGCCTCCACAATTACGTGTACCTAAGCCAAAATTGGTAAATTAAAGGCGTTCGAATTTGAATAAATATTTTTTGAGTGTAACTTAACTAATGAGACGCAAAAGGGCAGTGAGGTAAAAAACCCCATTATAACGATGACATGCAATTATCTTGGCACCGCGTAACGTGTTTAACATCAATCATAATTTGTTAAATGCGCATTGCTAAGGATAACATCACACTTAGGACTTGTTTTCAATTAGACTTTCGACAGGGTACGGCAATTTGACTTAATTTTATAAAACAAAGTTCTTTTATGGGCTTAGAGAAGAGTCATCTTCATCATCATCATATCAGCCAATGGAGGTCCACTGCAGGACATAGGTCTTTGGAGATATTTCCAAACATCACGATCCTGAGCTGCCTGCATCCAGCGAATCCCTGCGACTCGCTTGATGTCGTCTACAGAATAATCTGGCATAAATCGACATCTGTACTAATATTATAAAGAGGTGTTTTAGGGGCAATCTCTGGATCCGATATTGAAAATTCTTTTACCACTAGAAACCCACGTCATTTGTGAGTGTAATAGGCTATACTTTCCCCCCTTATTCTCACAGAAACAGAAACTACGCGCGCGAAACCGCAGGGCATCGGACAGTGTTACATAAAAGAATAAAAAAAGGTTAACATAGAGAGTGACCTATTTGAAGTTTAGTTTTTCAAAAAAAGGACATATTAATTTTTACAAAATAACTTAACAAAATCCATAAATAATTTAGACATCATTCTTATGGTTGTGCGGTACTTATTGTGGTGTGTTTTTCTATGATTTCGTAATTTGATACGTTAAAAAGATAAAGTGGGATATTCTTACATAAATTATTCTATTTTCATGTTGTAGTTCTAAATTAGTTATTAATCAGCACGTAGTGCTGTAGTCGTCTATTATTTTGTATTTTTTGGTACATGATATATTGTGCCAAAATAAGATGTGCTGATAATATATTTATGTCAAATAAAATATTTATTTGAAATAAAAGTTTAATTTATTTCTCCACTAAGGATAAATGCGACTAATAGTTGCGCGACATTTTGTCGCATAATTACACTGACTCTAAATAAATGTCAGCGAAATGCCAAGCATTGTACAAAACTCGATGTCACTCCGACCACTTACGACAAACATTGTTACAATTAATCGATTCTATCGATACTTTCTCGGTCGGGTTGAAATATCGATAAACAATAACCGAACGGGCACCCGATTATATTGATAAGATATCGAATAATTCCTGGGTCTAATGGACCCGACGCGGAGTGAGGACTTTCTAAACTATCTTATAAGGAGGATGGATTAGAATATTGATAACTTATGGGTTTACGATTTGTATCGAGCGATATGATTTCGATACGATACGGAATTTAATTCGAATATTAAATTACACGGTACTTACTAGTAGTAGTAGATAAGAAAATTTTAATGTGCGAGTATGTTGTTTAATTTCACTATATGTTTTTGTATTTACAAATTATTCGGTAAAACATTTTCGTGAACGATGAATGAAATGCCAAAGATTTTCAAAACCGACTTGAGTTTTATTAAAATAAATAATTGACACTTTTAGTAAACATGAATAAGTGGACAAAATAGTAAAATGTTAATCTCTTTTTATTAATAAATGATACAATAGGTCACTTAAGTAAACTTATTCTGTATATAAACTATACAAATCATGCCCACGTGGAATAGCGTCCAGAATACTAGTTGCATTTCTTTTGGACAGCTAGGCTGAAAGGATCACCTTTGCATGAAAAACGAGCCAGGCCTTCTGTCACCCATACATGTTAAAAAAGCAGCTCGAATAATTTGAATATTTTTTAAAACAAAATTAAATATAAGAGAATCACTTAAAGCAGTTGTTAGTTGTCGGGAATTGCCACCTCAGTGGTGTTGCCACCTTGGTAGTCCATCGGGTCAGCTAAGTGCAATAGTTTACCAGGCCACTACATGGAATAACATCGCCAAAGTAACAACACGTCTAATTTATAGCGCCCTGTTTTAGGATGTATATCTTAGGATGTAGGACTGTTTTGCGAGACCCATACCTACCTGAATTGATAAACTTACCTTCTTAAACTTCGCTTTGCTTCATGAAATGAGGTAAAAAACACTAAAAACTTGGATTCATAAAATATGTCTTGCCTCATGATATGAGGTAAAAACACAAACACTTTCCTCTATAAAAATTGTCTTGCTTCATGAAAATACATTTGAGGTATAAACACAATAACTTGCCTTCATAAAATTTTAAAATTTGCGTTGCATCAATAATGAGGTAAAAACACGAAAAACTTACCGTGATAAAATTAGCCTTGCGTTATGAAAATATAAGCTATAAATACAAAAAACTTGCCTTCATATTTTAAAAAAATGAAATGAGGTAAAAACACAAAAAAAATCTTCATATAATCAGGTTAGTCTGGCTGTCACAGGCACCGTTCTAATAGTTGAAACGCACATCGTATTTTCCTATTAAGCTGGTTCAACTAGTGCACAAGCATTACAGAGAGGGCAAACACGGACGTAATCGCTTCACGTCCCACATAATATTAGGAAGAATCAGTATAAATAGCCCTCAGCCAGCGCTAACTGAATTTAATGTGGTCCATTCGTCTTGCTAAGCATCAACTCGTGAACTGTTGCCAACTTGCGTTTAAGTGTTTTGTTACTTTGAACTCTCTTGGTTTGTGAGATGAAAATGCTCCTTTTTAACTAAGCAGCGAATGGTGGGTTAATTACTGAGCATTTGGAACGAATGGGAAGTTGGTAGTGTTTCCCATGAGCATGTTAAGCCGCCATTATCATTAGCATCTGATAATCATCGTTATAGTCAAAAATTATCGCCCTGAACCCGCGAATCTGCTTCAGAATAGCGTAGTGGGCCTGATCTCCAAATCTTTATTATTTAAAAATACACTGATAAAATGTCATAGAAAGAAGATAAAAGAGGCAATAATATTACGCAATTACTACTTAGTAGGTAGTTTTTAAAAGGGCTTATTTTAGTCAATCGAACTGATTAAATTATATCTTTGTCCCTAAAATGAAATCGTAAATAGACATCGATCTAACATGTATTTCCGATTTGCCAATTGATAATCTTATACAAAAAACTGTAAGAAACAATGTAATGTACTTACTCAAAGTAGAAATGTTTTAATAGAATTATTAAATTAAAGTTAATATAAATCTCACTACGTCATAACTCTGGTAATTAATTAAACCCGCTAATCTATCTGAGTGAAGACCATTTAGAGCCCACAAAATAGACGATTTTTGCTTTTTAAATAAAAAATTTAATCACAAATTAAATAGTCATAGACAAAAAGTTATAAAAACAACGAATTGTACTTCCTCAAAGTACAAATATTTTGATAGAATTATTAAACGAAAGTTAATATAAATCCCACTACGTCATGGTTCTGGTAATTAATTAAACCCGCTCGGTATCGTTTCTGAAACGGCCGCTAATCTATCTAAGTGCCGACCATTTAGAGCCCACGGGATTGACGATCTTTGCTTTTTAAATACGTAATGAGTTTTATGGTGATTGTTATCTGAGGTAATGGTGATGATCCTCATTTATATAATTTATGTTTTCGCTTACATTCTTAGATTGTACATTAATTCATTATTGTTTGTCTTATGTATAATAATGATAAAAAGAGGAAAGTTTGTGAGATTGTAGGGGGTAATTTCTGTCTCTACTAAGCCGATATTGAAAATTCTTGTACCAATAAAAAGCCATGCTATATGTACTAAGCGGTTTAGTTCCTCTTCCTTATGCGCACTGCATAGATGTGGAATGCTCTTCCACTTCAGTTTTTACCACCACCTACAATATGGGTATCAAGAGCGAAGCATTTTCTAGGTAAGCGCGTCATAGGCTGCATCATCGCTTAACATCAGGCGTGATTGTAGCTACGCGCTTGCTTATACAAATTAAAAAAAAAAATTGTTTGGTTGCTACAATATTAATTCACTAGCAGACACTTCGCTGTTTCACCCACGTAATTCCCGTTCCCGTGGCAATAAGGAGATAATTTGGCTTTCTAGTTGTAAAAGAGTTTTTAAAACCAGTTCAGTAAATCCAGAAAATACAACCCCACAAACACACAACCTTTACTTTTTTCTTTACAGAAAACGATTGAAAACGACGGTGGAGGATGGTGAAGAATAAACGTATTCCTCTACCAAGTAAGAACATTTTAGACTATGGCATTACATCAGGTGAGATTGCAGTGAAAGACGTTCTTGTCATTGAATAAAAAAAATGTAAATGTCACAGCTCTAGCTAAATAGCATAAAAAATGAGTTGAAAACGGTGGTGGAGGGTGGTAAAAAATACACTTGTACCTGTTCTAAGTAAGCACATTACTATCTTAGACTGTGGCTTTACATCAGGTGAGATCGCAGTGAAAGACATTTTTGTCATTGAATAAAAAATGTAAATGTCACAGCCCTAGCTAAATAGCATTAAAAATGAGCTGAAAACGGCGCGGGCGCGGCCAATCACACATGGTGGCGGGTGGCGACAGAAATAACCCGCCGAGATTGACGAGATACATACCATTATGGGCTAACGAACATCTCAATTTAGCTAACCACCTGCCTTGCGCTCGCTTTAAATAAACCTACTATTCCTATGGGCCAGTCTCCATTGCGAAAATCCGTTACGGGTTTTACCATGCAAAATCGTACGATTTAAAAATTGCGGCTTGCCAAAAACTAACGCAATTTAGGGCTGTAGGATAAATATAAAACATTATATTTTATTACAAGATAATGAGGAAACGACGGCCTGAGCTGATTACCAATAAATTAAGCCACGCGATATCGAGATATCAAGAAAAGTTTATGTGTGTTTTTCGATGGTCAGGCAATTTTTATATAACTAAATCATTAAATTAATGAATCTTAGGTAATTGAATGGGTAATTTATTAAAGTTTTGAATTTCAAAATGGTTAAAACCGAATATTGGATACTATGTCTTCTTCACAAAGTTATAAAGGACAGTCAAAGTATACTAACAAACCAAACTTAACTTCAGTTTCCCTTCATCATCAGTAATTCAATAAGCTTAATAGTATTGCTACTACTATAAAATATATTAATAAAAACCAGACCTAAAAGATCGGAAGCAGCATTGGTTCTCGATCCCTCTCAATCAATGAAATGTTTTCTTTTTAATTTTCTCTAGTTGTAATTTGTATTATTCGGATGATCGCAATGTCGTCGTGCAATGGAAACGAGGCTTACGGAATTTGGCGAGATGTTTGTATTTTAACCAGTTCTCATATGGAAATCTTCTTAGACTGGTTTACTTTTCAATTGCCCAGCGAAATTGATAATGACGTGTAATGCCGGATTTATCTCTCTATAAATGTGTAGAGTAACTGCCTTGTTGGTCCAGTTAGCCTATGCGGCTTTGGAATACGAGGTCCTGGGTTCGAAGCCATGCGGCTTTGGAATACGAGGTCCTGGGCCTGTTCCTACTGAGCCTATACCTTCTTCTAAGATATTTTCCGCATAAATTCTCATGGAAAAATGAAGGTCTTTCCATACAAGCTTTCTACCCCTAATTCACCCCTTTTTGATCCACACATTGCTTTCAATTATACGCAATGGTTAAGGCAACGCAAATAAACCCCCAAAAATAGCAAATATTTGCGGGTTTATTTACTTCAAATTAAAAAAAATAAGATACGATTAACCAAAACTCCCCTCTTTGACTGTATGAAAATGGCACCAATAAACCGAATAATTGCAAAATAAACAGCACCATGTTGAGTGTAACACCAGAGAAATGTCAGATCGTTATTTGAGGCATTTACAGTGCATTTACAAATGCCATCTTAATTACGGAGTATGTCGATTGCAATTACAGGCGACCTTAGTGTAACGAATTGCTAATCTCTCTGCCTCATTAGATCTATTCCAAAAGTCAAAGGGGTCTATATAGCCTAGATTATTAACTCAAAATTAAACTAGATTATTCATTTATTTATACAATTTTAAATTTAAATAATTTAACTATATTTAAGAACTAATCGAAAAGCTTGTGCTTTGATTGGGCCTGACAATAATCTACATTGAGATATTGCTAATAAGTTGCCAAGTTAAATTGCAGCCGGATAGTATTAAATGATCAACTTTTTTATTAAATTTATTAAATCTACTTCCTTCATTGGTTAATTAAAACCGCACACTCGCTCATTGGTTAATTAAAATCACACTGCAAATGTGGGGTTGCCAGGACATAAGCAGTTAAGTAATTGTTGTTATATGTATACCTACCCCATCAGTTATTTATTCGACTTATATAACAAATGAAAGCTTAAATGATACTTAATTTAACTATATTAAGTTGCCTATGATCTACTTCATGGTTTTCTAGATTTTGTATGTAAAATGTATGTAGTTACTGTTACTGGGTGAATATTATCTATTATTTATTTCTTATCTAACTAGCGGACGCCCGTGACCTAGTCCGCGTGGAATTTAGTTTTTCACAAATCCCTTGGGAACCATGGACTTTTCCAGGACCGGGATAAAAAGTAGCTTAAGGTGTTAATCCAGACTGTCATCATCATCATCATATCAGCCGATGGTCGTCCACTGCAGGATATAGGGCTTTTGTATTGACTTTCAAATATGACGATACTGAGCCACCTCCATCCAGCGAATCCCTGCGACTTGCTTGATGTCGTCAGTCCACGTCGGTGGGGGTTCGACCAACACTGCGCTTACTAGTGCGGGGTCTCCATTCCAGCACTTTGGGACTCACTCTAAGTCAGTTCCACGATTCATTTGGCAATTCGGCAGCGTCCGTGGTGCAATGACCTACCGACAAAGACGTACCGCCAAGCGATTTAGCGTTCCAATACGATGTGTAGAAACCGAAAGGGGTGTGAATTTTCATCCTCTTCCTAACTAGTTAGCCCGCATACATTTTAGTTTGCATCATCACTTACAATCAGGATTGTAGTCAAGGGCTAACTTGTTAAGATTAATAATATTTTTGATGTAGACACGGAACCGACTTCAAAGACGTATTTCAGTTATTTTTTAACACAAAATTATTAAACCGATTTTCATGAAAATGAAATGGACCTTTAAGGATCTCTTTTAAACAAAAAATAATTTTCAAAATTGGTTATTATATGACGAAGTTATGACATTATATTTAAAAAAAACTTTTCTCCACTTCCTCCTTTTTTGAAGTCGGTTCAAAATCTGTAAAAAGTTCCCTAACTGTTTAGACACAACCAGCGCCAACGTTCACACATGACCCAAAGCTGTACAATTAATAGGGCAATAGACTGACAGACAATGGACTTATTTAAGGGTGACCCGAAAAGGAATCGCACGAACCTGAGTCGCGTGAGCACTGGGAACCATTTCTTTTGTAGTAATTGCCTATACGATTTGCATAAGCAGTGCCGCTCGGACTTTCATGGTACACGCGGTCATAGACGCTTTCTATATAGATAAAATGCGCCTATATAGAAAGCTTAGGTCTATTAAGCTTTACATACACTGGTGAATTTGTGTTTTATGTAAATGCGATTTTTTGTGCGACGAAAATATATACTTAGGGGAATAATTTTTATGGAGACTTAATTAACGAAAAATAAGTGATATAGGTGCAACTCAGAGTGTTTATATCTGCATAACCATTCCAGTTAATGCAACTTTGAATAAAACAACTTTTCAATCTGTCAATTTCTTTAAATCGGCACACGATAAATTACAATAACCGAACAAAAACGCCTACATCGGAAATTTTTCATTTGTTTATTTATTTTATATAGGGTACCAACAGGTTATGACAATTAAAATTGAGTTTTACAAAACATGTGTCATAGACCTACTTATAGGTCCTTAACATGCGTAACTTAGTACTCGAATAGAAACATTAAAAGAATAATAAATAGATTAATTAGACTAATTAGGGGAAAAACTGATTTAGATTCGCGTTTATAAATATAGATATGGATCTATCGGACAATTAATTATAGGTAGGTACATCACTTTCATTGGAAGATAGAGGAAGGAAATACAAAACCCGCGATAACCATATATTTTTCTGGATAAAAGCTTTATACTCAGAAAAATCCATGGTTTTCGCGGGTTTTGTAAAAAACTGAACATCACGTAGATAATACTTTTCTACTAGCTTACTATGTGTTGGAAAGAAAATGTGATTGTGATACTCAAAATAGTAAGTAGTTTTCTTTCATGCTATAATTTCTCATGTTAAAAATATCATCATTAGCATCATTATCAACCCATATTCGGCTCACTGCTGAGCTCGAGTCTCCTCTCAGAATGAGAGGGGTTAGGCCACCACGCTGGCCCAATGCGGATTGGCAGACTTCACACACGCAGAGAATTAGGAAAATTCTCTGGTATACAGGTTTCCTCACGATGTTTTCCTACACCGTTTGAGACACGTGATATTTAATTTCTTAAAATGCACACAACTTAAAAGTTGGAGATGCATGCCCCGGACCAGATTCGAACCCACACACTCCGGAATCGGAGGCAGAGGTCATATCCACTGGGCTATCACGTATCCATTTCCGTTAAAAAGATAACGATACCAAATTATACTACCAACTATTTCAAAAATAGAACTGATGCAATACACACTCGATCTTGTTTTTATAGCGCACAAAACCATAGACAATAAAATACAATATTTTTATTATTTATTGATTGCTTGCGCTGTAAAATTACAATTAACTCCGAATGCATTGATACAATAGAGTGGTATTAAAACATCGTGTGTAATTATCCTCCAAATTTATTGGCTTCCGAACACCTGTTCTTGGGAGGTGATAAAGCGATTGTAACTTGTTACATGTTTTAGACATATTAAATGATTATGAAACACGGCTAAAACTCACGTGATATTACGTCGGAGTATGCCCGACTAGTTTCGAACCCATACGGGGCCCTTAGTCATGAGCTGGTTCTTGCATCGCGGCACGATCCAAACTGCGAAGCGGCTGCGCGACGCGTTGCTGCACGCATTGCGCGCGCGGAGAGGGGTTGAGTGGTGGGGAGTGAAGGTTCCGTTACACTCTCCGACGGTTCATTAATGTCATCTTCATTAGACTCGTCTTCTTGTAAGCAAACCGAACTAATGCTATCTTGTTCCAAGTTTGTTGTATGTGACAATGAAAGAAATAGCGGTTTCCACGCTGTGGGCAGCAACCATCCATGATCCCGATTAAAATTCGGGTGGTATCATTTAATATGAATAACACTCACGATAGTTTAAATTCTAAAATGTTTTAGACAACTGTAAGTTGTACTTGCATAATTTTTCTTTAATATTTATTATAAAACAAAGTCCTTCATCACGTCTGTCTATCAGTTTGCGATAAACTTATAACTATTATCTGACTTTCATGCGGTTTTCACTAATAGACGAAATGATTTATGAAGAATGATTAAATGATAGTTTGTCAATATTTTGTGTATGTCGCTTGAATCTGTTATACAGTATTTTAGAAAAAACGAACATTTTCTTTTGAAAAATGCAGTATTTTCTTATGACGTTGACACGTTCAACTATCGTCAGTAAACCGACTTTACAGACAACCGATTTTTTTTTTACAATAATTTCAGATGTTTAGTACAAGCCAATCATTATCAGCCGATGGACATCCACTGCTGGACATAGGCCTCTTGCATGGACTTCCAAACAAAACCGTCTCGAGCCGCCAGCATCCAGCGGCTCCCTGCAACCCGCTTGATGTCTTCGGTCCACCTAGTGGGGGGTCGACCAACACTGCGCTTTCAGGTGCGGGGTCGCCATTCCAGCACCTTGGGACCCCAACGTCCATCGGCTCTTCGAACTATGTGGCCTGCCCATTGCCACTTCAGCTTCGCGACTCGCTGAGCTATATCAGTGACTTTAGTTCGTCTGCGGATCTCCTCATATCTACAAGCCAATGATGCTGCTTTATTTTTCTATAATATCTCTAGAAAAATTTCCAGTAGCATATATTCAACATTGAATTAATAATTCGATTTGCAATCGTTGTGTAGTGTATCTATTACATTCAATTAATTTTTACAATAATTATCTTTCCCCTTGACATTTCGCTTTTAAACACTGAGTTTCATAAATTCATTATTAAAAAAATATAAAAATCTTACCACACCATTATTATTACTCATAACCTTGGCGTTTATAAGGTTTTAGTAAACAAGCTTATTTAATATAACATATTATTACTTGGTGATTCATATGCAAATCGTATTTTATTCAGTTACAGCACAGAATAAAGAATGATCCAGAATGAGTCTTTATAAGCAGCATGGTGAAGCCATAAAAAAACAAACGTCACACTCCTCCTCCACGTCTCCTTTACATCCGCATATACAAACTTTTTCATAATTTGTATTTTAAAATTTAACACTACAACAATTACGTAAATTATTATAATAATCAATAATTACCAATAAAAAATACTCCATCTTATTTTTTAGTTTTTGTGAACAATTTTTAAAATATTTAATAACATAAGACGACATTTTTTTTGAATATCATCAATTAATACTTACTGACTTACAACGCTTCGTGTCGTACTGACTCAAGAATGTATTCGTTTTTGAATTTTGGCACGGCTACGACAATGTGGTGTTCTGTGCGCCCTATATGCCTATAATTCTTTGATTTGTGAGTTAAGGGTTCATTTACACTAGCGGCAACTTTACCGACGACAGCCGTCGACTGCAGAAGGCGACACCGACGCCTGCCGCCGAGACGTCGCCGACTGAAGTCGTCGGTAGCAGCTGCCGCTTGTGTAAATGAACACTAAGGTAGATAAATGACGTGTCGCCGTTACGTCATCGGCTGCCGCCGAGACGTCGCCGACGTGCCGTTGGCAACGTGCTGCTCGTGTAAATGAACAGTTAAATTTTTCTATATTTTTATTAAAAGATTTCGGGTACCAATTGTAACAAAAAAAGTGTTGGACAAATTTTCATGTTCTTTGAAAGCTATCACCCGTTCGGCGGGCAAGTTCTGCTGAAAACAGCCGGCAATAAACTCAAGTTTTCGTTAGATTGAAACTCACATAGTTAATAGGTACAAACTATTACTATTATACTTATTTAATACTAGCTGACGGCACGCGGTTTTGCACGCGGTTCCCGTTCCCGTAGGAAAACGCAGATAATATATAGCCTATAGCTTTCCTCGATAAATGGGCTCTCTAACACTGAAAGATTTTTTCAAATCGGACCAGCAAGTCCTGTGATTAGCGCGTTCAAACAAACAAACTCTTCAGCTTTATATATTAGTATAGATTTTCGATAGTTAATCGAATCGAATAGAGTTAAGATTTTTAAAATCAGATCACTAAATAAACAACGAGCGAAACGAATTTGTCTAAACAAATTACCTACAATCGAAACCTGTATCATTGGCACTCGTTCTTTTAATCGATATTATTTATTTAAATCGATATGAATAAATACAGGTCATTCGGATTGTAAATCAAGTTTGAAATCGATTTCAACAAGTGGCTATTAATTAAGTTGTTGTTAGATTAGAAATTAGATAGTTGGGGCGGTGGTCGAGATAATATATAGGATCGAGTACATAAATATTATTTTCTTGGAATTCGGATATAGAGATTTTGTAATAAAATTATTTTGCAACAGTTCTAACATAACTTTGGCGTATTCTCTTGTTTATAAAATAAGAAGAAAATATTAAAAATTGAATGTTTTAAGTAAGAATTTTAAGAAGACATTCAATTTATATCTTTTTTGTCATTATGTGTGCTAACAATATTAATTTTGTGTTCTTTCAGAAATGTGACTAACAACCACACTAACAAAAAAAATCCGCTATTTATAGTGTCAAAATTAAGCTGAATAATAATCAATTCTTGATTCCCAGCTTACACCGATCAACCTCTGAAAGTGTGTCTTCCTTACCACGCGACATTGGCAAAGTAAATTGTACGCAGTTGGTACAGCAGCAAGCCAATAAAATCAAAAATTTAATTGAATTTAATTGAAGAAGAAAATATTAAAAATTGAATGTTTTTAGTAAGAATTTTAAGAAGAAAGAAGAAATTTCATTTATGTCTTTTTTAAGTAATAAATCTTGTGATAGATAAAGCATATGATAAAGGTGGATCGGATAATTGACCAACGGGTGAGAATGGAATCCTAGAACTTTTGTATTTGATTCCATAAAATCTGAACTATAACCACAAAAAAATGTAATAGTATGTACGAGTACTATCTTTATTAAATTTCGCATACAAGTTTTTTAAGAAGTAACTTTCTTTAACTGCCATACAACGAAACATAATTAATTACTGATAATTTATTGAAATTTAACTTATTATCAAATAAGTTCGCTTAAAACGTGTAAAAATACTAAGATTTATACATAACACTTTAAAAAATCTAAGTAAATAAGCCAATATATTTCTGGAATCACTTCTAAGTTTTCGTGTATTAGGTAATAGGTATTAAAAATTTGTAATAGGTATAAAATAAACAAAAAGTGGCATCACAAAATCCAAATTAAATACTTCAAGTATGAAAATTTTACTTACGTAAAAACTGACCTCGGTCTCAAAGACCAATTTGGAACCTACCTACCTACTATGACTGCAGGTGCAGTAGATGATAGGGTAAGGGAAATGCGGAAGCTACACAAAAACACAACAAAAATCGTTTACGGTAGCAGAAGTTATTCGAATTTCTAAAATCACCCGGTCACACAGACATTGCGTCACCATTGGCGAGTTAATCTACATACTCATGCTAAATATAAACATATAATATTTATAGTACTAATCTTCTAAATCTGAAATCTAAACAATCTAATCTAAAATCTGGCCTAAGTCGCACATAAACAGACTGACATGTCAAAACTTTCCAAGCAAATATTTCCTTGCTTACCTACGGAACCCTATATTTTATACTCGAATTCTTACGGAACGTGAACTACGCGGGCGTAACCGCGGAGCATCGGCTAGTTATAGACAAAGAGGCGGCAATTTGCCTGTTTCACAATAAACACAGTTAGAAATTAACGCCTAACCTAATCAACATGTTACTAAGGTCACATAAAAATGGCAATCACCATTGAAATATCCAATAAATCATTCCTATCAGTCTAAATTGCCTGTCAACGTTCCACAAACAAAAATGACGGTAGAAACTTAAATGAAATATGATATTTCTTTTCATTTATCCACCTATCAATAATTATTATCGCGGCTGTTGATTGAGTCATCAATTTCGATTTTGTAATCGTCAAGTCCGTCAATCCAATCAAACATGACCAGCTTTGATATGTTTCTTACTTACTGTTTGCGGTAAGTAATACTCTTTGTTAATAAATTACGTAATAATGCGACGAGTAGCAGCGACACAGAGTAGCAGGGTAATTTTGTGGTATTTTTTTGTATTTTTTTTTAATTTATTTGGTTAACCAACAACCTTACATTTCTTACAGCTATATAATACTATATAATTCTTTACAATATCCTATATTCGGATCACGTGATATATAGTTTCTTAAAATTCACGAGAATTTTAAGAAACTATATATCACGTGCCTCAAAGCGATCCGCAGACGAACCAAAGTCACTGACATAGCTCAGCGAGTCGCGAAGCTGAAGTCGCAATGGGCGGGCCACATAGTTCGAAGAGCCGATGGATGTTGGAATGGCGACCCCGCACCGGAAAGCGCAGTCTTGGGCGACCCCCCACTAGGTGGACCGAGGATATCAAGCGGGTTGCAGGGAGCCGCTAGATGATGGCGGCTCGAGATCGTTGTGCTTTGAGGTTTATGCAAGAGGCCTATGTCCAGCAGTGGACGTCTATCGGCTGATAAGGTAAGGTAAGGTAAGGTGTCTCAAAGGGTGAAGGAAAACCATGGTGAGGAAACCTTTATACCTGAGAATTTTCTTATTTCACTACGGGTGTGAATCTGCCAATCCGCATTTGGCCAACGTGGTGGACTAAGGCCTAACCCCTCTCATTCTAAGAGGAGACTCGTGCTCAATGTGATACTTACTATTATATTATTCTAAGCTTACGTTTGCTTTCGTAATAATTCATTTTTTTTATTAAATTTATAATTTATATCTTTAATTTAAAACAAACTGCACAAGAAGTCCTATCGTTTCCTGTAAAATTAAATAAAATCCTAACATTTAAATTTAAATAATAATCTTGATAAAATCCACAGTCTCCCTGTATCTGTTATTATCCCATAGCTTATTCTAACAGCCTGTTGTCTTATCTTGAGAAGTTCGAGATAAATATTATACATAATAATCGTAAATATTCGCCAGCTTAAGCATTATATTATATTATCTTAAACTCTTAACTTTTTTGCATTAAACTTAGAAGATTTATTTTTTTAAATACACAATACAGTAAACTTAAAAAAAGTTTTTTTTTTATTCTTTACAAGTTAGCCCTTGACTACAATCTCACCTGATGGTAAGTGATGATGCAGTCTAAGATGGAAGCGTTGTTACTTGTTAGGAGGAGGATGAAAATCCACACCCCTTTCGGTTTCTACACGGCATCGTACCGGAACGCTAAATCGCTTGGCGGTACGTCTTTGCCGGTAAGGTGGTAACTAGCCACGGCCGAAGCCTCTCACCAGCCGGACCTGGGCAAATTAAGAAAATCTCAATCTGCCCAGCCAGGGATCGAACCCAGGAGCTCCAGGACAAGACGGAGGTCCTGTAAATCCACCGCGCATACCACTGCGCCACGGAGGCCGTAGATACTTTTGGTTTACATGAACATTGGTGCCTAATTAATTACATAAAGTTGTTAGTAAAATTACTCAGAGTCTGTTAAAACTAGAAAGCTAAAATAAGGCGTGAGTGTATAATATATTATAGGTAATAATAATCACGTTTATAGTGGTGAAAAGAAAACTTGAATTTATTTTTTGTGGGGTTCTTTCCCTACATGTAAAGTGAAGATGTTTTTTCCTGTCTATCCTACAGTGTGGGCTATCGGTATTCTATGTATATAGTGCTAAAGTCTACGGAACCCTACACTTTGCGTGGTCCGACACGCACTTGGCCGATTTATTTGAATTGTTTTATGGCAATAAAATATCTCAAACTCCGTTAACCGTTTAGTGACTAAGACCGCAGCAATCACAAGGTCACATCTCGACATGAACACAATACATCAATCGCCATTAGCGTGTATGACATGGCCTTTACACGAAATAATGTCGGTTACACACTTTCAATTGTTTTATAGAATAATTACTCTTAACAAAATAAGAGGTCATTACGATACGTGTTACTTATCTATAGTATATTGTATCGTACAATGGTTATAATAACTTTACTATTTGTTTGTAAGAACAAAAAAGTTATACTAATAGCATTAACAACTGAGTCTTAGGGCCATAAATCATTTCTCTATATCTATCTCGCTTGCACTTATGGGTCTTATGGAGCCGTCTAGTGAAGGGTGTAACAATGAAAGACATATTATCGATAAGTAAAGTTTATTATCGTATCTTGTTCACAAAATTAAAAAAATTAACAATATTTGATTTAATATAATACATATTTCATATTATATAATTATTAACTAAATAAAATTAATCTTCATCTGAGTCTTCATCATCAGAATCTTCGTCTTCTGCCAAATTTATTATATATTAGTATCCATAGTGCGCAACGAGTAACACATGAATGTATTTATTTAATTGCAGTAAACACATTTATAGCAAAAAAAATACGCAATGCAATTACATTAGAAACCGACCAATCAGAATCGTCCAAATCATTATTGACTCATCATTAGCACGTGCGCAGGTAGCCGTTTATCGATAATTAGGGTGCGCAGGTAGGCGCGCTGCACATTCCTATCTTTTTTGACTTTTATGACCGGACGACTCAGATGATAATGCGCATACTATAGTAGACGAAGATGTTGTTTAATTTTTTCTCGGTCGCCATCGTCTATTTTAATTATACCCTGTATAATTAAAATAGATCCTGGGAGACTGTGGATTTTATCAAGATTATTATTTAAATTTAAATGTTAGGATTTAATTTAATTTTACAGGAAATGATAAATAAAACTTCTTGTGCAGTTTGTTTCAAATTAAAGATATAAATTATAAATTTAATAAAGAAAATTAATTATTACGAAAGCAAAGGTAAGCTTAAAATAATAGAATAGTAAGAATCACATTGAGCATGAGTCTCTTCTTATAATGAGAGGGGTTAGGCCTTAGTCCAGCACGTTGGCCAAATGCGGACTGGCAGACTTCACACACGTAAAGAAATAAGAAAATTCTCAAGTTTTCCTCACAATGGTTTTCCTTCACCCTTTGAGACATGTGATATTTAATTTCTTAAAATTCTCGTGCTTAACAGTGATCCTAATATAGGATATATTTGGATCACTGTTAAGCATTATTGAGCATTATAAGCAAAAAAGAATTACATTGAAAGTTCGTGGTGTATGTTGGTTACTCTTTCACAGCTATAAAACCGATTTGGAAAGAATACCTATAGAGGTTACCCAGGATTAATACACATAGGCTGCTTTTTTATTGAAATATTCAAAAAATATTTATTTACAAAAAAAGGTATTTTTCTATTATTTTGAAAACTCGCCTCTCTATAATTCGAATCTATACTTTGTTTGTTTGTTTGATTGAACGCGCTAATCTCAGAAACTAATGGTCCGATTTGAAAAATTCTTTCAGTGTTAGATAGCCCATTTATCGAGGAAGCTTTAAGTTATGTATTATCCCCGTATTCCTACGGGAACGGGAACCACGCGGGTGAAACCGCGCGGCGTCAGCTAGTAAGACATAAAGTTAAACTAGACAACATTTTTATTTCCATAATAAAACAATGAGTCAGAACAAAGCATATCATCACACATCGATTAGATTCAGTTGTTGTGTGCAACCATAATCGATTCTATAAATAATCGATAGTTATAATCGATACGAAAATAATTATTACCGACCTTACCGCGGGAGTATTCGTTGAATAGCAGACAATTAATTTAATTAATATTGCTGCAAAGTCGTTAACAGTTACTACCGAAAACATGGGTAACTTGAGATAACCGAGGTCAAATTAGTTATTGGATACATGCCATTTTCTTTATATACCTACATGCTTATGAGAACATTTAAATCTGCTACTAATATTATGAAGACAAAGAGGTAAATTTGTGGTGTTGTAGGGAGTAATCTCTGGATCTATTGACGGCCTGTGGTGGATGTGATGGATCCTGGGTTCAATCCCAGGCTGGGCCGATTGTGGTTTTCTTAATTGGTCCAGGTCGGGCTGGTGGGAGACTACGGCCGTGGCTAGTTACCACCCTACCGACAATGACGTACCGCCGAGCGATTTAGCGTTCCGGTACAATATTGTGTATAAACCGAAAGGGGTGTGGATTTTCATCCTCCTTCAAATAAGATAGCCCGCTTCCATCTCAGATTGCATCATCAATTACCACCAGGTGAGTTTATAGTCAAGGGCTAACTTGTAAATGGTGGAACTGGGGTGAAATTACAAAACGGAACGGTTCGAACTCCGATTTGTAATTCCACCGCGCATACCAATGCGCCATTGAGGCCGTCAAAATGTAATGCATAGTAACCGTTGCATGTTAAGTTATCTTCGGGAACGTAAAGGATGCTTTTAGGACTCATAATAACCTCATCATCATCATCATCATATCAGCCGATGGACGTCCACTGCAGGACATAGGCCTTTTGTAGGGACTTCCAAACATCACGATACTGAGCCATCTGCATCCAGCGAATCCCTGCGACTCGCTTGATGTCGTCAGTCCACCTGGGGGGGGGTCGGCCAACACTGTGCTTACTAGTGCGGGGTCGCCATTCCAGCACTTTGGGACCCCAACGTCCATCGGCTCTTCGAACTATGTGTCCCGCCCATTGCCACTTCAGCTTCGCAACTCGTTGAGCTATGTCTGTGACTTTGGTTCTTCTGCGGATCTCCTCATTTCTGATTCGATCACGCAGAGATACTCCTAACATAGTTCGTTCCATCGCCCGCTGTGTGACTCTGAGCCTTCTTATCAGGCCCATAGTTAGCTAACATAATATAAACCTACACTAGACAAATCCAGGCAACATATAGTATACAAAATACAAGTGTATTGAAAGTATCAATTGTAAAGCAGGTATATTGTGAGTTATGGTTATAAATCTCTTGTACAGACGTACATAAGCGCTGTGTACCTTGACCCAGTACATGTGACCCAATAATTGTTACGCTTATAATAACTATACCTATTTGTAGTTTTATAGATTGTTATAACCTAATCGTCATAATTGTGTATGAAACCTGTGTTGCCTTAGGTATTACAATTTTTAATAGATTTTTTTCTTAAACTACTGTTCGATTTTGATGAGGTTTTTGACGCACACTAGGGTTTTAAATGTATCATTTCGAATGTCATAGGCTAATTTTACCCCCGTATTCCCACGGGAACGGGAACTACGCAGTTGAAAGCCAGTGACCAATAAAGATTCCGCAAAGCGCTGCCACTCGTATTACAAAAGCGTTAATTTTCGATAGCTGTAACTTATGATTGCCAACCATGATTGTATTAGCCAGGTAAACCAGCAGGGTTATTATGTAACTCAGTGTACCACTCAAGTAATCAGTCACTACATCGTTTGTCATCGTATTTTCGTTTTTGCAATCATCTAACATTGTGTTTTCAACGAAATAACACTATTATCGTCATCTATACTAATATTACAAAGCTGAGTTTGTTTGTTTGTTTGTTAGATTGAACGCGCTAATCTCAGGAAATACTGGTCTGATTCGAAAAATTCTTTTAGTGTTAGATAGCCCATTTATCGAGGAAGGCTATAGGCTATATTTTATCCCCGTATTCCTACGGGAACGGGAACCACGCGGGTGAAACCGCGAGGCGTCTACTAGTTTTACATAAAATAACATTAGTATAGTAGTGATAGTAACAGATACTAACGTTATTTTAACGAAAAAGTGGTATTTACGTAATTTCTTTGAAATAATAATGTTAGATCATCGTAGAAACAAAAAAACATTATCACTTAATGTAAAACAGTGCAGTCAAGCTTATTTCGTTGAAATAACTATTTTAAATCATCACAAAAAAAATACGATGAAAATCTTTGTAGTGACTGATTACTTGAATGGTACACCGAGTCACATAATAACCCTGCAGATCGCCTAGTCACTTAGTAGTTGGATACATTTGTAAAGATATCTATCCACCTGTCGTTAGCTGCTCGTAGCTGTGAGCAGTGAGCGAGTAATTTCAGCTGGTTTAAAATTCAAATTTATGCTAATGTGACAGAGCGCCATGCGCTCTAATTGGATTAATGTATGTGAACACCATTCGTATATGCATATTGGGTGTTAACTTGCTGATAAACGGACTGTTGGGCAAACTTGCTGGGTTTAGAACTATTATTTTCAGTTCTGGTAACTAATATCCTATTATCCTACTAATACTACTAATATTATAAACGCGAAAGTTTGGATGGATGTTTGGATGTATGTTTTTTTTTATTCTTTACAAGTTAGCCCTTGACTACAATCTCACTTGATGGTAAGTGATGATGCAGTCTATGATGGCAGCGGGCTAACTTGTTAGGAGGAGGATGAAAATCCACACCCCTTTTCGGTTTCTACACGACATCGTACCGGATCGCCAAATCTTTGCGGTAAGTCTTTGTCGGTAGGGTGGTAACTAGCCACGGCCGAAGCCTCCCACCAGCCATGTTTGGATGTTTGGATGTTTGTTACACTATAACGCCGCTACTACTGAAGCGATTTAGCTGAAATTTGGAATGGAAATAGATTTTACTCTGGATTAACACAAAGGCTACTTTTTATCCCGAAAAATCCATGGTTTCCCGAGATTTGCGAAAACTGATGATATTGATGATATGAATGTTTGTTACTCTTTCACGCCTCAACTACTGAACTGAATTAGCTGAAATTTGGTATAAAGATATATTATAGCCTGGATTAACACATAGACTACTTTTTATCCCGGAAAAATCCATTGTGAAAAAATAAATTCCTCGCGGACGAAGACGCGGGCGACCGCTAGTAATATTATAAATGCGAAAGTAAGTCTTTTTTTTTTTTTTTTTTTATTCAAAATAGACTTGCGCTTGACTACAATCATGCCTGGTGGAAAGCAATGATGAGGTCTAGGTTGGAGCGCGCTTGCCTAGAAAATGCCTATTCACTCTTGTCTTGAAGGTGTCTTGTCTTGTCTGTCTGTATGTTACCTTTTCACGGCTTAACGGCTGAACCGATCTAAAATGAATTTCGGTATAATGGTAAATGGGAGCTTGGAGCAAAACATAGGGTACTTTTTGACCCTAAAATAAAAATAAAAGGGCGTTGAATAGGGGTTGAAAGTTTGTATGGAAAGTCATTCATTTTTAGAGTTACATTTTAAAAATTTGTTTATAAAACACGTCGAATAATGTGATTCAAGATTTTTTAAAATTCAACCCCTAATGTGGTAAAATAGGGGTTGAAAGTTTACATTGATTTCCACGCAGACGAAGTCGCGGGCTTCCGCTAGTCATATTATATAATAGCTACTGATAAAAATCATTACTAGAATATGGAAAATTATTCCAAGCTAGGTGTATACTGATTCATCCAAGTTGCGGAGGTCAGATGGTTATCGCAGTTTAAAAACTGGTAGCCTGTCAACTTGTAAGACTTGTAAATGGGTTTTGTATCTTAGATTTGTATGATGACTGGTGTAGATATCTGACCAGTCAAAGCTTTCCGCCGTTAATATATACAATTGTTTTGCCTAGTTACTTGTTTAGACAAAATCTACTTTTGGATTTGTACTGTTTTAATTTGTTAAATCATAATAAGTTACATCGCATTTGAAATTGACTACAGTTGCGGGTCCTGCAGTTGCTGCATACTTTTTTTATTGAAAGTATGCGGCAAAATGCTGAGTTGGAGCCTTTTTCTAGGTTGTGCCACATATTACAGGGCATTCTTTAGTGCTCCACTGTTTGAGTGGACAGTTAAGCCATAATATGTTATAAATTAGATTTTATGTGATATGTGGCATTACTTAAAAATAAAGATCTTTTCTTTCTTCTTTCTTTCTTGCGTGATAATCAGGTATTTTTATGTAGTATTAGTTGATGGAGCCGTGATAGCCCAGTGGATATGACCTTTGCCTGCAATTCCGGAGAATTTTCTTAATTCTCTGCGTGTGTGAAGTCTTCAAACCGCATTGGGCCAGCGTGGTGGAACATTGGCCTAACCCTTCTCAGAGAGGACGTGTCTGTCTGTCTGCTATTACAAAATAACTTACGTTTTATCAAGTGCTTATTTACAGGATACCACCACCTAATCAAGCTTTTTTTTTAAATGTTTGTCTCTCTGTCTGTTTGTATATCCAAGCTAATATCTGGAACTGCTGAACCGATTTTAACGAGACTTTTACTGTTAGATAGAGGTAGTCATACAGTAACATGAAGGCTAGTTTTAATCTTGGAAATATACATCGTTCTCGCGGGATAAGTGAAAAGCTGAATTTCCCGAGGACAAAGTCGCGAACGTCCGCTAGCTATAACTATAAAAAAGCATGTTGATAATATTTCCAAGGATTAGCATAAATAATATATTAATTCAGTTGAGAGACGAGACGAATATCTTAGCATTCCATGGATTCACCGTGCAGGTGCCGGGTCAATCGCGTGGTAGAGAGAAAAACACCAAGCAAAGTCCAGGACTTGTGACTACTGGATGTAGGGTTAAGGAATTTCTTGACGATCGATCAACACTCCCCGTCTCTGCTCGTGTTGTTCTCCCTACCTATCCAAAGTTGTTAAGATTCTATTAGAGCAGCTTTGGATACTCGTTCTAATATAGAACTAGCTGCACTTCTAGAGAGGCCAAGGTCTTTAAGCAAGTTATAGAGAGATTTTGCTGGTAATCCATTCGCACCTACTTCTACGGCGTACAGACTAACTACATAACCCTTTTTAGTTAGTTCATTTGTTAGGTCATAATATCATTCTATTAAATATGTAAATATAGATAAACTGCCTATCTACCAAGTATCTACCATATAAATAATGACATAGTATTGTCACAGAATCCATATATGTACAAGTATTGTTCTTATAAAATACGATTACGCAAACAATTCATTACGTAGAATCTCGTAGGTACACTCGCACACAACAATACCCGTACCGTGTATTCAAATGGCACGTGTTTACTTTTAGAATTTTCCTTAAGGCTTTATAGGTACTCGTATTTATCACGAACTTATAAATAAATGAATTAATTTGAACATCCTGCCAATTATGTATCTGGGTGTACAACTGAAAACGTTGGCCACTTCATCGTTTTTAGGGTTCCGAACGTACGTACGTACAAAACCCCTTATAAGATCACTCGCGTCATCATCATCATCTAACATGGTTATTACGAGTATTTCAACGAAATTGGGACTTACCACAACCTTTTGCAAGTCTATCATGGTCTCTTTATATTTAAGCTACAAATTGAGTGAATGAAATGGTCGATGACGTCCAAAATCGGAAACAACCCTGCGGATTGGCTTAATGGCCCCCAGGATTTGAAATATCGAAACATTATGGAACATGGGGCTCTTGCTCGTAATTTTACATCAAGTGACAGTGTTTTTTTAACGAAGTAATGTTCAATCTACCTACTCTACAAGTTCTATAGTAGCTACCTACTTACATGACTTACAAAGTTATAAGCAGCATTAAACTGTCATAAGGGAATCTGCCACCATTCCTCCCACTAATACAATATTTATATCTTAACACTTGAAATGTAAATCAGGGTGTATCACCCAATGGTACAAGCACTAGAAGGTAATGCATCAATTAATCAGAAGTAGTAAATGATCACTTAGTGGCCATATCTCGCTCATACGTCCCGGCGACCTGAGTAGCGTTTATTTTATACGAAGATGTTTTAAGCGTAGCACACACTGGCAGCAATCAAAACTATAAACTAAACTAGCTGACGGCGCGCGGTTTCGCCGACGTGGTTTCCGTTCTCATAGAAATACGAAGATAATATATAGCCTATGGCCTTCCTCGATAAATGGGCTATCTAACACTGAAATAATTTTTCAAATCGGATAACCGCGTTTAAGCAAACAAACAAACAAACTCGTCAGATTCATAATATTAGTATAGATGTATTCTCATTAAACAATTGATACGTATACGTCTTGTAATTCATTATCCTAAATCGGCCCAACTGGGCCGATTTAGGCTTTCTTAATTGGTCCAGGTGTAGTTGATGGGAGGCTTCAGCTGTGGCAATTTATCACCCTACGTATGACGCACCGCCAACCGATTTATTTATTAGCGCTCCGATCGCTCCCCCTCTCTAACTCCCACTATTCATGGAAATAAGTCGCGCCACCTATCGTAGGCACGAGCCAACACGAGATTGAACAATGTCAAATCTGTCTCAGACTACTTACTATATCCTACAGTATAATTATTATTTTTCCCGACCCTTGACACAAATCCAAGACTTCATAGTCTGAAGTCACATAAGCTATGGACTCGATGAAAATCCTTTCATGTGTAGCATTCGCAAGGCATCTTAACGCTACAAAGTTACCTGTAGGTACTCTCTCTGCAGTGTTCAAATGTAAACGGTCTACAATATTCATCATTAAACAATTTTAATAATAATAAATCTCCCAATCGACCAATCACAGAGCGTTGCGGTTATAAATATGGGTACTCTTGTGATGAGCAAGCAACCCAAGTTTTAAATGCTGTGTTGTGATTGGTGGAACCAGACCGCTACGTAACGCAAACGTGATCGCGCCAGTGCATAGAGTACATTGAATATAGAGTAACCAGTGTGGTCGAGGTTTTATACGAGAGATAAGTGTACTTGCGCGTAATATACTATTTTTACTAAAACTAAAAAGTATTAAAATATTCAACTGGCAATTTACTACCTTACACTTAGTCGGTGTTGTCGACAAAAGGCTTCACATATTGAAACTTGTGATTAACGTAACGTAACCATTACAAAGGAATGTTGAAAGTTTTCTATCTTTATATTAACAACTAGTAGACACCCGCGGTTTTCCGCGCTTCTAGGCATAAAGGTGTAACATCATAAATTCCCAATTCTGAACTGCTACGAGAATAATACCTGTTTAAAGATAATAAGATAAATTGTAACAGGCTAGATAATTTATAATGTTTCATCAAATAAATAAAGCAAAAATGCAACGAAGGAATGTAAATAATCGAACAGCAACTATGTTAACCATCGCAAGGAATGCATAAAAAAATAACAGAATAACCCTCCCTGGCGTAAAAAAAAACAAACAACTCCTTGCGCAACCTTATGCCGTAGCAAATTCATAAAATCCAACATACTATTGAGAGAAACTGATGGGCGCACATTTCCGACCCGGTTGCGAATAATTAGGCTGAAAATACTATAATTGCCATAGCCACAAAATTTGATATTGTGTTAGTTATCCACTCAATAAATTATCTCATATAAAAATAAATAGTAAGATAAGAGTGTACAGTAATAGAGTAAATTTTTCAACGAACAAACAACAACATACTTAGAAGGAAAGAATGTAAATAACGCAACAGAAACTATGTTAACCATCGCAAGGAATGCATAAAAAATAACAGAATAACCCTCCCTAACGTCAAAAAAAAAACAAGAAACTCCTTGCGCAACCTTATGCCGTAGCAAATTCATAAAATCCAACATACTATTGAGAGAAACTGATGGGCGCACATTACCGATCCGGTTGCGAATAATTAGGCTGAAGATACGATAGTTCCCATGCCGGGTATGTAAAAATTGTTGAGAAAATACCATACGTGCGTGATCGCTAATTCGAGGTCCGGTTGCAGCTTCAGCATTTAGATATGAGTTGGGAACTTGCCCGTTTAATTGTACGATGATTATGGGTTCTGTATTTAATTTCGTCTTTAACGCTACAATGAAGTAAATACATTAACGTGTTTGAGGATAACTTGAGAGCCCACAACCAGGATTTTTGACGTGACAACGTCTTATAATTCGATGAAGCCGGCTGGACACTCGAAAAAAGATGACGTCTTGCGTCGTTCCCTCGCTCTAGGGTTGCCAAATTTTTTTACAAGAAATAAAGTATATTCTGGTCTATGAAGATTATTAAACAGTATTTAAGAAAAACGAACAGTATTTATTTATTAATAAAATATATCTATCAAACAAAAAAAATTACAATTTTCTTTTGAAAAATGCAACCATTCCATCAGTATTTTTTTATGACGTTGTGTCGTTTTCTATAAAGAAAACCGACTTTTTTTATTTTATTTTATGTTACTGAAAACACAAATAAAAAAAAATCAATATGATATACTTAAAAAAGGAACTACTTTTCTATTATACTTAAGCTTTCCCTAAAATATGCAGTTACTAACAAAACTCAATTGAAATCGGTATCTCATTTTTGAAAATAACAACGGACATGGATTAAAACAAAATAATCCATTTAAATGTATATAATAATAATAATAAAATATTATAAAGTAAAATATTATAATAAAATGTATATTATAAAGTAATTTAATTATTGTATTTAAAATTAGCTAACACCCCGTGTCACCCGCGTAATTTCCGTTCGTGTGAGAACTCATGCCACTTACAAATAATGTTGCTTTCAAGTAATAAAAACAAAATCAGTTCAATATATCCAGAGATTATCCCCTACAATACCACATACTTTTTTACCTCTTTGTAATATAAGATAGATTATAATTAACGCGCCAACATACAAAAGTAGTGTGCTAATAAGCACTATTGAAACGCTTTTAATAAAGTTGCAGAGCAAATTAAAATCATAGATCACACATATTGACAGCTTATCACACTTCACATCACATCACACTAATATAAAAATGCGAATGTTTGTGTGTATGTCCTTTGTGTAGCGGCTACTAAAGCGATTTGGCTGGAAATAGAAATAGATTTTATTCTGGATTAACACACAGGCTACATTTCATCCCGGAAAAATACATGGTTCCCGCGGGATTTGTGAAAAACATACATACAGCCGAACGTAGAACCTCTTCCTTTTTGGAAGTCGGTTAAAAAACTGAATTCCACGCGGACGAAATCGCGGGCGTCTGCTTGTATTATCATATATTAATGACGAAAACTAAATGTAATAACAGTCTAAAGCTGTTCAGTTAAAATAACCTTACCTTTCTAACTTAACCGCTCAAGCATCAGTTAGCGCGGTTTCCTTCAAGCCCAATTTAACGGATTAGCACAAGGCCGAGTTTCGTACCACCAAAAATATCGGTACACACGCTACCATCGACAGCCTTGAACCGGGCGAACCGAAAATCGATAATTACGTAACAAAATCGATGTTCTCACGATTCCGAATACAGTTATCCTTAATGCCGGTTTAAACAATGGTTTCGCTTTTGATAGGAAAATTAGAGAAAATTAGCGAGTCCGGCCGGCTACCGGCTGATGGTTATTGGCACTAATGGTGCCCGCCGGGAATCGAACCTGGGAGAGCGGTGTCACGCCCGCGCCGCACGCCACCGAGCGCCGCGGGTTCACATGGGTTAGGAGCCGCGCGTTTTTAGACAGCAAATATGGATACGACTGCTTAATTCAAACTTTTTATTTAACTTTCAAAATTTTATTAAGCAAGCCTAAAATTCGTCACAAGAGATTGTTAAATAATTTTGTCTTCATTTAATTCTCTACCGTGGATGAAATATTTTACAGTTTTAAGTGCTAATACATAGCCTTAGTCCATTATTTTTTATTCAAAATAAAACATTTTTCCTGCAATATTTTATTTCTTTAAAGTTGAAGAGCTGGTCTATATTTTTAGGTAGGTGTTTATGGCAAGCTGAAAACTTGTACTTTTAGCTTTCCATCGGTGAAAAGATTTTCTTAAAAGGCTACATTAGTATCGAGCCTATTTGCCCTCAAACAAAAATATTTCTTTCTTGGTTTTGTGGTAAATAAAAACAATAGTCAAAATAGAACAAAATAAAATAGTGTGTAAAGTCGGAATATTAAAATTCAATTAAAGTCATAAATATTTTTCAATAAAATTGCTTTAAGATAACTTTATCAATAAGTAACTTTTAATTATTATAATATAAAGGTAATAATTAAATTCGTTAACAAAATTAACTTACCCCTAATCAGGTATTTTTTCACTCTAATTATTTATTTATTTACACTTTTTAATAATATTTACTAAATACAAAATATAATTAATAAATATATATATATATTTTTAAATTTGAGTATTATTATTTTTTTTAATATTTGAGTATAACTTTTCCACACCTCACAATATTATTAAAATATTGAGTATAAATGAACTTTTTTACTTTAAAAAACTTTGAAAAAATGAATATCCACGTAAGTCTTACACCATACCGGGATGACTACCGTCTGGTACCGGCCCTCGATAAGCGACGATCGTGGGAATCGCAGTTTGCATATCATTTGCAAACTTTGCTCACCGATCGCAACAATACTGATTGTCTTTACTAACCGGTTTTGTGGTGGTTTTTTTTGTGCACATATATGGTTATTTCGTGTTTCGCTTTTGAAATATTGGCTTTTACTTTGTCAATAAGTTAAATGAAATGTTTGTATTAAAACAACCATATAGAAATGAAATGACCACGCTGGGCGGGATGCGGGCTGGTCACTTTGCAGTTGCAGGGCTAGATTTCTCGTTTTCTCGGTGTTTCTGCTGACTGGCTTATAACACTTGTACTGGCTTATATATATTCAAACTGAATGGTTTTACCATCATTTATTGATAACCTGAGTCTCATTGGCCCATCTGTAGGGTGCACCACGAGCATTGAGTTTGGTATTATGGGACGGTGACTGGTACTAGCCTCCCCCTTATCTTCCTTTTCAGTTAAAATTGTTTGTTATTTTTTTGACGCGATAACCTTTTATAATTCGATGGAGCCAGCTGCACACTCGAAAAAAAATGAAGTCATGCGTCGTTCCCTCGCTCTAGGGTTGCCAACTTTTTTTACAAGAAATAAAGTACATTCTGGTCTATGAGCATTTTCAAAAACGATCATTTTCTTTTGAAAAATGCAACCATTCCATCAGTATTTTCTTTTGACGTTGTCACGTTCAACTATCGTCAGTAAACCGACTGAACAAACAACCGATTTTTATTTTTTGATATAAACCGGAGCATCCTCAAGAGATGTTGACTCTACAACGTGCAATTGCAAAGTAACAGTGACTTTGCAATTGCACGTTGTAGAGTCAACATCTCCTGAGGATGCTCCGGTTTCGGGGTGAAACGTACGTAGAGAGTATTTTTTCGGACCTGGGTGACGATGTCGCATCGGTTCGTCGGCATTTCGCGGATGATAGAAAAATAAATAAATTATTATAGCCAGGCTGATATTTTGCGCGAGAAATAAGCCATTTGATTAGATTTTATTTACTAAAACCACAGACAACGCTAAAAGCTAACGCTTTTTGATTGGAACAACAAGCCAGCGTTTCATTAACGCTTAATGTTATTCAATATTAGAATCGCATAAACATGGAATATAAAATGATCTGTGAGATGCGTTGATATTTAACCTTTGCATCGTATTCGTATGCAGCTAAGGCTGGGCGGCTACTTACCCTAACAAACCGTGGATAAATTAATCTCTAACACGCGTGGAGGCCTGTCAGCGTGTCAGCCTCCTTCGTTGCCTTGATCCGTATGATATCATATACCTAATATACAGTACGATTAAATAACTTATCTATAAAACTAAAAAGTTTGAAGCGCTGACAGGAATAGGCCAATCAGATTATCAGGAAATGAGAAATAAAATAATTTGACAAAAACGTTTTATTAACGTTAGTACAATATTGTGAACGTTTTTGTTTTATGCTCTGTAAGATTAATTTTTAGACCATATGAGCACAAGTAAGTTGTATTAAATTAATTATTTCACCACGGCTAGTTGTCTGGACTGGTGACAGAAGGGCTGGCTCATTTTTTGCGCAAAGGATCATCCTGGCTGTCCAGTGTCCACCGCGGGAATGAAGCCCATTTACCACATACCACCATTTTACGTGGGCGTGATTTGTATATTTATTAGGATATACTCGTAAGTTAGGATAAGTTTCTTATTGTATTATTTCTTAATTAAAGAGTACCAAATTTAATTTACAACCCGTCCCGCAAGTTTCAATCGTGCAAAGTAATAGTGCAAGTTTTAAATATTTTCTTTAATATACATATAAAATTCTCGTGCCGCGGTATTTGTTGTCTAGGCCCTCCGAAACGGCTGGGCCGATTTTCATGAAATTTTGTGTACACAATAGGTCTGAGAATCGGCCAAAATCTATTTTCATACTTCTAAGTGATAAGGAGCCGTGATAGCCC
The DNA here is from genome assembly GCF_947172395.1 of Bicyclus anynana. Taxonomy (NCBI): domain Eukaryota; kingdom Metazoa; phylum Arthropoda; class Insecta; order Lepidoptera; family Nymphalidae; genus Bicyclus; species Bicyclus anynana. Next base: position 5,257,627 of record NC_069104.1, on the reverse strand, counting down.
AGTGGATATGACCTCTGCCTCCGATTCCGGAGGGTGTGGGTTCAAATCCAGTCCGGGGATGCACCTCCAACTTTTCAGTTGTGTGCATTTTAAGAAATTATTAAAATATCACGTGTCTCAAACGGTGAAGGAAAACATCGTGAGGAAACCTGCACTCCAGAGAATTTCTTAATTCTCTGCGTGTGTGAAGTCTGCCAATCCGCATTGGGCCAGCGTGGTGGACTATTGGCCTAACCCCTCTCATTCTGAGAAGAGACTCGAGCTCAGCAGTGAGCCGAATATGGGTTGATGACGACGAAGTGATAAGGATGTCCACCCCAGTTTTTTATTATTTTTATTTTTTGGACACTTTTTTAAAACTTTTATTTTTTTTTTTGATGTAGGATTGTAAAAATACATAAAACTCTAAATTTTTACCTGTCTACCTATTTGTCTGTCTATTTTTGAATAGCAACAAGGCTAGACAACGCTTGCTGGGTCCGCTAGTAAACTTTTAAAAGCCTAAACAATTTCCTGAAAGGCATTTATTAATAGAGCATCTATTACGGCGATCGAGAGCTACATTCCACCGGAACCGTTACAAACTAAAAACTATAAAACAAATCGATAGTTAGCTACATTGTTAAGACAGCTACGAGGATTTATTTACTAGTTCACAGTACAACATTATTTCTCAAGAATACCGTCTAAGTGTTGATCTTCCTTGCCGATAAGCCCTGCTGGTATAACCTATGGTCTTTTAATACACCGTGTCGAACTATCCGATATCGTAATGGTGGATATTAGACGTGCTGTAATTGTGCTATGGTTATTATTAAAGTTGGTTGCTAGATGTATTTGTATAGTTGAGAATATAATAGAATAAAACTACAATATATCTTAATATATAAATGCGAAAGGTCACGAAATCTCGAAAACCCAAGCGGCACAAAGATGAAATTTGGCAGAAAGGTAGTTTGTAGTTAGTAGGTATCCATTAAGAACGGATTTTGTGATAGGGCCGGATTAAAGAGGCCTAAGGGCAGACGAATATCCGCTAATATCTTAATATATAAATGTAATAGGTCACACATCACAAAATCTCGAAAACCGATTGACTTACAAAGATGAAATTTGGCAGGGTGGTAGCTTATAGTTTTGCGATATAGCCGGATTAAGGAGATCTGAGGTTGGACGAAGTCGCGGGAGTCCGCTAGTTATGTATGATTGAACTGTGGACCTCTTATGAAGGCTCAGTCACTCAGCGCGCGATGGGGTCGCTATTCTCGGAGTATCTCGGTGAGTTCGAAGAAATGAGAAATTCCCCGCTAAAGACTCAAAATGGTTGACATAGTGAAATTAGCCTCAAAGCTGAAGTGGCAATGGCAATGAATGGGCCACATAGTTCTAAGAGCCGGTGAATATTATTTGTACCGAAGGTGTTGCGGCGACTCTACACCATAAAGCGCAATGTGTAAGTATGTAGGTCTGGGTTCGAATCTGGGGTTGAGCTATGAAATAATGGGACTTTCTTTGATGTTACTCTTAGTAGCAGTCCGATATTGTTAAGTAGGTGGTATACTCCCGTACTTGGAGAATACATTATGCCGTCGGTTCCGATCAGTATCATTAACACAGTGATTGTTATATAGACAAACAATGTAACGCCCGCTAACCAGCTTTGAAGCAGCGTGGTGGGTCTAACTCTAAACTCTAAGCCCCAGATTCTTTTAAGTGACAAATATACGTAGAACTTGTTAAGTAAAGTACCTACTTGAAAAATTGGCTTACTTTACTACACATTTGGATTTTCTTTAAATTTTCCATTAAAAAATTTTTTGCACCTTATACATACAAATAGTATATACCTATCATCAGCTATTTTGTAACAACTAGTATTAAGGACAGGTCTATATGTCTATTGGTCAAAGTACGTCACTGAGTGATAACGTTAAATTCATATATCACAAACCTTGTTGAAAATAATTTGATTTTCTGACGTAAACACACACAAGCGCCATGAGTTGCAACTGGGAGAGACGTTGTCGCGTCGACGGCGGTAAGGGTAGGAGGTCCCGAAGGTTGGCGATCTCTGCGTTGATCAGGTCGCGCCGGAGTTTGGATGCGCCTTTCGTTGATTTGCCTTGATCGAACCTGCGGACAGGGATAATAAACCTTTTTACAACAGTTGAATAAAACATAAATTACATTAATCTTTTTTATACAAAAAGGCGTATTTTGTGATGTTCTTTTTTTATTCAATGGTGCTATGGGTAATTAAACGAAAATCATTATATTCGTAGACCCAAAACATAGACAAACGGTATCTCGCTGTCAAAAAACTAAAGTGCCATAATGGTGCCGAGTGTCTATGTGTGAATGTGAAGTGTATTGCCAGATATAACTAAGGGTGGTCTGTCTTCATATGTGCATCTGTGTGCGTGTCGGCGAGTAAGTGTACTTGTAACGCACTGGCAGAATTAGGATGCGTTACTTTTTAGTTCAGGAGACGGTGCCCGTACTTTTCACAGAGGCACCCTGCCTCCACTGTAGCCTGTGAGTTGAGCCGTTGAGTTGTATTCGCGTCTTTGAAATAGATAGTCGTCTTCCATTTGTTAAGCATAGTAAAATAGTGATAGAGATGTAGAAGTTAAGCATTCGTCGTCATCAACCCATATTCGGCTCACTGCTGAGCTCGAGTCTCCTCTCAGAATGAGAGGCGTTAGGCCAATAGTCCACCACGCTGGCCCTATGCGGATTGGCAGACTTCACACACGCAGAGAATGAAGATAATTCGCTGGTATGCAGGTTTCCTCACGATGTTTTCCTTCACCGATTGAGACACGTGATATTTAATTTCTTAAAATGCACACAACTGAAAAGTTGGAGGTGCATGCCCGGGACCGGATTCGAACCCACACCCTCCGGAATCGGAGGCAGAGGTCATATCCACTAGGCTATCACTGCTCTAAAGCATTAAGTGCTGTTAAGCATTAAGTCAGTGAATATAGTGAGTGAGTGAGTTATCGTCTGGTCTGGTTAGTATTGCATTGTTAGTTACTTAGCTGGGAGCCAACACCAGAGCTGATGGAGAGCATTGACATGTCGTAAAGGGGCCCGCCAATCCAACTGACATCAGATGCAAGTCTGAGATCCGCTCGTGCTTGACTACCTGCCCTATGATATAATCCTGGTTTACATGTGACGGTATCAGCGCTGTACTTGATCAATATTGTAGTTAGAGGGTAAAACTGTAATATAAGTTAAAAGATATCGATTCCGTGATGATTGATAGTGTTACTTTGTGTAACTGCCATCCTTGAGACGTAAAGCTTAGAACCTTGCTCTGCTTCTCCGTTATCAGAAGGAGTATTTAGTCAGTCTGCCGACGCATATATTCTGTCTTATAAACTTCCTCTAATCTGTCTAATATCTATCTAATCTAATTCTGTCCTGTAATATTTATAATGTTTTGCAAAATGGCGACCGCCGCGACGTTAGTCCCAGCACAGAAAACATAATATATTGGTCGCAGTTTTGGCCACCAGTGTGCCTAGTGGGAGTTTTCAATATTTTATACTATTATTATTATACCGTATATGTTTATATTATACTGTTACTATCGCGTTAACGTAAACGCGAATTTATATGGAATTGAAACAGTTGTGCAGTAGTGCCACTAGATGGCGCTGTTTCAATTCCCTAGAAATTCTCGTTTACGTTAACGCGATAGTAACAGTATGAAACTGCCACTAGGCCTTCAGATGAGATAAGTTTGTGGCACCATAAAAATGGTGATAATATTGTTATTCATAAACAATCAGTTTAATATATCAATAGTTAGGATCTGAGTGTAAAAGCTTTCTAACCTTATAGAAACGATTTCTTATTCGCTCCGAATACCCGGATCTTTTTTTTTTTTTTTTTTTTTTTTATTCTTTACAAGTTAGCCCTTGACTACAATCTCACCTGATGGTAAGTGATGATGCAGTCTAAGATGTAAGCGGGCTAACTTGTTAGGAGGAGGATGAAAATCCACACCCCTTTCGGTTTCTATACGATATCGTACCGGAACGCTAAATCGCTTGGCGGTACGTCTTTGTCGGTAGGGTGGTAACCAGCCACGGCCGAAAGCCTCCCACCAGCCAGACCTGGACCAATTAAGAGAACCTCAATCAGCCCAGCCGGGGATTGAATCCAGGACCTCTTGTAAATCCACCGCGCATACCTATGCGTGGCGCAGGCCGTCATAAACTTGTAGTAAACCCGGATCTTGTAGTAAAGTATATTCTTTGTCCCATGACATAATCCCATAAAATAAGAACAGTAGAAGGTAATATAGGTTCAACTAATCGGAATGCGGCTGATTAGTATTGCAAATTGTAGTTATCTGGGATTGCATCTACTCGTATTAATGGAATACGTCATAAAATTTATGGACTCGGTGTAAAGATTTTACGAGAAATAACTGTATTGTGATTGCTTCCTTGGCTCAGTGGTTAAACTGTGTGGCTTTGGATAACGAGGTACTTGATTCACACAGAAAGATTGGTTTATGAAATATTTGTGCTTTTCTTTCTTCCAATAAAATCTCGACAGGGGAATGGTAAACAAAAGCCTATGAAACTACGACAAGCCAACACTTTCGATCATTATCGTTGTCATCATTATCATCAAGTGATGATCAATACAATGGAGATCTTAAACACCACCCAAAATTTGTCGGGACTAAATTATATATATAACAAAGTCGGGTTTGTTACAAAACTTATAACTCAAGAACGTCTGGACCGATTTGGCTGAAGTTGATTTGGGTAGGAGTAGGATAGGGGTAGGATGGGAGTAGAATAGGATAGGGGTATGAATAAGTCAAAGCGAAGCTTGACCGGATTCGTTAGTGGACTTATAAATGATACAAAATAACTTAAAACCGCCACTGCAACTTGCATTGGAGCAGCCTGATGGATCTAACTCTAAGATTAATGCAGACAAAAAACGGATTGCAAAGCAAAACGCTGTTTGCTCGAAAAAGTACATATTAATTAATTACCACGTAATACATATTGTCACATGAAATAAATTAAGACTAAGAATTAAGAATATTATAATTTAGTTATTTTTACAAATTCCTTTTTTTAGAATTAAAAAAAAAAGGAATTTCACGCCAACGGAGTCGCGGACGACCGTTAAGTAGTACATAATGTCACTGTTATAAATGTCGTACACATTAAAACAGCTACGATTCGAAAATTTTTCAAGGATATAGAGATTCGAGACAGCGATATCGATTATAGCTATCGATGTATCGATTCGTTACGGTAAGAATAATAAATATGGTCAGGTCCACCATTTACGAGGAGATTTATTAACGATTCATATTGATTCTAATGGCAGTCCATTACGTTTATTTGAACGTTTTTATGATATTTTTACTGTTTATGAGTGTGAACGATAAGCTTGAATAACATTAACTTGGAAATGTTTTTATTAAGTTAATGTTATTTTTTATAAAGACGTGTAGAAAGATATTCTAAAAAGAGTTTATAAATATGTTATTAATGTAACTTGTCCTACTAATTGAAAGCCTCAATAGCTCAACGGTTAGACTCATCATCGAGGGGTGGTGGTTCGATCCTCGCCCCGTCGTTGGTCTATTGTCGTACCCACTCCTAATGCAGTCTTTCCCGACTAGTTGGAGGAGAATGGGAATATTGGTCATATCTAAAAGAAAATATGGCAAATATACATTACGCTCTCTCAGAAATAACATGGCTTCCTAATTGTAAAACAATTTTCGAAATCGGTTCAAAAATTGTTAAAAACAAAATAAATAAAGAGCAAAAATTTTATTTCTGAATCTAAGAAATAAAATTTTTGCTCTTTATTTATTTTGTTTTTTATTATTATTCTTTACAAGTTAGTTCTTAACTACAATCTCACCTGATGGTAATTGATAATGCAATCTAAGATAGAAGCGGGGTATAACTTGTTAGGGGTAGGATGAAAATCCGTCCCTTTCGGTTTCTGCACGACATCGTGCCGGAACGCTAAATCGCTTAGCGGTACGTTTTTGCCGGTAGGATGGTAACTAGCCACGGCTGAAGCCTCCCAGCGAGACCTAGACCAATTAAGAAAATCTCAATCGTTCCAGCCGGGGATTGAACCCAGGACCTCCGTTTTGTAAATCCAACGGCCATCAAAGCTTATATGCTTTTGTTTTCGATATACTTTGATGGTTGGTTCAAAATTCTACAAGGCGTAAAAAATATTTTTCATAAACTCAAAGTCAAAGCCAAATACTAATTGTACATTATGTATTTTATGGTAAGTATATTTATTTATTATTTATTATTTTCTATTTAAGCCTTTCGCCAGATTACCGTCATAGTAATATTAAAGTACGTAAAAACCTATATTCCAGAAGATTTTTATAAGTAGTTATGAGCTAAGCAATAAAAAAGGAAGTGTTTACATTAAAACAATTTAAACCATTTAAACAATAAACAGAATTACCCAAATTGCTAAATTGAAAACGTTTTTATAAGTTCCATTTCCTGTTTATTTCACATCATTAAATTTATTTCAAATCGACCGATTATATTAATTTTTAAAAGGCAATTCTATATTTTCCAAATATTATAATCGGCCTCGGTCGGTAATTGAAATGAGATAAAACACTCAATATGGCAATTGTCTAAAGGTCAATCTGTTAGAAGCATTTTATTTTGTAATTTGATTGAGCAGTTTAAAGTTTAAATTGTAGACATTGAAAGCAAGTTTTACCTTACTCGATAGATTTGTTATAAGTACCAAAATATCCGTACCCTTCAGAGCTGAACACGGTTATACTGCTTTACGGCAAAACTAAACACAACTGTAGTATTTTCTCGGACTAACTCTAACACTTCTGTTCTTTCCAGCCCTACCAACCATACTCTTCAGAGCGGAACACGGTTATACTGCTTTACGGCAAAAGTAAGCACCAAGGCAGTATATTCTCGCACGAGCTCTGATACTTCTTCTAATCTTTTACTAGGGCATGCAAGCGACCAGTCCTACAATGCACTGTTCTACCAACCATACCCTTCAGAGCGGAACACAGTTATACTGCTTTACGGCAAAAGTACAACGGTAGTATTTTCTCGGACAAGCTCTAATATTTCTACTAAACTCTGTCCAGGGCATGCAAGCGACCATACCTGCAATGCGTTGTCCTATCAACCATACCCTTCAGAGCTGAACACAGTTATACTGCTTTACGGTAAAATTAAGCACAACGATAGTATTTTTTCGGACGGGCTCTAATACTTCTACTAATCTCTTTCCAGGGCATGCAAGCGACCATACCTGCAATGCGCTGCCCTACCAACCATACCCTTCAGAGCGGATAACAGTTTACAGCATTACGTTAAAATTAAGCACAACGTTACTATTTTTTCGGACGAGCCCTAATACTTCTACTAATCTATTTAAAGGGCATGCACAATTGCACACGACAATTCCTGTAATGCGCTGTCCTACCAACCATACCCTTCTGAATGGAACACGGTTATACTGCTTTACGGCAAAACAAAACACAACAGTAGTATTTTCTCGGACTAGCTCTAATACTTCTGCTCTTTCCAGGGCATGCAAGCGACAAGTGCTACAATGTGCTGTCCGACCAACCATACCCTTCTGAACGGAACACTGTTATACTGCTTTACGGCAAAACTAAACACAACTGTAGTATTTTCTCGGACTTGCACTAATACTTCTGCTCTTTCTAGGGCATGCAAATGACAAATTCTGCAATATACTGGCCCACCAACCATATCCTTCAGAGTATTGCTGTACCTACGGCAAAAGTAAGCACAAAGGTAGTATTTTCTCGGCTTTCTCTTGACTCTAATTTCTTTTCAGAGCATGCAAGTGACAAGTCCTGCAATAAGTACTGTCCTGGCAACTTGACCCTTCCGAGCGAAACATACTCGTAGCTATGCTGCATCGCAGCAAAATTAAAGACAAGCTCTGTCGTAAAGAGGAACTAATTCTAAAACTATAACTTAATTCTATTATTTGAAAGGCGACGAGCTTAGAATGTGTCCTCTAAGAGATGTTTTTTAAAAGGCATATGGCCATCTACTTGTTTTGTAAAATAGATAAATAAAAAATAAACCTTGTACATAGTAGCCGTTTACATACCTATGTAATTATTAAGTCAGGTCAGTTTTTTACGCTGTGTTAAAGTGGGGGCCAAGGTTTAAAAAAACTTAATTGATCAATAGTTTCTAGGAATTCATTAAAGGTTCACCTTCACTAGACATGTTACTACTTAAATAACATTTACTAGTGTGCTTAATGTGAGTAAGACGTATTACGTTTGATGATGTCACAATGGTGCTGTTATAATATATGTATAGCTAATTTGAAAAAGAAAAGTCCTGAGAACGGCTTCCAAAAAATAACAGCCCATTTTTAGCCCTACAATAAATGGCCTACTCTTTGGAAAGGTGGAACTTAGATTTTCTTTCTTCGCTGCACAAATATGGATAATTGAGCGTCAGCCATTAGAAAGAAATTGCACAAGTTTCGTCTTTGTCATTTGACATATACCTACTAATAATATAAAGACTATCTAAATATTTGATTGTTTGTTTGTTTGTTTGCATCGGATAGGCCCTGTAACTACTGGGACGATATGAAAAGTTTTTTCACCAATGGAAAGCTGTATTATCAGGAAAGTTATCTATACTTATAATAAATCTGTAGAGAGGTCAATTCTGTACATGAAATATATTTCCAAAATAACTATCAGGGGGTGATTAGTGGTCGATACTGATGCCAAAAATGCAATCAGTAAAATTTTTGTCTGTCTGTCTGTCTGTCTGTCTGTCTGTATGTTCTTTATAGAAACAAAAACTACTCGACGGATTTTAACGAAACTTGGTACAATTATTCTTCATACTCCTGGGCAGGTTATAGTATACTTTTCATCACGCTACGGTTAATAGAAGCAGAGCAGTGAAGGGAAATGTTGAGAAAACAGGAGCAGTTACTCCATTTTTTAAGCTTCCGTCGCCGTCGCGTGCTAGGGTAGGGGTTGAGTAAGGGTAGGGTAGGGGTAAGAAAGGGGTAGAGTAGGAGTAGGGTAGGGGGTAGGGGTTGTAGTAGGTTTAGTCGCGGGCGTCCGCTAGTATATAAATATTATCCCCGTATTCCCATGGGATTGGAAACTACGCGGGTTAATCCGCGGGGACTGCTTGTACTTAATAACAATAACAATTATCGCCGGTGTATCAAAATACTTAGGCCTCGCTCACGAGATTACTGCTATGTATAGAATGTTTAGTCACGTGCGGGGGCATGTATTAACGAATTTTAGACTTTTGTACATATCTCCTGCAATTCTAAACTTATTGTTATTACTTTAGGCGAAATAGATACATTGCTTTCATGTAGGTAACATGACAGCAATGTATTCGTCTTTCATATTGATCTCCAAAATGCTGTTTAAATTGCTAGGTTTAACAGATAGAAAACTTTTCTAAAAAAAATCAGCGGTTAATACTAACCCCGTGTTGACGAACTAACTAACTTCCACATTTAACGTTAGTATGGAAGACATCAGTGTGAATATATTCCAACGCATTATTACACTCAACAGACTGTCGTAATCTGACGAATGGTTATATTAACTTTATTAATAGCAATCCATTCGTTACCTTACTGCAGTTAAACTTAACTGATTGACTGGTTACTATTCCTCTTATTTTACTCTATGTATTGGAAAATGTAAATTTACAGCGTAAGCATCATAGCTTTAGTTTTTAGTGTACTATTTTATGTTTCACTATTATTCTAATATTAAAGTAGAAACTGCTACTTTGATCCAGTGATTAGCGTTTGTGGCTTCGAAATATAAGACCTGGAATCAAATTATATATGAGCGGTTTTATGCACTAATTTAATGTTACGCTGGTTATATATGTGATGAGTGGACTGTATTTATTTGTATTTTGTATATATGTATGTTTGCTGATTTCTGCCAAAACCAAACAAGTAATTTGTGATCCACACCAACCTTGCATCACTCGCCCCCAATGGCAGCACGGCAAGACCAAGGAGAGCCCGCGATTTAGAGTAGTTCTTTCTTGAGGAGGTAGGCACCCACAAACACACAGATTGTTCTTGCAAGAAAAACGTTTTCCTATAGTTAACGCGCGCACACGGTGCGAATTTGTTTCTTAGGCACAGCCGAATGAAAGAAACACGCGTACAGGTACGACATGCACACAGCACGGCTGGATGATGCAATACGAGTGACAAAGTAGTCCAAGATGGCGTCTTCCAGAGATGACGCTTGCATCAGTTGTCAAACCGACATCTGACATTGATTGACGATTGACACAATTCTGATGTGGTTTTTCTCAAACTACCTGCATGGTAATGGCAAGATCGAACAATATATACATTTTTTTCAATATTCGCCATATCTTTTAAAATATGACCAATATTTCCAATCCCTTCCTACTCGTCGCAAAAGGCTGTGTTAGGAGTGGGTACGACCAGCGGGCGAGGATCGAACCCAAGACCTCTTGGTCATGAGTCCGACTCGATTACCATTCAGCTATTGAGGCTTCTTTTATTTCATGTACGCTTAATTTACAACTGGGCTTAGTTTACAAGCATTTTTGATAATCTATACTAATATTATAAAGCTGAAGAGTTTCTTTGTTTGATTGAACGCGCTAATCCCAAGAACTACTGGTCCGATTTGAAAAATCCTTTCAGTGTTAGATAGCCCATTTATCGAAGAAGGCTGTAGGCTATTTTATCCCCGTATTCCTACAGGAACGGGAACCACGCGGGTGACACCGCGCGGCGTCAGCTAGTGCCTAATGAAAAGCAATTGTTAGGTCTAGATTAGAGCACACTTGCCTAGAAGATATTGACTCTTGTTTCAAAGTTGCACAAATTATTATGATCATTATCATTGTCACGATGGATGCCTACAGAGCCAGGCATCCATCCATACAAGAGAAGGTATATGGGGCTTAGACCCACCACGCTGGTCCGATGCTAGTTGGCAGGTATGATGTTCACTGAAACTATCAGTAGGTAGGTATTCGATTAAGTATTCGAAAAAAGCTAAGTCTTGTATAAACTCGACTCATGACCTCGAAATCCGAAGCACCAATAGCCCAACGAGGCACAAACTATACATGTCAGGAAATACTGGGCAGGGTTATAACATTTTAGTTTTGCAAAGAAACTCGCATTGATAGAATTCTCTTTTTGTGGGTTGGGAATTCCCACGTTTAAGGTAAATTTACCCAAGGGTCCAATCAGTACCACAAAGAGATAAATAAGACCAATGAGCCGCATGGGAGTACCACACAGGTTATTAGCTAAGTGTAGCACGCGATCTTTAACGTCCTAACAACGTTTTACAAATAACTAGTCAGGGATCCGTAGAAAATTTTGTACAACTGATACAACTGAGACGATAACTTTTGTAAGAAATTGTTACTAACCAGCTGTTTTTTTACTGTTGCTTAATAATTGTTGTACAACTTAACAGCCACAATGTTCTACAAATTGTGTGGTACATTATCTCGTGATGATGTTGAGCCGTGATAGCCCAGTGAATATGACCTCTGCCTCCGATTCCGGAGGGTGTGGGTTCGAATCCGGTCCGGGGCATGCACCTCCAACTTTTCAGTTGTGTGCATTTTAAGAAATTAAATATCACGTGTCTCAATCGGTGAGAGAAAACATCGTGAGGAAACCTGCTTCAGAAAATTATCTTAATTCTCTGCGTGTGTGAAGTCTGCCAATCCGCATTGGGCCAGCGTGATGGACTATTGGCCTAACCCCTCTCATTCTGAGAGGAGACTCGAGTTCAGCAGTGAGCCGAATATGGGTTGATGACGACGATTATCTCGTGCCGACCCTCAGAAATTTTTATTTCCTGGTCACTGAGTTAGCTACCAAAATCTAGAATTTTCGTAAATAAAAAGTTGAACGTTTTAAATTTGGAATTTGGTTTTTTTAAAAGGCATATGGTCCTCTACTTGTTTCGTAAAATAGATAAAATAAAAAATAAACCTTGTACATAGTAGCCGTTTACATACCTATGTAATTATTAAGTCAGGTCAGTTTTTTACGCTGTGTTAAAGTGGGGGCCAAGGTTTAAAAAAACTTAATTGATCAATAGTTTCTAGGAATTCATTAAAGGTTCACCTTCACTAGACATGTTACTACTTAAATAACATTTACTAGTGTGCTTAATGTGAGTAAGACGTATTACGTTTGATGATGTCACAATGGTGCTGTTATGTATAGCTGAGTTGTAAAAGAAAAGGCCTGAGTACTGCTTCCAAAAAATAACAGCCTATTTTTAGCCCTACAATAAATGGCCTACTCTTTGGAAAGGTGGAACTTAGATTTTCTTTCTTCGCTGCACAAATGTGGATAATTGAGCGTCAGCCATTAGAAAGAAATTGCACAAGTTTCGTCTTTGTCATTTGACATATACCTACTAATAATATAAAGACTATCTAAATATTTGATTGTTTGTTTGTTTGCATCGGATAGGCCCTGTAACTACTGGGACGATATGAAAAGTTTTTTCACCAATGGAAAGCTGTATTATCAGGAAAGTTATCTATACTTATAATAAATCTGTAGAGAGGTCAATTCTGTACATGAAATATATTTCCAAAATAACTATCAGGGGGTGATTAGTGGTCGATACTGATGCCAAAAATGCAATCAGTAAAATTTTTGTCTGTCTGTCTGTCTGTCTGTCTGTATGTTCTTTATAGAAACAAAAACTACTCGACGGATTTTAACGAAACTTGGTACAATTATTCTTCATACTCCTGGGCAGGTTATAGTATACTTTTCATCACGCTACGGTTAATAGAAGCAGAGCAGTGAAGGGAAATGTTGAGAAAACAGGAGCAGTTACTCCATTTTTTAAGCTTCCGTCGCCGTCGCGTGCTAGGGTAGGGGTTGAGTAAGGGTAGGGTAGGGGTAAGAAAGGGGTAGAGTAGGAGTAGGGTAGGAGGTAGGGGTTGTAGTAGGGTTTCACGCGGACGGAGTAGCGGGCGTCCGCTAGTATATAAAAATTATCCCCGTATTCCCATGGGATTGGAAACTACGCGGGTTAATCCGCGGGGACTGCTTGTACTTAGTAACAATAACAATTATCGCCAGTGTATCAAAATACTTAGGCCTCGCTCACGAGATTACTGCCATGTATAGAATGTTTAGTCAACTAGGCGTGCGGGGGCATGTATTAACGAATTTTAAAGTTTTGTACATATCTCCTGCAATTCTAAACTTATTGTTATTACTTTAGGCGAAATAGATACATTGCTTTCATGTTGGTAACATGACAGCAATGTATTCGTCTTTCATATTGATCTCCAAAATGCTGTTTAAATTGCTAGGTTTAACAGATCGAAGACTTTTCTAAAAAAAATCAGCGGTTAATACTAACCCCGTGTTGACGAACTAACTAACTTGCACATTTAACGTTAGTATGGAAGACATCAGTGTGAATATATTCCAAAGCATTATTACACTCAACAGACTGTCGTAATCTGACGAATGGTTATGTTAACTTTATTAATAGCAATCCATTCGTTACCTTACTGCAGTTAAACTTAACTGATTGACTGGTTACTATTCCTCTTATTTTACTCTATGTATTCGAAAATGTAAATTTACAGCGTAAGCATCATAGCTTTAGTTTCTAGTGTACTACTTTATGTTTCACTATTATTCTAATATTAAAGTAGAAACTGCTACTTTGATCCAGTGGTTAGCGTTTGTGGCTTCGAATCATAAGAACTGAAATCCAATTATATATACATTTTTTTTCAATATTCGCCATATCTTTTAAAATATGACCAATATTTCCAATCCCTTCCTACTCGTCGCAAAAGGCTGTGTTAGGAGTGGGTACGACCAGCGGGTGAGGATCGAACCTAAGACCTCTTGGTCATGAGTCCGACTCCATTACCATTCAGCTATTGAGGCTTCTTTTATTTCATGTACGCTTAATTTACAAGTGGGCTTAGTTTACAAGCATTTTTGATAATCTATACTAATATTATAAAGCTGAAGAGTTTCTTTGTTTGATTGAACGCGCTAATCCCAAGAACTACTGGTCCGATTTGAAAAATTCATTCTGTGTTAGATAGCCCATTTATCGAAGAAGGCTATACGCTATTTTATCCCCGTATTCCTACAGGAACGGGAACCACGCGGGTGACACCGCGCGGCGTCAGCTAGTGCTAATGAAAAGCAATTGTGAGGTCTAGACTAGAGCACACTTGCCTAGAAGATATTGACTCTTGTTTCAAAGTTGCACAAATTATTATGATCATTATCATTGTCACGATGATGCCTACAGAGCCAGGCATCCATCCAAACAAGAGAAGGTATATGGGGCTTAGACCCACCACGCTGGTCTGATGCTAGTTGGCAGATATGATGTTCACTGAAACTATCAGTAGGTAGGTATTCGATTTAGTATTCGAAAAAAGCTAAGTCTTGTATAAACTCGACTCATGACCTCGAAATCCGAAGCACCAATGGCCCAACGAGGCAAAAACTATACATGTCAGGAAATACTGGGCAGGGTTATAACATTTTAGTTTTGTAAAGAAACTTACGTTATCAACCCATATACGGCTCACTGCTGAGCTCGAGTCTCCTCTCAGAATGAGAGGGGTTAGGCCAATAGTCCACCACGCTGGCCCAATGCGGATTGGCAGACTTCACACACGCAGATAATTAAGAAATTCTCTGGTATGCAGGTTTCCTCACGATGTTTTCCTTCACCGTTTGAGGCACGTGATATTTAATTTCTTAAAATGCACACAACTGAAAAGTTGGAGGTACATGTCCCGGACCGGATTCGAACCTACGCCCTCCAGAATCGGAGGCAGAGGTCATATCCACTGGGCTATCACGGCTCTTGCATTGATAGAATTCTCTTTTTGTGGGTTGGGAATTCCCACGTTTAAGGTAAATTTACCCAAGGGTCCAATCAGTACCAAAAAGAGATAAATAAGACCAATGAGCCGCATGGGAGTACCACACAGGTTATTAGCTAAGTGTAGCACGCGATCTTTAACGTCCTAACAACGTTTTACAAATAACTAGTCAGGGATCCGTAGAACATTTGGTACAACTGATTACTATCAAGTTAATTTTTCGTGAGTAGCTTCATCTCGATGAGACGGTAACTTTCTTACAAAATTGTTACTAAACAGCTTTTTTTACTGTTGCTTAATTAATAATATAATAAGTTATACAACTTAACAGCCACAATGTCCTACAAATTGTGTGGTACATTATCTCGTGCCGACCCTCAGAAATTTTCATTTCCTGGTCACTCAGTTACCTACCAAAATCTAGAATTTTCGTAAATAAAAAGTTGAACGTTTTAAATTTGGAATGAGGGTAAAACAAGCTAATATTTTTTGTTAATTAATAAATGATATCTCATGATTATATTTAATACATAAAGTATTTTTAGTTTCATCGTCTTTCATTTCATTATATTTTTTTCTCTTTCTTATTGTATTTTTTTATATGTAAAGAATATTTTTTATTGTAGTGTATTGAAAACTACTAAACCATGAATAATATGGTATTTTTGTATACTATATATTCAGGTCGATAAAAAAAAAATAACGTACTTTTTTTTTAATATCACATAATTAAAAATTATCTACTCTCTTATGTGACAAGCAATAATGGTTCAAAGATTTTTAAAAAAAATAAAAAAGGTATTTGTGCCGTTTCCCATGCTCCAATATTTTTTATATATTTTGTGAAAATACAAATATATCTCAGGGTATATTTTAAAAAGGTTTATTAAATTTATCAGCAAATAGGCTTATTTTAGAAATCGAGTAGTGAGACGTGAAAACTCCACCCGTTTTCCCACGCTGCGAGCGGTACTAAGCCAACTAATAATTTAGGCAATTTTCAATATCGACCTGTAGGTGGTCCAAGTTACAAACTGAAGTAAGTCAAGATTCTGTTTTAAATAAACTATAAATAATGAAAATGATTAGTACTTTACAAGCTTTTATTGTATTTTACCTGTCGGTATTGTAATCACAACGTAGGGTCCTAACCACTAGACGATCACGGCGACAAGCGATGAGCGGGACACATAGTTCGAAGAGCGGATGGATGTTGGGGTCCCAAAGTGCTGGAATGGCGACCCCGCACTACTAAGCGCAGTGTTGGTCGACCCCCCACCAGGTGGACTGTCGACATCAAGCGAGTCGCAGGGATTCGCTGGATGCAGGTGGCTCAGTATCGTGATGTTTGGAAGTCCCTACAAAAGGCCTGTGTCCTGCAGTCCATCGGCTGATATGATGATGATGATGATAATCACATCTTGCAGCAAAATTAGGAGTATTTCTTAACGTCTCATTAGATTCAAATTTGTTAAGCTTGTATATTTTTGGTGGCAATGCATCAATAAGCTCCGTGGTACCCTTATCTTATTTGCAGGTTTGATGTTATTGTAGGAAGTTATCAATAGGAACACTTAAACTAAACAAAATAAACCTAGTTTAAAATTAAAACATATTATTTGAATGATCTTCATTCAAATAATGTTTTAATTTTAAACTTTATATTAGAACTTGTTATTTTTTAAGATTTTTTTGAAATATTATTGAGTTTTAGATTTGAATTCAACAGTTAAAACAAAGGTAATTGTAAGGTAGTAGGTAATTTTATAAGAAAATAGCTTCTGCTTCTAACATGTGGCACAGCCTAAGGACCGTGTATAGAAACCGCAACAGCATATCAGCGCGCAGTACACGGCCCTCGCATTACTACGTATGGCATTCTTCTATCTCTTTGCTCCTCTATAAATTGTAAGTGAAGCTCTGTTAGTCTTATGTGACCCTAGTACTCTATATTATAACAGTCTTACTGTCACATTATTGATCAGAACGTAACAGTTAAAAAAATCAATAAAAGTTACCTAAAAATCGACGGTTTTAACATTATTTATTTTATAGTTTTGTCCATTTATCTACAACTAGAAGACGCCCGCGACGTCGTCTGCGTTTTCACAAATCCCGCGGGAACCATGAATTTTTCCGGGATGAAAGTAACCTATGTGTTAATCCAGAGTAAAATCTATTTTCATTCCAAATTTCAGCCAAATCGCCGAAAAATTTACAAAGTTTGTACATGCGGATGTCAAGGAGATGCGTGACGTTTGTTTTTTCATGACTTTCACCGGCTTCACCGCGCGACTAGTAGAAGACTCATTCTGGTACATTCTCTATTCTGTGATAATAATAGGAAAAATATGATAGTTGCATAGTTGTCTCACATCAACCTCACATGCTTCTTTATAAAGCGTTGATTACGATAGCCGCGGCTAACAATCGGCTAGCGGAGAGCGCTAAACGGGCCCCGGGGCAGAGCAATTTTCCCCACATCTCGTAGAAATTCTAGCCGTAATAAGTAACATCTCTGTATTATCGTTTTGTATAAGTATATTATGTACCTGACCACAGAAGACGAAGGTTTGTTCTATAGCAGTACTGTAGTAAATCATCATTATCAACTCATATTCGGCTTACTGGCTGAAATCTCCTCTCAGAATGAGAGGGGTTAGACCAATAGTCCACCAAGCTGGCCGAATACGGATTGGCAGATTTCACACACGCAGAGAATTGAGAAAATTCTCTGGAATACAGGTTTCGTCACGATGTTTTCCTTCACCGTTTGAGACATGTTATATTTAATTTCTTAAAATGCACACAACTGAAAAGTTGGAGGTGCAAGCCCCGGACCGGATTCGAACCCACATCCTCCGAGGTCATATCCACTGGGCTATCACTGCTCTACATACACATTAATAATGTATATAAATAATAATTTGCATGCCAAACGAGCCTAATACAGTTAGACTTTCGTTCATTTGTTTAGAAATTAAAAAAAAAAAGAAAAAAAAGTTGCATTTCAGTTATCGTTATGAATTATGTAATTACTTACTCATATTAAAGTGTATCGGATGATTACTTAATGTAGTGTGTTTTTTATATTTTCAAAGCACAACTTTTAAATAAATACAAAACGAATATTAAAAATATAATATCTATAATTATTTGTTATTATTAGTTTTGAGCGACTAATGATAACGACATAGAGTAGGAACAGGCGACTACAAAATTAAGCTTTTGTATCGACTTCATAAAGCATAAAGTACTGCCCTGGGGCCCTAAAGGCTGTATTTACAATTTCAAATTCTGACTATTACTTTATCAGTCAAAATGTCATAAAGCCGCACAAAATAAGTTAATTTACATTATTCAATTAACAATTTTCTTGTCTTATATTTTATTAAAATCATTTTAATAAAATATAAGACAAGAAAATATATTGTGATGCAATATTCACATTTATTTAAATAAAACAACAAATTAAATATAAGAATCAGAATTAAACACCAGAAAAAATAGAAAACAGAAAGCGGTATTATAAGTACCGTTTACAATAAGCTATATTGTAAACGGTACCGAATTACGAGTGTATTTAAGGTCTGTCATTAGTTAAGAGCCGTGATAGCCTAGTGCATATGACCTCTGCCTCCGATTCTGGAGGGTGTGGGTTCGTATCCGGTCCGGGGCACCTCCAACTTTTCAGTTGTGTACGTTTAAAAAAAAATAAATATCACGTGTCTCAAACGGTGAAGGAAAACATCGTGAGGAAACCTGCATACCAAAGAATTTTCTAAATTCTCTGCGTGTGTGAAGTCTGCCAATCCGCATTGGGCCAGCGTGTTGGACTATTGACCTAACCCCTCTCATTCTGAGAGGAGACTTGAGCTCAGCAGCGAGCCGAATATGGGTTGATAACGATTAGTTAACTAGCTCTTAGCCTATCAATGTATGACACTGGCCTGTAAAGGCAGTTATTAGCACTCAATTAACCTTCATCTGTCAACTAGTGTTTGAAGTTATTATCCGACTTAAAAAGAAATCTATACTTCACGCTAATTTATGCCTCAGGCTTAGCACCTGCGTGGCAATACTTGAATCTATTTAATTGAATGAATAATTATATAAACGAACTTTTCACTTAACTTGCTCAAAAAGGTTGCCAGAATATTTTACCAAAGTGGACGTACCTAATTTTACACAATTATGAAAAATTATTTATATTAGGTAGAATATTAGTATAATGTCAGCCATGGACGATCAAGTAATCTCACATGCCTGCAGCGCTAAC
Source organism: Bicyclus anynana (assembly GCF_947172395.1). NCBI lineage: Eukaryota > Metazoa > Arthropoda > Insecta > Lepidoptera > Nymphalidae > Bicyclus > Bicyclus anynana. Next base: position 5,238,376 of record NC_069104.1, on the reverse strand, counting down.
GGCTTGACGCTCGATAAAACTGATCGTGTGTTGGTCGCGACATCATGCCGATCGTGACCAATACACGTAAGCCCGCATTGGAGCAGCGTTGTGGGTCTAAACTCCATATCCCCCTCTCTTGTAACCTTACTCTATAGTAAGTAATAAATAGGCTTTATGATGACTTCTACATAGATTCGAACATAACTAAATACCTACTTGTATCCTCGTCGAGCCAAGTGTGGGGTCAACGCCCCCGAGGTGCGGTCACACAATGGTGCACTCATTAGTACGCCATTTGCATGCACTAATTATGTGGACACGCGGTAAGCCGGCGTCAAACATGTAATGTCACGGGCTCCTTTATTTTTGCTGCGATTTTCAGCCGAGTCCTACCAACCACTCGTTAACTGTTAGATAAAAATAAAATCTACCACGGCCATAGTATATCTTTATTTAATACTAGCTGACGCCGGCGGTTTTACCCGCGTGGTTCCCGTTCTTGTAGGAATACAGGGATAATATATAGTCTATAGCCTTTCTCGATAAATAGGCTATCTAACACAGAAAGAATTTTTCAAATCGGATCAGTAGTTCCTGAGATTAGCGCGTTCAGTCAAACAAACAAACTCTTTAGCTTTATAATATTACTATAGATTCTACAAAATACATATTGGAATTTTCACATAAATTAAATTAAAAAATGCTTTTATCTCTTTTACGTTGCAATGTGTGTAAGCAAGGTTAACTTTGATGATTACTTCCGAACAATTCGCAAGCTAAATCTATACTAAATGAAAATCTTATCGCCTGGATGCTCAATGTAAACGATAAACAATCCACCTCTCATTATTCGAAAGCCTGACAGAAGTCTAGCCCTTAATCGAAGATTAAAATTAGCTGTCAGTTAAGGCGCGGCGTACACTCACAACATTACGAAATGAGCGCAACAAAAATTCAAATTCACAAAATATTTAAATCTAACATGTGTGTCTTATATTTTTAACCGACTTCAAAAAAGGTGGAGGTTCTACGTTCGGCTGTATGTATGTTTTTTTTTATTTATGTCCAGCGACATACATAAAAAAACATTGACATTGACACCGTCATTTATGGACCGATTTTCTCAATTCTCTACGTGTGAGAAGTCTGCCAATCCGCATTTGGTTTGCATGGTGGACTAAGGCCTAAACCCTCTCATTCTGAGAGGAGACTCGTGTTCAACAGTGAGCCGATGGGTTGCCAATGATGATGCTGATTTACTAACAAAAATACACGCCAACGAAATCTATCCGAATCACAGCTAGTAACTCGACAAAAGATAAGTTATTACACCCAAGAGATAATAATTCCAATAGACACTAGACCAGTTTATAAACTCTAAAACATTAAAAGGGTACATTGAAAACATAAAACGTCTGTATTCAATACAAGCTTCATGTTTGTAGACGCCGCTAAACTACGACCGCCATAAACACGCCTGTCTTGACTTATGTGTGCGCACGCGCTGTCCGTCGGATGGTTTAACACCGCGATGCCGTGCCTTTATAATTGTTTTTCACGCTCATTAGGTGTAATTGAAATAAATCTTTTGTTTAATATTTATTTTTATTGGGCGGTTGCGAGGTATAATGTACAGTGGACCACACAAATGGTACTCCATTGATTGTTAATGGATTGAAAAATAATGTTTAGAAAAAAACTATTTGCATCGCTATAAGATTACTAAAAGTAGTAGATTTTTATTCTTTACATGTTAGCCCTTGACTACAATCTCACCTGATGCAATCTAAGATAGAAGCGGGCTAACTTGTTAGGAGGAGGATGAAAAATCCACACCCCTTTTCGGTTTCTACACGTCAACGTACCGCTTGGCGGTTCGTCTTTGTCGGTAGGGTGGTAACTAGCCACGGCCGAAGACTCCCACCAGCCAAAACCATTACCACCAGTATCATTTTCTTTTTGATCCGCCAAGCGTCGTCGTGGTTCTGGCCTATAGGGTATGTGTTCAATAATATTTCAATTATTATTCAAATACTTTTTAGGTAATCACAATCACATGAGTCTTGATACCTATTACCGGTATTTTTTAGTTATTAGACGGTAGAAATCCCATAAGATACGGAAGTATATTTATATGTAAAACTACTTAGCATAAAGGAATTTAATCATGAAATCGTTAGATAATGCAAAAGTACTTATTACACCTCATGAACAACCAAACAACATATTCGGCTAACTGTTGAGCACGAGTCTCTCCCCAGAATGAGATTAGTTAGGCTAGTAGTCTACCTCGCTGGCACAATACGGATTGGGCCATCACATTCACAAAATTCTCTAGTATTCAGCTTTTCTCACAACGTAATTCCTTCACCATTTGAGACACGTGATATTTAGTTTCTTAAAATGCACATAGTACCTAACTGAAATGTTGTGCATGCCCCGGTCGACCGCACGACCGAGTTCGAACCTACGCCCTCCGAATCATCCGCAGAGAATCATATCACTGGGCTATCACCGCATAGTATACCTACTAATAATATATTCAAATATATTCTCGTATTTGTATTGAAGTTTAAAAATAGGTGGCAAGTGCAAATTACATGTCCTCTTATCTAGATTCAAATCAAGATTTGAACATAAGTTAGAGTTAAGCATAATAGGACAAGACGTGTCATTAAATCACCATTGTGTGCTGCCTGTACGTTGAGTTGTATATGGTTATGGTTAGATTCATTCTCATTCATATTGTAACCTTGGTTGACTTGAGTTCGGATGATCAGGAAGCCAGTTTTAGGAGATGTTTACTAACTCTATAATAGTAGATACTACTTTATCCGCATGGACTTTTTACAGTTGACGCCAATGATATTAAATACTGTTAGATGTGTTCCATGCGCAAAAAAATGAGGCATTTTGTACACAACTCAATGTTAGTTGTGGTCAACGTTATTTAAACAAATAATATACTAAAAAATACCTAAATATCGTATATACCCAGATGAACGTTGACAATATTACCGAGATTTTATAATCTATTTTTCTACAAGCACAAGTGAGTAGTCAAAACACATGTTTAATCACATTCATACTTGATGTCAAGTGACATGGACTACATGTGAATATAACACTTATCAGAAGATGGTGAAGTTAGACCTTACTCTTAGTGTTATCACTAAAAGATATTTTATAAGAGTTAATTTTCCTCAAATTATCATTAAAGATTACGGTTGAATATCCTCAAATCTATACTCTATAGTAATATATAAAGCTGAAGAGTTTGTTTGTTTGTTTGTTTGTTTGTTTGTTTGTTTGTTTGTTTGATTGAACGCGATAATCTCAGGAACTACAGGTCCGATTTAAAAAATTCTTTCAGTGTTAGATAGCCCATTTATCGAGGAAGGCTATAGGCTATATATTATCCCTATATTCCCACGGGAACGGTAACCACGCGGGTAAAACCGCGCTACGTCAGCTAGTATTAAATATACCATTAAGCGAACACTAATCAAAATATATCTAAAAACAAGAAGTCAAAAGAACTTAGCTTACAGACAATATCAGGTAAATAATTTCGGCAGTATTGTCATCTATTGTTCAAATATAAGGATGCAAAGTGACATTACTTGCTGTAAAGGTTAATTCACAAATTAGTCATCTAAGCCCAAGGTTAGCACGCATCATCTATTGTCAGTTGACATGAATAATTGTGCTACATCGTTAGGTATCAAAAGATGTAATTATGTAATCCCTTTGTAAATACAACTTCGCTTTTAATAGCCTAATTATGATGTTTAAATAAAGGATTGAGTCATTTCAGTTTGTAAATGTTTAAGTTTGTTTATTTGTCACGCAAGGAGAAAAAAAGCAAGCGTAAACTTGTGCTTTCAGTACGCAATAGGTCTTTTTGGTCCCCAAAAGGTCCCCAAATTTTACTGTCCTTGCTGCATTATTTATCTCCTATTTCTTTTCCACTCCTTTCAGTCTTCTGCTTTTCTGATAGGCATCGTAAGGAAAACGCCTGTGAGCGACTAAACTTGGACCAGCGGCAAGATGATCGGCCGTGCGGTCTTTTGCCCTCTACCTTACCCACAGATAGGAGTTTATCCAATTTATCGAGAAGGCGGCGGGCAATATGACCAAATTGACTCAGAATTTTTTGACAATATAAGTGTGAAGCATGTAGTTATTGTAGACTGTATAATACCAGATAAGGTATTATTTGCAATTACTACGAGTAATTGATAACTAAGTTTTGTATACGCCTTGAAATTTTACTTTTTTTATTGTTTTTAAAATTTTCTTATAGCTATCATATAAATAACAATTAATGTTGGAGATTTCAGACGAAAATCCGGTACCTACCTAAAGATCCGAAGCCGAAAGCGAGGTAGTTGAATTTTTTGACGTGACAACGTCTTGTAATTCAATGAAGCCGCCTGCAAACTCGAAAAAAGATGACGTCATGCGTCGTTCCCTCGCTCTAGGGTTGCCAACTTTTTTTACAAGAAATAAAGTATATTCTGGTGTATGAAGATTATTAAACAGTATTTTAGGACAACGAACAGTATTTTATATTTACTCTTTATGACATTGTCACGTTCAACTATCGTCAGTAAACCGACTTTACAGAGTACAGACAACCGATTTTTTTTGTTCAATTACAAGTTAACCCTGTACCTGGATCCTGATGTGGACTGACGATGCAGTCTAAGACTACTTTATTCTACCCATAACCCCACTACTGTAACCATAAAAACAAAAAAAAAACAAAAACGTGGGACAGATTAATCATATGTCAGAGTACATAATTTTCTATACCTACTCTGTAGTGACACAGGCTTGCCATTTCGAATACCAAAGCTTGCTTAATCCCCATCAATATATATTTTTTTATTATTCTTTACAAGTTAGCCCTTGACTACAATCTCACCTAATGGTAAGTGATGATGTAATCTAAGATGGAAGCGGACTAACTTGTTAGGAGGAGGATGAAAATCCACACGCCTTTCGATTTCTACACGACATCGTGGCGGAACGCTAAATCGCTTGGCGGTACGTCTTTGTCGGTAGGGATGTACGGCCACGGCCGAAGCCTCCCACCAGCCAGACCTGGACCAATTAAGAAAACCTTAATCGGCCCAGCCGGGGATCGAACCCAGGAGTTCCGTCATTACATCCACCGCGCATACCACTGCGCCACGGAGGCCATCAAAACTAAAGCTCAATCATAGAGAATCAGACAAAAACACAAGCCCCTTATGTTTATATCCGCGCTTACTCGGGGCTCCCATTAAAAATGATTGACATTAGCATCAAACCGTGCATTTCGACGCATTAATATTAACCGCAAATCTAACTTGTTTTTCTGACAAGCGTAATGAGGTAAAGGTCACTAGTGTACTTGATTTATGGAGGGGATTTAACTATGAATATACTATCTAGGTACTTTTATCCCAGGAGACATCCGTGTATTGCCTGATTCTTTTAATCTCGAAGTTCCCAACTTAATGGGAAAAAAATACTAGAATCCGTTCTTAGCTGACTTTTGTGTGTTAATTTTTTTGAATATAATAAACTAGCAGACGCCCGCGACTTCGTCCGCGTGGAATTTAGACTTTCACAAATCCCTCGGGAATCATGGATTTTTCTAGGATAAAAAGTATTATATAATATATTGCCATTTAAATTTCAGTCAAATCGGTGCAGTAGCCGCTGCATAAAGGAGGATCAAACATATATACTTACACACAAACTTTCGCATTTATATTAGTGTGATACATATACTAGATACAATACAATACAATACATCACTACTTACCCCAGAGTAAGCGTTTAACCAGTATTATACCACTTATATTATGTGTATAAATGCATCCATACACTGGAAAATATCCTTACACTTTCCAGTCTTGGAAATCGAACCCACGGCCGTGGATACAAGAAGCAGGGTCACTACTTACTGCGCCACGCGGCAATTAAAAATTTTACTTATAACCCGTGCGCGTTAACTTGAGACCTGGCTACCAAACACATCTATACAAACACATTAAAAACATCATCCGAACCAGGTGTCAAGAAAATCCGCATGAGCTGTATATTTTATTTATTAATTTATTGCACAAAAAAGAAAATAACAAAAGAACACAATAGTGATCTCTTCCACGCAACCTAAACATAAATAATCTATTTTACTCGCCAACATCGCGAACCTTGTGCTAGAAATAATTTAGATTATAGGATGGTAGAGTCACATTTAAATTTTTTAGGGCTTGCATCTACAATATAGAGAATTTGAGAGCTATTTAAGACTTCCCTATAAAATCTCATTTCACAGAAGTCTGCACTGATCTATATACAAAGTATATTCAAACTAGAAAATAATTTATATCAACACCTAGCGATGCATCTTGCGATCTTTTAATATAATATATCACTTGGTACGATATTAAAGTACGGAGTCCGTACCGGAACTTGATTTAATGTAGTCACTGTTATTGGATCCAGATTATTTATTACGAGCGGCCGTGAGAAAGATTTCGCTATAAATGTATTGCATTTTGTGATATGTTATACGTGTGTGCAGTACCTACTTGTACTATATCTATGTATTTTTGTTATAGAGTGACGTCACGATAACATAAAATTCTTAAAGTTGAATAAAAAATGTGTTATGTGTCAACGATGACATGAGTTCTAAGCCCTCATTCGCACGAGAGTTTCTTAAACGGGCGTTATAAAAGGGCTAAATATAGTATGAAGCTAGATGAAGGTCTATTTCCAAGATCAAAAATTTAAAATGCGACATTGCTCGAATAAAAGTGTCGTATTTTAAAAACATATACTTGAGAATGCATTTCTTGTATTTGAACTTTTTAGCGTCCGTTAAAAAGCTCTCGTGCCAATGGGGGTTTAAGACGTTCTATTTCAGTGAACAGTACGTATTTGGTTGTAAGAGTGCTGTACCTATACCTACAGATAGGTGGACATTCACGTGTGTGAAACTGAAGGTGTGTTAGCAAAATAGAAACATGTTTATAAAATTTCAGCTGGAATAACTGGTTCTTAAGCAATAATTTTTCGGTTTACAAATTTCGATGTCCCTGAAAATTACTGAAATAATTCAAATACTTCCTGAGATTAGCGCGTTTAACCAAACAAAAATAAAAGCTCTAAATAGGTGACGCTCCGCGATTTCACCCACGTAGATCCCTTTCCCGTGAGAATACGGGAATAAAATTATTATAGGCTATATAATATTCATAAATAATTTAGCTTTCTAGTGGTAAAAGAATTTTCAAAATTGGTTCAGTAGATCCAAATACCTCTACAATATCACAAAGTTTACCTCCTCCTAGTGTAGAAACAGAAATTCTCGTGTCACGGTTTTTGTTACCTAAGTCCTCCGAAACGACTGAATCGATTTATATGAAATTTTGTATCCTATATATACGATATATAGATATATATCGTATATATAGGATACGACTATATATACGATATATAGATATATATCGTATATATCGTATATATAGGTAGATATGAGAATCGGCCAACATTTTTATGCCTCAAGTGTATTATTTGTAAGGACAAACAACGATTGCCGGGTCATCTAGCGATAAGTATAGAAATACAGAACTGCAACGAAGTAAACATCTTTATTATGGTGATTTTAATATGTGGCGCATACGTTTTCGTTGTAGGTACTTTCCTTGTGTAATAGCCATCGGGTTGGCTTTTTATTTCCATAAGTAACCTAAACAGCTATAACCCATCATCTCCATTCTACAAACCTTGACTCGCCTATAAAATTGAGGTCACGATATATTAATAGTACCGATCATATAAAAACCAAAACGAAAAGTGTACTTTAGAAGTATAAACGTATCTATCAATTAAGCATCTAACTCGGGCATTGATTGATGCATCAATAAGTACATAAATCCATTAAGGTAATACCATCTGACTGTTAATTGTGCATTTCTGCGGCTGTCGGAACTGACTTCTGACGAATCTTGGTTTGAAAAAACGATTGAGCGATTGTGCTAGCCAGATTTTCGTGTTCGTGTAAAAGCCGAGTCTGAACGTTTGTCAGTCTTTCTTTTGTCATGTTAGTCACTGTCTGTCTGTCTGACGGCCTCCTTGGCGCAGTGGTATGCGCGTTGGATTTAATGACGCAGGTCCTGGGTTCGATTCCCGGCTGGGCCGATTAAGGTTTTCTTAATTGGTCCAGGTCTAGCTGGTGGGAGGCTTCGGCCGTAGCTAGTTACCACCCTACCGACAAAAACGTACCGCCAAACGATTTAGCGCTCCGGTACGATGTCGTGTAGAAACCGAAAGGAGTGTGGATTTTCATCCTCCTCCTAATAAGTTAGCCCGCTTCCATCTTAGATTACATCATCACTTACCATCAGATGAGATTGTAGTCAAGGGCTAAAAAACTAATAATGAATAAAAAAAAGTCAATTGCTCTTACCATAGGTAAGTACATTAGGCAACTATGAAAGAAAATAGCCAAGGTTCGTTTTTCGAAGCCACTTTTCGTTTCTTTAATATAAAAACTTTTCAACCCTCATGTTGAAAAGTTCATTGAATACAATCAATGTTCTAACACTGGATTGTTAATGACTTTTTCGTATATTTCGAGCTGATTATTTCATAGTAGTTAGGTATATCGAATATTTTATTTTCCAGAATCTCAAACCTAGGAACACAAGTTCCGAAGACAGAGGCTAATTAACCACTGGACCAGTGAGATTAACTGACACTTCGTTCGGCTTGCCTTGTCAAATAATATAGCGATGTGTGTGGTCAAGGCTTTAAATCACAGTAGGAATTTAAAACTGCATGAATATTCATTACGCTAAACATGTATTACGTCAGATTTATAACTTATAGAATAGAGAAACCCATGGTTTAAAAACATAAAAAAGTAAAAGATCAATTTCGATGTGAACCCGGATTTCAATGCGGGACCTTTTGCAGTACATATTACAACCGCTGCACCGATTTAAGGTCGTCGATGACAAACTATTTATCACTGTCATTAGCATAATAACAAAAACAAAACATTATCTCGATATTACAACTAGATATCTAAATAATTAATTAGATACAATTTCTTTGCCTTGAAACAGTTAATTAATCCTTAAATATATCAGCCCCCCTAGCCAAGTGGCATATCGATTGTCTTTCTACGATCGCTAACGCTTCGAAAATTGGAAATATGTATGGGAATGACATTTGCTCACGACATTTGCTTCGACAGGTCACGTGATCAAGATCTGTCATTCCCATAATTCTTTATAGTTTTCGAAGCGTTAGCGATCGTAGAAAGAGAATCGCTTGCCACTTGGCTAGGGGGACAGCACTCCTTTCCTAAGGTTCGCGTTATGCTAATAGCCTGAGTGGGTCAAATGCTTCGATTTGTACCATTCAAATGGCAGCGCCGTAAGTCAAGGTTCCGATATTGAACTAGATATATCCGGTTGCCTTATTTATGTGGTGGATGAATGACTTATCCAATGGTATGTTTTACCATGATTTCGTTCAGTTTCCTATATCATTTGCCTGTCATTAAGAGATGGAAATCTTTGAATACCGTAATAGAACTGTGGAAATATAATATCTCCGTATGCTACTATTTTCATGAGGCCGTTCGGCTTGTACATGTGACTGTTCGTAACTTATTACAGACCTTTTTAGGGTTCCGTAGTCCACAAGGAACCCATAAAGTTTCGTCATGTCCGTCTGTCCACGGGCATGTAACATCACTATCTTCGTAACCACAGACTGAGAATTTACACAACGGCAAATATAAAAGAAAATGTCACTTCTCGTAAAAGAAAATGGACAAGATATTGACGTATGTCATTGTCACTTCTCGTAAAAGAAAATAGACAAGATATTGACCATTGGCGGCGCGTGGTAAAAATGTCCCATCTCGTTCATCCCAAAGTACCTAATGAAAGAGATAGTGGTATTTCCGGTTATGCCGCTATTGGTTGAAATTTGTTCATTTCTACTCATCTATACTATACTAATATTATAAAGCTGAAGAGTTTGTTTGTTTGATTGAACGCGCTAATTTCAGGAACTACTGGTCCGATTTGAAAAATTCTTTCAGTGTTAGATAGCCCATTTATAAAGGAAGGCTATAGGCTATATATTACCCCCGTATTCTTACGGGAACGGGAACCACGCGAGTGAAACAGCGTGGCGTCAGCTTGTAATATTATTGTTTGTACCAAAGAAGCACACCGCATACCTAATCATTTATAAAATAAAATAATTCACGTATTATTTTGATTACAAGCAATGTTAAGCCGCTAACAACAGTATAATTCTCGTTTAATTAGATCGAGTACATTAGCATGGCGTGTCAAAACATCCCGCTAGGCCTCTGTCAACCGAATGTCACTAATGTCCAGAGCTTGACAGATGTTGCTGAGATTTTGACGACGTACAGACGCGCACGAAAGTCAAGGATAAAAATTAAGAAAATTAAAATCAAGGATAAAAATTAAGGATAAAAATTTTAATTAAAATCAAGGATAAAAATTAAGAAAATTAAAAGTTTTAAGTATATCGATAGGTATGAAGAAATCTAAAACCAGAAAAGTATCTAAATTTGCTTTTTTCAAGGATAAAGAAGACATTTTTGTTTTGAAGTTACTTTTTAAAAAAAGTAACGAAATTATGAAAGTACCATTTTCACTAACCCCAAAGTAACGTTTCGTTTCGTTCACGTGTCACAAACGGTGCAGGAAAAACATCGTGAGGGAAACCTGCATACCTGAGAATTTTCTTAGTTCTTTACGTGTGTGAAGTCTGCCAATCCGGATTTGACCGACGTGGCCAACCCCTCTCATTCTGAGAAGAGACTCGTGCTCAGCAGTGAGCCGAATATGGGTTGTTAATGATGATAATATTGGATAGAATCAGGCGTTACTTTGCGGAAGTTCATCATGATTAACGCCCACCTCTTGCCCCACCTACTTTTTGGTCTATAAAAGACGAAGCAAAGGTCGAAAACGACACTTTGTAATTGCACGTTGTAGAGTCAACTCTCCTGAGGATGCTCCGGTTTCGGGGTGAAACGTACGTAGAGAGTATTTTGTCGGACCTGGGTGACGTTGTCGCATGGGTTCGTCGACTTTTCGCGGATGATAGCAAAATAAATAAATCATTATATAATAATGATGATAATGACAAGTAATCATGTGTGAGGAACACATTTTATGAATGTACCACAAAGCACTATATCTGAAAATAATGTGTCATGGCAATGTATTTGTGTCCTTCAACAGTTTATGTTTTTACTCTAAGTAAACATAGACATTTGTTTCAATGAATTATTGCAACTATAAAATATTCAATAAATTATGAGCGAGCGACCAATTTTATGCAATATTAAATTGAGAAACGTGTCAAGAATATTAATTAAATTAAAATGTAATGCATTACGAAGCCGCCTATTTTACGGCAATAAAGCAATGAATTAACGTCTCGGTAAGTGGCTACGCCCAGTCATTACCGATACGCTCTGTAATCTATATTATTTTAAATGGCGTTAGCTATATCTAGTTAATGTAGTGGGACACGCGAAATTACGTTTAGGCTTAAAGTCTTTATTTATTCTAGGCACTAAAATGGCACTCAGGCTGTGTTGTGTAAAGGGCATTACTGAGTTCCCTACCTGCAGGGTCTATACAAAAGACAAAGTACTTTGAGCTTTGTCTCTAGTAAAATAAGAGTTTAACCTCAGAGTGGGCGCGCTGTGAGCGTTTTGCCGCCATCCAAAGAACCGTCAATAATTCGTAAAGCAATTGTCAATTAGGTTTGCACTTTTAATAGCTGTCCCCGCCATGTATACCATCGGTGGAGAGAAGGTTTCTACCACCAGTTGACACCAGAGGGCGAATGGCTCTCACCTATTTTTCAATTATGTCATGCATTTTTATTTTTTTTTATTTTTGTGTTATAGCACATCCGGGAAAGTACTACCGCCTTACTTATATCTGTTGCGAAGCAGCATTGTTATGTGCTAGTTGATGCCAAGGTCATGGTTGCCAGTGTAATTACAGAGACTCGAGTCTTATGCCTCATATTAATGGCCACAGGGCGACACTTTTGTAGAACGTCTATCTTGCATGCTCTATGAAACTGTTTCATATAAAGCCGATGGTATTGTACCTACTATCAGATGGACGACTTGATCACTCCATTATCACCATAAAAAAAGAATAAACTTAACGTTTCGAAAGAGCAAATCTTTGTGGAACGTGTTGCTAACATGCCTTGTGTAGTTGCTTTATTTAAATTCGATGGTATTCTCCTTAGTAACAGGTAAACTGCTTATTCCGTTAGTTATAACTATAAAATAATATGAACTTGATGTTACAAAACTATTACTTGACGTTGCTAGCAAACTAAGCCTACTTAAAATAAACGAATTATAATAATTAATAGTTACACTTGTGTGCTCAAGTGCACCGTTGTCCAAACAAACCTGCGCAGTGATCGGCTTAGCTATCTCCATCGCTGTCCACGTGCGCGGATCAAATGCGACGGTGACGCTCGTGTATAGTCCAAGAGACAACGTTTAAATCGATCACACAAATTCAATACGCTCATAGAGGTGGTTAATGTTTCACGTATTAAAATATTTAGTGTTTTCCATAATATTGAAATGAAATACGAGTAATCTTTTTAACATGAAAATTGAACCGACTTCAAATATGTATTTCAGTTATTTTGATTTTAACACTTACTAAACCGATTTTTATGAGAATTAAATGGGACCAAACTGGAAGTATGCTCTTTCAAACAAAAAAAAATGGTTAAAAAATGACGAAATTATGAGGAAACAAACATTAAAACAAATATACGCGTCAAATTGAGAGTCGCCTCCTTTTTTTGAAGTCGTTTTAAGTCTTAAACGCAATAAAATTCATTTATTTATTTAAAGCAAGCTTTGTCGAAAATCACTTTTAAATTTTTTCTATCTCTCTTTACTAAAGGCTTGGAAGGCAGGGTTCCATTGTTATGATAATATATCACTAAAAATATGAAAATTCAAAATATAAAAAAATTAATGGTGAAAATTGTGATGACAATTATTACAAAACTAGCGGACCCAGTCTAGCTACGACTTATGTGCGCTTTTCCCCTACCCTACCCTATCCCTAGAGGGGTATAAAATATGATTATCAAACCTACCCGATATGCACACAAAATTTCACCAACAAATACTAACCACAACACAACGTAAAACTATAACGTAAAGTTGCAACTGACTCTTACACTATAACTTGTAGAAGTGTATGATTAATGGATGGATGATGCAACTCTACGGGATACGGATTTAATGAAATGACATTCTTGAATCGCTTATCCCATTTAAATTGCTCTGAAATACACTACGATTTTACATACAAATTATGATGGTCCTCATTGAAATTAAATTACGATAAATTTAATAACGCTAATTTTGTGTATTTAATTTATTTTGCTGCTTATATATTTTTGCTGATATGTATTTTATTTATATTTTTAGAAGTAAAATTAATAATATTTTTTAAAAAGCAAGATTACCTATTTGTATTAACACAATACATTATTATTTATGCAACACTTTAAAAATAACTTTAAACATTACAACATTATTACATGTGCCAACAGTTTAGAACATGCAGGGGTTGTATTATTGTTTTTTTTAATTTATAGAAATAACTGTTTTTTTTTATTTAACCCTAAATTAACCATAAACTGATATTTCTTGATGATAAGTGTCAACACAATCCGAGTTAAGGTTAATTCGTTTAATATCCTTTTTTTGAAAAAAGTTTATCCATCAAACCAAATCAGAGCCAATTTAGAAGATAACTACCTAAATTGAGCCGATCAAGAGTTCGAATCCAATACCTTATATCCATGTTTTTTTTATTCTTTACAAGTTAGCCCTTGACTACAATCTCACCTGATGGTAAGTGATGATGCAGTCTAAGATGGAAGCAGGCTAACTTGTTAGGAAGATGAAAATCCACACCCCTTTTCAGTTTTTACACGACATCGTACCGGAACGCTAAATCGCTTGGCGGTACGTCTTTGCCGTTAGGGTGGTTAACTAGCCACGGCCGAAGCCTCCCTCCAGCCAGACCTGGACCAATTAAGAAAATCTTAATCGGCCCAGCCGGGGATAGAACCCAGGACCTCCGTTTTGTAAATCCACCGCGCATACCACTGCGCCACGGAGGTAGTCATATGATATCTTAGTAACATAAAAGTCAGTTGGATATTAATAGACAAAAAAAAAATATTGAAATCATAAAACGTAAAATTGTGGATTAGTAATTGATATACAAATAGCCTTTTTATATTAATTATTATCTATTTTATATTTATTATTAATTATCAAAATTAGTTCAAAAACTCAATATCAAATAGAATCCGGCATGCCAACAATAGATGTCGTCTAGTAATTTCGGAATGCTCGATGAAAAAGCCGAATGCCTTTTAGTCGCTACAATAAGAGCAAGTCATCCCTAACCTAATATAAATAGCTCGCATTGAGCGAACGAGGTTAAAGCCGGGCTTCCATGCATAAGCTGATGCTATATGTTTATTTTTATTTAAGAATCGCTTGAGATCTTCTAGGCAAGCGCTCCAAATAAGATCTCCTCATCAATAACAATACTTTGAGAAGAACATTCGCTAGAAACATATCTCAGAGTTAAACAAACCTTGGTAGCACACTGCACTTTGATTATCAGGAAATCATACACTCCAGACTGACTCACAGTATAAATGATTAGTGGCAGGTAGGTGCTTTTATTCCCAAGAATTATCTTAATTCTCTGCGTGTGTGAAGTCTGCCAATCCGCATTGGGCCAGCGTGGTGGACTATTGGCCTAACCCCTTTCATTCTGAGAGGAGACTCGAGCTCAGCAGTGAGCCGAATATGGGTTGATGACGACTCAGTACTATATCTACTCTATATTTACAGTTGAGCGAAATTAACATTTAGTTAAAGTACATTCACTCAATTTATTACCTATTATTAATAAATGTTCCTCAATATCGAACTTGGAGTTCAAGCAACTTGATGTATATTTACAACACTTCTGTTTAGTAACGACAATTAAAAAGTTAGCTTCACTGAAAATAAAATTTATGCACTTAAAATATATTATAATTAGCAAAAGATAAGATAAGATAATAATGCGCAATTTCAATTATGTATCTTTCGAGAAACCAACTTAATTTTATTCATAATCTTGCTTATTGCATCAGATATTTTGTTATTATAGCTTTTGGTGTGCAGTTACCTTCAGGCTTGTAATGGTCTTACGCGCATTACGTTATTTTGAGTGGTTTGTGGCGTACAAAAAACGTTGAGACAATTTGAGTTATGCGCGGAACATTCGGACTGCGTCCGATAAATCAACTGAGGATATTAACGTTTAAATAAGAACTGTAGGCTTGCCCGCCAATTCGTATTATCGGAGCGTGGTGGGTCAAAACTCTATATGTATATTACTCTATTTACATGTTCTGTATTAGTACTTAGTAGAGCTGTTTGTGCCAAAGCATGATTGAAGAAGTACTACTGTACTGTACTACTAACCAGCAATACTGTGTACTATAGGTTTAAAATTATGCTTGCCGGTGCAGACACAGGCACATGCTAAATACCTATGCCTTTATAACCATTTTTGACGAGACGCAGAAGAGGCGCAGTAGTATGCGTGGTGGATTTACAAGATGGAGGTTCTGGCTTCGATTCCCGGCTAGGCCGATTGAGGTTTTCTTAATTAGTCTAGGTCTAATGGGCTCGTAAGCAGCCTTCCGTCAAAAACGTTCCGATAACCGCTAGGTGTGTAAACCGAAAAGGGTGTGGATTTTCATCCTCCTCCTATCAGGTTAGCCCGCTTCCATGTTAATTTAAAAAAAAATAATGATATATGATAAGCGTATTTACAAATTCGTTAGTATAATACTTTATACATATTAACAAAAGTTTCAAAAGTGAAATCACTTTTAAATCTTCTACTTTTAAAAAATCACTTTTAAATCTTCTACTTTTTTCTGTTTATAGTGAATCTACTGCCGGTTTGGAAGGCAGATTCTACTAAAAAGTGTCGACAAGAAATTAAAGGGCATATTCCTTGCATGCCATGTGACCTTTTTATTATTTTATAGGCGTAGTTTTTCATCAATTTTATATCTTTTACTCAATATGTAACCTAATTTAGATAAAAAGAAAAATAACTGCGAATAGTAATTAAGTAATTAACTTTTTAAATTTATACCTAAAGGTAATAAAGAACAATTTGCAAGCTAATTCACTAACATTGACGAATGTTAGTTGGCATATACGAAATTGAGATTCTATGTAACAAATGTCATTCGTTGCCTACTGAACCCATCGTAGATATCATACAGTAGGTAGATGACATTTCTCAGTTGATTTGATGTTTATTTTAATAGGTTGTTAATAAAGACCAAATCAGTGAATAGTCCAGCTGGTTGGTACGAAATAGTAATGACAGTAAATTGCATAATTCGATCTAGTGCTCGAAGATACATTTTACGACTAAACCTCAACATTAAACCTGCCATGTCGAATCTATAATTATTATTAAATTCTGCTCATACATTTATCTATTTATTGCATCACCAAAATGTAATCGCCATTCTGTCACTCAGCAGCTTCCAGAGCCTTTGGAATGTGAGAAACTCTGAATCGTAAACTGTTCTCTATCTCAGTAATCAGTATAGAGAACGATAATAACTTGACTCATATCAAATTTAATATAAACAATATTAATTTCGTGTAGTACCTTCATGGGATAAGGGTCCGAAATATATCGATATTAAATAATAAAAGTTAAGGATTCCTTAAAAACTTAATTTAAAAATCAACAACTTTTGACGGCCTCCGTGGCGCAGTGGTATGCGCGGTGGATTTACAAAACGGAGGTCCTGGGTTCGATCCCCGGCTGGGCAGATTGAGATTTTCTTAATTGGTCCAGGTCTGGCTGGTGGGAGGCTTCGGCCGTGGCTAGTTACCACCTTACCGGCAAAGACGTACCGCCAAGCGATTTAGCGTTCCGGTATGATGTCGTGTAGAAACCGAAAGGAGTGTGGATTTTCATCCTCCTCCTAACAAGTTAGCCCGTTTCCATCTTAGACTGCATCATCACTTACCATCAGGTGAGATTGTAGTCAAGGGCTAACTTGTTAAGAAAAAAAAAAAAAACCAAACGTCAAAAACGCTGTCGTCCAAGTTGTGACGTCACAATGTGTACTAAACGTTAAACTAATATTTATTAAATGATATTTTTGTCAAACGCTCCGTTTGTAAGGGATTTGTTATAGTGACGTCATTAATCAGTTGAAATATTGACTCGTATTTTGAAAAAAATATTTATAAATTGAAATTTTCATATAATCACGTCTCAAAACATTTTTTTTTTTCGAGATACTAGAACTATTAGAAGTATAATGAATATTTTAAGACCATTAAAAAAAGTGTCAACTAGCCTATTTGAGAGTATATTAATATGGTAAATGTAAAGATAAAAACAGTGGTGTATCTGTAAAAATTGGTTAAAAAAGAAGATGAAGAAGTAATCTTGAACAGTTCAGAAGCAACTTACTACTCTAAAAAGGCAAAAAAATAAAAAAGGAATGAATAACTTATTTAAAAATAAAAAGTTGTCACTTAATTTACTTTCTTGGCATGGTTTTTATAAGGGACCAAGGTAATTAAAATTATAGAGATATCAAAAATAGCCAACATTACAATTATCGTGTTTATTACGAAGCAAAAGGGATCTTTATTACGGAGCAAAGCACTTATCTTAACTAACGACAGATTAACCACACTTCCAACTACTTTTACTAGCTCCTACTACTAGCGAGTAGTGTTGGGAATGCATACTAAAATAGTCTAACGCTTGGAGATCGAACCTCAGAACTCACGAATTAGAGTCTCTTAGCCACGCGGTTAATGAGACTTATACTTACATATACCTATACTTATTTCGGTATAACTAAACAATGTTCTCGATTTCAATTGGTAGTCAAGTAGACAGAATATTATAGGTTTTATGAAACTCACTAAACGTGCTAAATAATGACGTTTCATACAAGCCCGCCATGTTTACACTGACGTCGGAAGTGCTAACTTTGTAGTATACAAAGTGTTGTAACGTGAACTAGTGTGTACTTACCTTATATTTAATATACTTACTAATTAATTTAACATATTTAGTAGACATACGTCACATTATTAAATGATTTATGATTTATGATACGGAAAACTGTAAATTTTATTCTAAAGAAAATAAAATTCATTAAAAGTAAAACTTGAACTTTTAGTTTTTTTTTGTAGTATATATAGGCTTACGCTTGACCACAATCAAGCCTGATGGAAAGCAATGATGAGGCCTTAGATGAAGCGCGTTAGCCTAGAAGAATTAAGAAGTTGTTTTTGGATAGTCGGAAAATTGCTTTAACAGTTTTACTTTAATTTAATAGAATAAAAACTAAAGTTTTATTAGAAGTTTTTATTCTAGTAAGATTTTGGTTTGTCTTTTTTGTATTCCAAATCTCTTTTGCTAATGATACATAAGTAAATATTTAATGATATTGATTCTTTTTATTTTATACTCCGTTAATATTACAATTAAACTTTAACTTAGCGTAAAAACACAGCAAAGGAAGTAAAAGGGTAAACAAACGTAAAAACATAAGTAAACTCAAATATTATTTTAAGAAAAAATATTTTTAAACTTATTTGTCCAATTTATTAACGTACTACTCAATCCGACGCCGATGTCGTGACTTTGTACCGAATATAATGTTGGATTATGTTGTTAATACAATTTTAAAGAAAATATGACTTTGTAACTGCTTCAGATTTACGAAAAAGATATTGTCTCTATATTACTTGCACACCAAATAGACCTTCTACAACGTTGCCTTGAATTTAAATAATATACTTGCCAATTAAGAAAAAGTAATTAATTAAGAGCCGTGATAGCCCAGTCGATATGACCTCTGCTTCCGATTCCGGAGGGTGTAGGTTCGAATCCGATCCGGCATGCACCTCCAACTTTTCACTTGTGTGCATTTTAAGAAATTATATATCACGTCTCTCTAACGGAGAAGGAAAACATCGTGAGGAAACCTCCATACCAGAGAATTTTCTAAATTGTGCGTGTGTGTAGTATGCCAAACCGTATTGGGCCGGCGTGGTGGACTATTGGCTTAACCCCTCTCATTCTGAGAGGAGACTTGAGCTCAGCAGTAAGCCTAATATGGGTTGATAATTATAAAGTTATAATATAAAGTTTATCAAATATACAAAGATTGAGTATTATAATCATGAATTTGTTTGAGAAAATATTTTGTTCCTGGACCCAAGGATATATAAACGTAACAAATAAACCGTTACGTAGCAAAACCCAAATAATCAAATTGACACGATACGCACTTGTCAATTATGACGAAATGATTAGACGTTTGTGAAAATTGTTGTGAAATAAAAGTCATTCTGAAAAGTACAGACATTTTTCATAGAACTTGCCAAATTTACTTAGTAGCCTTTACTAATTTACGTAGTTGTCTTATGTAAACAGGAGTGATGAACTATCTCTACGCACCTCAGACATTCAAGGTTTTTCTATATATAGTTTAGTATTGCTTCTTGAAAAAGTGGATGCCCTATAGGTTTTAAGTTTCCTTCATAGCAGTTTGATTCTTTTAACTTTTAACTGCATAATATTACTTTTTTATAGCTCCAAGAGATTGCAAGTGTAAGTATTAGCGTCCTCCAAATCTCCGATAACGGCTCTGGCAACACTGACTGGGTTTGGAAGGTACACGCCTCGTGAACATTATCTCGAGGTGTATGAATCACTGGCACGCTTTGTCTGGCATCCCCTGCTGATATGATGATGATGATGATGATGATGATGGTGAATGTATCACTGGCACACTTTGACTGGTGTCTCCTGAAGCCCCTACAGTTGGGAACACTGGTTAGGTAGGGAAGGTACAAACCTCGTGAACATGATGGCAAGGCGGATGTATCACTGGCACGCTCTGACTGGCGTCCCCCGGGGCCCCTACAGTTGGCATCATTGGCACGCCAGGCTCTCCGTGCCAGCGTTTAACCTGAAACAATGGTAAATAAATATTAAGATCGATCCTCATGAACTTTAGCATTGATATATTGAGAATAACCATAAATATATCATAATAATATAGATTTTCCGCCTTATCTGTAAATTCCATGTGAATTAACCTGATTGTATATGAATTTTCAAACAAATAATGCCTGACAGTTATTTTGTGATGCTTTGCGTTCTCTTCAAAGATATTCAACTTATTAATTGTCTTAATATAAGTAGGTAAAGTATATGAGTTGCTTGCTCTTCTCAGTAGAAACAGCCTTTTGAAGGTTAGTAAAGTCTAACGAATATTTGTATTTTGTATGTCTGCGATGATAGCGACTTTGCTGGGCAGAAGACGAAAATATGGCGATACCGAATACCCCCCTGAAAGAGCTCTATCATAAATTAGTCATATTATTGATTCTAATTATTCTTAGTGGACTGATATCTCTAATATTCATTCTCGTGGTTTCAATACCTAGTTTACTACAGTAGCCCCTCCCCTTTCCAAATCAGGAGCATTTTGGAATACGTTTCTCGGATTGGCGCTGTCGTAATTATGATCTGTTTGGATACTTTTTTAGCATACCATCTTCAGAGATACAAGTCTCGAGTAATTTATCGCCTGCCATAAATGGAATGACCAATCCGACGTGCTCTGCCAGTGTCGTAAAAAGTGGGTGTCTTCTTAAAAGGCAATAACTTAATTATAACTGATTTTTTAGAAGTATATTATAGGTATGTATAGAACTATTTGTTTTTGATTTTCCAAATATAAAATTTAATTAATATTATAGTACGTAATAGTAGTAAGATAACTTACAAGCACCTTTGAAAAGTGGCAAACTTTGTTTTGCCTTATCAGATCATTTACTTAGAGGTATGAAAGTTGATGTTGGCCGATTCTTGGCACACAAAACTTTATCATAATCGGTCCAGCAGTTTCGGAGGAGTTTGGTAACAAGCATCGCTACACGAGAATTTTATACATTTATTAGATTAGCTGACTCGGCTAATGTTTTTTTGGTTTTCCAAATATAAAATAATATACATCTCATATAATTAAAATTATGGTATGAAAGTTGATATTAGCCGATTCTTTGCACACAAAATTTTATCAAAATCGGTCCAGCAGTTTCGGAGGAGTTTGGTAAGCACCGCGACACGAGAATTTTATACATTTATTAGATTATCTGACTCGGCTAATGTTGTTTTGCCTTTTAAATTTTCCTTATCATTTAGGGGTATAATAATACATGTTAACCGATTCTTGCACCTACCCTATATCACAAAATATTTCATAAAAGTCGGTCTATCCGTTTTGGAATAATTTGGTAACAAAGATAGTGATTCTACTACCCGAAAATTATCTATCAGCCAACCTACATATCCAAAACATCCAAGAAAGACAAGTCTGTACTTTGCAATGTTCGAAAATATTCTGATGAAGTAAATAATAAAGTACGTCAGTCGTTGTCGATTGTTATAGGCAAACGCTTATAAACGTGTGAAAATTTCTACATCTTTGTAAGATAATTGATTGTCAACATATACATACACTTCTCTATTACAAATCAATGCACACCTTGCAACTATTTAAGCCAATCGCAAAAATCTTTATGCAATAATGCACCGTATCACACACATACATAAAAGTGAAAATTGTATTCCTAATTTCGACACACCCCAACATTTTATAAGGAATGTACACATCGTTTTACGATCAAAGAACAAATTACAGTGTTCAACGGCTCAATAATTTTGTACTAAGGGCGTATATTTAAAATGATTACATCCACTTTGGCTCAGTGATTGGACACATTTTGGTGTATAATTTTTATGCTATTATTTGTCAAAAGTCTTGTAACGGGCATTAGGTAATGCCTCGTTTAGTGGATGAATGATTTCACTTTGCATGATGGTCTATAAATCCTCCAATGTGATGAGTATTATTAAAAATTAACCTCCCATTAACTAGGTACGGTCTAATTGACCCTCGTGAAATGATTATATTTATTTGAACATAGACGGATTTTCTTAAAATTGTAACCTCGATTTCTTTTACTAGTAAATACAGTTATTTATGAAGGTATGACGTGTTTCTTCTTAATATCATCATGTCAGCCGATGGACGTCCACTGGAGGACGTAGACTTTTTGTAGGGACTTTCAAACATCACGATCCTGACCCGCCTGCATCCAGCGAATACTTGCGACTCGCTTGATGTCGTCAGTCCACCTGGTGAGGGGTCGACCAACACTGCGCTTTCTCGTGCGGGGCCGCCATTCCAGCAACTTGGGACCCCAACGGCCATCGGCTCTTCAAACTATGTGCCCCGCCCATTACCATTTCAGCTTCGCGACACGTTGAGCTATGTCAGTGACTTTGGTTCTTCTGCGGATTTCCTCATTTCGATCATAACACGTTGTCATAATTATTAGTTTACGCTTGTAAGTACAGTGTTTCGTACATTACGCGATGCGCATGTACTGCTCTTCTAAAGTCTGAGCTAAACTATAGTAGTCATAAAACCACCAATGTAAAGTATCCTAAACTATGAAACACACTTTGAAAAATAATGTAAATGAATTTTTCCAAATAAGTTTTTTGAGCCCGTGAAATTTGAAGAGATCTTTTGACGCGTCATAATTAATATCTAGTTTAAGGTAAAATAAATATAATAGGGCAACAAAATAATAATTATATCTAACTTAAAATTTAACAGGGTATCATGTCTGTGTCAGACCTTCTATAAAATCAATGATGACTTTTGCACTTACATAAAGTAGGTAAACCTCTAGTCGTACCTCGATACTCTTACTCTCTAACTCTCGATAGGGTCTATGTGTCCCAGTTAGTCTAAAACGTTTAAAATTCAATCGACATGAAAAGGGTTATGAAAATTTCTTGCATACACTTTGTTTTAGTGCCTTTATAATTTATAGAGATCTTGTTGCGTACAAGCAACGCCTTGATTGTGTAAACTATAAAGATACAGTTTATCTTATTAGTATTGCACCCTGCATTTACATATATCTAGAAGATAAGCGTAGGTATGTAGTATCGAGCTGAGGCAGCGCCCCTTTCAGCTGAATTTCTTTATTACATTATTATACTAAGTACAGACAGAGGAACTTTGTAATTTAAGTAGGTATCTTTAAGTAGTTTGTAAGCTCTGTTAGTATTAGTTTGTAATTTCTTCTTTTTTAATTTGTATTTTTTAGCTGAATAAAGGATTTTATTATTATTATTATTATTATTATTAGCTGTTATTGTAGTATTTGTATATCTTTACTGTGGTATTACTTTTACTTGAACGTTTATTTTACTCTCACTTATTTATTATACCTATCGTTTTTTTCATTTGATTTTTTTTTGACATAAACAACATACATATACATACTTACTATTTGTACTAATATTATAAAGCTGAAGAATTTGTTTGTTTGATTGATTTAACGCGCTTAATCTCAGGAACTACTGGTCCGATTTGAAAAATTCTTTTAGTGTTAGATAGCCTATTTATCGAGGAAGGCTATATTGGCTTTATATTATCTCCTCATATCTGTCAGTTCGCCTGACGCATATTATTGATGTTTGTGTGTAACCTGGTATGATATCCTTGTATTGTATACTAATATTATTCAGAGATACAGTTTGTTATAAGTTTATAGCGGTGTCTACTGAACCGATTTTGAAAATTCTTTCACCATTAAAAAGTCAGGTTATTTGCTAGTAGCTTGCTACTTAAGCTATATTTTACCCCCGTATTCTCTCAGAAACGAAAACTACGCGTATAAAAGCGCTGGGCATTTGCTATTATTGAACAGAATTAAAGGAATATAAGTTTGCTATGAGCCGTGAAAGCCCAGTGGATATGACCTCTGCATCCGATTCCGGAGGGTGTGGGTTCGAATCCGGTCCGTGGCATGCACCTCCAACTTTTCAGTTGTGTGCATTTTAAGAAATTAAATATCACGTGTCTCAATCGGTGAAGAAAAACATCGTGAGGAAACCTGCATACCAGAGAATTATCTTAATTCTCTGCATGTGTGAAGTCTGCCATTCCGCATTGGGCCAGCGTGGTGGACTATTGGTCTTACCCCTCTCATTCTGAGAGGAGACTCGAGCTCAGCAGTGAGCCGAATATGGGTTGATGACGACGAAGTTTGCACTATATACATTTGCTTTGGTAAAGATAAATACGCCTGTAGGAAATCGTCAAATTTTTGAAATACCACTTGTAGCTTGTCGGGGCCAGGTTCTTAAAAGGCTTCGTGATTTAGAACGCGCCCGTATATGGGTTATCGATGGCTAAATAACTGAGCCAGTTTAGTTCTGCGTCTCAAAATTGATTTATTGTGCACCGTAACTGTTCTATTGATATTGAATAAACTTTGTTAATAAAGTTTTTGTCGCAGCATTTGTCCGCGATGAATTGATTTTGGTATAATTTTGCACACTATGTGCAAAACACTAGATCCAAAGATGGAGAGTTGGTGGTATACAACCGTGCCTCGGAGAGCACGGTATGTCGCCCAATCATTAACATTGATATCTAATAATATTATCACCCTAAATCCGTCAACCCTAAATCTAAATTAAAAAAAAACCCGCATTAAAGGAGCGTGTGTCTAAGCTAAGCGGAAATCAACTCACTTATAAAGAGGGAGGTGAGGTGGAAAAATAGGCTTCTAACGTTGAAGGGTTTACTTGTATGATGTAATTTTGCACACTATGTGCAGTTTGTTCAAACTTGAAAGATAGGATAGGAACTGTTAAGTTTCTTGCCGGCTCTTTTTGTACTTGATCACCAAACTCGTGGCAGTGTCTCTAAGAATAGTCAAATCCGAAATCTGGCGTATCAAAAGTATTTGTAAACAAAGACTACCTACTTGAAATAAAAGAATATGAAGTAAGTAAGTTTGAATAGATTTTATATCAAGTTACAGCCACAAAGTTCTAGGTGGGACGAAGTTGAGCTATCAATGACAGTGATATCAATAGCAAGGAATCAAATGATTTGGATAACTTCGTTTCCATCTATCAAATCAAAAATCATTTATTTCAAGTAGGCTCAGTTTACAAGCACTTTTGACACGTCAGTTGACTATTTGTAAAGATTCTACCACCGGTCCGGAAGGCAGGTTCTGCTAAGAAGAAACCGGCAAGAAACTCAACAGTTGCTCTTTTAAAAAAATTGATACAATATTATAATTTACAATTGATGACAACCTATGGAGCTGTAATTTTTGTCTATACGTGAAAATGCAGTAGATACCTAAATTCGGGGATTAACGTGAACTCACATAGCCAAATATTAATAGTATAGGTAAACTAGACCAGAGACAATTCATTAGAAAATATCTATTGCTTATAAAGCACTAGCTGACGCCGCGGAGTTACACCCGCGTAGTTCTCGTTTCCGTAGAAATACGGGGATAATATATAGCCTATAGCTTTTCTCGATAAATGGGCTATCTAACACTGAAAGAATTTTTCAAATTGGACCAGTAGTTCCTGAGATTGACGTGTTCAATCAAACAAACAAACTCTTCAGCTTTATAATATTAGTTTAAGTAGATTCCCAATTTCACTCGATAGGTAAAGGATAGGACATCATAATTATATTCTAATTTATCTCTTTAAATTTTAGTAAAGCTCGTACACACAACAAATAATTTAATTACAGCAGTCTTGAATGATCAGATAATGTGCTTCCAGCTTTACACCGTCATTCGCAACAAAAGCAAACAGCCCGTCGCCACTAAAGAAACAATATGAGAAACAGTAGATATTCGGAATCCTAACCACTTATAAATCGAACAAAACGAGGAGATATTGTATCACGCTATACGCGTCCCACCTACCGCGAACGAGTGGGACAAAACTATCGGTTGAAATGTCATAGGTCATTAGGTTCGAACTATGTAGGGTTTGCAATATGCCAATATGGAAGCACCGTGACTTTTATAGTTAGGTTGGTTCAAACAATAGATTCAAGTAAATGCGTCGATGACCCAACCGCTATGGTCTTAGATGACTTTGATAAGGTAACATTGCAAGTGGTGAAATTAATTGTGTGATTATAGCAAGTTATTGAATCGTCGGTGTATGCGAATTGTATTTGTTCTCTTGTTTATGGTAACAGTGGAGATATGGGCGCGCGTTGTCTATGATATGGGCCGTTGTAACTGCATTCTAGATAGTTTGGTCGGTTTTGTGATAAGACTGGAATTATAAAGTGAAAAGATTTTAATTTTTCTACACATTTTTAAGTAATAAATGATGTAACAAGTATCATTTGATGTTAGGAAAAAATCATTGTCTATAACCGACAAACTCTTCGCAGTTAACCAACCTGTTAACTCTTGGCTGTAGTTAAAAATTTCTTAAAAAAAGGAAAATCTAACTCCTAAGTAAGAAAAGGAAGTCCTAACTTCACACTAGGTATTTGTGATCCGAAGTCGAATAGGTTAACCGCAGGACTAAAACCCACACAGGACACACAGGACTCTAAATGGAAAGTTGTAGGTGTAAGCCCCGGACCGAATTAAAACCTACGCCCTCCGAATCAAAGGCAGATATCATAACCACTGGGCTATCTTCGCTGCTGCATCTTTTATTACTTATTTATAAATATTCCAAATGTTTCCAAGTTCACTGAACCGCCATAATGTCACCATTTAAACGAATCCGGCCCCGGAATTAATAACCGTATAAAGAAAACACAGGTTTGTCATCTAAAAGTCATCCGAATGTCGATCCAAATTATGATAAGGTGTGCATTAGTTCTGGTAGGGCGTAATGGCCAACAATTAAGGTGAACTAGGAAACTGTGGATGTGGCATTCGGTGCTCAGATGTATCCTACTAATATTATAAACGCAAACTATGCATGTTTGTTACTCTTTAACGCCGCAAACATTGAACCGATTTGGCTGAAATTTAAAAAGAAGATAGATAATACCCTGGATTAACACAAATTGTATGCATGTTTGTAACTCTTTAGTGGCGCAACTTCTAAACCGATTAGGCTGAAATTTAAAAAGAAGATAAATATTACCCTGGATTAACACAAAAGCTACTTTTTATTCCAAAAAATCTATTTTTTTTGCGAAATTTGCTAAAGTCCACTAGTTAATTTATATATTAACCTTAGTTTTTTTATATGAAATAGGCTCGCGCTTGACCGTGATCTCATCTGATGGGAAGTGTTGATGTTTTTTAAGGTGGCACGCGTTTGCCTAAAATGTGCCTATTCAAATAACCCAACAACCCGGAGTTTGTGGTTTTAAACTATTAACTGTGATGGCCTTGGGATTTATAGAGACATCTTATTTAATTGCAATTATCACACAAAAAATAATTAACGCCATGCAACAAACGCTGATTCACGTAGTTAAAATAAATTACCACCTGACCAAACCCTGATTCACATAGCACTCAAGTTCTTATTTGCTGCTGGTTATTGACCTAAACGACAAATTTTATACAGAGGTATATCATAGTACATTAGAGTACGTAGTTTATTTTATTAATAAACACTATTGAAAATACATTAATCCTTAGTAGGCTCCCCAAAAAACCATGTCCATAGTTGACACTATTGCGTAGATCAATGTAACCGTATTTGGAAAGAACAGTGTACTTAGTTCTAAGTCGCTCTACGAATTTTACCGTTATATTATTACAAGCATTACAATTTTTATATTCTATTCAGATAAACGTTTTTTTTTATTCTCTACAAGTTAGCCCTTGACTGCAATCTCACCTGATGGTAAGTGATGATGCAATCTAAGATGGAAACGGGCTAACTTGTTAGGAGTAGGATGATATCCACACTCCTTTCGGTTTCTACATGACATCGTACCGGAACGCTAAATCACTTGGCGGTACGTCTTTGTCGGTAGGGTGGTAACTAGCCACGGCCGAAGTCTCCCACCAACCATAAGAGCACGGGCAGGTGTAACTGTACCAATTTACACACACACACACACACACACACACACACACACACACACACACACACACACACACACACATACACACTCCTGTCCTATCCAGAATTCGAATCTTAGACCTTATGATCTAAAGTCACGAAACGTAACCTCTGGACTAAAAGGCCTAATATTATCACCATTAACCAGCCTATTTTAATGGTCCGCTAGAAGGTCAGGCTTCCCTCCTTATAGTAAAAAGGATATGTAGAACTCTTTATCGACTACTCATCATTAACGACCCATATTCAGCTTGCTGTTGAGCACGAGTCTCCTCTCATAATGAAATGATTTAAGCCTTAGTTTACCACGCTGGCACTACACACACACGTAGATAATTAAGATAATTCTCAGGTATGCAGGTTTTCTCATGATTTCTTCATCGCTTGAGACTCGTGATATTTATATTTTTTTAATGCACTTAACTGAAAAGTTGGAGGTGCATGCTCCGGACCGGATTCGAACCTACGCCCTTTGAATCAAAGGCAGAGGTCATCGACTACTATCAGATGTTAATCACAATGATTAGGAGGATCACATAACGTCACCTACATACACCTTAGGCAGAGAATGAATACTGAAACTCTATTAAAAAAAAAAGAAAAGTAAATACTTCACACCTAGGGTCCAAATCTGGGCCCTTGTGATCCAAAGCACATAAATTAAGAACTGCACTGACAAGGTAGTCGTAATAAACGCGTAAGATAAACATAAATGCTAAGAACGTTAATAGGGAAACAAGCCTTACTGCAGCATAAATTATTATGATCGCAATCTCTAACAAGGATTAGATCATCGTACAACTTTATCGATGAATGGGAAAAATATTACCTAAGGTCCTGGATTCGGTGCTCGTGTTACCTGTGTATGCGATCATCTTGTTTGCGAATGTTAACTGATGCGGAAGTGACTAACCTTTGGAACAATGTTTTTTTTATTTCTTTAGCTATGAGGATATTAAATATTGTTTGATTCATAACTATGTCATCATCTATGTAGTAGTGGTATACATCAAGTAGTACATCTTAGCTGGTGGGAGGCTTCGGCCGTGGCTAGTTACCACCCTACCGGCAAAGACGTACCACTAAGCGATTAATCGTGGTACGATGTTGTGTAGAAACCGAAAGGGGTGTGGATTTTCATCCTATTTCTAACAATTTAGCCCGCTTCCATTTTAGTATTTATTTGTGTATTACCTACTAGCCAACGCCCGCGACTTCGCGCGCGTGTTACTACCCTGCCTTAAGTATTCCATGTCCGTCTCCTGGTTTTAAGTTACCTCTCCATCAATTGCCAGCCAAATCCAGTCCAGCCATTCTTGAGTTATAAACAGTTATAAATAGATAACTAGCTAAATAGCTGATGCCACCGAAAGTGAATGATAACAAACATCCATACAAACGTTCTCCTTTATAATATTAGAAAGTCTTGTCAGTATTGTCTTGTTAGTACCTACCTATTATACAAGGGTATCGCACACTATTGTGTCATTCAAATCAAACATCACCATTCCAGCCAACCAACTCTGGAGCCACGCGGTGATTCTACACTCCAAACCCTTACGAGGAGGCCAGATCAGATCCTTCCAAACGCAGTTATGGGTTAAGTGCATATTAACTCGTCGTCCCAACAAAGGCTTGTTAAAGGGTTAAACAAAGACCACCTGCAACCCTGTCAACCAAATCAAATATCATCATTCTACGTCTGCCAACCAACTCTGGAGCAGCGTGATTCTATGCTTCAAACCCTTTCCCCTACAAGGAAGCCTGACGTCATAAATAATGAAACTAGACTATTTAATTATGCGGCGCATAAGCTATTTACTGGACCAACGTGGTACATCAGATCCTTCCAAACGCTGTTATGGGTTAAATGCAAATTTAATCGTCCTCCCAAAAAAGGCTTGTTAAAGTTAAAGGCTCTTTAAACAACTGCCCTGTCAAACAAATCAAATACGCGTATCATCATTCTAAGTCTGCCAACCAACTCTGGAGCTGCGTGGTGAGTCTATGCTTCAAACCCTTTCCCCTAGGACACCTGGCGTCATAAATAATGAGACTAGACTATTTAATTATGCGGCGCATAAGCTATTTACTGGACCAACGTGGTACATCAGATCCTTCCAAACGCAGTTATGGGTTAAGTGCATATTAACGCGTCCTCCCAACAAAGAGGCAGGGCTCGTTAAAGGGCTCCTTAAACAAAGACCACCTGCAACCCTCACCGCTAAGTGGTTGCTAAGTGACGCACCCTATCCTCCGCGACAGTGCTAATGTGTAAAAATGCCGCGTCAATATTGGTATATCGACCGTTAGCGTATGGAGGCATTTCCTTACAGTAGCGACGTGATAAAGAGCCCGTTTTGATAATTAAAATGGCTGATTTTAATAAACCAATATCTGTATGCAATATGTACGTAAATACTAAATACATAAGTAAGTACAATATGAAGTTTTGAAATTGTTAGTTGTACCTGTTGCATTCTGCTTTAAAATTATATTTCCGTTTACTATATACAAGAAGAAGTGTTGCAAAAAATTAAAAAATATAATGTGTAAATAGGCTCTTTACCATGATCTTACCTACTAATAAGTGTGGATGTAACCTAAGAGGGTAGATGACTCCCTTTTATCTTATAGATGCCCAGGTTGTAAGAATTATAAAACATAGACTTCTGGAGAAAAAGTTCCCTAGGCTAGTAGATGACTCGTATCTTTCTTTAATATATTAAATACTAAGGTCACTCATCACGAAATCTCGAAAATAGCTTGACGTAGTAGTACGAAATTCGGAAGAGAGATAGTTTATAGTGAACGTCCGCTAAGAACGGATTTTGCTACAGTGCCGGATTAAGGAGGTCTAAAGGTGAACAAAGTCGCGGGCATCCGCTAGTGTAATATGATTCTCTTATCTTTGAGCTTGTAGTTATATTTATGTAGGAAAATATATAATGAAAATATTTCAATCAATAAATTTTTTTCTCATTTATTTTTTTGTACTTTTTTTAATTTTTAACAATGTTAATAATAAAAAATATACCCAATACAAAACACTATTAAAAAATTAAAAAAAAAAATCAACCCGTCCGCAACCGGTTTAGAGTGAGGAACCTTACAATACGCGCCGACTCGAAAATCACTGTCTTCTATATTATACTACCCTTGATCCAGCAGCATCCAAAGCTTCTTATTAAGGTGTTGGTCGAATGTTCATTGACTGAAACAACAATCGAAGCAACAATACTTAACTCAATATTCCAAAGGACGGTTCTCTTGTAAGAAAGGTCAAATCTAAGTATTTTGTCAATCAATTTTTATTTACTCTCATTTATTTGATTCTCTTTTTTTTAACTTTTAACAATGTACAATGTACATACATACAAAATATACAAAACCATTGACTGAAACAGCTATCGGAACAATAATAGTACATGGAGGTAATCTCGTGAGCAAGGTCTGAGTATTTTGATACTTTTTCCTTTTCAGCTTTAACCAGATTATCGTCATGTGGAATAGAGATATCAACAATTATTGTTGTATAAAACTAGCACTGTATTAGGTCTATTTGTCAATCAATATTTATCACAGCTGTAATAAATCTTAACACTTCTCGTTGAAAATAAAACAATGTACCAACAATAGAAGGCTTGCAAAAATAAGCTGTACGCAATTATTTCCAAAAATAGCTGCTGTCCCCGATCGACAGTCTTATTGTGATGCGCACGGAAAGAAATCACGTGGATGCAAAGTTGAGAACAAAAAAAAAACACCCCAACGAGATGCGGCCGAGTACGCCAAGATCTCGGTCAAGCGGGAGCTAACTCCTTTTGTTTCCAGCTCGGAATCAGCCAGTGTTTCGAATCTAGATTCTGTTTATTCATTTCTTTTTTGCCTTTTGCACTCCCCTTACCCTTTTTCTTTATTGTCTCTGTGCGGGCAGTGTGGCTTTTTCGTAAAAAACAACCGCCGGTGGCTTATGGCTCCCCATTGATATGCGTTCGAATTGAAATTTAAATATTTGCTCGGATACCGTGGGGATACGTCGGCTATTCTCTGACTCGAAATCACTGTTGCCATCTTAATATTTAATATGTTACTCAGTAAACAGCGTTGCAGATTTTAATCGGGGGAATAGTCTTTTGTGTGCCTCTCGAATATATTTTGCGTGTGAGTGATACTTTTAAATTATGTGCATTTTAAGAAATTAAATATCACGTGTCTCAAACGGTGAAGAAAACATCGTGAGGAAACCTGCATACCAGAGAATTTTCTTAATTCTCTGCGTGTGTGAAGTCTGCCAATCCGCATTGGGCCAGCGTGGTGGACTAAGGCCTAATCCCTCTCATTCTGAGAGGAGACTCGAGCTCAGCAGTGAGCCGAATATGGGTTGATAACGACGACGACGACGATACTTTTAAATATTTTACGTATTATTAAAACATCTATTTTACCTTTTCTTTACCTAGGGGTAAATCTCCTGAAATGTTTTTGACTATTTGTCATATTATTGTACAGTCGTACACAATAATAAGACAAGTATTAATTGTTTCCCGTTTTGTATAAATAATTATATTTTAACCTACATTGTATTTGACCAACCGTTCCGCATTTTTTTCAAAAAATACTGTTGCGATTAAAATGGACCTAAAAGGTAATAATTTGGATGCAGTTTTTATTACTTATAACTAAATATGTTTTAATCAGTCTTTCAGTTAGTTACTTAGGACAAAACTATTTTTTATTTATGTATTGCCGCTATAGGTTAAAATATAATACATACGTACTTTGTAATGATATCCACTTTCCACTTAATCTATGATTGCTAAAATAAATACTTTACCTAAATAGATTGAAAATGAAAGTTCCGAAATTTCTAATTTTCGTTTGCGTTTAATGTTTGATTAATAATGCGTTTTAAGAAGACAAGCTGCCAGTTATTTGGACCGTAGAAATTTAATTGCGTTCCATAACAGGGGTCAGGGGGCGACACCAGTTCCACTGGCCATGACTGGTTTTGATTACGAGACCTAACGCCGCAAAAATGTTAAGGTGTCGGTAAACGACCGTGTATGTTCGTCAAAGATATTTTTTTAAATAAACCCCTTAAAGGCTCGCTACACTTTACCAGTGCCTGTGATGTTACTAGTGGGCATGGTCTACGGCTCATTTTTTTTTTTTATTTTTTACAAGTTAATGTTGCTAGTGGGCATACGATTATAACGATACAAAAATCTTATAATTGTCTTAATAAAATTTCATCATTCATCAAAAGTTATACAGTATAGTACTTCAGGGTCCAGGACTTGTGGTTATTTAGTGCCAATGAGTAAAATCAGAAAAATAACGAGTTAAGAACTAATATAGTAAGCTATACGTGTACCCCAGGATTTTAACCGAGTAGATCCCGTTACTTAAGGAATATTAGAATAAAATATACTATGGCTATTTCTGATCAAGATCGAGATCTATATAGCATGATCGATTGACAAAATATTGGATATTTATAATGTTTGATTAGATTAACTATAATTTTTTCAATTATTATATTAATTGAATATATAAATTATACGAGTAGGATGTAATCCTGATTGACGAACAAGTTCGGTCGTTTGCAGCCTCCTTAAGTTATACCGAGTAGCTGTAAGCAAAGTTCGCGAAGGTGTTTTGATAGTGATGAAAGTTCAAAAAGGAGTAATACATCATCATTGAAGCTGTTAACATGTTGATGTGTATGAAGATCCGTGACTAATGGTCAAAGATCGCGAAGTATTACTAAGAGGTCGCAGGTTCGAACTCAAGTCAATAGAGTTCTGTACTTACGAGAAAAGTGATCGCTGCACATTTAAAACCAACTAAAATAACATCGTCGTCATCAACCCATATTCGGCTCACTGCTGAGCTCGAGTCTCCTCTCAGAATGAGAGGGGTTAGGCCAATAGTCCACCACGCTGGCCCAATGCGGATTGGCAGACTTCACACACTCAGAGAATTAAGAAAATTCTCTGGTATGCAGGTTTCCTCACGATGTTTTCCTTCACCGTTTGAGACACGTGATATTTAATTTCTTAAAATGCACACAACTGAAAAGTTGGAGGTGCATGCCTCGGACCGGATTCGAACCCACACCCTCCGGAATCGGAGGCAGAGGTCATATCCACTGGGCTATCACGGCTCTAAAATAACATAATAGTACTAAATAGTTAACTGACGTTCCAAAAGTGCTTGTAAACTGAGCCTACTTGAAATAATCGAATTTTGATAATAAATAGAATATTACTGTTTGTGATCATTTGACCCTTGTGTATTTATTTATTCTACGTCATCGATGATAGGCGCAAGGGGTAGTGATTCTGCCTATTACGATTGTGGTTTCGTGACCACTATTAAAAATAATTAAAAGGAGAGCCCAACCAAATGGTGGTAAATAAGGTGGTGCTCCAGTAGGAGGAACCTCTTTATAATTTTTCTGTAGATTCCTAATGTCACTGGTGCTTTGAGCAAGTTCTGCCAAAGTCCAGTCTTAGGGCTGAATAACCTAGAAGGTGAAACGTCTAACTCGTAAAGGCTTCTCATGTGACACTATGTTAGAACCTAAAGCGTCAGTTTCAGCGTTAGCTTTAGCGTCAAATTTGGCGTCAGCTTTAGCGTCAGTTTTAGCCTTAGTTTTAGCGTTCTATGCTCTGTGGTTAGAACCGATGGGGTTCGTAGGCTGAAATAAATCCTTAGCCTCATTCGCACGAGAGTTTCTTTTTAATGGACGTTAAAGAACAACAAAGCATTTCCAAGTATATAATGTTTACACGACAGCGTTTTTAAAACATGACGCTTTTTTAACGAGCAGAG
This sequence comes from Bicyclus anynana, assembly GCF_947172395.1. NCBI lineage: Eukaryota > Metazoa > Arthropoda > Insecta > Lepidoptera > Nymphalidae > Bicyclus > Bicyclus anynana. The sequence continues at coordinate 5,203,370 of NC_069104.1, read as the reverse complement.
TTGCATTTTTAATTTTGAGCGTTGGAAATAGACCATATGTAAGTTCATACTATGTCCGCCAACGCTGGTTTTTAACGCATCGCTTTTTTAACTCTCGTGCGAATGGGGTCTTAAGCTCCCGTGATCGTAGATTCATCCAAATCAGAGGCCTCGTCTACTGTGGTAAAGAATTGGTCATTTATTGCAATTAAAACTGTAATTAGATACTTTGTTTTGATATTATAATAAATAAATGAATTCACTCGGAGATACTCAACGAACGATAACAATTACTAATTAAAATGCATTAATTAACTATGTAATGAGCTCAATATTCGATCATAAATGAAATTCAATGCTATCTGTCCTCTGTAAACAACTGACACCGCCGTTTGATTATAATCTATCACTAAATTTAGTTAACGTTGCTTAACTAACTCAACTAATATGGTTAAGCCACACCTCGATTTAAATCCTATTAAAATATTACTCCTTAAAAAGATTATATCTGAAACGCATTAAGTTTACAATTTGTCCCATATAAATCAATAATACAGTTCTAATGCGTGAAATCATGATAAAGATGCAGACAGATTTGCCAAAGTTATAGAGCGGATAAAGAGAGTGTTTTCGTTATAATGTGATTTAATTGTGAAATATAAAGTTAAATAATAACTAAATAAAGAAGCAGCTTTTAAAAAGAAATAGAATATTAGCCATATTATATTTTAAATTTAATGAATATTCTCCTTTTCTTTCAGTTGATTGTAAAGACTGTGTTGTGTTAAGACCAGTCCCTTAACCGTAAAGATGCATTTTATTTTTTAGAAATAAACCATAGCTAAATATAATACAAAAGATCTACACAATAATAATAATATAATATGACAGGTTTAAAAAGACTAAAAGAGAGGATGACAGCAAAACAGCGACAAAAATTTCATAATAAATAATTATTATCCGTCGATGACTACCATTGCTGAACAGGACTTCCAGACAACGCGGTTTCAAACCGCCATCATCCAGTAACTCCCCGTAGCCCGCTTGATGACATCAAAAGCCTATGGACATTGTATATCCAAAGTACTTTAAATACGACCTAGCACCGGAAAGCGCAGTGTTGGTTGACCCTCATAGAAAAAAATATTTTGAAATAATTTTTCGCGTTATGTCCTATCTAACGTAACAAAGTCTTAAATATCCATGTAAAAAAGGCACAACTTCGTACAAAGAACCATTTTGTATCTAAAAGCGACTTGAGCTAAGCCTGTATTTGTGTTTCAGCGATAGCGAGATACCGTTAAGTGATATCGGACATTTGTTAACAAAGATCAACACTCACGCCTCAGCCACACCGCGAGATATAAGCGAATACTAAAGCAAATTTTATTATTTTCTATTTCTAGTTGATTTAAACTCGATAGTTTCAATAGAACTTATAAACTACTTTTAATTGTGGTGCTGATTTAATAAAAAAAAAATCATGCTACACTTAGGTACATTCGTTCGTAATAAGTTTTTTTTATTAATTTTATGATTTTAACAAGTTAGCGCTTGACTACAACCTCACCTAATGATAAGAGATGATGCAATCTAACATAGAAGCGGGCTAACTTCTTGGAGGAGGATGAAAATCCACACCCCTTTCGGTTTCTATACGACATCGTATTGGAACGCTAAATCGCTTGGCGGTACGTCTATGCCGGTAGAGTAATTAGCCACGGCCCACCAGCCAATCGATCGAATCACCAGCCAATCACCATGAATCGAACCCAGGACCTCCGTCTTATAAATCCACTGCGCCATGGAGGCCGTCAAAAAACGTACAACTAATTAAAAAAAAAGCCATTTTGTATTTTATCGTTTCGCTTCATTTGGAACCAAAGCATTTAAGAAAAAGGATCTCCCATTTTTTTAAGAAACCAGATTTTGTTTATCGAATAAATTATCACTGTGTTCTATTTCCGCTACGTCTCAATGTTATGATAAGATATTGTTGTCTTTAATCGATGGCTACGATCAGTTTTAGGCGATAGATATATTGTTAAATGCGCTACCATGTCCGAATTCAAAAGTTGTAAGTAGTTCAAAATATTAATTCTAAAATCAAAACGAACAATATTTAAAGCGTACTTGATAAAAATGCATTTGTACCTACCTTTTCTCATTATAATCAAAAACTCTAGGTTGTAGTAAATCTACGAGTAGGTACATTTATTTAACTTGCCACGTCTATACAGTGACACGCTGCACTGGTATTAATCCAATTGTATATTCTATCTCCATGTTAATTTTGCCAATCAGTAAACCTAGCCATGACGCGGGATTTACGAATTTGCGTCCACTAGTTGTCTATAAACTGAAAGACGTGACGTCACACGATCACACACAGATAAGCACATTGTGTTGCCAATTTGAAATAAAAAAGTAAGTTAAGTATATTAACGATTTTAATTTGTAGCTTCAATTTTCCAATGTATCACATTGTATTCAAATTATTATGAAGGTACTATTTCTTCTTAATAACAGATATCGGTTTGGGATAATCCTAAAGAACGTAACAAAAACCATATCTATTGATGAGTCATCTTGACCTATTAAAATGTTAAGTGCAAAAAAGCTTTGGTATGTTTTGTTTTTTTTATTTAATAGTCAGGTACATGTACTTATTAAGATTTATGATTAACTAATGAATGATTAATAAATTACTTTGTAGTTGTAAAATATCAACTTGAAAAAAAATTGTATCGTAGAAAGGTTTTTAGTGATATCTATAAAACACAATTATGTATATTATATTAAGAATGCTTGTATATTTATTTGATAGGGCGAAGTCGTGGATATCCAATAATATTTGATAAATGAAAACGAATAATAGTAAAATTTTCTTGTAGTAGTCTCTTATTCAAAGGCTTTTTTTTGTTTGAAAAGTCATATATCAGAGTTGACTTTCAAATCTTTCTTTGCTTAAACTCACGTCCCTTCTCCCCTTAGTTTATTGTCATAACTACTCCCTTAACTGCTCTCATTAAAAAGTGTTAGCTTTGTTTATTTGTTTACTAAACTTATTCCTCTACCAACGAAAATGGCATCGTTAGTCCAATGGTCAGTTTAGATAGCTTAAAATCACGAGATCCTGGTTCCTTAGAAAGTTAGCTTTTCTTGCTTTCAGGAAGTTTTGAATAAAAAATCGTACCCTGGAATTGGAAAGTTGTGTTACAATCCCATGCTTTGGAGAGCTCTGTTATGCCGCTACCATACATATATTATATATAGTGATGGTTAAAATAGTCATACATAATCTAAGCCCACTAACATGATTTGAAGCAGCGTGGCAGTTGTAAGCTACATATTCCCAATAATCATGGATTGATAAAATGAACAGATAATGACGATATTTATTTAGAAATTAAAAAAAAATAAAGCCTTGAAAATAAATATCCAAAAGTCTTTACATTTAACAATACTCAAGTAAGTATTTACAAGATATTTAGAATCATCGAAACGCTACCACGGTTACGGAATGTGAATTCTGTTGAGAGCTAGCGAGGCTTAAGATAGGCTCTGCTAAGGCGACATTTACATAGGCATCCCACCATCTTTATCATTCAGTATTCAGATAGCAGCAGTTACATTGTATAAGCAGGGCTGCTCAATTCATAGCCCTTTCTTTTTTAAAGGTACACTAGTTTATACACGTGACTTCGTCCTAAAAAGAGACTCATGATGATCGTCAATAATGGTGCTCCTTTTAGGAAGGGACTTCGATCTCCATCTCGCTGCTCTAATGCTAGTTGGCATGTTTGATTACGTAGGTACGACTACTCATCACATCAGCCAATGGACGTCCACTGCAGGACATATGCCTTTTGTAGGGACTTCCAAACATCACGATACTGAGCCACCTGCATCCAGCGAATCCCTGCGACTCGCTTGATGTCGTCAGTCCACCTGTTGGGGGTCGGCCAACACTGCGTTTACTAGTGCGGGGCGCCATTCCAGCACTTTGGGACCCCAACGTCCATCGGCTCTTCGAACTATGTGCCCCGCCCATTGCCACTTCAGCTTCGCAACTCGTTGAGCTATGTCGGTGACTTTGGTTCTTCTGCGGATCTCCTCATTTCTGATTCGATCACGCAGAGATACTCCTAACATAGCTCTTTCCATCGCCCGCTGTGTGACTCTGAGCCTTCTCATAAGAAGGCCCATAGTTAGCAACCAAGTCTCGGAACCATAGGTCATCACTGAGGAATTTCGGACGAAAAGATGTTGCGTACGACTACTATCAAACGTTAATACTAATTACCAGGACTGAGCTAAACGTGAGTGGAACACCACTAAGTATCTAGTTTGGGGCTGTTGCTGAGAATAAGCAAGCAGCCGCTAGCAGTTGCCGCCAAGCAGCATTGCTGCTTGGCAGCAGTATACTCAGGGGCTAGGCGGTGCAATGCCCCGGGCCCCTCAAGTTCAGGGGGCCCTAAAATTCTTACCAGAAGATCCCGATCGAACTGAACTTGAAAAATTAAGTAGCTTAAAAGTAGCTTAGAATTTTCATGCATTTGTACCTGTCTCGAATCTGGAACCCCGTGATTTGAAAAAGCCTAACCAATAGACCAACAAGTTAGTAAAGTTATACACGCGATTTCTTCTGTAGGTTTTTTGGGTGTTATACTGTTCAAGTCGAGCCGTAGAACCGTGATTGCCCAGTGGATATGACCTCTGTCTTCGATTCGGAGGACGTAGGTTCGAATCCGGTCCGGGGCATTGCATTTCCAACATTTCAGTTATGTGAATTTTAAGAAATTCAATATCACGTATTTCAAATGGTGAGCATATTTTTTAACCAAATTTAAATTTTGATTCATTGATTCTTCGTTATTTATGATAAAGTTTGTGGAAGTACTACTACTACTACTACTACTACTACTAAGCATAGTCTTGCCGCTCTTATAGGTCAAATATCACTTAAATTATTTAGTAGTTAGTTTTCTCCAAGATCCAATTTTTTTTTCCAAGATCCAAATGAAACATTTAATTAGGAGTAGGTACAACAAGGGTCTAACGGGCTGCACAAGGATTTTAACTAGGGTATTCACTATACGCACACATCGTACAAACTCGAAAATCACCAACCCAGGTTCGTTAGCAGTCTTTATAGTAGGTAGTGCATTTTTACATCTAACAAGTGCATGTCACTAGCGGGTTGATATCGAAACCAATTATTTTTGGACTTGAATCCAGTATTTAGGCCATGGACCTACGAAAGCTTATATTTTGGCTGGTGGGAGGCTCGGTCGTGGCTAGTTACGACCCTACCGGCAAAGACGTACCACCAAGCGATTTAGCGTTCCGGTGCGATATCATGTGGAAACTGAAAAGAGTGTGGATTTTCATCCTCCTTTTACCAAGTTAGCCCGCTTCCATCTTAGATAGAGCTCGTATCATCACTTACCATGAGATTGTAGTCTAGGGCTAACTTGCAAATAATAAAAAAAATATATACCCACCAGTCAAGTTTTACAAACTGACTTGGTTATTGACTGCTTGTTTTATGTTAAGAAGCCTCCTTTAAACAAATTCTCAATAATAAACTTCACTTATAGTAATGATTTTAAGTAACCGTAGTCAAAAGCTTAACGTACTTTTAAAGCACAGGGGTGTAGCACTAACTTTTCCAACTCCGGCTTATAAGAAAAAGCTCAGGAATAGATATTTTTATGTTTATAATTTTGAGTAAACCTAAGCAATCGTTATCAATCCATATTCGGCTTACTGCTGAGCTCGAGTCTCCTCTCAGAATGATAGCGGTTAGGCTAATAGCCTAACCGCTATCATTCTGAGAGGAGACAGTCCACCACGCTGGCCCAATGCGGATTGGCAGACTTCACACACGCAGAGAATTAAGAAAATTCTCAGGTATGCAAGTTCCCTCACGATGTTTTCCTTCACCGTTTGAGATACGTGTTATTAAAATGCACACAACTGAAAAGTCGAAGATACATGCTCCGAAGCGGATTTGAACTCACACCCATCGGAATCGTAGGCAGAGGTTTTATTCACTGGGCTATCATGGCCTTAACCTAAGCAATATTTTAACATAATTGTTAGCTTACCCTTTCAAGTTTGGTGTTCTTCTGTTAATTCTTTTACGCCAAAGCATACAGATCTGTAGAAATACTCTCCTCAAATAAATATTACAAAAAAATTCAGTTGTGTACACGTTTTCAGTTCACACCTCTAACGAGTCAAAATTCACGCCCTTGTAACCACATAACTGATCAAACAAAATTACGCAGACCTTACAAAGTGTTTAGCACTGAATTCGGAACACACTAACACAATTTGATTTTTCAGAAAAAAAAATTGTCACTTCAATCCATTCCATACACTAAAACATCCAAAATAAAGTCTTAATAACAAAATATTTGTAAATACACAATATTTTTATACCATAAAGTAATTAAGTAAGATCGACGCAGGAGCGTTTAAAAGTCATGCGTTCCATTTTTGAATAAAATCGTATTTATGAAACGAGATTTACGTTTGCGTTTCAGTACGGGGCTGTCACCCGTGGTGACAGGTCGCGCGCGAGCGTGCGTTGCGCACAGGCATCGGCGCAGTACTGCGTTCGCGCGCTTTTCGACCCACCAAACCTTCGCAGCCTCTCTAGAATGGGATGTGTTATACTAGCTTTATCCGCTCCGCGACGGATTAAAGCCAAAATCAAAGCCTGAGTCATACATTCAATAGATACGAGTATGATAATACCCTTTAAAGCTAAGCCTTGGTTACGTAGAGTACCATTTATTTTAAGTCTTTAACCTTCGTAGCTTTTCGCAAGATAGGATAGCTTTGTACAAGCATGTGACTTTTAATAAGAATATTTGTATACAGAGTTAAATAAAATGATTAAGTTCAGTAGTACGTAAAGAACATTTTTTTTTAAAGAATATTTGCCATATCTTTTAAATATGACCAATATTCCCATTCCCCTCCTACTAGTCCGGAAACACTGTGCTAGGAGTGGGTACGAAAATAGAAGAACGGGGCGGGGATCGAACGACCACCCGTCGATGATGAGTCCGACCGCTCTTACCGTTGAGCTATTGAGGCTCTAAAATATTATTTTCATACACAGAAGCTACCTTCGAGCTCTTTTATTATACATTTATCGTTAGCTACCGATATTATTTGATGACCTAATATTACTAAAAATAAAACATTTCTCTACTAGTTGTCTTCTGAGACACTAAAATAAACTTTTTACCTAACAGAATTATTTTTTACCTAACATATAAAATCACTTGTTCATAATTTGCTATGGGAGTAAATTTTTTTTTCGAAAATTTTGTAGAATCTTCTCAGAGTTTATGTTATTTATTGTACTTTTTGTTAATTGACTGAACTTCCTAATTGGTAGGTACAATCACAGAACAGACATTGCTAAAAGCGTCTGGGTACGCTGGTTTCAATACAAAGAATTGACATTTTATAAATCTAGTTACCTCTTATATCTGTGGGTACAATGGTTAGTTTATTTAACCAGAGAACAGTACGTTGTTTAAAGTTTGATTCCTGAGTTACATGTCTGACCTAAAGAAAATTTAAAACCGCAAAACAAAATTATCATATCTAATTGAAAACAAAACTGCTATTTACAGGCATATTGTACGTGCTTAGTTTCATCAACGTCGAATTAAATATTTTAGTTATACGAAATAAAAATCCACGGTCAAAGTTGCGAGCAACTGCTTGTTAATAAAAAGTTATAATTTTGAATATAATACGAATAAAATGACTAGAACCTAATATGTACAAATACTTGTTTTTCGAACGTCAGTCCTTCGTCTTCAAGGACGAACAATACAAAAGACATCAACGAGCTTACGCCTATTTCCTAATTCTTATTCGAAATTTTACAAATTTATATTGTTTTCGTTAAAAACAAATTAAATTAATTTTTTCTTTTATTAATTCGTTTTATTCTTAGTTTTATGCAATATTTTTATATTTGTTTATGTATTTTTTTTATAATTCTAGTGTAGATATTTAATACATGAATATATTCTATCCTAAAAATCATTATATATTTAAAAACAGAGAAAAGGTGATTTCACGAATTCACTTTAAAAAAAATTAGCACTTTAAAAATCATACAATGCTCTGTCAAAAATCTGTATATTGACTTTTACTATTTAGATAGTAGGTATTGACTTGGCCTTGATTTGACTAGACGTAAATTAATAAAAATAACGTAGTATTTATTAAAATAAATAATCATTTTATTAATAATAACCATTTAATAATAATTAATGATTATTTATTAAATGTTAATTATATTTCATTTACTATTTGTAAATAAATAATATAATTTTACTATTTAACAAAAATATTACATGTATCTACTGGTTTTTTTTAATTTGTTTGTAGGATCGTATTTTTTCCAGAAACAACAAAATGAACATTATGAATGAACATAATAAATATGACTGACATAATCTGATAGAACACCTATTACGTTACTGTCAACACAATCGTAAAAAAAACGTACGAGAGAGACAACACTACTCTCAACGTTCAGTCTGCAATAATCGTTTCCTCTTCAAACAGAACAGTCATCGCGTCACCGTTAAAGACGGCCCACTTTGAAGCGAAACAACAAACTATACATATCCTCTTTACTCCTATCGATTATCACGCACGAAGATAGAGAGGTGAGAAAATGCAGGTTTTACATTGTCGTTTAGTTTTTTACCGCATATAGATCAACTTTGAAATAATATGTCATTGACCCTAGATGTTTACGAATAAAAAAATGTTCAGATACTACTTTATTTTTGTTCTAAGCGGATGTGGTTTCCAGGAAGCTTTTGATAGAGACTTCATTAAATATTCCGCAATGTTCTTATAAAAACGTTTTATTGATTGTGTGACAAATTAGATTGAATGCTTGACTAATTCCTAGCATTGTTATATAATTATTATTTATCTTAATAATGTTTTTGTGCGTAAAGTTCATGGGCTTACACGGCTCAATCTTTTTGTAAGACTTAGCTTGCATTTTCTTATTTTATAAATTTATTTTTATGTATTTCTATTTTTTTTTAATAAGTAGGTAGGTACTTATTGTTAAACCCCAACCACCTTTGTTAATGTTTCTTCATTTAAAGAAACTGTTTTTAATTTTAGCGATAAAACTTATCGTAAACTTAGAAAAAATCTATAGGTATTTAAAAAAAATCTAGTTTAACCACAAAATACATCATAATAAATATTGATATGTTTGTTGCAATTAAGATATTTTAATAAAATAAATAAATAAAATTTCAACGATAAATTAATAAACAAAGTCCCCAAAATTACCTAGGTTCAAACCCACGTGGATTTTTTACACACAAACATTTTATAGGAACGATTTTTAAAAAGTCAAAATAATGTTATAATAAATAAGGTCGGTCGGTTAAAAATATTTTAAAGATGTATTACTCTAAAAACCAAAAAATAACATCGTACATATTATGTCCTTTCTATTGATCGGTTTGAAGGCGGTGCTATGCCAAATAAGCTATTAAAGTTTATATATATTTTTTTTCAGCACTGCCTTTGATTGATTACATGAGCTTCAGAGATTTGGATTTAGCTATAAACTACTTAAATAAAATAAAATAAAATAAAAATAAAATAAACCTTTATTGCTGCTTAGTTTCATTTACATTTTAAGTATATACATAATTCCTTATTCATTATCAGCTTGTCCTTAGACATAGGCCTCCCCTAGAGATCTTTACTTTTCTCTGACCATCGCCTTTCTCGTCCATTTGGAACCGGCGACCTTTTTAAAATCATTCTCCCAAAGAAGGAGAAAACATTTGCGAAAGATAGGAGAAGAGAAGAGAGAAATAAACTACTTAATTCTAGTTAAATCTAAGTCAGTGAAGCTCAACTATTTACCTACGAACGTTTAGCTGTAAAAGGGTATCAAATAAAATTTATATAGTAATAAATCGAGCCGCGGCCCAAGGACCGTTCCCACAGATGTGCAGTATCGGCCGATATTGAGCGTAATTTGTAGCTTCGTGGAGCGCTGTGATTTACTGCGCGCCAGATACTGCCTCCGATGCGGAAAACTGAATGCTTTTTCTTTCAACCCTTATAAATTACTTTATTTTATTATTTTAATAAGAATTTAAAATTTTATTTAGTACCTCAGCATGAATTAGCTGGGTGTCTTATGGAAGATAAAATCTACTTGCTGATATTAATTTTTTCGTGCAACATAAATAGATAATGCAAGAAATATTGCGTAAATTTCAAAAAGTAAATGAGTCAGGTAACTCTTCTTTTTATTTAAAACTAGCAGACCAAAAGCGATTAAATATAGCCTATGACACTAGCAAATGACAAAGCTTTCTATTGGTAAAAGAATTTTCAAAATCAGCTCAGTAGATCCAAAGATTACCCCTACAACCTCAAAAACTGTACCTCTTTATAATGTTAGTACCTATAGAAATCCAAACATGTTTGCGAATAAAGCAACTGCTTATTCTCGCTCTTACTACTTACTAGATAGATTTCTACACATTAAACACAATGATAAATTAAGATTGGTTTTAGAGAACAAGAAAGATGGATAAAATATAAAGGAATATAAATAATTCTACGTGGGAATGTTATAAATCTCAAACATTAGGTATTTTTATTAAAAACCAATAAAATAAAACTTCGTCAGGAGAAATTACGCACTCGCAGCTCTTTTTTAAAAGAAGTATTTTGCAATTTGATGATCTTGGACGTTTTTTCGCATTGATGGACATCGTCTTAGCTATTGGCTACTTGAGTATGAATTTAAAGTGATCATGTGGTAGAGCAAATACTGGGCTAGAGAGATAAATGGTGGTGCTCTACCAAAATTCATTAAGATACTTTATGTGAGGCCCATAGTAAGCGGGACTTGGTCGCTAACTATGTACCATGTCGGCCTCATAAAAAGGCTCAGAGTCACACAGTGGACGGAGGAACAAGCTATGCTAGGAGTATATCTGCGTGATTAAATCAGAAATGAGGAGATCCGCAGAAGAACCAAAGTCACCGACGTAGCAGAAAGTGTCGCGAAGCTGTAGTGGAAATGGACGGGGCACATGTTCGAAGAGCCGATGGACGTTGGGGTCCCAAGGTGCTGGAATGGCGACCCCGCACTTGAAAGCGCAGTGTTGTCGGCCTCCCACCAAGTGGACTGACGACATCAAGGGAGTCGCAGGGATTCGCTAGAAGCAGGCGGTTCAGGATCGTGATGTTTGGAAGTCCCTACAAAAGGCCTATGTCCTGCAGTGGACGTCCATCGTCTGATGTGATGATGATGATGAACCATTTCAAAAGTGCTTGTTACCTGAGTTTACTTGAAAGAAATGAACTTTATTTTGATTTAGAAAGAAATTAACTTTTGAAGATTTTGTAAGTAATCGTTAAAACGCAGACATGAGACGTGAGAGTTTTAGAATTAAGTTTTGAACCATTTCATGATCTACTTTATTCGAATTCGATTATTTATATTGGTCCGAGCTTACAAAAAATATTGTGACAATATTTTTTAACACTGAAGTTATAAATACCCTTGTTATATAACCATTTCATAATGTACAATTAATAAGGTTTTTATCTAGCTTTTTTTTACATTGTATCCAATTCGGTAGGTATCCAAAGCACGGAGTCGCGCTTCGTCACACCTCGCTGCAGCGCTGTAATGCAGCTCTTGTTTTTTGTAAAGCATTTGATCGTCTAATGAATTTCACGCTGCAATCATTGCTGTTTTTTGCTGAGTTTAATACAAACAGCATTGTATAGTTTTTGTTAGCACACGTGCGGCTAACACATGGCATAGATAATAATAGATTTCAATCTGTCGTTGTAATTATTTATAAAACGAGTATGAGTAATGCGATAAGTAGATGCCATTGGTTACTTTTTATTCACTTACTTGTAAATGGTTTCATCTAAAATTAATGGTTAGAGTAGGTAGGGTAATAAAGGGTCTTCCAGGCGGAAATTACACATTGAGCTTAAGCTCACAATAGTTATTGGATAGAAGCAGGCGTTACTTTGCGGAAGTTCATCATGATTATATAATGATTTATTTATTTTGCTATCATCCGCGAAAATTCGGCGAACCCATGCGACAACGTCACCCAGGTCCGACAAAATACTCTCTACGTACGTTTCACCCCGAAACCGGAGCATCCTCAGGAGACGTTGTAGAGTCAACATCTCCTGAGGATGCTCCGGTTTCGGGGTGAAACGTACAATAGTTAACTCACAATAGTTCAAATTCTAAAAAAGTACAATAAAGTTCTTGTAAAGTAAGTTTAAATAAGTAATTACCAAGAAACTAGTGTTTCATGTATTTTGGATCTAGATCACCCTACATTGACATACATTTACACTCATATATACAGTACTCAAGGTACTAGTTTATAAACTATTGTCATTAAACAACTCCTTTTTCACGGTCACGTTCAGGACCCGCTTTCAACTACGTACCTTCACGTAATTAAAAACGTTCATTCCAACTTCCATAAATTCCCCAAATAGCGAAGTGTGTCTAAATCAATACGATTCGACCCATCCGCGTAGGTATTTTAAACCATCCAAAAAACTAAATACCTTGCATCCTACCATCCTTAAAGAAACCGGGTGTCACTCTAAAATAGTCGGTTACTATAAGAACGCGATCGACAAACGCCTTAATCAATGCCTTAAACAAAAAGTTTGAATGTAAAAAATATATTATACGAATACTGATGCGTAGTAATAAGTAGAAAAAGGGTTGAGAAAAAAGTATCTTTGGTTACTGCAGCGAACAATGGATAAAAGCAATCTGATTCGATTGGAACTCTTCTTCAGAGTGTTTCTTGTTAGTCTATTTACCTATCTCTTGTCTATGGAGCAATGCGCTACTGAATCAGATTTTTTATAGTATTATATTATAGTTAGTTAACGAAGCCAGGTGGCTCACTTGGTGTTACTTACCGCGCCTTAACCGATCGCTTAGCGTTTTTCTATTTGCGTGGAAATTAGCCTCGACCGAAGTCACTAGACCGTGGTCTGGTCTAGTGACTTCGGTCGAGGCTAATTTCCTTTTTTTATCTAATTGATATTTCGCTTTCCGGTGCGAGCTCGCCATTCCAGTACCTTGGGACCCTAACGTCCATCAGTTCATTGAAATATAGGGACCCACCGTCCCAAAGCGACCCTTAGGTCTCTTTAAACCCTACAGAATCATTCTTTGCGAAAAATCACGGGCGTGCCGTGGTTTGTACGCAATAATGACCTCTATAGAGATCTAGAATTACCGACAATAGCTAAGTACATAAAACAATTTCGACAGAGCTGCCATCCATCCCAACCAACTAGTGGTTGAGGCCTGCAATTACACTCCCAACCTAAACTGCTAACTGAAAGCAGAGGCGTCCCAAGAACGTCCTTTACGATCCAAACGATGACATGACAACCGACAATGCTTCCCAGGCAACACAAATACAAGCTACACAGCGTCTTTGCCGGCGAAGACGAGGTCCCCGATATCTAACGTCACCCGGACTTGGGTTTTCTAGCTCACGATCTTATGGGTCGTCCGTCGACGAGAGAGTCGTTCCGTCCCCTATCTTTCTTTCAGCCTTCGGGTCTCATCAGGCGATGCTTCTGCGCTCGCCCAAACCTGCCAGTGACGCCATAATGGTTTCGTACCCGCAGGGAGCTATCGTCAGACAGAAAAACTACTCAGACAGAAAAAATAAATAAATATAGGTATGCTCTTCTCATGGCAATTCCATAGGTGACACTATCAGCAAATATAAATCCAATGAATTCACTGTCTATTATTATAAATGAGCTACTACGTTCTTTGTTGTGTAATAAGATAGAAAAAAATTAAATATACCGTGCCTAAATTCAGCCTTCCCATTCCCATACAGGCTTGAATTGCTTTGAGCTAATAATGATACAGCCGTGCCGCTTTTTTGCTCGACTTGGCGGGAGCACTGCCGTGCCCTCAAATTCGTATGATTCTTATTTATTATCACCCTTCAAGGAGATTTTAAGTCGTGCTAGCCCAGTGGACATTCTGCCTCCAATTCCGGAGGGTGACCGGTCCGGGACATACACCTCCATCTTTTCAGTAATGTGCATTTTAAGAAATTACGAATACGTGTCTCAAACGATGAAGGAAATACGTGTCTCAAACGATGAAGGAAAACATTGTAAAGAAACCTGCAAACCTAAGAATTTATTAAGTCTCTAGTTGTATAAAGTGTGCCAATCCATCTACTGGGCCACCGTGGACTATTGGCCTAACCCCTCTCACTGCTAATAATGCTAATAATGATGATGATGAATTAGCTTTTCATTACATATCGATGAATGTCAGGATACCTTTACAAGGAAAACAGCCATATCGCTAAACAATAGATTGAGATCTTCAATTATTATTCCAGTTTAAATTCGTACGTAAGGTATTATTAGAAGCAATCAAGGATTACCGGCGAGGTTACCGATGCATGATAATAAACTGTTAATAGGTATAATAATTATGTCAGAGCGTTATTTATTGCAATAATCAATTGATTTATACGATGCGATTACAAGTGGCCGTGACATAGGTTTTTAAATCGAATTAACATACAACCTTAGACTATACACAGGTGTCTCGTAGTATTTTATATGAAATATTCATAGACCTTTTCTGTACAGGGTATTTTAACGATATCCAAGGCAATGTTTTTTTTTAAAAAAATTATGGTTATTATTACAAAGCTTGTACAGTGAGGAACAACCTATCACATTAATATTATAGATGCGAAAGTTTGTGTGTTTGTTTCACTTTTGCACTGCGGCTACTGAAGCGATTTGCATGAAATTTGGAATTGAAATTACTTTGAATTAACACATAGGCTACTTTTCATCGCGGAAAAGGCTATGGTTCCCGCGGAATTTGTGAAAAACTGAATTCCACGCGGACGAAGCCGCGAGCGTCCGCTAGTATCCGATAATTCATTTGAATTTTCCACCAAATGTTTTGGTATGGTTTTATACACGAAGTAAGCTCTCGCTTGACCACGATCTCACCTGATGGTAAGTGTAGATGTGACCTATAAAGTGTTTTTCAGATAGCATGGGTGACAATTCTTTTAACTCTTGAAAGTTTGCCGCGATTCACGATATTAGTACGTATTATGAACGTCCTAAGACAACTGTCATGCGTACCCATGCTATCTGAAAAACACTTTAGTGTGTTGGCCTATAAGATGCCTTAATCACAAATAAAGAAATTCTAATTCCGACCTAGGAATCCTAAGACCGCATAGCTTAACCATTGGACCTACGTACCAGTTATAGCTTACTTATGGACCCCACGGTTTTACTTGCGTAGGTTTTATTCCCATGAGAGTATGGATATAAAATGTATCATATATCTTGATGGTAAAGTTGCTTTCCATTAGTTTTGAAATGCGTACCGCCAAGCGATTTAGCGGTACGATGTCGTGTAGAAACCGAAAGGGGGGTAGATTTTTATCCTCCTCCTAACAAGTTAGCCCGCTTCCATCTTAATTGCATCATCACTTACCATCAAGTAAGATTGTCAAGGGCTAACTTGTAAAGAATTAAAAAAAATATGAAAAAAATGGGTTCATTGCGTAAAGTGTAAGTTCAAAGCGTACCAAACGAACCCACGCCCTCATTTATATTTCTCAAGTACTCTTAAAACTGCCCTAGCCCAGTGGATATGACATCTGCCTCCGATTCCGGAGGGTGTGGGTTAGAATCCGGTTCGGGGCATGCACCTCCAACTTTTCAGTTGTGTGCATTTTAAGAAGTTAAATATCACGTGTCTCAATCTGTGAAGGAAAACATCGTGAGGAAACCTGCATACCAGAGAATTATCTTAATTCTCTGCGTGTGTGAAGTCTGCCAATCCGCATTGGGCCAGCGTGGTGGACTAATGGCCTAACCCCTCTCATTCTGAGAGGAGACTTGAGCTCAGCAGTGAGCCGAATATGGGTTTATGACGACGACGACTCTTAAAACGTCAAGTTTGACTATTTGAAAAGATTCTACCACCGGTTTGAAAGGTTCTGTTCTTCTCCAAAGAACGGCGAATAAACTCAACAGTTGAAATGTTTATAAAGTAATAACATACCCCTTATATCAGAAAGTTATGCATGATGCTATATAAAAGCAATGATGTATTTTTAACCTCATTAAATCAAATGTGCATAATAAAAAGACAGCGGGCAGTAAAACGAATTGGCGGAAACATTGAAACTGAATCAGAGCGAGCTATATCTTTAATGCAGCGCTGAGCTGCCGGCGCAACATAACTTAGTGCATATTTATTATGGCGCGGTATGGTGTGCAGTTCCATTGTGTTTCTATGATGGAACGATAATTTTTTAGAACGAAGTTCTTTTATGTGGCCTGGCAAAACTGGCTGAAGTCGTCACCTAACGCAAAGCAAAGGGCATAGAGCCAACAGATTGACAGAGAAAACGAAAAGCGTTATGCAAAGTGCCAGGCTTACAGTGATAATATGAGATTGATTTATACATTCACTACAATGACGACCGACAATGCTTCTCGGGCAACACAATCACAAGCTACACAGCGTCTTCGCCGGCGAAGACGAAGTCCCCGATATCTAACGTCACCCGGACGTGGGTTTTCTAACTCACGAACTTGGGGGCATCCGGACTGATTCACAGCCGAGGTCCGAGTCTCATAGGAGACGTCCTTAGAGAGTCGTTCCGTCCTTTAAGTTTATTTCAGCCTTCGGATCTCATCAGGCGATGCTGTGCTCGCCCAAACCCCCCGGTGTCGCCGTAGTGGTCCCACATGGAGCCATCGGCACTTACTCAACACAAAATAAAAATACAATAGTCGTGTTTCGAATTTTTACGGCGGTTCTTCAAAATGAGTTATATATAATGGTTTTCATTATTACTAAATAAATATTAAAATAAAGTAATATATAAGCTCAACCTAACGTAAAGCGGTTAGCGGTCCTTAGCCGTTATTTCACGATGGGCAAAGGTACTCAGGCGAAAAACCTCCTCCAACGGCCGTCTAATTTAAGCTTCTAGTCCCTTAGATAGACGTTCCTCCAATCTCTTAATTCTTCTTCTGCTTTTGGGTTCCTATAAGTAATACTTCTGCACTTTGAAATGATCCCTCTGAAGTCTTATTAAGGAGCCTACGGACATCACGCAATCATTATCTTTCTTGTCAATAAGTCTTGCAAACAACAATATGAAGGACTAGCTGACGTCGCGCGGTTTCACCCGTGGTTTCCGTTTCCGTAGCAATACGGAGATAAAGATAGCCTATAGCCCACCTCGATAAATGGGCTATCAAACACTGAAATAATTTTTCAAATTGGACCAGTAGTTCCTGAGATTAGCGCGTTCAATCAAACAAACAAAGAAACTCTTCAGTTTTATATTACAGGTTGGATGTCGGATGTCGAGGTAGTCTTGTGCAATGGAAACGCACGCAAAGATTAGATTAGTTGCGTATCGCACGTACATCCCCGCGGGGCGCGGCGCGTAAATAATCACTAATGTACGGAGAGCGCGCCTTAACTAGATTACGCGTGCGCGGACGACGAAATGCTTTTTGGTTGTACGTTTATTCTAAACTAGCAGACGCCCCGCCGTTTCGCCCACGTAATTCCCGTTCTCGTTGAAATACGGGGATAAAACATAACCAATGACACTCGCAAATAACATGGCTTTCTGTTGGTAAAAGAATTTTTAAAATCGATCCATTAGATCCAGAGATTGCCCCCTACAATACCAATATTAGGTCTAAATATGCTCTGTGGTATGCCTTTAAATGCTAACAACTGAAAAGTTAGAGGTGCATGCCCCCGGACTGTATTCTGACCCACACCCTCCGGAATCGGAGGCAGAGGTCATATTCACTTGCTTGCTTGGCTTGTTAGTAACTTGGTCAAATCTTGAAACCTATAGTACAACAACTTCCTAAGTTCAATTGGACTCTTTGGAATACTTGTTTACCATCGTTGAAAATGCAATAATAAGGTAACATGACGGTGGTCTGATAATGGAATCACAAGATAAAACCCATCAAGTTTTACAATATTTTTGTCGTAACAAATATGTTAAAACACCAGACAATAAAAATATTTGATGAAGAATACAATAAGGAGCATAAGCGTAGTTGAGTGAACATTGATGTTGATGCCAAATCCGTTCCAGTCCAGAAGCTTAAAGACATCTTCCAATGCAGCGGTAAATAGCTTTGTGTAGAATACTGGCTGCATTTCCGCGCTGATTAAAAAATATATATTTTTCAATGCTTTTTTAACGTTCATCTACACGTATACTGGCATAGAGCAGCCTGCTAACAATCGTCGTCACTGGAAAGCTGCATCTAGTATGGAGGCTTCCTAAAAAGCTCAGCTCGTTACGTAGACAGTAGGCAAGTGTATGGAGTGTGCGGTGTCAGCTGACAGGGTGACAGGCGCAAAGGCACCGTGCAGCGATGCGCCAATCAATTTGTACTCACCAGTCAAGCGGTACGCAATACGTCGCCCGTAACTGGCTGTTGGGTTATTCTACAACATTAATTCCTGTTTAAATTAAATTCCTATATTTCAAACAGCTAACGAACTTAGAAAACGAATTCAACTATTTGACGGCTTTCGTAGCGCAGTGGATTTACAAAACGGAGGTCCTAGGTTCGATCCCCGGCTGGGCTAATAGAGGTTTTCTTAATTGTTTTTTTTTACTGTTACCACCCAAAGACAGGCAAAGACGTACCGCCAAGCGATTTAGCGTTCCGGTACAATGCCGTGTAGAAACCGAAAGGAGTGTGAATTTTCATCCTCCTCCTAACAAGTTAGCCCGCTTCCATCTTAGACTGCATCATCACTTACCATCAGGTGAGATTGTAGTCAAGGGTTAACTTGTAAAGAATAAAAAAAAAAGGGCACTGTCAGCGGTGACCTAATTGAATTGTATAACCGTAACATATAAGATAACATAACCATAACAGGCGTGATAGCCCAGTGGATATGACCTGCAATTCTGGAGGGTGTGGGTTCTAATCCGGTCCGGGGTATGCACCTCCAAGCCCGCTTCCATCTTAGACTGCATCATCACTTATCATCAGGTGAGATTGTAGTCAAGGGCTACCTTGTAAAGAATTAAAAAAAATCGTTCATGATAATTAAAAAAAATGTTGTTTTTCAAATTGAAGAAATCTGTAGCATAACCCAGCAGCGTGGTGTGTCCTCATACAAAATACATAGCGACGCGCGGGAGTCGACGGCTCGTTGCGCTAATGAAGTGGTCCGGCCACTTTTTACGAAAGCACGCTCTATTTTGTGAGGAGAGACGGGAGAACTGCAAATTAGAGAAAATAAAAGTAAATACAAACATGGATACTGGTTAGTCATAGTATTATAGTAAAATGTTACGCTGATTAAGTGGTTGGCAAATTCAGCTATGAGGTCTTTAAGGTTTGAGTCTAGGGTCAGGCTTACAAAAAAAAAACTTCAGGCTATTTTGGTTTGTTCTAATCAAGCCTTCTTAGGGTACATTTACACGAGCGGCAACTGCTACCGACGACCGCTTAGCAACTGCCGCTCGTGTAAGTGAACCCTAAGAAGGCTTGATTCCATCTCCATACTTGGAATCGAATGTCTTAGAAGAGCATGGCGACGGGTAGTGAGGCTTGCCACCACACTTAAATGACGAACACGACCACGCTGTCAGGAGTGTAGCGACAAAGAAGAAGAATTAAGGCTTCTACAACCTATCTTGGAGAGAGAGAGTCCTGTGTATAATCTTTCTCCGGTCATGGCCTGGTCGCATATGACTACTAAGTGAATACTTCTATAGCTTGATTGGTCAATCGTAATCTTGGCTTGTACTGTTATGTTTTTTGTAAACTAGATATATTCTAACCTGCAAATGTATTGGAGCCTAGCCTTAAGCAAAAACATTGATATTTTTCTATTCTAATACATAAGTTTGATTTTATTTAATGATCCCTTAAAGAGTGTTATTAATTTAATAATTTTAATTTTTTTTTACTCTTTACAAGTCAGCCCTTGACTACAATCTCACCTGATATAAGTAAGGTAAGTGATGATGCAATCTAAGAAGAAATCGGGCTACCTTGTTAGAAGGAGGATTAAATGAATACCACTCTTTAAGGGCCAATAATTACAACGTGGATGCTGGCGCCTCGAGATCGTGGTGCTCAGAAGTGCTTACAGAAGGTCAGAGGTGGACGTCTAGCAGCTGATAACAATGATAATGATGAATGAAATTACACTGGCAACCGTAAGTACCAATAATACCAAAATAACGATCTTAATACTAAATATAAGAGGCAATAACGGCAAATAAAAAGTTTCATAAAAAGGATTGTTTTATTTTTAATAAAATGTTATCCGCGCTTGTATCTTAGAACTATCAGCACACGATACAGTCTCCGTACAGTGAGCGAGCTTCAACCTTTTATTTATTTAACGTAAACAATTCTTTGTTTTAAAACCGATTTCAATATTACCATACCATGTCGGGGACATATTTATTGATCGCGTACACTTTATTCGACTACCGCGTATTTCAGGCTATTGTGCCCGTCCAATAAACAACCCGAACAATACCTTTATCCTCATAATGCGAATGGAATCCTCCACGTCTATATACGCGAGGACGTAAAGCGAATACCTACAGACAGTGAATTGTTACGTCTAGATATGTAGATACTTATAGAGAACAATTTGGGAATTCAGCTCGAAAATATTGCTTATTATTATTATTTACAAGTTAACCCTTGACTACAATCTGACTTGATGGTAAGTGATGATGCAGTCTTTGATGGAAGCGGGCTAACTTGTTAGGAGGAGGATGAAAATCCACACCCCTTTTCGGTTTCTACACGACATCGCATCGGAACGCTAAATCGCTTGGCATCAATCGTCTTTGTCGGTAGGGTGGTAATTTGCCACGGCCGAAGCCTCCCAGCCAAAAAAAAATCTATACTTCATATTATAAAAAGGTAAAGTTTGTGGCATTGTAGCGTTTTGTAAATGAGAACAAGGAAATCTCTAAGTCTACAGAACCGATTAGAAAATTCGTTTACCTCGAGAAAGCCACGTTTTTTGAGAGTTAGTTTATAGGCTTTAGGTTTAGCAAACTGAAGTAGAAATTATCAACCCATATTCGGCTCACTGCTGAGCTCGAGTCACCTCTCAGAATGAGATGGGTTAGGCCAATAGTCCACCTCGCTAGCCCAATGCGGATTGGCAGACTTCACACACGCAGAAAATTAAGAAAACTCTCTGGTTTCCTCACTATGTTTTTCCTTCACCATTTGAGACACACGGTGACACAATTTCTTAAAATACGCACAACAAAAAAGTTGGAGGTGCATGCCCCAGACCGGATACGAATCTACACCCTCCGAAATCGGAGGCAGAGGTCATATCCACTGGGCTATCACAACTCTCACGGCTATCACGGCTCAAGTGGCAATGTGTGAGCCATATTTGTCGCAGAACAGATGGCCGCCTAAAGCAGACGTGTTCTGAAGTGACGACATTAAAAATCGTGTGTGGTGGTGCGCTCTCGGACAGGCCTATGCCCAGCAGTGGACGGATACAGGCTGATGATGATATAGGCTATATTTTACCCTTTTATTCTTAAAGGAAAGGGAACTATGAGGGTATCTTGTTTCTTCCCCTTTCAAACACAGAACAACACGACTCTAAAAATGGTGGTAGATAACCAAGCAAATCACAAACAAAATTGATAGAAGCTAATGTGTCGAATGCTCTTCCGGTATCTGTTATTATAAACTCCTGCCATCTATTATATAAACTCTTTGAAAGCGAGAGTGAATATGCTTTTAGGACAATCGATCTCCAACTTAAATCACGTCGTCACTTCCAGAAATGATTGTAGTCAAGCGTAAACCTATTTAATATAAAAAACTAAACTTATCTTAACGTTCTCGTATTTATAAAAACTTTTTCTTTGGAAGCAATAAAGTAAATACGAATACGAGCGATAAGATTCCACATCTCGAACAAGCATTCCGGCAGGCTTGCCCTTTGGTGTAAAAAGCTTTTGTAATATGCGAGGAAATGGAAAGTGGGATGCGCGTAACGCGAGATCCCCGTACGCGCCGCTATGCGGTGCGATTCTTCGCGCTAGAGTTGGCTCTTTCGAGTTATCGATAAATTTAGTAGCCCGCGTTAAATATTAATTTCGTACTTATATTGTTACTAGCTGACGCCGCGCGGTTTCACCCGCGTAGTTCCCGTTCCCGTAGGAATACTGGGATAATATATAGCTTATAGCCTTCCTATATGGGCTATCTAATACTGAAATAATTTTTCAAATCGGGCCAGTAGTTCCTGAGATTAGCGCGTTCAATCAAACAAACAAACAAACTCTTCCGATTTATAATATTAGTATAGATAAATTCGAAAGTGAATTTGTTTGTTGAGCCGTGATAGTCCAGTGGATATGACCGGAGGGTGTGGGTTCGAATCCGGTCCAGGCACTTCCAACATTGCAGTTGTGTGCATTTTAAGAAATTAAATATTACGTGTCTTAAACAGTGAAGGAAAACATCGTGAAGAAACCTGCATACCAGATAATTTTCTTAATTATCTGCGTGTGTGAAGTCTGCCAATCCACATTGGGCCAGCGTGGTGGACTATTGGCCTCACCCATCTCATTCTGAGAGGAGACTCGAGCTCAGCAGTGAGCCGAATATGGGTCGATAATGAATGAATAAATGAAAGCAAACCAATATTAAAGATTCTTTCACCAATGGAAAACCACACTGTCAGCGAGTAACAGTGGCTTTATATTTTTATCTACGGAGCGCCCGAATCCGAAAATCGTATAATCTAGTACAAAATTTCTCAGCCCCTGAAAGCAAAAGTCTAAGGGAGTTGAAATCTTATATAAATCTAACTCTATAATCTAGGTAAAATTTAAAACTCAATAGCTCAACAGAGAAGGACGGAAGAACGGAATCAACTCATCGGTAATTGGTTCGATCCCCACCCCTTGGGTTATTGTCTTACAAAGTATTTCCGACTATTTGAAGGAAATCAGGAATTTCAGTCATATTTAAAATGTATAGCAAATAAAACTAAATATAAACCCTCTGTTTCTGTTTCTGTTACTGATTGTCTTTTAATAGGACTGCAGCAGCATTAGCTAAGCTAACGCAGAAGCTCAGCCTGTGTGAAGCCGTAGATTAGAAAAGCCTAAAGAGGAGGGCGTGTCTAATTACGTCACTAAGTTTTAATAATATAAATAAATATAAAATAATAATAATTTATTTATTTGCGTAACTTGTATAGCTAATAATGATCAGCTTACGTGTTACATGTCGATATTCTTTCACATCACTACTCTATCGTGTTTTTATTCGCCGATGCGTTGAATGTGCGTTGAATATTTCTGTACGGTAGAGAACGATACGGAGCACGTGCCAGCTCCCATTGTTCGGGCCGACGATTACTTTGTTGCGGATTAGGTTAGGTTATATACCTATATCCACTCCATTATTTAGTATTCAATTGTATTACAATTCCTCATCATCATTATCAGATGGACGTTCACTGCTGAACATAGGCCTCTTGTATAGACTTACAAACATCACGGGCTCAGGCCACCTGCATCCAGCGCCTCCCTGCAACCCACTTGACGTCCTCGTTTCTAGTGGGGGGTCGACCAACACTGCGCTTTCCTGTGCGGGGTCACCTTCGCGACTCGCTGAGCTATGTCGTAGGTACCTTCATCTAATTGTAATCATACCTGAAAATTGGGCATAAACTAGAGAGATCTCATAAAGCCAAATTTCAGAAAAATCTACGTTGGCGAAATCAGCTAAATTATGTCATAACGGGCCATTTGCGCCCGCAATTATTTCATATCTTGGTTGGATCCGTTTGACATCAAATTCACTGCATTGTCTGTGTCAAACTGACAGTCTTTCTATAGGGATTTGACATTAATTTGACACATTTTGTCAAAATATCTAGGAAAACTGACACTTGACGTTCACAGATGCCGTCCATTTTCCCTGTTGGCCTATTTATATTATTTCGTCTAAGATACAAATGTAGTAATCTAGGAAAAATACAAGATTTAAGTCCATTTTTAATTCTGAAAAGTGGACCCAATTTCTTCTTTCTTATATATAGTCTTCTAATCTTTCCACTAGTTACCCAAATTTAGTGAATAGGCCGGCTTATGGCTCATCTGATAATAAGTGGAAAGCAATCCATTGATACTAATCCAATGTTTTACCTTTTCATTGAGTAACTACTGGATCAACGAGGTAATTGGGTTTTTCCTTGAGCCTATCTATAAAATACTATCCAGAAACCTGATGTCATGGTGGTTTATTTAAGTCACCGTTAGGTTTTCTATTCTTTTATAATTACACGTATTGATATGCAGTTCCAGCTAAGAACTACATACCTAGAAGGAAAATGAAAAATAAGCAATAATTATTACCATGTACCTAATTCCAGGAAGATTATTTCTACAATATCGGTTTAGATTATATTTAATCATATTTAACCTACAATGACTAGTGAAAAAATCCCGTTATGAGTAGATTCGATTCTTATCTATAAATTTACCTGCGGTCAGTCATCAGAACAGGTAAATGCAATGCAACCTTATTGACTGCATATTTATATATAACCTAGCAGACGCCCCGCGGTTTCACCCGCGTGGTTCCCGTTCCCGTAGGAATACAGCTATAGACTTCCTTAATAAATTGGCTATCTAATATTGATAGTATTTTTCAAATCGGATCAGTAGTTTCTGAGATTAGTGCGTTCAAGCAAACAAACAAACAAAGTCTTCAGTTTTATAATAACACTTTTACCAATAGAAAGCTACATCTTCACTGAGTAACATATTTTAACCCCGCGTTCCCATGGGGACGGGAAGTTTGCCGGTGAAACCTTTTTAACTTGTAAAGAATAAAAAAAAAAAAACCTTGTGCGAGTAACTAATAATATCGGTTTCTGATCGGGAGGATTGGCTTACTTTGTTTTAAAACTTACAATTATTTTTACCAAGCACAATCATAACCATCGAAAGTTAAAATATAAATCGATTGTTTAAGGCAGGCGTCCACACATCCGTATCGTACTTAACCGACGCATCGCATTAACAGGATTTTTAATTTGACGGTAGATTCGTGCGATCCGTACGATACGCATCAGTGGACGCACTTGTATGACATTCTATACAAAGAATGCTACGATCCGTTTGATGCTATGCGTCCGATGCGAATCTGTGGACGTCTACCATAGACTATAGAGATATATACGACAGAGTGCAAGTTCACCTTAACGCTAGAAAGGTTTTAAAAAAATAAGTAAATAAAGAATACGCCGCAAGCATCGCGAGCCAAAACCGCAAACAAATAGAAAATTACAGGCCAACAAAAAACTGCAAGCGCCGCAGATCGGCCAGATTGAATCGTCCGACAATAAATCTACCACGTGCTTGCAGTCTGGTCCGCTCCGGTCCGGATTGATCACAACACAACTCGTCAATTACTTAATACCATACCGCCAAGATGAGGCAAGAAAGTTGACAAATTGCAGAACGTTGAAATTGTAACTTGTATCTTTAACGAGCTGACATCGCTCGGTTTCACCCGCGTGGTTCCCGTTCCTGAAGGAACACGTGGATAATATATAGCCTATAGCCTTCCTCGATAAATGGGCTATCTAACACTGAAAGAATTTTTCAAATCAAACCAGTAGTTCCTGAGATTAGCGCGTTCAATCAAACAAACAAACTCTTCAGCCTTATAATATTAGTATAGATAAATTTTTTTTTACAAAAAAATTGAACAGACTTCAAAATCACAAAACAAACTAAAAAGCGAAAAATAACATTGTATGTGCTACCTTCTGATCACTTTCAAGGCGGTGCCAACACAATGATGCATTAACTAAAGCCGATTAAATAAGGAATATAAAGGTAAAAATAGGATTTAAATTCATTTGAACACAAAATAACTCAACCGATTTTCATGAAAATTTAATGGGACCAATCTGGAAGTATGATGAAAATTTAATTTTTAAAATTGGTTTTTAAAATTTTTAAAATTGAAATGACGAAGTTATGCGGTAACAAACATAAAAATAGACATATGCGTCGAATTGAGAATCTTCTCCTTTTATTTTGAAGTCGGTTAAAAATAGTTCTAATAGCAAACGTAGACAACGACAACGTACTCGTAGTTCCCTTTTCCGTGGTAATACGGGGTTATTAATATATGTAAAATATTTCGGTTCGGGTTCGGTGAAGCTGTAGTTTTTAAAAGTGTAGTAAAATCGGTCCAGTAGTTTTTGAGTTAGTAGTCTTAGTACTACTAATACTGTATCTGCCTCATTGGTCCGTGGTTAGCTGGTTCAGCTATGGACAAAGAAGTCCAGATTCTAATCCCGGGTCAGGCAAACAAAAATTACTAATAAATTTTTCTTACAAGAAAAATCTATGACACAGTTTTTTAAATAAACTCGTAATAGGAATTTTTCAAAAATATCACCATGGCAACCCGAAAACCACCCCCGTGCAGCCATAGGTATATAGTGTACTATCTATGGTCGCCATTTTATTCTGTGTTTCTGTGCCGAGACACGCCAATTCAAATAAAAATAACGTTAATCGTGAAAATCTTGGAATTTATAAAATTTAAATAAAATTATTTAGTTAGTTATGCCAAAAGGCAAGCGTAAACATATAAGTAATGAACAATATTAAGATATTAGGAAAAAAATACGGAAAATCGAGGCAAGATTCGAAAAGCTGATCTTATTTATGAACAAACTTCACTTCCAAGTTTGTTTGATCCTTTATTATTAATATATAATAATTTATTAATTTTGCTATTATCCGCGAAATCCGCGATGTTGACTCTACAAGGTGCAATTGCAAATATACTTCAAAGAAGAAAATTTCTTTGCAATTGTACGTTGCAGAGTCAACATCTCCTGAGGATGCTCAGGTTTCAGGGTGAAACGTACGTAGAGAGTATTTTGTCAGACCTGGGTGACGTTGTCGCATGGGTTCGTCGGTTTGCAGATAATAGCAAAATAAATAAATTATTATATATTCATGATGAACTTCCGCAAAGTAACGCCTGCTTCTATCCAATATCCTTTATTATTATTATTACTGTTAATAGTAAGTTAGTCATAACCCCAAATTTCATACTTATATGATAATACATACTTACATAAACGTTCTCACCTAATAAACTAACACGGTCATACCAGTGAGTTTACGGCCACCTTAAAGCTTTCAAAACATAAAAACCACCGCCCGAGGTAATAAATTATTGCAACATAAACACCCAATATCATGCGGACGGTGCAAAAAAACTTAGACCACTTAAACCGTGTAATGACTAACAAAACAACGCCATAAATTTCAAGCTAAAGAGGTGTTATAATTAATGTAGGGAACGTAAAAGGCCGAGTGGAACGCATGGCTAATTTCTCGACCTTCTGAGCGGTGCCAATGTCATAATTTTCTGAACAACTCGGATGTTATTACACGTCTGTTATATGTTATTTGAAAGATTCTTTGAAGATGGAAACGACTTCATCATCGTTAATTTAGTGGTTAAAGAATGCAAAGGTTTCGTATTCTAATAGCAGACGCGGTGAACTTTATTTTAAACAATAAACAGGCTTGCTCTTAGCTAAAGTCATGCCTGATGGAAAGCATCTTCTTTAAAGCAAGCAAGTCCTAGAATATATCTATTTACTCTTGTCTTGAAGATGGTCTAATAATTCGTGTCAGGATCACTGATGCCGGAAGGGCATTCCACATCTTAACTGTATCTATCAGGTTGATTCTCGTTCAAAATTCGACATCCCATATATAAAGATAAAATATTCCTCAAAATACTTTTTAACGCACCATAATCCAATGTTAGAGAGCATATTTTGGCACATTGCGTTCTAGAGAAAGTCATGGAATAGACATAAGTCATGGAATAATAATGAAATTTCGAAGGATATTATAAAGAATTTATACTAGTCTAAATCACTGGAGCCGTAATAGCCCTGTGGACATGACCTCTGCCTACGATTTCAATGTGTGTGGTTTCAAATCTATTATATATCCTATGCGATTGGTTTTATATTTTAGCCCAGATTATGTAGGTTAGCCCAGTGGATATGACCTCTGCCTTCGATTCCGGAGGGTGTGGGTTCAAATCCGGTCCAGGGCATGTCCTCTAACTTTTCAGTTGTGTGCATTTTAAGAAATTAAATATGACCTGTCTCAAACTGTGAAGGAAAACATCGTGAGGAAACCTGCATACCAGAGAAGTTTCTTAATTCTCTGCGTGTGTGAAGTCTGCCAATCCGCATTGGACCAGCGTGGTGGACTATTGGTCTAATCCCTCTCGTTTATAGAGGAGACTCGAGCTTAGCAATGAGCCGGTTGATAACGAAGAACGATACTAGTATAAATAAAACAACGTTTATGCACAACTTAACTCGTAGTTAAGCCTTATGACTATGTTATAAAATGAATAGTAAATCAAGTTAACACCGTGACACTTACTTACGACACTTTGCACTTTAGTTCTTGGAAATTATAATGCGTAGATTTTGAATAAGATTTGAAAAGTTACATGGAATAGAACGGTCTGTTTCCCAACTAAAGTGCAAAGGTACTGTTTCACTAAAGCATATGACGTTTTTACATGATAGTTGATTGAGATACTGTGACAGATGTTATTGCAGGCAGTACTGCGATGCTGCTTCAGACGAATAGGGTATTTGACTCATATCAAATTTAATATAAACAATATTAATTTCGCATAGTACATGGAATAATAACCCGAAATATATTGATATTAATTAATAAAAGTTAAGGATTTCTTATAAAACGTAATTTAAAAATCATGTATTTTTCAAATTTTTAAACGTCAAAAACGATGTCGTCAATGTCGTGACGTCACAACGTTACTTGATGTACTATACGTCAAACTAATTGTTATCTAATATTTTTGTCAAACGTTCCCTTTGTAAGGCATTTGTTGTAGTGACGTCATGAAACAGTTGTTTTAGACCATCATGGCCGACAGGCGTTATGGCTCGCATTGTCAAAAACATATTTAAAAACTAATATTTTCATGTAATCACGTCTCAAAAAAATATGAATATTTTTTTACATTCTAGGAGATCGATAATAAACTATTTAAGACCATTTAAAAAAGTGTCAGCTAGCCTATTCTGAAGAAAAGTTCTCTTTAAACTTGTAGCCTAAAATACTGCATTTTTATCCTTCGACAAGTTAGCCCTTACTGCAATCTCACTTGATGGAAGTGGGCCAGCGTGTGAACTATTTGCCTAACCCTTCTCATTTTGAGAGGATATTAGTTCTCAACAGTGAGCCGAACATGGGTCGTTAATGATAATGATTACTCGTACCTTCGACGGTTTCTACGCAGCAGCGTACCGTAACGCCAAATCGCTTGGCAGTACGTCTTTGCCAGTAGGGTGGTCACTAGCTATGGCCTACCAACAGACCAGTCGTGAGTCAATTTAGAGACGATATAATCTGCTAGTACTGGTAAGCGCAGTGTTGGTCGACCCCCCACCAAGTGGACTGACGACATTAAGCGAGTCGCAGGGATTCGCTGGAAGTCCCTACAAAAGGCCTATGTCCTGCAGTGGACGTCCATCGACTGATATGATGATGATGATGATGATGATGATAATTTGCTAAATCACTGCTGGGAATCGAAAACGATAAAGTTTGAACTACTCCTAGTCTAGATAAGTGCAAACTGTGAGTCATAAGTTCTAATTCGTCGAGATAATGTTCCGAATGTCAAAACATATTAATTCAATGTTAACACCTGGGACAATTAATTGGTGGTGACTGGTTTAGCTTACACCGTATCGAATTACAGGCGTCATTCAAAATTAGACAATATCGCTTAGGCTGCGTCCACACTTTAACCTATAAGTAATATCTTATTTGTCAGTTCATTTGTTTGTTACGTTTTGAAGCATTGAACTACTAAACTAATTGTTAAAATTCTTTTACCAATGAAAAAGCTACATTATCGTCGAGTTTGTTTTTAAGTTGAGCTTTGACGCCTAAGCCATTATACTGATGTTAATTTTTTTCACCACTGGACAGACTACACTATCAGCTAGTAATATAGGCTTTATTTTATCCCCATTTTCTCAAAAAACTAATGAAAAGGCAGTGCGTCCGCTGGTACCTAATATAAATACCTGCCTCTCAGTCGTTTCTATGATAGCAATCATTACACAGACAGTAAACCCAAAAGCCCGCCATCCAAAATTGGAGTAGTGTGGTGTGTTTTATCTCCAAATCTTCCAAATCAAGTTCATAAGCAGTCTATGAAGCCGTTTCTATTTCAATTTTATATTACTCACCATTAACTATTATTATTGGAACACATCAGTATGACCTCAACCTTATTTGCATTGTTATTTGAATTCTGGTTAACAATGAGAATGATCTGGTCCTAGATTCCAGCAAATTCTAACACAACATTAAGGAAAATCAATTTTATTGTATTCCAACGATATATATAGAGTCTGAGTGGTCAGACCACCCTCATTCTATAAACTTGAAAGTTTTTCAACTTATGCTACAACCCTGTAGCTAACTATACTATTATATATCCTGTGCGATTGGTTATATATTTTAGCCCAGGTTATATAAGTTAGCCCAGCAGATATGACCTCTGCCTCCGATTCCGGAGGGTGTGGGTTCGAATCCGGTCCGGGGCATGCACCTCCATCTTTTCAATTGTGTGATTTTTAAGAAATTAAATATCACGTGTCTCAAATGGTCAAGGAAAACATCGTGAGGGAACCTGCTTACCAGAGATTTTTTTTAATTCTCTGCGTGTGTGAAGTCTGCCAATCCGCATTGGGGCAGCATTGTACTATTAGCCTAACCCCTCTCATTCTGAGAGGAGACTCGGGCTCAGCAGTAAGCCGAATATGGGTTGATAATGATGATGATGATATGACCCGAGGATACTGATTTTTCCCAACCGTGAAAGAATTTTTTCAATAGTTTCAGAGCCTAGAGCAAACAAACATACAATCAAATCTTTCCTCTATATAATATTATATATTGAAGAAGGTCTGGCTATCACAAGCGCTCGTTCTATATACGATTAGGTACAATTTAATCAGATCATCTATATGCAAATCGGTTATCACTAACATTAATTTCCGATTAAAATACAACGTCATTTTAACGATAACTTTTAAGCACGTGTTAAGTTTTTAACGCATTTTTTTTTGCCGCATGTTTTTTCTTATACTCTACAAGTTAGCCCTTGACTACAGTCTCACCTAATGTTAAGTGAGGATGCAATCTAAGACGGAAGCGGGCTAACTTATCAAGAGTAGGATGAAATTCACACTCCTTTCGGTTTCTACACGACATCGTACCGGAACGCTAAAAATATGACACATGTGACGTTCTATAACAATATCTAGATAGCTAGTATACTACTATTATCATAAT
Organism: Bicyclus anynana; assembly: GCF_947172395.1. NCBI lineage: Eukaryota > Metazoa > Arthropoda > Insecta > Lepidoptera > Nymphalidae > Bicyclus > Bicyclus anynana. The sequence goes on along the minus strand of NC_069104.1, from coordinate 5,171,766 downwards.
TATCAGTCTACGGAACTAACGGAAAGATTTATGTTCAAATGTCAAATATGCCAGCCAATTTGTCTACTTACCTATTTAAGGCTCACGCACACGCACGACTTATTTTAGTATATATCTTATGGTTATAGCTTGTTTCCTATTTTTTTTAAATATATTATATTTACATATTTTATTATTTTCAGTCCTATTTACAGTCAAACATTTCAAAATAAGAAACCGTTGTATGTAGGTTTTTGACGGCCTCCGTAGCGCTGTGGTATGCGCAGTGGATTTACAAGACAGAGGTCCTGGGTTCGATCCCCGGCTGGGCCGATTGAGGTTTTCTTAATTGGTCCAGGTCTGGTTGGTGGGAAGCTTCGGCCGTGGCTAGTTACCACCCTACCGGCAAAGACGTACCGCCAAGCGATTTAACATTCCGGTACGATGCCGTGTAGAAACCGAAAGAAGTGTGGATTTCATCTTGATCCTAACAAGTTAGCCCGCTTCCATCTTAGACTGCATCACCACTTGCCATCAGGTGAGATTGTAGTCAAGAGCTTGTAAAGAAAAAAAAGTATACAATAAACTAAATATTGGATTTAAATAGTAAGAAACGTGTGCGTCTCGGGACGCTCGACAGAAGTCTTACCTTAAACCTGCGTATGAGTGAGAGAAAAGGAAGCCAGACATAGTGGCGCCCTAACGCGTTACGTTACGAAGCGGTTTACTCTCCCATAAAAAGTCATTACTTCAATAAACTGTGCAACTAAAATCGACCGCCAACACAATCAAGACATTCGAGTCGTTAGCGTGCATTTCTTGTCAACAGCAGTTGTTATTCTGGTATAGTTATAAATCGGTTTAGTGCACTTAACGAACACCAGTTAATTAACAATTTCAACAGCACTATCGGACGCGATAACTTGAACTATCTCCGCTGCGGGTTTAACAAATTCACGTCAGGTAGGTTTGTAACAATGCTTGTGATATTTCCTTAGCCTCAGGTTGTTTTACTGATTAAATTGGCATTTAAATAAGACAGATGTAGGTAGCCTGTGGACATACAGTGTTGGTTTGTGGATTTGTTTTACACTTACAGTTACTTATATTTACAAGACAGAGGTCCTGGGTTCAGTCCCCGGCTGGGCCGATTGAGGTTTTCTTAATTGGTCCAGGTCTGGCTGGTGAAAGGCTTCGGCCGTGGCTAGTAACCGCCCTACTGACAAAGACGTACCGCCAAGCAATTTAACGTTCGATGTCGTGTAGAAACCGGAAGGGTTCTGGATTTCATCCTAATCCTAACAAGTTAGCCCACTTCCATCTTAGATTGCATCATCACTTACCATTGTATTGTATTGTATTGTAGTCAAGGGCTAACTAGTAGAGAATAAAGAATAAAAAAACTTCCAAACATACAATCCTAAGCCGTCTGCATGCAGTGACTCCTAACTTCTCGCTAATTAGTTCCTAGCTTGTTTCAATTTAATAGTAACTCTATATAGCTTGTTATGTGACTAACTCCGTATCTACTATATGCCTTATCCTTTTAAGGTGCCTGGTCTTTCAAATATTTTAAATTCCTACACATTGTATCCTAGTATAGAGCGTGTGGTCCTTAATTAAGACATAAACCCATAGGCTTTGTCTAAAACGTGACCTGAGAACTATAACTGAACTATACTACTCTATTACCAGAGACATACACTGAGACCTAAAGTGTCTAGAAGAAACTTGATAATAAAATTGTAATACTTTCTGTATAGGAAGGTTTTTTTATTTTAGGAAGAAATTCTCATGGATGAAATCCAGGTAGCCTAGATGATGACGTCAGATACACGGCGCCCTGCGGACTAAAACCTACATTCACCGACCTTCCTTGGATTGTATCTATCTATCTATACGCCTATTTGTCTAAATATCTATAATATCATAGGCAAGCGATGTTTAATCATCCATCAACATAGCTCAAACCACTGTTTTCTAGTAGAAATAATGTCATGGCAAAATCAACGGAGTGACTTTTCAGATCTTTGTCGTTGCTTAAGGACCAGAAGAATTTCCCCAAAATCAGTTTAAATCGTCAAAATCGGCCCATACATTTAAGAACTTATTTGCCACAGAGTTTATTGTGTATATCTGACGCGATAAACGTAAAGTACAACATTTATTTTGCGTCATAAGTATAAATAACGCAATGTATTGCACAAATGGATTGGTTTATATTCGAGTCTTCCAGTACCTCTAACCTATACATTGATCCCGTATATTTCCTCACTTTGAACGCATTCAGTATACGGTGTAGCCGGCACAATTTTATGTCACTTTGACGATGCTATCGAGTGTGCAATGTCCATAATGAACCGACAGAAGTCGCCAACTGTGTCCCATTTTACTATTACTATTTATTCTTGAGGATGTAAGCGAGTTTTGGTAGAGAACGTCTGATGTTTATCTTAATTATTCATGGATCGAACAGATGGTCGAAGCAAGCCTTCACAGGCTATGCAAGGAACATCAAAATCATCATCGTCATCATGACATCCACTAATGGACATAGGCCTCTTGCATGGACTTCCAAACGAAATGGTCTCGAACCACCAGCATCCAGCAATCCGCTTGATATCCAAGAAGCACCCAGCATCTATCGGCTCTGCGAACTAAGTAAAATTATGTCCTGCGAACTATTACCCTGTATATTGTAAATGACAATAATTTTCTTTGCGAGATCGAATCAGAAAAGAAGAGATCCGCAGAAGAACCAAAGTCACCGACGCAGCTCAACGAGTCGCGAAGCTGAAGTGGCAATGGGCGGGGCACATAGTTCGACAAGCCAAAGCAATGACAAGATAAACGATTAAACGTTGATGTTCCAAGGTGCTGGAATGGCGACCCGCACTAGAAAACGCTGAGATTCTTTTTCATCTTCTTCATCTGCCAAAAATAAATTGCAAGAATATCTTGTCCAGCAATGGACGTCCATCGACTGACAATGTGGATGATGATGAATAATCTAAGTATTATAGTCCAACATGGAACCTCGAATCCAGGACCTTCCAAATAAAAGGCTTACCAGTGTACCAATGAGAAATAATAAACATTAATTATCTTAAATCTTTCTAATCTTATCCCGATCTTAATTTGTCTCAAGTATCTAAGAACATTTAACTTAAAAAATATAACAACCTGGTAGCCGTTGGTGAAGCAGTAAAATTTTATTGTGCCGGCCACTTAACCCGTAGCGTGTAGCGACTCCACTTAGCTCTAATAGTTCTGTCATTATAGTAAATACTGAATTGATTTTATTCACTCACTCACTTACTAAGCAGTGATGGCCTCCGAAGTTACTGGTCACTATCACTTTTAAAAGGGATCCATCCATCCATCATTAGCCATCCCCGGCCTACCCTAATCACCCGGCAAGTTACTTATATATCTAAAATTGATAACTCTATTTTACTAATAAAATCATTACATTATCAAAAAAAATTACAAAGTTGTACGACATTTTTAATTTATCTCTAATTTGACATATTGATAGCTCACAATACAAAAATTTTGTATTCTTTTTTTTTTTTTTATTCTTTACAAGTTAGCCTTTAACTACAATCTCACCTGATGGTTACGGGCTAACTAGGATAAAAATCCACACCCCTTTCGGTTTCTACACGACATCGTACCGGAACGCTAAATCGCTTGGCGGTACGTCTTTGTCGGTAGTGTGGTAACTAACGAAGCCTCCCACCAGCCAAACCTGGACCAATTAAAAAAATCTTAATCGGCCCAGCTGGGGATCGAACCCAGGACCTCCATCTTGTAAATCCAACGCGCATACCACTGCGCCACAGAGGCCGTCAAAATTCTGAGATTGATACATTGCTAAGCATAGATTGTTGACCATACAGCCTGAGTTTTATGTAATTTTTTGTAGGCTTATGTTTGGTTTTTTTGTTCGTTTTCTTGTTTGTGAAGCTTATTGGTAAAAGAAAACAAATAATACAGCTTCAAATGTTACTTTGCCGCTTAGGTACACCGGCGAACAAGAAGAGTGATAAAAAAACGTTTTTTTTCTTTAACAAACATACTTCTACTAAACCAATTTAACCAGATCTTTATTTATATATCATATTATCTCCATATACTTTTATATACCATACCCATTCCCAGGGCCGACGTTGTTGATCAGTGGGCATTCCCCTTAACTAGAAAATTGACCTTTAAACTTTGACAAAACGACCATTACCAAAAGTTTTGACATTACTTCAGCGAGGTTTTTCAAAACAGGGAATGTATTGATGGTTCACTGGAAGACCAGGTATATCTTTTTATCGAAGACCAGGCACAACTTTTTACAGAGTAGTCCGATTTTGATAATTCTTTATTTATTAGTTATTCTTCGATGCTGGCCCCGAAAAAGTTTCTACCTTAAGGGTTGGAAAATAGGGGTGATACGATATATTTATGATTTCTGTGCAGTATTACCAAAAAGAAAGGATTTACCATCTGCGGTTCCTAATCATGAATTTGTTCATGTGTCGCTGTACAAAACAAACGATTTGAAACTGGACGAACATATTACAAAATCTGCGGATCTTACTTTAATATTTATAAAGGCTTTAATAGATTTTGTAGCTACAGATACTCGAGCAATTAATTGTTACACAAACCATGCCCCTGTTTATTTTACCTGAAGTCATATCTCACACCTCCTACATGTAAATTTAATTGCCTTGGACGACCTAAGTTCGCGCAGGGTTACCACTCGGATAGTTAATAAAAACTTAAAATAATATGCGATATCTCTCACTGACTTACAATCACTGTTTTTTTAGTTAATGAAAAAAAAATTTTCGACATATTTGTAGGGTTATTTCTGCTTGAGCTGCATAAAACAATAATGTCAACTGTCCAAATTTCAGCTGGCAGGGAATGGTTTACAATTCCTGGCTCAGAGACCATAAAAAACGCATTTACGTAGATTCTTCACCGTATTGAGATGGAAGGTTTTTGTGTTGCATTGCAAGTTTGTTTGCCCCTTGGATTATATTTTTGAAACCCTCTCTTTGGTATTCAATACCCCCACTCCCAAATTTTGCTGTGTTGCATACAAATTAATATATTTTTGTTTCCTTGCAAATAACTATATTTTTACTTTCTCCATATATAACAATTTGATGAATGGTGAAGTGGCATCCCTAATCTTAGGTCACAGCCAAGTAATCTGTAGCAATCGATAAGCCACTGTGCAGCTACAATTAACAATTAAGTGATAAGTATCGACAATTATCGAATATTGTTGAGCTTAATTCGATTATCGATTGCGTGTAGGTGCGAGAGTTTCGACTATGTAACGAAATTCATTGACTTTCATTTCAATACAATTTAATTATATTATGTTAATACAATAGTACTAATAAACAGTTCATCATCAAAAATAAATATATTAGATAATTATTTATTATTTAAAACTCAATTTTATTTAACACCTTGGTAATTTTAGGGGCCAGTGTCTAAATGCAACATAATTAAAAAAAATTAAATATGACGTGTCTCAAACGGTGAAGGAAAAACATCGTGAGGAAACCTGCATACCTGAGAATTTTCTTAATTCTCTACTTATGTGAAGTCATCCAATCCGCACTTGGCCAGCGTGGTGTACTAAGGCCTAACCCCTCATATTCTGAGAAGAGTCTCATGCTCAGCAGTGAGCCGAATATGGGTTGGTAATGATGATCTATGTTTCAAGGAACGTAAATTATCAATGTTGACATCCAATAACCACTTATGTGCGTCATATTTTGTGTATCATTCTAACTGTAATGTGCGTAATACTTTTTTAAATTCATTTTCTAATGTATTTCTAATTTCGCGTCAACAACATCCGCGTGGAATCCGCGTTAATCCAGAGTAAAATTTCTATGTGAAAATCCAAATTTCAGCTAAATCGCTTCAGTAGCCGCAGCGTAACGTATTAGTGCGTTACATTAAAAAAATATCTACTAAAATATCACTTCCGTTCGCGCAAAATTCGTAAAGCACTGAAAGATTTCGCGTATTAATTTATAGATTCCTATTTACTCTAGTCAACGGTCTGCCTACTCAGCTACTACGCCTACGCGTTGCCTCTCATTGAATATTCCCATCTAAAATATGAACTGGCCACATAATGGACTCCGATTATCCTTTATCGAGCTAAAGTGGCCAGCTACCGGCGCGCGCCAATGCGTGCGATATGAAAACAAGATGGAAGTCATTCCAATTTCAAATGGCTGTCGTTATTGTTCTCGCTACACGTACAATATTGCGGGGCAGGAATGAGCCATTACATTTAAGTTTATTGACCTATAGTCTGGCATGTTGATGACACTCCCATGATATGCGGGCGACGGGGGAAAGACTGCGTGGCTATGAAATCGTGCGTGCGGGGAAGTGAGGTGCATCAGTCGTGGGTTTTTCATTCATCGCTACATGCCCTCCCGCCCGCACGGACCATCGGGAGTGTTACGAACGAAGTTGCCAAGCTATATAGCTAGGTCTATTATTTATGGATATGACCTCTGCGTTCGATTTGGAGCCGCCTTCAAAATGATCAGAAGGTAGCACATACGATGTTATTTTTCGCTTTTTAATTTATTTTTGTGATTTTGAATGAAATCGATTTTTTTTTTGGGTGGGTTAAATTTATAGTGAACGAAAGCGCCACAGTATGGACAATTTCGTTATTTTCATTTTAACACAAACTTACTAAACCGATTCTCATGAAAGATGGGACCAATCTGGAAGAATACTCTTTCAAACAAAAAAAGAATTTTCAAAATTGGTTACGAAATGACGTTACGAGGTAACAAACATTAAAAAAATTAATTGAAAAAAAAAAACATTCGCGTCGTATTGAGAACCTCCACCTTTTTTTGAAGTCGGTTAATCAATCACATAACACCATATTACTTACATCTACGTACAGTAAAACAAGTATCACGTGAAACAATATAAAACACAATACAATTGCAAGATTACAATAATTCTTGCAACCAGTGGCGGATTCACCATTAGGTACTGAGTAGGAGTCTAGGCCGGCAGATTTTGTGGGGCGGCAAATTTGGCCCAAAACATTTTGTCTTATAAAGAAAACAAATTAATTTTTAAATATACGTAGAAAAACTGAGTATTAAAAATTTAACTAATATCCTAGTACTAATACGTAGTGTACATACGAGTACAGTAAAATACTAAATGTGTGTTTTTCATCTGTCTTACTAAATTGTTCTAACCTGAATACTCTTGTCTGTCTATACAGGGTGCTCGGCAGTATCACACTATCACATCACACTAATATTATAAAGGCGAAAGTTTGTGTGTAAGTGTGTAAGTGTGTAATGTTTGTTCCTCTTTTACGCTGCTGCTACTGAAGCGATTTGTCTGAAATTTGGAATGGAAATAGATTTTACTCTGGAATAACTGGCTATTTTTTCATCCTGGAAAAATCCATGGTTCCCGCGGTATTTGTGAAAGACTGAATTCCACGCGAACGAAGTCGCGGGCATCCGCTAGTGTCCCCTAATTATAAGGTGTTGCCGATTCCACTTATAGGAGACAAACTGCATAACTAATATTTTTACCTAAAAAATAAAATTTATTATACCGACTATTCATGTAACACACGCCTGTATCTATCATTGCATTTAAACTTGAAAAAATTAAAATAAGTAAAACTTGACCCCGAAAATATTAATTTTAGAACACACTTTAACATTTTTAATTAATTTTCGATAGAGAATATAATCCCAGAGTTATGGGAAATACTCCCCAGCATCCTGTTTTGAAAAATGGGAGTAGGGTAGCAAATTTCGGACGTCAGTAGAAGGCAAAATTCAACAGCCTACTGAAGGCAAGTTTGTAAATCCGCCACTGCTTGCATGAGTATTGAAAATTTAACTAATATTCTAGTAGTGCACATATAGTAAAATACTGAAATTTGCGTCACACTTTTTCATTTGTCTCACTAAACTGTTCTAACCAGAATATTCTCGTCTGTCTATATATGAAAAATGGGGATATGTTAGTGAATTTCAGTCGTCGGTAGAAGGCAAAAATTCAACAGCCTACTTGTAATTCGTAAGTTTCTAAGTCCGTCACTGCTTGCAATTGTTGGTGTATTGCGGGCCGCGTCTGATCTGCTATGATTGAACATTGATTGTATGATTAGGCACATTTCTACAGTACCACGGGCCTGGTTATTCCGTGAGAGTTTTAGAAAAATAGGATTCTTGATTATCCTCATTGTAGAGATAATACAAGAACGGATTTCATCTGACTAATATCGTAAATGGTTGGATGTGAAGGAATGGAGGAACCTGTTGGTATAAGATCCGGCATATGAAATATATACCTACCCTCATCTGTTATTTATTTGGGACTAACGGACTAGAAGCTTCCCTACCTCTACCCTACCCTACTCCTACCTCTACCCTACCCTTGAATTCATTTGTTACAAAAAATGGGAGAAATGTAAAACCACTCGACCGATTTTGTGCATACTTCCCATTAATCGATCTACTAAATAGTCCGAACAAAGCTAAAACATTTGGTTTGGATAGGTAAGTCTGAGTTGTAAAAATACAACGAAAAGTTGATTTTTATTTATATAGATAAGAAATAAATTATAGAAAATGTTCACATAATTTAATTTTCCTCAAACTCCGTCCAGTAATTTGTGCTTCATAAAGCAAAACTACACGTCTTCCATCACAAACATAATTTGAACAAGATATATATAAGAAAAAGAACATCCTGTATTATATTTCAGCAATAATACCTTTTCCTCTTAAATTAATCGATCAGCTTCATATAGATCCCACTAATATTGTAAACGCGAAAGTTTGTATGGATGTTTGGATGTTTGTTACTCTTTAACGCCGCTACCACTGAAGCGATTTGGCTGAAATTTAAATGGAAATAGATTTTACTCTGGAGGACTCCCGAAAAAAACCATGGTTTCCCGAGATTTGCGAAAACTGATGATTTTGATTATATGAATGTTTGTTACTCTTTCACGCGTCGACTACTGAACCAAATTAGCTGAAATTTGGTATTGAGATATATTATAGCCTGGATTAACACATAGGCTATTTTTTATCCCGGAAAATTCCGTGGTTCCCGACCGATTTGTGAAAAACTAAATTCCACGCGGATGAAGTCGCGGGCGTCCGCTGGTTGTGACAATATCCAAGAATCATCGAAATTTCAGAAAATTAAAATTAAATTCGCGAGCAAAGTCGCTGGGATCTGCTAGTTTTGTATAAGTGAACGTAGATGTCTAGACGTGTGCTCCACAAAAGCAGGCAGTTCGTGGACACGAGGATAAACAGTGTTTCAAAAGGCAAAATAAACGATACGCAGCTCAAACACCAGACAGTCCCATTACTGCGAACTATCAGCGCACTGTGGCCTACACTTTACAAACGTAGGTTCTTTTTTCAAATGTTTTTCTTCTCGCTTTCATGTGACCCTAGTACTTAGTTGCTCTGTAGTTGACTTTTAAGTATTTGTTTTTTCGGCTTTTGCTAATTTTTTAATTCATTTAAATTATCGAGACTAGCTGTTCCTCGCTGTTTTACCTCATAGGTATATACCTCATTTCAAAACGTAGGTTCATTTTTAATTTTTTTACCCTAGTAGCTGATTATTTGTTATATCTTAACTTGTCGACAGTAACACTTCTTTTTGTTTTTTGTTAAATTTACATAATTAAATTATAGTTACTACCTATCTACACCTCGTTATTTTACCTACGTAGATTCCGTTTCTGTTGGAACATTAGGTCTATACTTACTTACTTATGAGTATACTTTACAAAACGTAGGGATCCAGACAGTCCCATTACCACGAACTATCGGCGCACTGCAGCCCACCCTTGCCTAAACAGACAATTAAAAGTTTTTCTTCTCGTTTTCATGTGACCCTGGTACCTGATTATTTGCTGTGTAGTAATTTCAGCTACCCTCATTCATGTGACCCTGGAACCTGATTATTTGCTGTGTAGTTGACATTTCAGCTACCCTCATTCATGTGACCCTGGAACCTGATTATTTGCTGTGTAGTTGACATTTCAGCTACCCTCATTCATGTGACCCTGGTACCTGGTACCTGGTTCTGGACCCTGGTACCATACTTATTTTATGTTTTCGCAACAAAAAATTGTTTGTGTATGCTTTGGAAGTTTGGCTAAGGATGACGTAATGGTAAGACGTACGTACAATCATTTAAAAGTACTAACAGACTGACATCTGGCAGACAGTGCGTTGATGACTAAGGGATGCTTTGTACGAATCAAACCTTACCATCTACCTACCATTTTAGACTAGACCCATCAGTTGTCAGTTGATATGATTTGAAAAACACATACAAGAAAATCGGTTTCATAAAATGTCATATCTTAATTCAAATTACCTTTGGAATTCGATTCAAAACGACATTAGCATTGATAAGCATTAACTCGCATGATTCATAGCAGCCGTTCTCACCCCAGTGCGCGGTATCACCTCTCACCGACAGGGTTACAGCTCACCGCTTGACACGTAATTAAATAATGCTGCGAGTGTTCACACTAAATTCAATATCTCCGAGCAACGCCAGATCTAGTTCCGAGATCCTGGCGTCCGCTACTAACGGTCCACGAACTCGACTGGATAATAGAGCTTTATTATTCGTCTCTACATCCAATTTACAGAGTAGAAGGTACTTATGAAACATTGTACCTACCATAATATTTGAGTAAGTTAGTTATAAAATATAATATTAAGAACAACTCTTTGTGACAGCTCGTCCGGTGAGGTATTACCACCAAGTTTATTACTGCTGCCAAGCTGCGTTTCTATGTAATTATCGGTTTGTACAATATAGTTGTCAGTAAAATGAAAACACAACCCCTGGAAACTTAACATGATTCAGTTATTAATTTAGATTGATGAATGCAAAGATATAGATTATAATACGCTCCCTTACTGTAGTTAGTTAATAAAGACAATGATTTTCCACTAAACATCATGTAGACCATCTTGTTTTGCCAAGTCTGAGAAAATGTATATCTGTAATGCTTGTTTTTGAAAACTTTAATCACATATTAAAAAGTGCTTAATTCGGTTAACATTAGTGGTTATCCTTTTCCTTCCTATCTTTACAATCGTAGACTTTCCTTTTACGAGTAAACTCTAGGTAGTTTTCGAGAACGTAACGAGTTTACTCATAAGCGTTGTGTAGTAAGTGATACAGTGCTTCACAAGATCAGTTGTAACTGAACACTCTTTGTTTTCTTAGACAGTTCCCACAGAGAAAATAATTGACTGTCTGTTCAGAGAAATATCGTATTCGCACATTACTTATGTATCACTCACACACGTAATGAATCACAAGTAGGTTAAAATTACAGCCATATTCAATTTATAATAGTTCATTGTATCAACATTGCAATGCGCTTCTTATTATTGTCATCATCTATATTACTTGCCTTTATTAACTAAAGGAAAATTGACTGACTGACAATAATGCTGATTTATTGTCAGTCAAGCTAAAGCAATCAATCATGCTTGTATACTAAAATTAAGTAATTTCCCAAAGCATTTTTGGAGAGAAGAGTCAGGATTGAAAAGCCGAATCCACGAAAGCAGAAATGCTGGTATTCTGTCGTCTTACTTACTAAAAACAATAATAATATCTAAATCAATATAATGACTAGAAAACGCTTATAGGTTGTGACTCAATCCTCAGACCATATCATCTACATACGATGTGGCCGACGGAGCAGATTTATAAAAACTTCAGTAATTTTTCGTTTTATAATTTTTAATTATATTTAAATTGATACGGAGTCCTCGGTGCGAATTCAATACTCACACTAACCCGGTTTAAATAATAATTAACGTCACTATGAAAGTAAAAGTAACAGATTATGCACGACCGTTTCAATTCACACATCCACGCGCTGCCATAGATTATTTTTGTTTCAGCAAACACTTCGCATCATTTATCCTTTTAATTGAACCCTACATTAAGAGTTGGTACATTACTTAACGCGTTGTGACACGAACTCATAACTCAAGCCTTACGGACCATTATTGTAAGTCAAAATAGCGGCTATCAAAGAGAAAGCCTGCTCTCTCACATCATTCTCCCAGCTATAGTCTATGGACTAAGAGCCGGTCACCGCCAGACCATTTTTGTGAAGACTGAATGTAAAATCATTCTCCTACCGATAGCCTTTTAATGGCTCTGCTAAGTATCAGTTGGCTGCTTTGACGTCTTCTGAATAATTTCAAACCCTTGGTCATTGTAGGAAGGTTGCAAGTTCCTCGATTTTTTTACAAAATATATTTCGGTGAGTGTCCACAGGAGCAACTTTTAAACTGCTCAACCGATTTTCTTCAAACATGTCTAAGAACACTGGCAGATAAGTCTCTTTTGATACAAAAAAAAAAAACTAAATTGAAATCACTTCAATCTGTTCGGGAGCTATAGTGCCACAGACAGACTGACAGACAAACAGATATGTCAAATCTCATACCTCCTCAAGTCCTCATGATGTCATCATCATCTCCTTTCCCTTATCCCACTTAAGTGGGGACCGCAAAATATGTCAATATCCTCCATTCGTCTCTATTACTCGTCAATTCATCGACTTATCATCCACTCCCTTTATACACATTTCCTCTTTTATACACTCAAACCATCTCTTCTTTTAACTTGAACGTTTGAAGGATCCTTGAAACCTACTAACAACCTTCCAAAACAATCACGGCGCAAACTCCATAATTAGCTACCGTAATTACGCTATGGGCTGAGAGACTTTCAGTCTTTATAAAATGAGGTTTGTCTGACTCTTGCTGGCTCTCTGTGCACTGTTCTCTCACATCATTCTCCCAGCTATAGTCTATGAAGGGCCTGCAGAATTTAGAATAGTGAAAATCAACAAACGAATTTACGTCTTAATACGTTAACATAAAGTTGTAATCACTTTAGCAGGGTTTAGGTTATATTCGCTCAAGTGTGACAGGACTAAATTTATCAATTTACGAAGATTGTTCTTTGTCTTGTATTATTAACACGTTTGCGATGCGTTCGTGTTGCGATCGGTGTTAAATATTAAATTATGGTTTTGTTGCGGCTTCCATAATGTATATTACTATTTGCGTATGCGATAAGATAACTTTTGTGGTCCAGGCCATTTTTGTCGCAGGGAAATTCTGTCTTTTCCCAGGGGAACGGAAAATTCGGGGCACAGTAAAGCAGTAAAGTAAAATTAGTAAAAAACATTTCATATTAGGTATACGGTGTATTTCAATAACATTTTTATTAACACCCCTTGCAATTGAATATATTCCAAATACAATAATTATTGAATTCATTACAAATAATCTCAACACTAATTTATTTTATTATTTTATTTTTTTGAACAACCGAGTGCTTTGAAAACTTAATCTACGCTAATAACAATGTATTTAAAAAAATATAAATAAATGAAAAATTGAGTAATAGACACCTACTACATTAAACCTTATTAAAAAAAAGAAAATGTGAACTAAACCTAATTTCACAACAATTAACTTGCAGTTTAAAATCTTTTGAAAAATGGCAACATCAATAAATGAATAATTATTATTATCTCGCTTTAATTAATGACGAAATCAATATTGAATTAATTAAAGAGTATAATGGTTGGATGCTTCCATTAAAATCTTATTGTGATTTTTAAAGTAAACCTTGTTTTACCTAATATTTATTGTCAAAATAACTTCATTCAACGAATTATCGATGCATATCTTGTAGTCACTGAATATGGTTAATGATCTTAGTTATATATATGTAGGTACATACAGATCGATTTCCAATAAATTTTCAAATATGTATTCAATTCAATTGAACTGTATTCAATTTCAATCTACGAATGGGAACATTTCTACAGATACTTTACTTACTCAGATTTGAAATATCCATTAAATTCATTCAAAACTTCAATGTTATATGACTCTTATCGTTTCGGAAGCTGTGATAGCCAGACCTCCGCTATTATTAAAGCTGGAAGTTTATCAACACGTGCTCCTATCAAAGTTAAACATGGTAGGCGACTATGAAGCTTGGACCATGGTGGCTTAAAGAGGTATGCAAACTTTATGACGCTGTGCAATACAAGATTTTAGGTATGGCGCGGCGGCGGCAGGGAACAACTCCGCGCGCGTTGATTTTAGATTACTTTATATATGACCTACACATCGCACACACATCGTAGCGACATCGCAGTTTATATCCGAGACGTCATAAAGTTTGCATTAAACTGTAGCAGGTTTCCTAACACAATAGTTCAAGTATGAAATGTATTTTTTATTTGACATAATGATAAACCATATCCCAGTCGCCGGGAACCTACTTCGTGGCGACATTCACTATAGAATATTTTTATTATATACTTGTAGGTACGAATATATTAAAAAAAATAGCTTTGTATTTAGATGATTGTGAATCCGGATCCTTGAAACTTGTTATGTCGCAGAACCACTACAACCTAAACTCTGTAGATCTCTATCGCATTAACATTGATAGGAGCATAGGCTGAAAAAAAATCAGCTTTTATGCTAGTCACTCACTATCCAATAACTTCACGCGCCTGCAGCACTAGCTGCAGGACATCCGATAAAACTGATCGTGTGTTGATCTTTAAACGCATGCCATCTTGCAGATCGCGATCAACATACGATCAGTTTCATATAAACTTATTGGATGGTGAGTGGCTAGCATTATAAAGTCACGAAGGTGTGGCTATGACAGGCTCTCAATATAGTAAGTTAACACGAGATTATAAATATCTAAGTAAGGTTTAAAATAGTACTAGCATTTATAGACGTAAAACAAAATTGAATTTTGGTATTTATAATTACTTTACATAATTATTTTTAAAGTGTTATTGAAAGGAACTAGCAAATGTCTTATATTATTATAATATAATAATAATTATTGTGAAAAAAGAAATTCTTTGTAAAAGTTTATAGACGTTTACTATCTATAGAATGTGTAGATAATACATAATAATGACGACTCAAGGTATTTACTAACTATGAAGTATGTTTTAGCCCATTACATCTTTTATAACTTAAGGGCAGCGCAAACCAATCAGAACATAACTCCAGCCACGATCTTGATTTATTTCTTGCATACTATTTACATTTGATTTGATATTCTATGAAAGAAGAATTTAAGCAGTATTTTACAAATTATTTGCGCTGACCCTAACGTGACGTAATTTTTTGACAATATTCAACATCCGATTCAATATAAAGTACAGTTAAATCATTAAATTACTTTGAAAGTAATTATCAAATCACACAATTTAAATTATTTAAAAAATGATTTTAAATTAATAATAAATAATTATTATTTATCATCCCTATCTCCAAATTTCTGCACTTTTTATTGTATCGGATGTAAAATATTTTACAAGAAAAAAGACATTGAACATTGTCTTTTATTTTCATTGTTTTACCTAATTATTAATAAAAGTGCAAATGTTTTATTAATATAATTTAGCAAGAATGCAAATTATTAATCTACAATATAAATAGTATACTTACTATTATTATGAACAATAAATTCATAATAGACATAGCGAATAAAAAAAATGTGAGGAACATATTTATTACACTGACAATAATAATATCTGCTAATAATAATCAAATAACATTAACAATTTTGGTAATACAAATTAAAAATTAATAAAATTTTCAAATTATATAATTACAATTAGTTATTGTTCTTAATGCTTATAATATGCATGTAATAGTAAACTCTTAAGCGATAGTAATATGGCTAAGAAATAATTTTAACCCTTTTTTGTTAAAATAACTAATATTGTCAATGGCACCATTACTTCCCGTAGGTGTAAATATGCTAATTTAGTTAGAACACTTAAATTTTATGTGGAGTGATGCCTCTTATATATAGGTATACATTATTTAATCGTTTAAATCAACTGCTAAAATCAACAAATACAGAAAGCATCATTAATAAAAAATTCTTAGTTAAAATGTAAAAAATAATGAACTTTTTGTCACGATTATTTGCTTAAATCAACAAAATTTGATTGAACTTGAACATTCAAGATTATTTAAAATTTTACTAAATTGACAATTTTGATTTATTTGTAAGTAAAAAATAAATTATTGTAAAACGGAAAATTTCACGTGCTAACGACGTAAGAAAACATTGATGAGAAATAACATACGTTTATGCATTAAATTGAGTTATCAACACTGAATTACGAGTATCATTATTTTGTATTATT
Organism: Bicyclus anynana; assembly: GCF_947172395.1. NCBI lineage: Eukaryota > Metazoa > Arthropoda > Insecta > Lepidoptera > Nymphalidae > Bicyclus > Bicyclus anynana. The sequence continues at coordinate 5,155,463 of NC_069104.1, read as the reverse complement.
TAAAGAACAAGTTAATTAAATATTAATTTTTGTATTTGTTTGTAAGACTTAGTAGTTTAGACTACTAAGTCTTACAAACAAATACAAAAAATAATATTATTAAATAAAGATTTTTTTTCATTTTCATTTGATAAGCTAACTTCAGCCGATTGCGCCTCTCTGTCGCTTGTTCCGCGCTATTGCACGCTCGGCTTATAAACGTTTTTTTTTTCAGGAATGTGACACTTTTTCGTGCGTTCAACCGGCATTTATCTATTTATAAGACGTTATCACATTAAATAAACAAAGGTTTATTACCACTTACAATTAAAAAGGCATCACAATATTTAAATTTCGTAGTTATAGCATAAAATTATAAGAAACCATAGGCCAAAATGTAAGTCTTACGCGTTTTTTTATCATTGAATCTTTTTTATCTATTATTCTATCTGACTACATAGCTCGTTCAAAAATTCTTACTTTTAATAAATAAGGGAAAACTTTCAAAAAATAATCACTTCATCAGATAAAAACCCGTTTATCCGAACTTTTACAATTAAAATAAAATCCTAATATTGTATTATGGCACTGATTAAAGTATTATTATAATAATATAAATAACGTTTATTATATAAACGCTACTAGTTTCTCGTTGTTTAGTAATAATTATTAATAAATTATAATATATTCCTCTTTGATAAAACAAAAATGACAAAATAAATTTATTATTTATATAAGTAATAATAATTTATATTTATTCTATCTATGCATTTAAACAGTTAAGCTGCGTTATTAAAAAATGTATTACTTAAATGAACATTATTTCTAATTGACTTATTATTTATTGACTAACAAAACTAAAAACATAATAACAAATCAAAACAATTATTTTATGAATAAATTGTCTTAGAATACTAAATGCACATTAAATGAAAACATTTAAATTATTTCACTTGATGCTTAAGCTAAAATTAAGACTTTTTATGCTGTATAAGTGAACACTTTGAAAATTAATAACTGTGTAGTACAATATTTTAATTAAATTATTGCGTAATTTAATAATAGTCGAAACTTCGATCGAATAAAGCGCCCTTCCTTCAAATTTTTAAAAAAAACCAAACTATCTACTCATCACTACATCATTTTTGCAATCATCTAACATTGTGTTTTCTACGAAATGGCATAGTTTTCGTCATTTGACGTAAAGTGACTTTAGTATAGTAGTGGTAGTAGCAAGTAATAAGTTTATTTTAACGAAAAATGTATATTTAAATTAATTTTGTTGAAATAATCATGGTTATTTCAACAATTATTGTAAAAACATAAAATCACTGCCACTTGATGTGAAAGGGTGCAGTCAAGGTCAGTTCGGTGAAATAACTATGTTAGATGATAGCGTAAATGAAAATACGATGAAAAACGATGTTTTAGCTCATTGTTTAGATGGTCGACTGAGATAATAGGTCCGCAATTGATACGATTTATATACAACTATTTGATTTGTAGCTCATCGTAAAATAGCTTTCTGAAAAGTGGCAATTGAAAAAAAAACCATTTACGATTTTTCATCAGATGTTCTCTTGTGTGTTTTTAATTTCAATAACCAGTATTATCAGAGCAGAGTAGAAATCAAAAGAAATATTTACTTGTAGATGAGTCAAGTTTTTTTTTTTAAATTTTAGCTATAACGTCTGATTTGTATTTAATATCATTATGTTGCCCATTGAAGATATTTAAATAAACATATAATGCAAGAAGGTTATAAATTATTACAACCTTTTTACAATAATTTTAAAGATTACCTTAGATTTTTAATCTAAGAGAAAACGTTTAGCAAGAGCACACAATCGCTCAAATCAATATTACTTATGCCTAATATCATCAATTCCATACTTATAAACTTATTTTCATTTGGCGGCTTTCATATTTTTTTTAATTTAACTAGTATTTTATAATATTAAAAATTATTTAATATCTAGAACAATATTAAGAATAAGAAAAAAATAACTAATTTAATTCAAAAATAGTATAATAGACTAAAAATAAAACCACTAATTTCGTAGGCCGATATCGAAACACACTTTCGCGAGTAGTAAATTCATTTCATTACAATTTGAATAGATTAAATGAATTACTATTACTATGCATTGATTTCACCAATACAGGTAAAGACAAGGCACGCAAATCAACTTTTTCTACAGCGTTTATTCACATATTATATATTATAGTACATAAGTAGTAGATCTGGCATAAGAAATATATACCCATATCTGTTATTTATTAAAGATAAGAAATAAACAAAAGACACATTGCAAAGTGTTGCCTTGTTAAATTGCGGCCGGATAATTAAATAAATTATTTTTTTTAAATAAATTTATTTAACCTACATCCCTCGTTGGTTAGAAAGCTTACACTAGTTAAAAGAATATACCCAGCAAAATTGATAACGTAAAGGTTTCCTGCTTTCCCTGCAAAGTGTGGGATTGTCAGATATAAACAGATCAGTAAATGTTATTTTCGAGGAAATTTACCCTCATCATTTATTTAGTAGTATACTTTTATCAATTGAAGCCTCTTTTTATGAATAATTTAACTGTATTGAGCTGCCTTTTTAAAAGTTGATCTAGTTCATAGTTTCCTAAATTTTGCATGTAAAATTTATCCGGCCTCAATTTAACTAAGCCACCTATTTGCAATGTGTCTATGTGAATATAATTTATTATTTATTTATCATCACTAATAAATAACAGATGAAGGTATCTTCTAATGCCAGATCTTAGACCATGTAGAAAGTTCGTTTAATTTGACGCAACATTAATATATTAGGACCTAAGCATTGAATTAGTTTGCGCAATGAGAGACAATTACTATACTATGACTGACAATAACATTCGTAACATTTATTTAATTTTACATTTTTATAGATCGTAACTTTATCGGACGTACTAGCCGCCGGTTTCTGAAACGTTAACTATAAATGAAGTTTGTTAGTTAAGATACAAAATAAAAGTATGCTTTCTATTAAAGGTACACAATGTTTGTTGTACCACAAATAAACTGATGATCTCTCCAGCTTCGGAATCCCATACCTATTATTATATGATTTTTTGCAGTTTATTTAAGATAATGCGCACAGATGTCCTTATATTTAATATCAAGTAACAGACTTTGGCAATTCGATCAAGCAAACATTAACTGATACTATACTATACGATATATAACTTTTTAAAAACTATAAAATTGTTATTTTAACATATTGATGTTTATTAATTTAATAAGGATTTTGTTTTTGCAACTATAAAAGTGATGATAGTTTTGAAATATTTATAGTTTAATAAACCTTTCAGAAACAGGAAACCTCCGTACTTTTTATTTATTTATAACATACAATTGATTCCATAAAACATTCAAGTGCGCATAAATATTTCAATAATGTATTTATCCAATCAATGAATTCTTTATTATATACACAACCAAAGTAAAATTCGTTCAAATATCAATGAAATTTCCTATTGTTTTCTGATAATGTAAAAAGCTATTTTACAATACACTAAAAAGCTGCACATTTTAGTTTACAGCCTGTTTCGTATTCAGTATGGTATTGTTTAACCATTAGACATATCTAGGCTATGTTCTACAGTTCATTTTTTATTTATATTTATTTTATTATTGTTTTACAGATTTTATTAATAATTGTAATTACATTTTCTTTCGAAGAGATATCCTGCGATGAATGGTTACATGTATTTTCCTGTAACATTTAAATTATTTTAGTAATTTATTTAAAACAATAACATTTTGGATGGGGCGAAACACATATATACTTCAATACTTTTTTAGTATTAGTACTAAGTCTTAGAAAATAATTTGTGTAATTTTGAAAGTCAATTTTGTTGGGGTAACGTATTCGTATATATTTGTAACTGGAGAAGGTCAAATAAGTATAATCAAATTATTAAGTAAGGAAGTATATTTGAGGTAATGTGTAAGTATTTAAGTGAAAGTGTAAAATTATTAAAAAAGTAAAAGTCTTTGTTACTTAAGATTTATATCAAAAACTGCGTTTCTATTGCCTCTAAATACATGTAATCTAAAATAATGTGTTTGAAAATGATCCCAACAGAATATGTGAAAGTGATCTAAGTGAAGAGTATATAAGTGTATTATTGTATCAGATGAGTATTACAGTGCAAACCTGCTTAAAACACTTTTCATAGAATGAGGGAAATACAAAATTTATTGAAACAAAGTAATTTTTCGATTTTAATTTAATTTAGGCTATAAAAATATATCTTACCTAAATGTTAATGCATTAAAATTTAGGACTTACCTTATTTACCAAATTGTTATAAAAGGTTTACATGAATGAGATTCACGAATATATAAAGCCTTACTAAACATTTAGAATTACCTAAATATAAAATATAGTCGTTTAAGTTCTAATATCGCGTAGGTTTTAACATTCTTATGCCCAAACTTTAACTTTTGAATCAAAAAATTGTCATAGAAATGTCTAATAAATTAGTAACTGAAGCCGCAGTATCCACTGAATAGCATAACTAATAAAATAACCCATTTAAATAGTGTCATAGTATTAAATCAAAATGCCATCGTAAAATTTAAATATTTGTCTGTTGCTAATTTAGGCTTACTCGAATAACTGTTAGAACTTAAGCGACAAATTATACACACATTTACCTTATATTAAAGCAAATCTACAAGCATTAATCATATAGAACAAAAAAGAAGGAAAGAAGAAGAAGAAGAAGAAGGTCTATTAGACTTACAATTATTATGAGTAATAGTTGCAGTAGCATTGCCGGTAACAGCTGGTGGGATTACGCCGGTCATAGACGGAGTGCCACGATTACGAACTAACCAAACATTTGTTTAATGTTATCACCTGCAAAGAGCCGTAAGCAGAACATACGCCACGAAGCATCTAGCTACTACCATCTCTATGTTCAATTTTGAACATATGATATGGAATATGTGCATAAAATTAAATCATAAACAAAAAACGTCTCCGACACCTGACTGAAGGTTATACTTTACAGAAGAACCTATAGAGTTACTTAAAATCTCCCTTAATTTTGTGGTGGCGGTCATTAGATTTGAAATTTGTCATAGCCCTCAATATGGGTATCAAATACATCTTGAGAGATGTTTAAGTGAAAAATTTGTAATCCGCCATTTCGTGACAGCGGTCATCTTGGAATGATTTTTAACACATACACAACACACACACATATACACACATGCACGCACGCACCCACAGGCGCGTCAAACTTATAACACAACAAGCTGTTTCTACGTCGGGTGTTAAAATGCGAAACGAAACTAAACAGTGCAGCGGAAACGGAAATTGCTCCTTTTTTTAAAATTACAAGAAAGAAAAATGTAATTGTTATGATTTATGACTATGACAGACTATGACATTGTAAACTTGATCTAATTAATATAATGATGGTAATTTATGTTAAATGACACTCGCGTTTTTTTTAATATAATTTGATTTTATGCACACATATCACAATGTGTAGATAGAAAAGGAAAGTGTTTCCAATTAGAACGAACGAAAAACAGTAGATGAGTTACTATAACCAAATGTGATTATAAGAAACTTTAGAAAGAACTTCAGAAAGCAAATCGAAGCAACCTAAACATTGCGGTCCTAGAAAACTAAAAAATTTAATGTTAACGTTTTTATCTAACCAATAACCATCCTAACAAACACCTAAAAAACCAAAACCATAAAGTATTTTTTTATATATAGGTACATAACATTTTTTAAGATACTCACATGACAATAGTCATACTAATTTCCGATGATAGAGATGAAATTTGTTAATTAAATTAATGTTAACAATATTTACAAAAAAACTTACCATTATAATTTTGAAAATTCAATACAAATTTCATCTATATAAATACAGGTACGATTATATATTAGCCACGTACATAAATGTTACATCTAATCTCAGTAATTCTAAGACTCAATCACTTGACAACAACGACTTTTAACGTAACAAAATCACAAACATATAAATACTCACCAAACAGTAGGCCTATTATAACGATTCCAATGACCCCCATTATGATCATCATCTGTAACATTACAATTAATAATTACTACAAGTATATTTTTATCTATGTATAAGTATAGTAAACAAAATACAATATATCTTCAGATATTGCGTATTTTGTATTGTATAATATGACAACTTGAGATTTTAGATTGTATAAAACCTTCAACGTTTTTGATCAATTGAAACGAAACATGGTTATTAAAAATCTAAATTGTATTTATGATTTTTTAATTTTACTTTCAAACTAATCCCAACGCACTAACTTTCCAATTGGTCAAAAACCTAAATTATTACAATTTAAATTTTCTAAATTTTCGTTAGAAACTAACTTAAAATCAGTCAGACCAGAAAGTCTCTTAATCTAATATTATTTATTATATTTGTTCTAAGCCAAAGTTACCTTTAGATTTTGCAACCAAAATTTGTTTTTCAAACTCTTTGCCTGCTGTTCAAACTGAGACGCACCTTGCTGAAGTGCATCTGAAAATAAAATTATTTATTTATTTATTTCATTTATTTATTATTTTACAAAAACACACAAACATACAAATTAAGCCTAACCATAGTGCAACACAAACAACAGTTGGTTTTAGATAAATTATATTAATAAACAGGTATTAGACCTTGCTTTTATTTATGTGAATTATCATAATTAATAATATGCTTTTGTGTAGTCTTATGAAGATCATTTATTAGGTCTTCATGGTTTATTTCAAGAAATACGACATTATAAATATTGTAGTTTGATGTTCTATACTAAACATATTAAATTATTAAATTTTTCACTATGTGTCACATTCAAATGTTTGTGAATTTGAAAATACCTAGGCCACTTGGATAGTTTTGAGATTTGGTTACTAAACTGCCAATCATAAATATTTTTTCGAGACTTCTTCATACACCAAGTTCCAAGCTTGAATTAGTTGGATGGCATTGGAACACCGCTGCAATTTTCGTTTATCTTTCATCAATGAGCCGAGTACAATACTACAGTATGTGAGATTAGGACTGTAGAAAGCTCAAGTAGAATCAGACAATGTAGACCCTACATTGTCTGATTCTACTTTAGCACTTCTAAGGGCCTAGTGGCAGTTTGATGCTGTGACGATTGCGTTAACGTGAACGCGAATTTCTATGGAATTAAAACAGCGCCATCTAGTAGCACTACTGCACAACTGTTTCAATTTAATATAAATTCGTAGTAAATTCGCGTTTATGGTAACGCGATAGTAACAGTATGAAAATATTGAAAACTCCCACTAGGCACACTGTACATTGTAGAACATAATTCCTACAAAACTGCGTTAATTCTGAAATTTAAAATTAATTAAAAATTACCTAAAAAAGGTAGATAGAATTATTTTTATACTTGCAACTTACTAATAATAAGATGTACTAGTGTCTTTTAATAGATAGACATGCTATATTAGATAGTTTTACGAAATCTCAACACTTTCCTAGTCAAAAGCTAGTAAAACAATAGCTTCATTACCTGCCCTGTCATCCAATTCTGATAACTTTGCATCTCTGTCAAGCACCTTCTCAACATTTGTTTTCATTATGTCAACCACCTAAAAATATAAATAATTGCAGAATAAATAAAAACCCTTATCCACATTGAAAATAGAATTTACTTCAAATAGTTTATATATTCTTCCTTGGGCACATGAACAAAATATACATTCATAACCACATTTGTTTAAATATTATGAAGTAATTTTTTCTTATAAAAATTATTCAAAATAAAAGCAGACTTGGTTTATGCATCATAATCATCATTATCAGTAGATGGACGTCTTTTTTTTTCTTTTTTATTCTTTACAGGTTAGCCCTTGACTATAATCTCACCCAGCGCCGGACCGAGGTAAATTTTAGAATGGAGCGAGATCCAGTGATGGCGCCTTTCCTATTTGCTCCTAACATTATATACTAACTAGCGGACGCCCGCGACTTCGTCCGCGTAAAAATTGATGTAAACTTCTCTCCCCCTACCCTAACCCTACCCGTACCCTATCCATACCCTATCCTACCCTACCCCTACCTTACTCCTACCCCACCGCTAACGCTAACCCTACCCTCCCCCCACCTCCCCCCTACCCTAACCCTAGCCGTACCCTATCCATACCCTATCTTACCCTACCCCTAATCTACCCCTAACCTAACCTAACCCTTCCCTACCCCTACCTCTCCCCTACCCTAACCCTACCCTACCCGTACCCTAGCCCTACCCTACCTTACCCTACCCTACCCCTATCCTACTCCTCCCCTACCCTATACCTTCCATATCCTTCCACTACCTCTACCTTGCCCCTACCCTACCTTATCCCTACCCTATCCTAAATTACCCCTACCCTACCTCTATCCTACCCCTTCCCTACCCCTATCCTATCCCTACCCTCAGCAAAATTGATCCAGCCTTTTAAACATGGTGCAATGACCAAAAGACTATAATTTCCCAAGCGACTTCTATGCTAATACTATAAAGAGGTAAAGTTTGTGTGGTTGTCGGGGGTAATCTCTGGATCTACTGGACCGATTTGGAAAATTCTTTTACCAATAGAAAGCTACATTATTTGCGAGTGTCATAGGCTATGTTTGGTCCTCATATTCACACGGGAACGGGAACCACGTAATTGAAACGGCGGGGCGTCATATAGCGGCATTTCTGCGACTTTTAGAAATTTTGTATTATCTCAGAAACTTTATAACTAATTAACATACTGTAAAGGGCAAATCTTATCTCTATAATATCCTTGTGATTATTAAATAATTTATTTTGATAAGGATTTAAGTTTAGTTGTGTAAATAATGACGTAAACCTTAGTTAAAAATTTAAATAATTTATTAAAGTACTAAAGGTACTATATCTGCTAAAATATAAAAGATAGATATATGATGTCGCGGACTTTTTTGTAGAACTTTTAAAGGTTCAAAAAGCCTCCATACATGAATTTCAGTTATACGCAATGGTTGAGGCAGCGCATGCGAATAAGTAAGTTTTTCGGTCCGACCTGTAAGAGAAAACCCGCGATAAATCAGTAGTTATATATGACAGAAATATAAAATATAGCCTATAGCACTCCCCGATAACGTAGCATTCTACTGGTGAAAGAATTTTTAAAATCGGACCAGTAGTTCCGAAGATTATCCCATTTCAAAGAATTGTTACAAACTTACAAACTTACAAACTTTACCTCTTTATAATATTAGTATTGATATAATGTTAATTAATTATATACTAATATAATGTTAGGAGCAAATAGGAAAGGCGCCATCACTGGATCTCGTTCCATTCTAAAATTTACCTGTATATACCCGGGTTAAAATTAACGCACTCCCTGCACCATAGGTAAAGAAAGACGCCTCTATTAGAAGTAAATTCACGCACGTTGCTTTCATCTCTTCGCTTTAAATATAGGCGATCGAAAATAAATTTATTTATTTTCGATCTTGTCTTTACCATTTCGGCGCCCCCTAGGATTTGGCGCCTGGAGCGACCGCTCCGTTCGCCGTATGGACGGTCCGGCCCTGATCTCACCTGATGGTAAGTGATGATGCAATATTTAAGATGGATTCGGGCTAACTTGTTAGGAGGAGGATTAAAATCAACACTCCCTTCGGTTTCTACACAGCATCGTACCGGAACTCTAAATCGCTTGGCGGTACGTCTTTGTCGGTAGGGTAGTAACTAGCCATGGCCGAACCCTCCAGCCAAACGAACAGCCAAAGTTACTACTGGACACGAACTTTTTGTAAGGACTTCCAAATATCATGGTTTCGAGCCGCATGCTTTCAGCGACCTTCCTTGTAACTAACTTCTTGTCATCGGTCTACTCTCATGGTATGACGACCACAACTTAACATCAGGTGAGTTCGCAGTCAAGGGTCAACTTGTCAAAGAACATTATTCAAAAAAATAAAAGTCCACCACCGCGCTTTCCTATGCGATTACACCATTCCAGAACTAAAGTATAGATATTGTATAATTTGCCTTTTATAAGCAACCTTATCAAAACTTGATACGAGTCCTGCGATAAAATCGAATTAATGACTTGAACACTCTTGTTTAACCTCCACTACAGGTATGCACCCTTTAAAAAAACAAACGAAAAAAATCGAAAATATTCACACCTTGATTCCCTTCCCACTAGTTGGAAAAGATTATATTAGGATTGGGAACATCGGTGGGGCGGGGATTGAACCACCGCCCCTTAGTGATGAGTCCGACCGCTTTACCGTTGAGCTATTGAGCCTCTATACAGAACTATATGAAATAAACATAAAAAAAAAAAAAAAAAACATACATACAGCCGAACGTAGAACCTCCTCCTTTTTGGAAAAGTCGGTTAAAAATGCATTCCACTTTAAGCAATCAAATATCTTTTAAATTCTCAAACAAACCTCATCGACTTGAGCCTGCGTTTGCTGCAGCCTCCTCTGAGCAGCAATCTGCTGAGGTGTACGAGGTCCTCCGATGATCTCTCCATCTGGTCCGGTCTGAGGTTCTGCTGGGGCTAAGCCACCGGGTGTTCCGCCTTCCGCCGCCCTGAGAATACAACGGAATTGTGATCAACATCATCATTAACAGCAGCTGGACATCCACTGCTTGACATAGGCCTCTTGCACAGTCTTCCAAACACCACGGTTTCGAGCTGCCAGCATCAAGCGGCTCTTTTGATGTCTTCGGTCCACTTAATTGAGGATCGACCAACACTCTTTCTGGTGCGGAATTGCCATGCCAGCACCTTGGGAAGCCAATGTCTATCGGCTCTTCAAGGTATGTGGCCTACCCATTGCCACTTCAGCTTCGCGACTCGCTGAGCTATGTCAGTGGTTTTGATTCTTCTGCGAATCTCCTCATTTGTGATTAAATCACGCAGAGGAACGCCAAGCATAGCTCACTCCATCGCCCGCTGAATGATTTTGAGCATTCTTCTGTGGCTTTTTTAAAGAAAATTTTAATAGCAGTCCGGATTTGGGAAATTGATATTTTAACACTTTGGTGATGTTCTCCCAACCACCTCTCATTATACCTACTTGTAGTTTGAAAATATGAGGGAAACAGACAAAAAAAAACCGCCAATAACTACTCGAACATACCAGTTCCAAATATTGTGAATACACTAACGTAAACACAGTAACAACTACACAGATAATATCTTACACACAAATTTTTCATCAAAATAGGGCTCGCCGGTTCATAGTGATACGAATACAGATTATTTGGCAATTTATTTTTATTTATATATAAATAACATACATTTCATATACCATTGTAAGTTAAGGCAAACTCTGCAAATGCAAAGTAATTATTAAAGGAAACATGGTTAAAATATTGGCTTTCCGCCAAACGATGGAAGTAGGCCATCAAACACTTCTCGAGTAAGCCAAATACATATATGTTTGTCGATTTAGATCATCATCATTATCAACCCATATTCGGCTCACTGCTGAGCTTGAATCTCCTCCCAGAATTAGAGGGGTTAGGGCAATAATCCATCACGTGGTTGGCAGATTTCACGCACGCAGAGAATTAAGAAAATTCTCTGGTATGCATGTTTCCTCATGATGTTTTTCCTTTACACACACATACACGTGATATTTAATTTCTTGAAATGCGCACAACTGAAAAGTTAGAGGTGCATTCCCCGGACCGGATTCGAACCCATACCCTTCAGAATCGGAGGCACAGGTTATATCCACCGGGCAATCACGGCCCCTTGATTATGATTAATCACTTTAAAAATATGTCATGCAAAATTATGTTTAGAATTTATATAAGCGATTAAAATTATTTATTTAATTATTTTAATTAATTAGAATTCTTGAGGCTCAGAGCTGATTAGTTAAAATTGATCGAAGTTTTCAAAATCAAAATAGGTTCGAATCGATTCAAATTTCTTATAAAATGTAAGTTTGGTAAAGCCTTTTGAACACTGCCTACTTCATACAAATCAGTATAGCCGTTCAAAAAATATAAGGTAAGCATAAGTATTACCATTCACCATAACCCTCAGGAGTTCCGAGGTATAAACCCTTATTGACTCCTCTATCTAACATCAGTGCAATAATAAAAGATAACAGTGACAGCTTATATCAAGCTATCTGGGTTATAGAATATCTATTCCTTACGTCATATTTAGTACAAGTTAAGTATAAATCTAATCTAAGTTTAATTTTGTTTCTTTTACAGATTGATTGGAGCAAGCAAGTGTAAAATGCAATTTTATTTTTTATAGTTAACTGGACGGAGTTCGTTAATCCGTCTATAAAACTTGTTTTCTTTCTTGGACTTGTTTTCCATATTTAAATTTAATCCAATACGTGGAATTTTCACTGAAATTTAATTATAAAACACTTTTCAAATAACACTGCACGTGTTATTTGAAATGTGTCCCCAGTAGTCAGGTATATCAATAATGGATTATGAGTTTCTCCTTCTGCAACCCGACACATACCTACATATTTAAATAGCTTGATCGATACACGGTGTCACAAAAGATCATAGTTTATATACAAACTAGCGGACGCCGGCGACTTCATTCGCGAGAAGATCGATGTAAGGTTTCATTACCTATATATTTTTAGAAAAGAAATATAGTAAGTTTTCCTTAAAAGATAGATACAGACTACCGCGGACTTTAAAAGATAGATACAGACTATCGCGGATTTACAAAAAAGAAATATTCCGCCGTGCATGTTTTTTTTATATGACCAAAGTAGCGTTTTCAATGAAAGCTCCTAGGTGGCTTGAATTTTTCCGACACTTAATAATCATATTTTTTATAAGTATACAGAAAATTCCAAAAGTTATGTACAAAGACCTAATAAACCTCTCAATGTATTGGTGAAAAACCGCATGAAAATCCATTCAGTACAGAACAGAGAGACCTACAGACGCGGCGAAAGATTGTTTCATAATATGTATTTATAGATTGCTATATTTTTTTTACCACTGCGAACGTTTGCTAAACTATTTTATATAATAGCACGAACAATAACAAATAATTTAATATTTTTTTATGGTTATATCAAATAAGTATGACACTATGATTCAAAAATACCTTACAAACTTAACTTACATATTTTTAAAGCAATATCTTGGAATTTATTGTTGGCAACAAATTTGCCGTAGCATAGAGAGCTTTTACAATTTTTTTTATACAATGGCACGAACAAATTATATTGACAGCCATTTTAGTTTGTGTTAAATTTTATGCAAGGTATGAAACAAATATTTCTAGAATATAGTGATACTAGTTGGTTAGTTTGTCGACTGTTTTCAGGGCACATAAATAATTTATGTAGGTGTCACCATTTTTCTTATAGCGGTTACAGATTTTACCAATCTATTTTATATGAAAATGGCACGATGAAAATCAAATGAGTTGTAGTTCAAGAAATATGATACAATTTTCTAAAGATATCCTTATAAATGTATCACTTACATATTTCCAAAGCACTTTTAAATAAAACTAGGATTGATAGGCTTACTCCTATAAGCCGTAGCATAGAGAACTTTTACTGATTATATTTTTATTTAACTAAATATGTTGCAAGTTATGAATAAAATATTTTCAAGACACCTAGAGTGATATTATTTATTTAGTTTCTCGGCAGTTTCCAGGACACTTATAAATAATATAAGTAGGTGGCACCATGTTTGTCATGGCGCTATAAGATTTCACTAATCAATTTTATACAGTGGCACGATCATAAACAAATGAGTTCATGAAATAAGTTTAAATTTTGTCAAAAATCCTTACAAATATATCACTTACAACTAGGATTGTTGGCAGTAAATTAGCCGTAGGATAGAGAGCATTTAATGACCTTTTTTATAATGCCACGAACAAAAGAAAATTACATTGACAGCCATTTTAGTTCGTGCTATTAAAAAAAATATGATTCAAGGTGTGAATCAAATATTTCTAGAATAGGTACTTATAATGATATTTGTTGATTAGTTTATCGGCAGTTTCCAGAACACTTATAAATAATATAAGTAAGTGACACCACGTTTGTCATGATGCTATGAGATTTTATACAGTGGCACGATCATAAGCAAATGAGTTTTAGTTCATGAAAAATGATACGATTTTCCAAAAAAAAACTTAAAAGTATCACTTACATATTTCCAAAGCACTTGTAAATAAAACTAGGGTTGTTAACAGCAAGCTAGCGGCGCAGGGAGCTTTTACTGACGCGCGCTTGCCGCAAAGCGACTGGCATGGCCGCAGTAACGTCGCGCACAAATGTGTTACGTTCACAGCTTTTGAGTCTGCGTCATGGTGGAATTAGGTCGGTTTTTGGTGGTCCTCGTACCGCTTGGCTTATGGAGTGAGAGATATTTTAACCCACTTTTATTAGTTAGGTTGCTTTCAAAATTTCATTCATATACGAGAAATAGCGTGGATTTTTAAAAATATCTGGATTTTTATAATGAAAAACAAACTTCAATAAAATAATGCACAAAAACCTATGAATGTTTTCGAAAAAAAACTACACTTTATTCTCTAGTAATCTATATTAAATACTATAACGAAGTCTATCTGCAACAAATTAAATTACTTTGTTTGTTACATCTAAGTACACGATTATGATTAAAACGTAGAACTATTATTGATAAAATTTGGTGCAAAAATAGAAGACTATAGAAATAAATGTAGAAAAGAGTATGCATTTTGCGAGAGTACAAGTATGCATTTCGTTTATCTACCTAAAATCATACTATAATATATAGCAACCTATTATGATTGGTAGGTAAAAAACACTCTCAATTTTTATAAATTTATTTATGAATATTCAATTCTTTTAAACAAAAATCGTCGTATTCCCACAGTACAGGAAAATTCAAAGGTGAAACCGCGAGGCGTCTGCTAGTTATTTATAAAAGAGTGACCCACTTATCTCGTCGCCAGTACCGCAGTCGCAGCGCGCACGCGCGACGCTGCGTGAGTCGCATCGATTGTCCCCACTCGTGGGGTAGGTCCAGGTGACACCGCACGTGCTATCAATGGATGTGCTTTTTAACATGAATGTACCACCAACACGGATGTAAAATATAATAGATATGCATAAAAATCACCTATGCCTTCGAATCAATACGTCCTGGGGCGGACTATGAAATATACTTTTCTTTGTTTTATGAAATTCTCAGGAACAACCCTGAGTGCCCTGATTGGAATGCATATTAAATCGATGCTGCCCCTCTAGCCAAGTGGCATGTCGATTCTCTTTCTACGATCGCTAACGCTTTGAAAACTAGAAAAATGTATGGGAATGGCAGATCTTGATCACGTGACCTCTCGATAGCAAATGTCATTCCCATACGTCTTTCTAGTTTTCGAAGCCTTAGCGATCGTAGAAATAGAATCGACGTGCCACTTAGCTTGGGGGGCTGGTCATTATTGTGGGTTCAATTAGAACACCATATTTGCAAACATAGCTTTGATGTGGTTGGCAGACATGCTAATGATACGTGTCAATGTGCTAATCACTATATGAATGTCGATTGTAATTACCACTGACCAACGGGCAACCAAGGACCAATGGCCAACGAAGGACCAACGGCTTGATGAGCCTTTTCCTGGCACAGGAGTATATAAAACACTGAATTTTCAGTTCCGGACTGTTATAGAAAAGTGCATTATTCCATAGTAACGATAATTGAATAATAATATACAGTAAATTTTCAGGAAGTTTAGTAGTAGCTGAGCTCTTTTAGATTGCGACATGACTTCTCCAAGAAAGATATCTTTACCTATTCCTGCCAGCAAGCCGTAATGATATATTCCGGCCTTAAGGGTTCAGTTACGAATGATATTACAGGTGTGAGGTTTAAGACTAATGCCTTGGGTTGACGGCCGCAAAATATTGCATATGACGCGTCTCTCTTTACGAATGTGCCCTACGAAATCTTGTTCTATAAAGGACGCCATTGACGGTCAATTATTCTCACGTTTCTGAAAAGCAAACGGCAGTACCCACGCGGCATTCTATACAAGTCATGTACGTAGTGACCAACACACGATCAAACCCACCGAGCATACCACTGCGCCACGGAGGCGCAAGTGTAGTCGTGGGTGCTACAGAAACGTGAAAATAATTGACCGTTTGTGGCTAGCATAATGGGCGATGTTTTTCTTCACTTTACATCAGGTGTTAACACTCCTCCCTTAACAAACCATATTTTTAGGTAAATTGGGGCGGGAATTGTGCACATTAAAATGCTGTTTTTTTTTTTTTTTTCGTATCTGCCGGTCAGTACGGAACCGCATAGCATTTCTTCGTACTGACTTTCTATTTTTCATTTCTCTTTCTCTTTCTTTTCGGCCCGTTCTCTTTCCTCTCTCCTTATCATGATAGCTCTCAGCATCTGCGAGTACTTCCTCCACTCCTCCTCGTCCGCTAGCATGCGTGCAATGAGGTTTTGCGCTTCCACCTTTCCCATTGGCCCCTGGGCCCCTGGTCTTAGATCAGCAGTATCATTAAAATGCAGTGGCGCGCACTTCACAGATGTAGAAATGCGTTGCCTACCCTCAGGACTACTGTATGATTTCTCATACCTATTTTATAATTTGTATGTATAATGCCTACCCTAGTTAACAACCCAATGCACGTCACTTCTAAAATGCGATAAGGTCTTCTTTTGCATGTTATTTTTACTCTGTTCAAAAGGAAGTTCATTGATCAATAGTTACGTAGATGATAGGGGAGGATTATTCCCCCCCTAAACCCCCCTATTGCCTGCGGCGTAGGTAGGTCTAGGCACAGAGTTCACGTGTAATATTATCAATGGATGGCTGCATGAATGTACTTACTAAATGCCAACAGTCAAGTACTCGATACGCTTAGTTAATTGGTTAATTGAGATTTACGATTTTCCAAGCGTAGTTTTAAGTTTTACTCATTGAACGGGATTTTGTCTATCAATTTAACTCTGCGATTTAAGTCTGTGACTGTACTAGAGTTATACAAAAATTTAATCACTATCATCATCATCATCGTTATCGATCGTCGATCCTGTCCTCAGACCAATTATTGTATAGGACCTGCCTCACTAGACGTGTCAAAGTATATGATCAACGATCTAATGCGATTATAAAAACTGTCTCTATAGAATCGATGTTAAATAGTTGTAATCGTGTTCGTCGGTTAAAGAGCTCCGTAAAAATACCTTTTTGTGCAATTGAATTGTGTAAAAAACGGGCAAAAACCTCTAGTTTAGTATAAGATATATACCAAATCTAAGATTGTTTTCCTCAGAAAATGACAGATAATTTTGTTCATGACTATGAGTGCGATACAGGTCCTCCTATAATTGGTCTGAGATCCTGTCATAGATTTTTACTTAATTTAGGTAGGCTTAAGTATTGTACTAACACCTGAATTAAGTTTACTAAGTTTAATGTTAACTAACACTACTATATGACCCCCTTTGTGAGTCGTAATAAAAGATTTTTATTTAATTATTTATTATCAGCCTATTTTATTATTTATTTATTTATTTATTTATTTTATTAGGATAACCAACAGCTATTACAATTTCACATGTTAAAGATTTACATTGAAATAAATATATGAGTAGTTATTGCACAGCTAATTATAGGTTAACACAGCATACACAAATTAATATTATGTATTTTAAGGGTCCAATGCAGATCAAGGCATGCCTACATTAGAAGAGGTGATATGGAGAGGAGGGATAATAGACCCGCCATCTTTCTCCAACGCGGGTTGTCGGGCTCAGGCTTATGTTAAGTTCATTAACGACCACCATCAGATGTGTCACAATCACACTTCACACTAATATTATAAAGGCGAAAATTTGTGTGTAAGTATGTTTGTTCCTCCTTTACGCCGTAGCTACTAAAGCGATTTGGCTGAAATTTGGAATGGAAATGGATTCTTGTCTGACCATGACTACTTTTTATCCCGGAAAAACTCATATTTTCATGGTTAGCAGGTTCTTTTAAAAAACTATTTCCAACCAACTCCATTTAAAAGCTTTTGCGTGACAAACATTCAGAAACAGTACCAAACATTCATACATCCATCCATACAAACTTTCGCGTTAGAAAGAAAGAAAAGAAGAAACATAATACGTTTATCCATTTCTAGCGGACGCCCGCGACTTCGTCCGCGTGGAATTCAGTTTTTCACAAATTCCGCGAGAACCATGGACTTTTCCGGAATAAAAAGCCTATGTGTTAGTCCATCTATCTCTACTTCATATTTCAGGTGATTGGGTTCAGTAGCCGAGGCGTGAAAGAGTAACAAACATTCATACCATCAAAATCATCAGGTTTTCGCAACTTTCGGAAATCCGTGGATTTTTTCGGGATAAAAAGTAGCCTATGTGTTAATCCAGAGTAAAATCTATTTCCATTTCAAACTCCAGCCAAATCGTTTCAGAAGTTGCAGCGTTAAAGAGTAACAAACATCCAAATATACTAACTTTCGCGTTATTAATATAAGTAGGATTCATTCATTCATTCAAACTTTCGCGTTAGAAAGAAAGAAAGAAAAAAGAAATTAC
This sequence comes from Bicyclus anynana, assembly GCF_947172395.1. Classification (NCBI taxonomy): domain Eukaryota; kingdom Metazoa; phylum Arthropoda; class Insecta; order Lepidoptera; family Nymphalidae; genus Bicyclus; species Bicyclus anynana. Next base: position 5,136,854 of record NC_069104.1, on the reverse strand, counting down.
ATGTTTTCGTGAATAAGTAATATTAGTAGGATTATTAAAATATAAACATTTATTTAATTTCGCTTTACCTAACCACATAGGGAGGTAAATATTCGTACTGATTTTTAGTGATAGTGTATTATGGAAAGATTATACCGAACCTAGTAATGGGGTACGGATGAAAAAGCTGCGATAAAGGTAAATAATGATGTTGTGGAGAACCTTAATTAAGTCCCCATAGTAGCAATTAAGCTTCAGACAGAACCTCCCGCTAATTAAGAAATGGAATCTTGCAATTTATTAAGGGAACAATTTATATTCGATATTGAACTTTGAGAAAACTTTGTAAGGTAAAAGGGTAACTTAAACCAATCTAGATAGTGCAGATATAAACGAGTACTAAGGTTGCCAAGATTAGTACTTAATAGTTTTAACGATTATTTCAGTTATTTTTTGTTTATGGTAGGTGCCCACATATCGTATGACGGACGCATCGCTTAAAACAGATTTTTAATTTTACGGTAGATTCGTGCGATCCATACGATGCGGTTTAGTGGACGCACGTATACGGCTTTCTATACAAAAAATAATACGATCCGTTTGATGCGATGCGTCCATGGCCATGGTTCCCAAAGAATTTATGAAAAACTAAATTCCACGCGGATGAAGATTTTCCACTAGTAATAAATAATATTGTATTACGTTGTTGGTGCTTAAAAATGGAAAAAAAATGTTTTAACTAACCATTTGCTGAAATCCTACTAATATTATAAACACGAAAGTTTGTATGTATGTTTGTTACTCTTTAACGCCGCAACTACTGAACTGATTTGGCTGAAATTTGAAATGGAAATAGATTTTACTCTGAATTAACACATAGGCTACTTTCATCCCGAAAAATCCATGGTTCTAAACGAAGTCGCAGGCGTCCGCTAGTTTAAAACAAGTAAGATTTTATGGTTTTAAATGAAAAGCCTCAACAAGACTGTTAAGTTAGTCATCGTGTATATTTCGACCAACTGATAGTTCCACTAGTATTTCTTTATTATAACAAGCCACAAAAAGAAATGCAATTCATGCCTCATCAATATCATTTATCATGAACTCTTTATAGTTAATTGTTGTTTTTATTTTTATCACCGAAGACTTGTATAGAGCCACCTCATCGCCGTTAAAATTTCAACCATCCGGTTGGTGATTTCAGTTAGCATTATCGACCTTATTATCTAAGTCATAAGACACACGATCTATCGTGTATTGTTATTTAATTGATGTTGCAATATCACCCTTATGTTGTAAGCAATAGGAAATAGGTTATTTGTTTACGTGTGGCCGCTATACATCGATGCTTAATGTAAGCGCAACAATAAAACAATAGTAGATTCATTTATCTCAACACGATGATCTAATATGGACATGACATTTTTTTAATAGTTGTATTTATTTTCGTTACAAAATATATAAAAGAAATAAAAATAATGAACAACTGTTTGAACTTATTGTGAAAATGATCGAAAAATGTTAGTTTAAGTTTAAACTTTGATTTGACATGCTTTTTTTATGTATGTACACCGATTACTCGAAAACGCCTCAAGCAATTTGATAAATTCAATTTTTATACTCTGTTTTTCTCTAGCTGTATAAAAACGGTATTTTTTGGTAGAACGAAACGAAGGCAATGCCAGACCCGAAGAAAAGTCGTCTAAGTACGTTGACGTGATGATTTTGATTGATGATGATTTTATAAGTTCAATTGTTGATTAAAATATTGAACATTACAATGCCGGTTGCATTCACAGTTTTTCCTTCCCGCATAGTAGATTTGCCATAAAAGCTTTATATCTATGTACTAATTTATACTAATATTATAAAGAGTTAATGTTTGGGGTGTTTACCACTAAAAGTCACGTTATTTATGAGTGTCATAGAATATATTTTATCCCCGTATTATCACAGGAACAGGAATTAAGCGGGGAAAACAGCGGAACGTCGTCTAGTAAAAAATATAAGTTCAGTTTAAAATAAGTTGTAATAAAAAGGCCACGTCCACATAATATCGTCTTATGATAAATACATTAAGTATAAATTTTATAAGGCCATTAAAATTAGGGCGGTCGGCCGCGAGCAAATTGTTGAGCGGTGACCACAAAGAGAGCCGCCTAATCAATTGACTCCGCCGCTGCGCATGAGAAAAATGTACTAACTGCAATATTTATAAACAATAATTATTCTGTTATTGTATTAATCGATGCCCATTAATTACTATTTGCTAGGAAAAAGAAAGTAGTAAAAGTTGTTAGTGACCATTAAGAGGTTATAATCATTAATGTCTGATTTACTGAAATATATTTTTACTAGCTATTTCTCGCGGCTTTGCTAGTAGTGTCGTAGTATTTTTTAATTTGAAAAATTGTTTCAGTGTTAGAAAACTCATTTATCGAGGAAGGCTATAGACTATATTATCCCCGTATTCCTACGGGAATGGGTACCACGCGGGTGAAACCGCGCGGCATCAGCTAGTATATAGATAAAATTCTCGTGTCACAGTGCTTCTCGCCATACTTTTCCGAACTAGACCACTTTTGATGAAGTTTTATATTTATATTCAGTAGATCTGAGAATAGGTTGTTATCAATTGGCAAAACAACGTTTACCGGGTCAGCTATTTTTCTCATGAATAAGTAAAATAAGGGTATTAAGGGTAAGGGTAGGAGCCAGAAGTCAGGCAGGTGATACCGACATTCTATCAACAATTAGCCCACTTAAGTCGCAACTAGACGCGGTAAACAGAACCCGGCTTTGTCCACCCGGTTAGCGTGGTCCGGCTAAGTGCTCCGATCCTTGTTAACTGTTTAGGTTAACAAGGCGACCGAGCTATTTGCTCGGGTTATTGGTACAAGGAGCCAGTGCTTTGCTTGTTTTACTTGTGTCTTGAGTTATAAGCGAAAGCGGTTTTTCATCGTGCAAAGAAATGCAGTTAAAATTCAGCGAATGTTTTTTTCGGTTGTTTGAATAACGAACAACACGAACATTTGAACTGCACATACTAGTACACTATACATTCCCTTCGGTATGACAAATGAATATTTTCTTCTAGTTACCCGGATTAAAAAAATATTGTACCTATATGAAATAATCTAGGAACCTAAAAGAATTTTGAGTTCCTTTAGAATGAAACACAAAAATATCAATACATTTATTTTTCATACATTGATGGGCTTACATCTGATGAATGAATCATCACAATGTATCAATTAGTGTCATTTATTAAATAATAATATCAGTTTTAGACTGATCTAGTTTTAGTTACATTAACAATTGCATAAAGGTAGCCTACTAGTAAAAGCTAAGAGTTTTGATTTATTATTAGATGAAAATGATTGTAAACTATTTTATATTGACTTGTGTCTTGTGTATCAAAATTATATACGCGTAATAAAAATATACCGAATAAAACGCTACATCTTATGACTTACAGTGTCCCAAGGCGAGCCTTCAACACTTTATTTTCAATTTTTGCTTTAAATTCGTAGATTCCAGCCGAATAGTCCACATAATATTCATTTATTCTCAGTTATATGTGAAATGTGTAGCTTATTTTTCTCGCTACTGTGTGTTACAAATTTGACGTAACCTCTTCACATCGTTGAGTCAATATTTGTGGAGCCGCGGCCGCACTAGCTGCCTTTGATTGGTTTTTATACAATTTCAAGTAAATATAGCAATATGATGTGACAAAAAAATTGAGGAGTAGAAGGTTAGCTTGGTATGGACATGTAATGCGTAGGGAGGAAAGTCATATTACTAGCAAAATGTTGAATGTGCAAGTGGAAGGACATAAGAGGAGAGGAAGGCCAAAGAAGAGATGGTTGGATGGTGTGAAAGAGGACATGTGTGTAAAAGGAGTGGATGATGAGTTGACGAGTAATAGAGACGAATGGAAAAGATTGACATATTTTTACATTTTCCACATAAGTGGGATAAGGGTAAGGAGATGATGATAACAATATAATGTGAGGGGATGTGAAACTTCTTTGATGTACAATAGAAGTCGCTATAAAAATCGCGTAAGTAAATAAGGCTTATTTACTTCATCATCATCATCATCATCATCATGATGAAGTAAATAAGCCTTAATAAATATTTTGGTTATAAGGATGTATGTACGTATAAAGTAACAAAATACTTGGACCTTGCTCACGAGATTACCACCACGTGGAATGTTGAGTCAACTATTATTGTTCCGATAGTTGTTTCAGACAGTGGTCTTATAGCGAAAAGCTTCGACCAACACCTTAAGAAGCTTTCGCTTAACTGTTGGATCATGAGTCGGATACAAAAGGCGGTGATTCTTGAAATGGCGCGTATTGTGAGGTTCCTCACTCTGGAGCCCTGACCACCGGTTGCTTGGGCACTTAAATGTCCCGCAGCGGGAGGGTTGAATTTTTTTTTATAAGTTTTTAATAGTGTTTTGTATATTGTATGTATAACATTGTTAAAACTTTTTTTTAAAAAAGGAGAAATAAATAAATGAGAGAGAAATAATTGGTTATAAGGATGTACGTTATTATTAAATAGCAGGATATTCGTGTTATTCTTCTCTTGAATTCTATTTTCCACTCGGGTTTAATATATTACATTTCTACTTTACATTATTTTAAGCGTTCTTCTACTCGATTTTTACTTTTGCCCACACTACAAGAAACCGGGTGGACTTTATATTAGAGGTGGAAGGAGGTTCGTTATAATTAGATAGCAAGAGATTTGTGTTATTTTACCCCCATGATTTGCATATCAAACAAAAGGGTTTGCTGTCAGAAATACGAAAAACATAGCCACGTGACTGAAATCTAATATTTATAATTTTTAGTGCGTGCTAAAAGCGTCTTTTTATTTTTTGAAACTATTTCAAGTTATTTATATCCCAACTCATCACTCGACTGTTATTCTCTTTTAAACAGATCATTCTATAGACATTTGCAATAGCATCGCTACTAAGTGATGCTGACCAAGATTGTTACCGCTTATAGCAAGTTACTTCAACTTGTTCGCTACATTAACTAAAAATGGAGCGGTAATAATGTTCTATCTACTAGATACCCGTGCCGGTAACTGGATTTTTACCATACCATTTAACAGGGCATTGTAAAGAGTGGTGTCACCAGTCTTGGACAAATTTCGGCGTTTCGTCTACACGTATTATCGTGTCTATGGTAATAGAGGCGGCGGGTGCGGTTGCATCTGTCTATACATATACAGCAGGCTCAAATTATATAGTACGTAGTAAAACCTAGATGGTTCAGTAGTTCTGAGTTCAAATCTGATGGTAAGTGATTATGCAATCAAATAAGAAAGCGGACTAACGTGTTAGGATAACGTAAATCCACACCTCTTAAACGATGCCGGCGGCGGTACGTCTTTGCCAGCAGTGTGATAACTAGCCACGGCCGAATCCAGACCTGGAAGAATTAAGAAAACCTCAATCTAACCCGCCTCCGTCTTGTAAATCTACCGAGCATACCACGGTAACAAGGGTAGTCATTACGATCGCTTAGTAGAATGTGTCCCTATCTAATGTATTCTGCGAGGATTTATGAAGTTCAAAGAAGCAAGCAAAAAAACCTAGTTTGTAATAAAAATAAAACAGAAAACATCCTGTATAATCTAAACTGTATGTACAGCATAAGTAGAAATGCAACTGAAAAAGGTAAGAGATGTGAACGCAAACACTCGCACGTGTTTCTGTTGCGTTTCCAACGAACAAGCTGCGAGTGTGAAGATGTAAAAAAAAATTTATTGTGAAAAAAACAATTACCTGAAATCTTTCTGCACGAAGGTTACTATAATTGAAGCTTATAATATAATAGTGTTAGGAGAATTCTGAGATGACATCAACATACTAGGGATTAAAGGTGATAGTAGCGCGCCGACACGGCTATATTAGTCGCTACGCACTTCATTCAAGACAATTTTTGAGTAACGAGAACAAGTAAGGTCAAAACTCTGTCCATTTGAGTTTGAGAATTTTATATAAGATTTGTTATAATTTGATGTATACTCAGCTAAAATTATTAACAAGTTAGACCTTTGATATTGTTTAAATTCTTATTACAAAGTACATGTGTGTTTAAATAAATTATTTGTATGTCGTAATTTTTATTAAATTTCCCAACTGGTTCCTAAGAATAGGTATTGTCAGAGATGGGTTGATATCCGAAGCGGATAAGTGCAAAACACAATTATTGAATGAAAGTCTATTAGGTCTAACAATTTGCATTAAGAATGTTACCAATAACCCCTCGAGTGGCAGAGAATAACCTTCAGCGAAGTCGAATTTCAGAAGAAATTTCTTCAGCGAAGAAGAAATTTAAAAGCTTACCTCTTGATTCAAATATCTACTTTAACGATTTTGCTAAATTTATTTTATAAAATAATTTAACAAAAAACTTACTAACCAACCTCAATATTCCTTTGTAATTAAATAAATATTATGACCTCTGCATTCCATTCGGAAAGCGTAGATTCGAATTCAGTCCGGGGCATGCACTAACTTTTTAAGAAGAAGAAGAACTTTTAAGAAAATAAATATCACGTGTCTCAAACGTCGTGAAAAAATCTGCATAACTGAGAATTTTCTTAATTCTCTACGTATGTGAAGTCTGTCAATCCGCATTGAGCCAGCGTGGTGGACTATTAACCTAATCTCTCTCGTTCTGAAAGGAGTCTCATGCTCAACAGTGAGCCGAATCTGAGACGTTTATGATAATTATGATGACTGACTGCAAGGATTTCAGTTTTAACCTATAACTATATAACAGAAACTTCCACCAAACTATGTGTTATGGTTTAAGTTCTAAAACGAGAATATCGATTGCCGATACCCGATACCCTGTGAACGGTTGGCTAGCATCGCAATGAGAATCTGCCAAGTTATTAATTGAGTATTGTTGCCTTGAAATACTATCTGACCGTTATAACGTACGGGTACGTACCTAATAGAAGACAGGATAACTAATATGTTAAATCAACTATGCATAAATTAATAAAACAGAGTAGTAGGTAAACGACGTCTTTGAGAAGTCTTGTTGGACGGACTACCGCTATTGTTATTTATGGCGAAGTTTTTTTTTTTTTTTAAATAAAAAGTTTGCTTTATATTTTAAATATGACCAATATTTCCGTTTCTCTCCAATTAGCCTGAAAAGATTGTTTTACGAATGGGTACGACAATAGTCCAGCAGGCGGGAATCAAACCACCACACCTCGGTGATGAATCCGGCCCTTTACTACTGAGCTAATAGAGGCTTCTAACAACAGGCATTTGAGGCTTAACACCCATCAAGCAGACAGGTGCAGGGCACGATTTATGCCTAGCATGACGTGCGTTTGACGACCTCTCTCATCCAGTTAGTAGTCATGTGTTTCTTAACAAATAGGAGCTAGATTCGATTCCCATCACAGATCACTGTTAGGATTTAATAATTTCTAAATTACCTCAGGTCTGGTCTAGTGGTAAGCATTAGCCGTGGCTAGTCACAACCTTACGACAAAGACGTACTGCCAAGCGTTCCGGTATGATGCTGCGTATAAACTGGTAGAATTAACCTCGTATAAATAAACTCGCTAACATCTTAGACTACATCGTCACTTAACATTAGCCCCTGCATTCTGTAAAGTTACAGCGATGTTACATCGCTCATTTCCATGGCAACTTTGTTGTTAGTCACATTCTATTTTTGACATACCATAAAAATAGAGTTCAAATTCTAATAAAACTTGTTATAGGCGAATATTGACAAGTATAAAATGGCGGAATCACACCCCAAATGAGATTGCAGTCAAGAACTAACTTGTCATTAAATAAAAAAAAAATATTACCCTGTGTTATGCCATGTTGCCACAATTAACATCCAGGACAATAATTTTAATGGCAGTGGTGGTGGATTTCCAAGACGGAGGTTCTGGGTTCGATCCCCGGCTGGACCAACCCACCACCTCCCATGGCCCACCCAACTTGGCAGTCATACGGGCCGAATCAGTGGGAGGGTAGGCCCATTACTTGCTGTTCGCGTTTTCCCAGGTCGCCTTCTTGACTCCCTACAAATTATTTATTCTTCATCCTTGTGCACCGGTTTGACCGATTGAGGTTTTCCTAATTGGTCCAGGTCTGGCAAGTGGAAGGCTTCGGCCGTGGCTAGTTACCACAAACCGGCAAAGACGTACCGCCATGCGTAATATGTCGTGTAGAAACCGAAAGTAATGTAGATTTTCATCCTCCTCCTAACAAGTTAGCCCGCTTCCATCTCAGATCATCACTTACCATCAGGTGAGGTCTTAGTCAAGGACTAACTTGTAAAGAATAAAAAAAAATACTTTACAACTAACCAAAATATATGCCGCCACCATAGGTAAATGCAAGTTATACCAAGAAGAAGCCAATAACAGCTCGATACTAATAAGTAGGTGTGTACCTACTTATTTCATAAACAATATTGAACAAGACAAGAAGTGAAGTAAATAAAACTATGTACCCCGAGCAAATACTTCAAGGAACTCCTAACAGTTGTTACAGTGACGTCAAACATACAGGATGATTGTAAAATATGGACAATATTTTTTGTACAGTCTATCAATAATGACACAGGCTGATAAAAATGGTTATGAAGACCAATTAGCACATTGACTAATTTCTAGAAGTGGTTTTATTTTATAAATGTACTCATGTATAATACAAGACATATTATATAAGGACTGTAGTCAAAACTTAGTTTAAAAGAAAAGATCATAATTAAATTGTTTTTTTATACTTCCGAAAATGTGACTAAATTGTAATTAAGCTTCGTTGCATCGACTGTTGTTGGCTAAAATAAATTAATGTAAAATGTGAAGGCATTGACAGGTACACAGATCTCTCGTAAGTATAATGCTTGTGAGAAAAATGCATCTTTTATAATGTTTTAAAAATGTATCAAATACGTACTAGATTTACACAGCGTACAAACAAATTTAGTTTTTAATCGTCCGATAAAAGTGCTTCCTACGTCGTCCAACGATAAATATTCTAGTACTTTTCTGATCACCCTGTATTACCTACCTACGCATTGCGCTGCGTGTTTGTTTTGCACGTGTTTGCTCACAAACATGCGCATGGCAGCATTGATTTATGTTTGCTTCTGTTTGCAAATTATATTCGCCGGATTTAGTACTCCTAAATTAGTTAGCAAATGGAGTAATGAGCGAGGCTAAGCCATGAGCCTTCTAGTATTAAGCTTTAGTACTTTACTTTATGAGTTTGGATATAATAAAGTAAAGAAGGTACTAAATCTTTTTAGGGTTCCGTAATCAACAAGGAACCCTTTTAATTTTGCCATGTCCGTCTGTCCGCCTGCGATTCTACTCAAAAGCTATTTGTACCTACTAAAAAACTGTAATTTACCTTAAACATGTATTTTGTATGCTCGTATATGCAGGCTACAAACGTTCAGTTTTTACGGCAATGTTCACTTAAATCGTCTCTGTGTGAGCAAAACTGAACTGTTTTCCCTGTACAGATTTTTCTAATGATTTTTATTGAAATTTCAATTAGATAAAACTGTACAATTAATATTGCGCAGTTAAAACCAAAGGTATGTTGCATGCGTAAGGAATTTAAGCATACCGACAAAATAGTAAAATAAAATTTTTATAAAATATTTTCAAAAAAAAATTTTTTAATAAAGTACCTACAAGTAAAGTGGTAATGATTTTTTACTCATTATGTACAGAGTGTCGATTAATTAACATATTTAATGGATTACGCCATTATTGTGACATAGCTATTATTAAAAAGGTATCATGAAGGAATTACAATATGCATCTATATAATATTGCAGTATTAATTTATTTCTAGGGGAGTAGTTACCCTACAAAAAATATTTTTAATTTATTTTTTGTAGGGTAACTACTACCCTACAAGTAAAGTGGTAATGATTTTTTACCCATTAATCCCATAGTGTGGGGTGTCAATGGAATTATTAACATATTTAATGGATTGCGCCATTCTAACATAGCTATTATTAAAACGGTATCCTAATACATGGAGCAATTACAATATGCATCTAGATAATATTGCATTACGGCATACCTATTAATGTAATCTCAACCTATTTACAACTAGTATCGACTTTGATCATGTTTAAATGCATTGCAATTTATATTCGCGATGACTTCAATTGAAAGCACTTAAATTATAATATTATATAAATAATCCTTGAAAATAAACATAGTTACGAGTGTAACTCTACGTATAAATATATTATGTATTTAGTTTTATAAGATATATTAAACTAAATAAATATATTATGTATATTTTTAATTATTTAATATTAGATATTCCTTGATAACAATAATTAAGAATCGTTAAACTTCAAAATACAAACAAAAAATTTTAATTGACATTTTTTAAAAGCTTACTTTTATATTCAAATTTGAAATAAAATGAAATTTAAAATTAACTAAAATAGTTTTAATTGCCAGTTTATCCATCCGTCCAATATTATAAAGATATAAAGTTTGTGAGGTTGTATGTGTATTGTGTAATCTCTGTATCTACTGAAACAATTTTGAATTTTTTACCTATTTAATCACGTTATTCGTGAGTGACGTAGGCTATATTTTATCCCCATATTCAAACGGAAACGGATACGCAGGCGAAACCGCGGGGCGTTTCTAGTAATATATAAATTAGGCGTTATGTACTTCTTAGACCTTAGTACCTGTATGCACTTCAGTTACATTTTCAGTTACAAATATCTATACTAATATAATAAAGCTGAAGAGTTTGTTTGTTTGTTTGTTTGATTGAACGCGCTAATCTCAGGAACTACTGGTCCGATTTGAAAATTCTTTCAGTTTTAGATAGTGTTAGATATTTATCGAGGAAGGCTATAGGCTGTATATTATTCCCGAATTCCTACGGGAACGGGAACCACGCGGGTGAAACCGCGCGGCGTCAGCTAGTGTACTTATAATTTATTGAAAGATTACCAAACAAGGAGCCTTATGATTTCTTGTCTTTTGCGTGAATTTTTTAATCAACTATAATTAATAAACAAATCAGGATGTATGGGGTAACATTATAATCCTTACTTTATTCCGAACGGCACTAGTAATTCATTTAAAAAATATAATAAATGGAATGGATTTTACAAGACAGTCGTATATTTAGTTTTTTTTTAATTAGCCATTTTATTTGTAGTTCAGTTTTCCATCCTTTCAATTGCAGCAGCTTCATATTTGCAAACATCTACTCTAACATGACGGTACTCTGAAAGTAATAAATAAATAAATAAAAAATCCTATTATATATATAGACGACTTAAAAAATGGAATAAAAAGCTCGGTAATTTGCTTGAAGTAATTTAGATCAAAACTTCTAAATAATTATAAGTTACCAACTTACTTAACTGGTTAAGATCCATGTGAGTTCGTGAATTAAAAAGCTCCAAAGCTTTAAGTTTACGTTAATATTATCATCTTACTACTTTGCAATATTAAAATATACATATATATCTTGATTATTTAACAAAAATTACCTTAAATTGAATAAATAATAAAGTAACTATTTTTATACAACTAAACAAAAACCTTAAATGTCAAGTTAGTAATACTCAAAACTATAAATAAATAATTATTATTTTAGGTATTTCCTACGTTTTTTCTCATCGCAGTTGTATTCATACAAATCACAATTATCGTTGAACATTCTAGAAATACCCAAAGAGTCTTGTCCACAAATCGGTACGAAATCATGTTGGCATTGATCAGCCATTTTGCAGAAGTTAATAACCTAAAACAAAATTTACAAAGTTTAGATGTATTAGCTTGGTATGGACATGTAATGCGCAGGGAGGAAAGTCTATATATATATTACTATATTACTAGAAAAATGTTGAATGTGCAAGTGGAAGGACATAAGAGGAGAAGAAGGCCAAAGAAGAGATGGTTGGATTGTGTGAAAGTGGGCATGTGTGTAAAAGGAGTGGATGATGAGTTGACGAGTAACAGAGACGAATAGATAAGGGTAAGGAGATGATGATGATAGATGTATAAGCAGGGGGCTTAGTTACTTCTTATGCTTAAGATCGAATCGCTGGTTAGGTACTGCTTAGAGTTTCCCTTCTACCGTACCTACTTATTTATTGCCGTACTAAATAGAATGTACAACCAAAAAAAGTGTTTAAGTTCAGGATAGGATACAACTAAACAAAAATAACAAAAGAGTTAGTACATCTACTACTACTGTTTATGATACTCTTGTAATAAAAAACAAATAATACATAATCATCATCAGTATTATCATCACATCAGCCGATGTACATCAACTGCAAGACTTCCAAACACCATGGTTGTGCTTCCAGCGACTCCCTCTCACATAATAGTTATTTAATACATAATAGTTATTTCATTTAATTTAAAATTTCAAAAATTCAGATTGACAACCTACTGTCCTAACAGAGTGTAAAAAGTTGGATTTGATAATATTATTAATATGAATAGAAATTAGCAAAACATCAAGAATTTGTACTTTGTGAAAAATTCTTACCGGTTCTAATGGAAAGAAATAATCCTCCGCTTCTATTTCAACGTGTGACCAAACTTTTATACTAAATTCTAAAATTATAAAACCTAAAAAAATATTAGTTTTAAATAACTTGATCATATAAGAAAAAAAATATTTCTTGAAAATATACCATGTAAAAAATATTTTCACTTATTGTAATTCATTACAAAAATAATTGTAACATAATTTCAAATGTTTATGATCTTATAGAATTTACGACCCATTACGCGAACTTTCATACACCAGATAAAAGTTACTCCAGTAGAAAATATAACTTTAGTACTCACTAAAAAAAATCTTATGAAGTATCATAACTTACACGAGCGATGTTATCACTAGCCAACTATGGTCTAGTTTGTTATTAGGATATGCTTGTTTACACTACACACGTAACAGTGGCTGTAGAACAGGAAATTATAACAAAACATATGCTTTATGTTGAAAACTAGACCAGTGACAGAATAGCATATGCAGAAGTTACAAACCTAAAGCATATATTAATTAAATTTTGACTAAGCCTTTGATAGTGGAAGAATAAGAGTTTGTTTAGCTCTTTAGTTAAGTATAAGAAAATTTAATAATATTTTCTGTTAAAATTAAAAATGCAAGTAATTAAAATCTTTCTTTGTACTGTATTAAATTCATGTTAACTTTTACTTTTATTTCTTTTTGAAACAACAATTATGTCCTAAACAACAATTTAAATTTATAAAATACCAAGGAGTATTATATCTACTTGGTTTATATTGGTAGTTACAAAGAAGCTTGTATCGGTTTTAATGGTAAAATGAGTTGTAATGTTAAATATTTTGTACAATGTAAAATTCATATTAATAACTAATGTGGTAAGTACATACTGAGTATTCCCCACGCTAACATTTTCCATCGAAATTGAACCGGTTTTGATGTATAGATAAATACATAGAACGCTAGAAAAATTATGAAATCAAGCTTTTGCTTAAATATTTATGCTACTTCCCCCCCCGCTCCGGTGTTGACAAGTGAACATTAGCTCCCAGTAATATTTGTTATTAAAAATAGTTTAAATTAGTATTTCAATACATAAAAGTTTAAATACAACATATATAAGTGAAAACTCACCGTATAAGTGTTTGTGAGACCTTTAATTAAGTTTAATGGACATAAAACTGGGATATTGATACGGCCTAGCAATCAAACTTACAATTCATCAGAAACATTAAGTACACTAAATATTCAGGATTACAGTGTTGTGAAGGATTTTTTCCCCAATAGGGATCACCATAGAAGTGTTAAATGTGTATTAGAAGTGTTAATAATCAGTTTTCTAAAGTGTTTCTAACAATAATATAATTTTTAATTGCGGGTGTACAATTAAATAAATACTGCGTGTCATTATACGACATAGTCACTAAATAATTCGCATGTTACTCTTAACACTTGAGTGGCTCTTTGGTTACACACCTCGAAGCGTTAGAAGCTGTACCGTGGTTCGAAACCTACTCTCACCGAACTTTATTTTATTTTTATTTTTTATATTTTATTTTTGTTCTTTACTTGATATTTGTGCTGGGACGATTAAACTATGCCGCTAAACCGTACACCTCCACAAACTGAAGACGCTCATGTCCACTCACGGCGGATGTCTGAGCAAACCGAGATGGAAGACTACAGTGATACTCCAAATATACCTTTTCGTATTAGGCGAAAGCGCTCCGAAGATATAGGTGTCGAAATTCAAAGTTTTATGTTAGATATGAGAAGTTTACTAACAGACTTCAAAACTGAACAAGATTTAAAATTCAATAAATTGTATACAAAGATGGAAGAAGTTTTAAAGCAAAATACCGACATGAAATCGTCAATAGACTTTTTGTCCAATACTTGTGATAATCTTAAAATTCAAATTGACGAATTAAAAACGGAAAGAAAGAACTACTTGCAGCATACACAAAAAATGGAAGACAAACTGGAACTGCTCGAACGGGAGTCGAGATCCACATGCTTAGAAATTCGAAACATTCCCCGAAGTAACACTGAAACTAAAGATAACCTGATTAATATTGTAATAAACATTAGCAAGAAAATTAATTGTTTGGTGCGACCTCAAGATATAATGGATGTTTATCGAATTAATTCTCGAGAGCAAAACCGAAAGACTATAATAGTTAAATTGACAACAGTCATACTTAAAGAAAACTTCTTGAAAATGCATAGAATATACAATAAAAAATCCAAACTTGATACAGAATTCCTAAAAATTGATACTACCCCGACCCCAATATATATTTCGGAAAACTTAACCTCTAAAATGAAAAACATATTCTTCTTGGCTCGTGACTTTGCTAAAACCAATGACTATCGCTATTGCTGGATAACAAATGGAAAGGTTTTTCTGCGAAAGAGAGAAGGAGAGAAATACATACGTGTAAATGACGAATCCGAAATTATGAAATTAAAACAGTCGCCGGCATGACTAACTTCCCCTACCCGCAGCTACCTTTACACTTGGATATGGCTAATTTCTAATTATGTTAATGTTTATAACTTCTGCTTGGAATGTATTACCTATAAGAAGGAAAATAATAATTTTAATTTTAGAACTTGTTTTATAGATAATAAGCACACATTCACTCACCTACAACACACACTCAAATTAAATCCTACTCACTTTTGTGAAATCACAAACACAAGCAAGCAAACTCATCAATCCTGCCTATTTTGTAAATTTGAATATTTAACTATTTTCTTTATTGTAAAAGCTTTATTTATAAGTATGATTAAATGTTATGCTTGCAAATTCACAATCTCAATGACTACCACAAAAAACAAAAAAACGTTTTTTTCACACACAACACACACAACGCACTTAATACACACACACTTAACTAAACGTGAATATTTTAAGTTACTCGATTTTGCCGTATTCATTAAAGGAAATAAACCTCATACCTATAACTTTTATCATGAATTTATTTCTGCTACATATACACTTCTCTTGGAACGCTTTATTAGTTATCATATTTATTGTATAAACTTGTTAGTTTTATTTGTTTTCAAATATGGATGACTTATTACTATCGATAAATACGGACATCGAGAACTTCTCGATGTCCAACGCACACTTTTGTACTCCAGAAATGACGGACACATATCTAAAAAATGACAAAACACTTTTTAAAGTTCTTCACTTAAATATCCGGAGCATAAATCGTAATTTTAACAGTTTGTTAATTTTACTGAATAGAATAAAGTTCAACCTTGACATTATCGTTCTGACGGAGTGCTGGCTTAGTAAGTCTCCTACTATTCCGTCCTTAGATGATTTTATCTCGTTCTCCTCAAATTTTTCAAATCAAAACGAGGGGGTAGTGGTCTACGTTAGAACCCATCTCTCTTGTTCAGTCGTCTCGACACACATTGATGAAGTAAATAGCATTATATTAAATTTCTCTAACGAAGTAGTCATATTAGCCCTTTACAGATCTCCTTCTTATAAACACACTGATCCCTTCCTAAAAAGTCTAGATCGTGCTCTTACACAATTCAATGCTATAAAAAACATTATTTTAATTGGAGATATAAATATACACATACATTCAAGTATAAATGACCTCACTGCAGATAAATACTTGGATCTTCTTGCATCACACGGAATGCTTTCGACTCACTTTCTTCCTACACGGTCGAATAATTGTTTAGACCACGTTATTTTGAAATCCCCTAATTATAGTACCACCTTAATCCTAGACGTTGATATCACAGATCATGCACCCGTCCTATTTTTCGGTAACACCATACTGAAAACCCAATCAGTAAGTCGGTTGATCAGTAATCGAATAAATTTACAAGCTTTAGTCACACATTTAGAAGAGTCTGACTTTTCCTCTATTTTCACAATCTTCGATCCAGATCAGGCCACCAATACATTAGTCACATTAATCTCTAACGCTATTTATAAGCACTCTCACATTGTTAATATTCCAAACAACAAACGAATCTTAAAGCCATGGATCACTCCTGGTCTTCTTAGATGCATCCGACACCGCGATAACTTACATCGTAAATTTAAAAAGCATCCTGCTAACTCCATTTTAAAAATAACGTTTACCCGATATCGCAATTTCTGCAATAATCTATTAAAAAAAATTAAACGCGAATATGAACGAAATGAATTTTATAAAGCAAAAAAAGATCCAAAAAAGACTTGGAAATTAATTAAAACAGTTGCAAATATTAATCCCACGAATAATAAATCAAAGGACTTGCTAAAAATTTGCAGTACTCCGTCAGAATCTGTAAACACTGTTAATAACTATTTTGCAAATGTAGGCAAAAATCTCGCTGAAAAGATAACTCAGCCACCTCTAGATGACTTAAAAGTATTTGACACCCCCAATCCTTCGCAGTTAAAGTCAATGTCTTTATTGAATGTTGACTGCAAAGAGGTAGAACTCACCATAGCTAATCTTAAAGAGATATGCGCTGTTGGTGAGGATCACATTCCAGCATCAGTTATAAAAGCATCAAGTCACATATTGGCCCCTATTCTTACCTATATCTTTAACCTTTCTATTGCCAAAGGAATATTCCCACGGGCCTTCAAAAAGGCTCTAGTTCATCCTATATTTAAACATGGAGACAAGGACTGCATTGGTAATTACAGACCTATATCGGTACTCACCACTCTTTCGAAAATTTTCGAGAAAATTCTTAACAAAAGATTAATTAGCTACTTGACTTACAACAATATTATATCTGATAATCAATTTGGGTTTAGGGTGGGAAAATCGACGGAAGATGCTGTACTGTTACTGACAAAAAATATTGTCGAAAATACTGACAATAGACTTAAAACTGCTGGCATTTTCTTAGATCTCTCTAAAGCTTTTGATACCGTCTCAGTTCCCAAGTTACTCGATAAATTAGAGCGTATCGGCATCAGAGGTATAGCCCTAGAAATTTTTAAAAGCTATCTTTCAGATCGCTCCCAATCTGTTATTATCGACAATATCACCAGTCAATCAGTGCCTGTTACTTACGGAGTACCTCAAGGAAGTGTCCTTGGCCCAACATTGTTCTTAATTTACATAAATGACCTTTGTTCTTTGAAGCTCCCCAATTGTAATATTATTACTTATGCCGACGACACAGCGCTAATTATCAGCGGCAAGAGTTGGGATGAAGTATCTCGTGATTCTGAACTTGCTATTGAAACTGTATTGAAATGGCTCAATAGCAACCTTCTTACACTAAATATTGACAAAACCATGTTCGTCACGTTTGCCTCTAACTCACTCTCTCAAGCCCCAGAATCTTTCACTATCCGGGCCCACAAATGTCATGGCTCAGAACTTTCATGCTCTTGCGATTCCCTTAATCGAACCCCTTGCATTAAGTACCTCGGTGTACTACTTGATAGCTCATTGACCTGGAAACAGCATATCTCAACTGTCTCGTCTCGTGTCAGAAAGTTGATGTTTGTTTTTAAAAATATTAGAAACGTAGTCGACTTCGAGTGTCTTATAACAGTTTATCTCGCCCTTGCTCAGTCAATTCTAGCGTACTGTATAACCTCCTGGGGTGGTTCCGCAAAAACACACATGATTAATGCCGAAAGAGCTCAAAGAGCCGTCCTAAAGGTTATGCTAAAGAAACCAATCCTTTATCCTACTACCGAATTATTCAAGTATTGTCAGTTACTTACTGTTCGCCAATTGTTTATACTTCAAACAGTACTTCGTAAGCACACAGAACTGTCATATAACCCAAATACTCTTAGATCCATTCGCAGTGCCAGAACTTATAATGTTTGTCCTATTAAACCACACCGTACGGCTATCGCCAGCCGTCATTATGTCCACTTAAGTAGCAACCTTTATAATAAAATTAATAAGTTACTCAACATCTACCCTTTGACTTTTTCCAATTGTAAAAACAAATGTAAATCGTGGATTAAATGTCTTTCCTATGACGAAACAGAGGAACTTTTAAGGTCCTACAAGTAACCTTTCTTTCACACAATCATGATCTCCGTAAACTACACTGGTTCTGTACACCACACCCACACGCACGAACACACACACACACACACACACACACACACACACACACACACACATACACGCACACATAAACACACACACACAAAACACATAAACGCATACACTAACACACTCAATCACGTACCACTTTTTCACAAATTGTATAAAAAATTATGTTTTATAACAAAGCTTGTACGAGTATGCATGTCATGTACCTCTGTAGAAGGGCGTTGATCACCACAACACAGTTATAACTTTTGTGGGATCACCGTCACCTTTTGTTTTTATGTACTTTTTAAACTGCTCAAATAAAACTTTTTAAACTTAAAAAAAAAAAAAAAAAAAAAAAAAAACTTAATATTTTTCTTTAAAAATTATAATTTTTTTTTTCTTTCATTTGTTTATTTATCTATTTTTTTAAATTTTTAACAATGTTATTTTAAAAATACAAAACACTATTAAAAATTTATAAAAAAATAAACCCCCCCGGTGCGGGACATTTGAGTGCCCAAGCAACCGGCGGTCAGGGCTCCAGAGTGAGGCACCTTTTCACAATACGCGCCGTCTCAGGAATCACTGCCTTCTGTATACGACCCTTGATCCAACAGTTAAGTGAAAGCTTCTTAAGATGTTTGTCGAAGCTTTTCGCTATAAGTTCATTGACTGAAACAACTATCGGAACAATAACAGTTGACTCAACATATATTATTATTATTATATATATTTAAAAATAAATTAAAATGTTTGCCACACCTGTCGCTCTACGTTGTCGACCGCCGCAATAACCCACAACACGAGTGCATCGGATATTATCATTTAATAGATCAATACACCGGGATGTGGTTGAACATCGCCGTTCAATGTGAGTATGCATACGTCTTAATCATGTCTAATTTCCTTATTTGTTTTCTGAATAAACTTTTTTATAAGTTAACTAGCGGACGCACGACTTCTTTCACGTGAAATTTCGTTTGTTACAAATCCCGCGGGAACAATGGATTTTTATGGCATAAATGCCTATAATATTTTGCTCATTAACCTCTACTATCTACCAATGACGCTCTCGTTAAAATCGGTTCAGCCGTTTCAGAGATTAGCCCGAACGATTGTCCGAGCTAACGTCTATCTGCCTAATTAGACAGATGGACAAAAATAAAAAAAAATCTAGATTATGTTTTAGTATCGTGTAACTAACCGTGATAGCCCAGTGGTTATGACCTCTGCCTCCGATTCCGCAGGGTGTGGGTTCCAATTCGGTCCTGGGCATGCACCTCCAACTTTTCAGTTGTGTGCATTTTAAGAGATTAAATATCACGTGTCTCAAACGGTGAAGGTAAACATCTTGAGGAAACCTGCATACCTACCAGAGAATTTTCTTAATTCTCTGCGTGTGTGAAGTCTGCCAATCCGCATTGGGCCAGTGTGATGGACTAATTGGCTTAACCCCTCTCATTCCGATAAGAGACTCGTGCTCTACAGTGAGCCGAATATGGGTTGTTAATAATGCAATAGCATCGTTCTAAAACTATTTAACGTGTAATAACAATAATTATCATAGCAATATTGCGTTGCAATATTTACTGCTGCGTAAGTTTCGAGGAATGCGTTTTACAATTAACAGTTTAATGTTATAATTTGCATATGGCAATATTTCAGATATATTATGGATGCTCCTGCCAACTACCGGTCACCTTCCGGACTACGCATCTACACCATCTGTAAGATGTTTTCTAATGTGGGTTGAAATATCAAATACGATGTACAATAATCTGATCTATACTAATACTAGCGGACGCCCGCCAATGTGTTAGTCCATGCTATAATATATCTCAATACCAAATTTCAGCTAATTCGGTTAAGTAGTCGAGGCGCGAAAGAGTAACAAACATTCATATCATTCAAATCATCAGTTTTCGCAAATCTCGGGAAACCATGGATTTTTTCGGGATAAAAAGTAGCCTATGTGTTAATCCAGAGTAAAATCCATTTCCATTCCAAATTTTAGCCTTCGCTTCAGTAGTAGCGGCGTTAAAGAGTAACAAACGTCCAAACATCCAAACATACATCCAAACATTCATACAAACTTTCGCGTTTATAATATTATTAGTAGGATTATAAAGAGGAATGTTTTAATTGTTTGTTTGTTTGTGTTGAATAGGCTCTGGATCAATTTGAAAAATTCTTTCACCATTAGAATCCTAATTCCTACATTATCCCTGATGAACGTAGGCTATTTTTTATCCCCGTTTTCCCACAGGAAGGGCGGTACACGTCTGTTAGTACATATAGTTGGTGTTTATTAGTAAACTCGAAAAGGAAATGGTCCAAAATTGTATGGAGCCCAGGATCAGTCATTGTACCCTAACGGAAATAAAAGAAAATATTTTTTTGAACTATTTTTGATTGTACAAATCTACGAATTTACCTTAATTCTTTCGAAATAATATTCATTCTCTTCCAAGAAATGCAACAATAATAAAGGTAATTAAGGCGGATTGATGACGTCTTTAATGCAGTAGTCGGTTTGACGTTTGCTGTCAATTGTCATGGCATAGTTGCTTTGTGGGCGCCATCTTGATAAAACTCAAAAACTTGGCTTTCAATATTATTTATTTCTTGTTATTTAGTTAGATTTATTCTCTTATTTAGATTTTAATTAAATCCTTATATTTTTAAATTTTAATGATAAGGGGTACAATGGACTATCTCCTTTCAATATATTTTTTAAATATTTAGTTACTTAATATAACGCGGAGGAAATCGCAGGATAGTGCTAGTTTTTTCATGTTTTTATTGTTCTATTTTATTTTTCAGAACAAAATCGACCAATTCTGCAGTTTGGCAGAAATGTGTATACACGATACCATCCCAATATGTGGTAAAATGGGCGACGAGAAACGGACTTTTTTGGACCTTTGCGATTTATTGGAGTTCGCCTGTGATACCAACCAAAGTATGCTTCTTGCCATAGTTTAGTAGATAACTTATTTTGATGATTTATAAACAAAAAAAAATACGTGTGGTACTCAGGAACTGCCGCGGTAAAGATATATCATAGCATATTTTATATTATTTATTTATTTTATTTATGCAGTATTTCTTTTTCTTTAGAAAGAAAAATTAAAGAATAAGTAAATAAAAAAAAATAAAAAATGTATTTACGTTAAGTTTAAATTCAATGCTGAAATGTAATTTTGAGTTTTTCTTTCTTCCAAGAACTCTTAGTTCGAGAGCACGTTAAGCCCTGCTGCCTATTCACTACTTTGATCTTTATTACCAACCATTAAAATTATCATCAAATCAATTGACAAAATGTCATATACATAGTTATGATATCCACCAGTAAGCACCGGATGACTTGTTACATTTCGTAATTGCCAACTAGCATACGACAATGATAGTGAATTAGCCTGCTGGTCATCTGATAGTGATTTTACAAAGTCAAACATCATCACTTAAAGTTCGCCTACCCTCATTGTAGCAGCGTGGCGGGTCAAAGCACTAAATTGTCTCTCCTGCAAGAACCCTGTTAACCTAATTATTAATTATGTTTACAGTTTTTATACACGTTGACGATATGCCGGGATGTCCGAGACACAGAAATAAATAGTCCATAGTAAAGTTGTGATTTATTTTATCAGATTTACCTAATAATAAAATTGTCCCATTTTTTACTAGAAGACTTCACTAAATACATTATTTCCATTAAATATATAAATAAGTATTAAACTTTTTTTTAATTACTTAGCTTTAGTATGTGTGGGTCAAATCTTAGAAGCTAGATAAGAAACATCCTGAAATTTGATCAAACCAGAGTAAAGATATTATGTATACTGTGATCAAACTATGGGGCATGCACCTCCAACTTTTCAGTTGTGTGCATTTTAAGAAATTAAATATCACGTGTCTCAATCGGTGAAGGAAAAACATCGTGAGGAAACCTGCATACCAGAGAATTATCTTCATTCCCTGCGTGTGTGAAGTCTGCCAATCCGCATTGGGCCAGCGTGGTGGACTATTGGCCTAACCCCTCTCATTCTCGAGCTCAGCAGTGAGCCGAATATGGGTTGATGACGATCAAACTATTTGTATATTATCTGTCTTTGACTACAATGAAATAATGCTGTACTGATGAACGATGCTGTCGTTGAAAACTGGACATAATATAAAATCCTTTTACTTAACAAGATAAAACCTTTGATTTTGCCCCATATTTTCTAAGCAATCTGGTGCTACATATTAAAACATTAATTATATAAAATCTTTCTTAAATATTAATTATTATAATAGTATAAATTATTATACCTGTAGCTATGTAGGCTTATATATTATCACTTACCCTATAATTTCTTGATAGCTCTATAATGTCAAGAATTCTTATAGCAGACAAAATCGCGGGCAGCTGTCAGTTAATTACGACGAAGAAAGATCGTACACAGACGTAACTTTTTGCGAAAAAAGTATCTTTACTTAAATATGTGTTTAAGTACCATTACGGTAATACCTTGGTCTGACCTGAGATCGGTGAGCGAGATAGAGTTATTGCAGGTTGTGTGGGCGTAATAGAGATGAAGATAGCCCGAAGGTTGACCGGTAACAGGTTAGAGCAGAAAGTATAGCGATGCCAGTAAGGTACGAAGTCTCGGGTGAATCCTTATACGGTTACACCGAATGTTTAAACAGTGATTAATCTATGATTACTTTTTACATTTAATTTGAGTAATAATGAACATATTTTTCATGTGTTTATGCTATTCTTTCATCGAATAAATTTTTTGTAGCAGCCCAGAATTAAAAAAATGTGGGTGTGAAAATCCCGTGCCATAAAGAGCATATTAGTTACCGTGCCCTAACGAAGCGAGCGTAATCAAATGATAATAATTAATTGATTTACATCTGAGTGATCGTTAAAGAGACAAATCACAAACATTATCACCTTGAACCTGCCTAAAGTCTGCTACTCGTAAATCGCATTATAGCAGTATAAGCTTCAAATCCACTGTCACGTGTTAGCTATACATTGCAATAGGCTGCTAGAAAGAATAAACAACAATTGTGTTTAATTGATGATATTTTTAAGTCCTTACAAAAAGGGGTAAAAAACCTATATCTAGCAGTGAAAGACAATCAGCTGACAATGTGATAACGATGTGTTTAAGATAACTTGTGTTGGTGGAACTCGTCTGTGTGGTCCGTGAGAAAGCTACAATTTGAACAAGGCGTAATTAGCGGGTGCATTAAATCGAGCCCGCCCGCTCGCCGCTCCCCGCCCCGCCGCCCGCGCCCGCCCGCCGCTTGGCGATTTCGTTGATTAGCCGCCGAGGTCAAGTTCAGGACAGGTGGATTTTAAGGGTCAAGGACTTTAAACTTTTAACCGCAGTGTTAAACGTGATACAACGTCGGAGTATGCCCGACTAGTTTCGAACACATACGGGGCCCTTAGTCATGAGCTGATTCTTGCAACGCGGCACGATCCAAACTGATAGCCGTGTTTCATAATGAATTAATATGAATAACAATCATGGTAGTTTAAATTCTAAAACACAGTGTTAAAGTTAAAGCCAACATATCTCATCTTTCATACATCAAGTGCAAAATTGCAAATATGAAACATTTGCTTCAACATAATAGGTACTGTTTCTTCATCATCATCATCAGCATCATCATCATCATCATCATCATCGGCATCATCATCGTCATCATCATCATCATCATCATCATCATCATCATCATCATCATCATCCATCATGATAATATCAGCCGATGGACGTCCACTGGAGGACATGGGCATTTTGTAGGGACTTCCAAACATCACGATACTGAGCTGCCTGCATCCAGCGAATTCCTGAGACTCGTTTGATGTTGTCATGCCCATTGCCACTTCAGCTTCGCGACTTGTTGAGGTATTTCGGTGACTTTGGTTACCGTTTGTTATTTGCAGTTAAAGATATACAATACCAGTGTACATTATTGAGCTAATTTAAAGTGACGCGACGAATACATACGGTTAAGTGGTGTGGTTAGCCTGTGTAGCTTTTAATAACGACGTATTTGGGTTCAAATCCTAGCTTGAAATATTGAGCATTTTCCAAGAACAAAGCAAAGGTTCTCAGTCCATAATAATATTATTTTTTAAATACTAATGATATTATTTTTTTATTTTAAAGTCGCGATAGCCTAGTGGATTTACCTCTGCCTTTCGAAACCAAACTTGGCATGCACCTGCAACTTTTTAGTTATTTGCATTTTAAGAAATTAATTATCACGCGTCTTAAACAGTGAAGGAAAACGTCGTGAGGAAACTTGAGAATTTCCTTAATTCACTACGTGTGAAGTTCGTAAATCCGCATTGGGCAAGCGTTGTAAACTATTAGCCTTCTGAGAGAAGACTCGTGCTCAGCAGTGAGCCAAAAAATGGGTTGTTAATAATGATTCAATCAAAACTCTGTTTTAGGATAACAATACAAAGAAAAAAAGCAACAAGAAGCTTTCGCCATAATTATGTATTCTGTGCTTTTACATAAACTCTCTTCACTGAGCATCAATAGCACATATAATCCTAAAATCTACTTAATATGATCCAAAGTTCCCAGTACATCCTGATAGCACAGTAGATAGGGCCCCCGATATCAGCTGGTGAACCTAATAACCCGCAGGCCTTTAGCTATTCTTTACATGTTTATTAAATAACAAGAAAACTTCAACAGTAGATATTAATGTATTATATGTTAATATGTTATGTTATGATATGTTAAAGAAATTAATTTTTATTTAAATCAAAGTTTGTATAGAACTAAAGTAAAGCAAAAAGTTTTCGCTTTGAAAAGACTTCAGTCCCTACTTCTAATACTGATAACATCAGTAGCACCTAGGATCCAAACAACTGCCGAATCTTACCGAAATATGTCTTTCTTTACATGAAATAAAAAGAAAACTTCCATAGTACCAAAGTATTTAAAAAAGAATATTTGTCCTAGAACTAAAGGAAAGAAAAAAAGGACCTGCCATAGCATATATTATATTTAGCATAGACTCAAGTCCTTACTCTTAACAATACTGATAACATCGATAGCACATATGATCCAAAAAACTGCCGAATATGATCCAAAGTTCCCAGTACATCCTGATAGCGCAGTAGATAGGGCGCCCGATAACAGTCGGTGAGCCTAATAACCCGCGGGCCCTTTGTCTATTGTTTACATTAGGGTGCTCTACGTGCTTTTGTAAGTCACGCCGGCCTCTTTGGACGGACCTCCCTGCTGTTATTGTTAAATACGTCGTCATGATGACGGGTGCGACAGGGTGATCCGACGGGTAATTGGCATTGGGTAACTAAGAAATGTCTGTGGTTAAGTTGTTAATTAATTACCTACGTCGAAGAAGTGGAATGTGTCCCTTTTTTTTCAAAAAGTTTGACTGAATGAGCTTTTTATGAAGACAAAACTATCGCCTGTAACAGCCGGTCAATTCACTAACTATATGATGTATGTTAGCTAATATAATTAACATGGAATCAATAACGACCGCATTTTTCGTATTCCCTAAAACCCATTGTTAGCCTTATCACATTGTCAACTGGGCAATGACTAGGCACTAGGCTAGTAGGCGCCGGATTGTTTTACCTATAATCTCAAAAGTTACTAGCAATAGCTAGTTGGTTTTCGTATATGTCCACTAACATAAGTCATAGTTAGTGAATTGACCTACAGAGTTACACTTCGCACTATAGGAACTCGTAAAACGTATATTTTTTTTATAGTAGTAATTGACAGATCAATGAAAAGACTCACCCACCATGGTATGTGGCAAAACACGTCCTATAAAGTGTCACCCTTTATCCATCAATCTGAAACATAGGTGGCCGTTTATGTCATTAACAACCCATGTTCGGTTCACTGTTGACCATGAGTCTCCTCTCAGAATGAGAGAGATTAGGCTAACACTCCACCACGCTAGCCCAATGTGGATTGACTGACTGCACTCTCCTAGAGAATTAAGAAAATTCTCAGGTTTGCAAGTTTCCTCACGATGTTTTCCTTTCACCGTTTGAGACACGTGATATTTAATTCTGAACACACACACAACTGAAAAGTATGTGCCTGTAATTAAATCAGCGGTCAAAATAAACATGGCGGTAATACTTCAAAGAAGAATCTCTTACATTAAAAACTCTACTAGGTACAGCTATTCCTTGATATATCAGCCTATACCTATACCTTCAAATACCTTTCTAGTTTCACCCTGTGGATACAATAACATCACACTGTATACGTAGGGCGCGCACGTGTCATAGTTTAGCGGCACGTGAGCGGCTGCCTAATGACCCGATGTCACTCGTCCCGAGACCGCCGCGCCGCCCGGACGTCCCCGAGACTCCCTTTTGATACTACCGAAAAATCACCCACTTCGGCCCTTTTTTGATTTTACCTTATTAAGTCAGCATGTGGAGTGTACTTCCTATTTTTTTCCGATTTTATTGATAGAGTTCAACTCAACAACCTTTTTTATTTCGTTTTAGATAAGGGATAGCTGAAAAGCTTTTTCCACAACACCTAGCTAGTTACATCTTCAAGTCAAGAGTGAGTAGACGCCTTCTAGACAAGTGCGTTCTACCATAGGCTTGCGCTTTTATTCAGGCAGAATTGCAGTCAAAGCCGACCTATATAATGTTAAAAAAACCTTTTTTTTTTTATTCTCTACAATTTAACTCTTGACTACAATCACACCTGATGGTAAGTGATGAAGCAATCTACGATGGAAATGGGCTAACTTGTTAGGAGTACGATGAAATCCACACTCCTTTCGGTTTCTACACGTCATCGTACTGGAACGCTAAATCGCTTGGCGGTACGTCTTTGTCAGTAGGGTGGTAACTAGCCACGGCCGAAGCCTCCCACCAGCCAGACCTGGACCAATTAAGAAAACCTCAATGGGCCTAGCCGGAGATCGAACCCAGGACCTCCGTCTTGTAAATCCACCGCGCATACCACTGCGCCACGGAGGCCGTCAAAAATACTTTCAGGCATTTTTTACTGTTACATAACAGTAGTAATGCTAACGAAAGTTCACAAAAATACTGTTATTTTGAGTCGTCTTTACTTTCGTCGACGACGTATCTCACGTCATCCCTATGTCATTGGCATCCCTAGAACTCGTACGATGCGGTTTCTTATACGCATGGCACACAAGAATATGGAACTCTCTCCCAAAGTCAGTATTTCCTAATCCTTACGGGCATCTTTGAGATTGAATAGTGCATCTTCTAGGCAAGCACGTTCCACCTTAGGCCACATCTACACTTACCATTAGGTGAGATCGTGGTCAAACTGTCTTATCAATATTCAATAGAGATTCAACAAATAGACGTTCGCGAATTAATTCAACAATTCCTTTTGAACTGTTGATTTATTAGATTACCTCATTTCATGTCTCAGTTAATTCAATTCAGTAAAACCAACTGTGGTTTGTGTTGCATCAAAGTTAGGCTTATTTAAATTAAGCCAGCCAGCCAGTGTTTTTTAGTAATTTCTTATTTTAATGTCTCTAGTCGGTGTAAATTATGACATTAATGCCTTTATTAAGAAATTAAGACACTTTAGTGACAAATGCGATATGTTTCCCATCACAGCTTTCACTGTCTTTGATTCAAATTCAATTTCAAATCTTTTAATATACACCGTAAGTACCGTATGACATTTGTAATTTGTATCATAGCATGTGGATGGCATTTTGTCAATTGATTTGGTTTTTTATTTTGATGGGTTGTTAATAAAAACCAAAATAGGAAATAGGCCAGCTGCTGGCTTATTCACTAACTTTGACGCATGCTAGTTGACATATACGAAATTAAGATTCTATGTAAAAAAATGACATTTTGTCAATTTATTTGATTTTTACCTTAATAGGTTGATAATAAAGACCAAAATAGTGAATAGGCAAGCTTGTACTAATTCAGAAAATATCAAATCCTAAATTGAGCCGAACTGGTAATCGAACCCAGCACCCAGCACTTAGAACCAAATCATTACCAACTGTGATAGAAAAGTCGTCAAAAAATTGCTATAATATAAAATATAGTATGTATTTTGAACACACAGAAATATATTTGTTATTTATAAATAATAATTATTGTTCATATTTTAATTTACTTATTGAGGTATGTTTTTATCTGTATGTTTATATGTTTTATACTCAGCAGTTACTGTTCTATTACCTCATTCAGCAATCTATGCTATAAATTACTTTGCGAGCATAAAATATAAATGAGTCTGAATGGGAAACGAATTAAACACTTCCCTAACATAAAGTAAACAGTCATCATATTAAGAATTAATTTATTCATATTTTGAGTTGTTTATAACGTGCACGATATTTATTCATACGTGATTCAGACAATTGCATCAACATCATCTTCCGGACATCCGCCAGTGGTTCCAGGAATTATATATTTCCCTATTTGAATTAAAGCATAAATATATTTGTAACAGGATTCAAACTGGCGTGTGTGTTTTTCTTAATGCAGAAACCCGGAGCATCGCAGCACATCGGCCACTTCTTACAAGAGACAGAAAGGGGAATGGTCATCCCCGGCCTAGGCCTACCCTAACTATCCGGCAGTTTACTTATATCCAAAAAAATCTAAAAATAAAAAAATATATTTTATTAATACACCGGCGAACATTTAACCCTTCTTCTTCTTCGTCGTTACACTCTTGACAGAGTGGTCGTGGTCGTCATTTGGGCGCGGTGGCAAGCCTCACTATCCGTCGCCATTCCTCCCGCAGTGTGGCTCTCCTAGAACATTCGTGAAGAGTGATAAGAAATGTATTTTTTACAAGAAACATACTTTTATTGAGCAAATTAATTAACCAGAACCTTATTTATACATCATATTATCATTTTCATATACGGGGGTATACAAGGGTTTCCGGGGCCGATGTTGTATGGGACAGTGGCCATTCCCCTTTGGACTTTCTTCTTTTTCTTCAAGTGCCTCCATCACTGAAGGTCACCCGGTTAGTTAAAACTTCTCCTTGTCCTCGGACCGCGTTGGTGTCAGTGACGATGGAGCCCTTGACCGGATTCGAACCTACTCTTCTACCTCCGAATCGAAGGCAGAAGGCAGTCAAAGTCACACAAGTTTTACCCAGTCATTCCAACTTATAGGTAGAAAATATTTGCCATATTTATAAATTATGGCAAATCTATTATACAAAAATAAGACGGATTTTCCTTCCTGACGCTATAACTCCAGAACGCACGAACCGATTTCCACGGTTTTGCATTCGTTGGAAAAGTCTCGGGCTCCGTGAGGTTTATAGCAAAGAAAATTCAAGAAAAGGTAGGTGTAGGGTAGGAGTAGGGTAGGGGTAGGGTAGGGGTAGTGTAGGGTTAGGGTAGGGGTAGGGTAGGGGTAGGTTAGGGTAGAGTTGGGTAGGGGTAGTTGAAAGTTTACATCGAGTTTCACGCGGACGAAGTCGCGGGCGTCCGCTAGTAATATTTAATAAAATGATAATAATATAATATATAATATTTAATACCTTTTGCCGTGGAGACCCTTGGGCCATGGAGTCGCAGTGCCAAAAAAATTTACCGAATAATTTCACAGCGGCTAGTTGCCTCAACTGGTGTCAGAAGGGCTGGCTCATTTTTTGCGCAAAGGATCAGCCTGGCTGTCCAGCGCGGAAATGCAGCCAGTATTCTTACCACCATTCCACGTGGGCATGATTTGTATAGTTATTAGGATAAGTTAGCTTAAGTTCCATATTGTATTCTTTCTAAATAAAATGATTATTTTGTTTATGTACGGAGATTTACATCAAGATGAATAAAAGCTTTAGTGAAATTGATTGTGCACGGGCGGGTATTAGCGTTTGATGAGATGCCAGTGATTACGCGTAACACGGCAGCGCCCCGCCGGCCACGTTTACCTTTTTTGTGCTTTGGAACTTCGAGTATTTCGTTTCATTCTGTTTTAGATTTTACTTGGACTCTACGTGATTTCTTTCAGGTGGAGATGTGCTTCGTTTGACCAGTTGGGTTCGTATTACAAGGCTATGAAAAATAGATAGACATTTAAATTTAAGAGAATGAACCTAGAAATATCCAATAAATTCGGCTGATTGCTAGGTTCATTCTCCTAAATTTAAATCTTGCTTTGGAACTTCGATTATTTCGTTTCATTCTGTTTTGGATTTTTCTTGGACTCAACGTGATTTCTTTCAGGTGGAGATGCGATCCCTTTGTTGGACCAGTTATGTTGGGTTCGTATTACGAGGCTATGGAAAATAGATAGACATTTAAATTTAGGATAACCTAAAAATCAAAATTATTAATATAATAAATTCGGCTAAACGTAAAAACCTTTATTTTGGTAGTAGGTAAGTACAGAATGATTTCCCAAAATGTTTCTGAATTTCCCTCTAGGGTAACGTGTCAGCGTCCTTCACCATAATCAGTTTCAGTTTTTTCAGAATTTCATTTTCTTTTAAAACATTCTCAATCTCGATTTAAGAAGTAGTCCTTAAAATAGTTATATACAATACAACTTAATGGCTTCTTAAACAAGTACCAGCTATAAATGACAATACATTCGTATCCTTTTATCTATGGTATCTAGTTATGTTCGTATCTATACGGTAATCTTTAAATTGAATGACACGTCATCATACTGGAGGGCTATATCCCGTTCAAGTACGTCTACGATAATAGGATAGTGACTAACCAGACTGCTGAGCCCTACCTACTAGATTTAGTCTATCTAGTAGGTAGGGCTCAGCAGTCTGGTTCCTCTGGTCTGGCACCTCAACCAATTTAGAAAAAAAAATCTTGAAAAAAAGATGAGCACGCAACCTACTTCTGGCACAAAATCTTAACCTGGGAATCGAACCTATAAGATATTTTTAATAACGGAGGTTTGAGACAGAGTATTTTTAGTTATTGTGTGCTTTTACTCTTACTCGTATATCGTCAGTTCTTATTCTTTCTAATTATACTTACTCGTAATTAAGCAATTTAACTTTATTATGTAACAAACTATATATTTAAGAAAATTAATAAATAATTTTTCGCAATTTACTGTTTCGCATTCTAATACATTCCAAAGTTGTTAAGAACATCTCTATACAAGCAATCATCTCTGCAATATCATAACAAATTATCTCTATATACATTAACACAGTATAGAATTGCTATAAAACATACTTGGTCAAAGAATGCCCACCACTAACCAGTAACCGTCCATATAAACATTTGTTAATTGTAATGTGGTTACTAATATAAAAAAGGTCATAACTACGTACAAAACGCGCCACTCAATGTCTCATTAAAACCTTATTAGCCCGAGATTCCGTATCAAGATACTCACAACACATGCCTCTTCGCAAATCGTCGCACAGCAAGTACGCACATGAGTATCAATAACTGTCATTACAATCATTATACCATCATCTCTTTTACGCAACCCGGCCCGTAATTACAACATTACTTACGTCCCTTTCGAACTCATTAATTTGAAACGACTCCCGCAATACAGAATCGCTCTGTTCCACTCGCGCCGAAACAACGGAAAACTTATCGTATATCCGTCTCTGTTGCACTTTGTTAATGCGCCCTAAAATGAAGCCTTAAAATTTTCTTTTTTTCCTCAAAAACGAAAGCCACTTTCTAAGGATGACAAGTCAAAAGTGTTTAAGACAGTTTTGAAATTGGTTGTCCCCCAGCACGGGCAGACTCGTTAAGGTGCGTTTCGTTTGGGAAAAAAAAGAAAAAATAACGTGAGCGGGAAAGAGAGCCTTCGTTGGAGGCTTTTTATAGTCGCTTGGCCGATGCGCTCGCGCACGCCGGCATCCGAGCTTAAGGATCGGCCTAATCTCATTCTAATAAAAAGCTTACGCATATATCGACGTGTTATTATTAGTTTTGAATTAAAATAGTTTTTTTTTTCGTCGTGCTTCGGACATTCTGTGCGGTATAGGTGTTGAATTATGTCAGGCACGTGCCGTTTATGGCTCCTTTTATGGTTATATTTTGACGTTAAATTAGTGATTTTTTATTAGGGTTGTTGTTATTATCATTGAGACTTCTTCGTTCACACTGTGTGGTCGTGTTTTGTTTTTTTTTTATTTATTTTTTTATGAAATGGAATTTAATTGAGTTGTGTTGTGACTTTACTTCGGTTTGATTTCCGCTGACAAAATGTTTTTAAGGTAAGTTTTTATTGTTGTTTATTTATTTATTTATTTTTACAAATTAACTAAACAATCAAGAAAAAAGCTATCTAGGCAAACTTGATTTAAATGGCTGCAACTTGTTATCTTAACCTTATGCTGCGCTGCGGTACAATTGTTGTTATTAATTTTAATTAGGCAAAACATCTATTTTTATGAAAGGACTCTCAAGGGACGACCTAATGAGTACTAAAATAATAGTTTAGAAAAGATTAAGTAAATTATGGAATACAAAAAAGAACAATAATTATTTTCATATATTGAAAAGATTTTCATGCGGTTTTCATAGAATATGAGCAAGCAAGTTTAATTGATATTTGAATCAAGTAAAAATCCGATTTGCACAAAAACAAGGAAGCGCGCGATTGCAAGCATTCAACAAGTCATTATTTTCAAAGATCCGTTATTAGTGATATTAAATAAATAATAGGTTGCCAAGTTTAATTGCAGCAGATCTACTGGATCAAAACCAATTTTGAAAATTCTATGACCACTTATAGTTTCACCAGCGTAGTTTCTGTTGCCGTGAGAATACGGCGATAAAATATAGCCTATGACACTCATAAATAACGTGTCTTCCTTGAAGTAAAAGAATTTGCAAAATCGATTTAGTAGATCCAGATATTACAACGACACCACAATCTTTACCTGTTTATAATATTAGTATAGATATCACTTTTTTAATTCCCTAGCCTCATTGATAGGCTTACAGTCAATCAGCGGAGTATTTCTGACTATTCAAATCAGCAAAGAAGAGATTCGCAGATAAATCAAAGTCACCGAAGTGTCATATTTTACAGGCCTTAAAAATTCATCGACTGATGAATTTGTAAGGCCTTTAAAATATGACCTAGCAAGCATAGAACTATTTCATCTATAAAGTCAGCCACTGATGATCTAATAAGCTCACATGCCTGCAGCGCTAACGGCTTGACAGCAGATAAAAGTGATCGTGTATTGGTCGCGATGTGCATGGCATAATACTGATTGCGACCAACACACGATCAGTTTTATCGGACGTTAAGCCTAGCATTGCGGGCATGTGGCCTTATCGGATGGTGAATGGCTAGCTTAATAACAAGCTTAACATCTATACTAATATTAAGCTGAAGAGTTTGTTTGTTTGTTTGAACGCGCTAATCTCAGGAACTACTGGTCCGATTTCAAAAATTCTTTCAGTGTTAGATAGCCCATTTATCGAGGAAGACTATAAATTATATAATATCCCTATATTTATACGGGAACAGGAGCCACACGGGTGAAACCGCGCGACGTCAGCTAGTTATTCATAAGACTGAAAACGAATAACAATTTTATTTTCGTTATTACGTAAAAACTGTATGCCCGTGTTCAGACAAAAACATAATTCCATTAAAGTAACAAAACAAAAAACTAGTCTAACCGCTGAAAATAGGTTTTATTGTTACTAAAGTGCTAAGTGAAAAAGACATCCTACGACACAAGTTGTGTTCAAACGGATATCGCCTTATTTGGAAGTGATATAAGCACTAAATCTCCCTGCACATACAAATTTAACGCGCCATAGACTGAGTAAATTCAGGTTGAGGTAACCTTGTGAAAAAATAAATAATAACATAACACATGAACGTATTTTTCGTGCTTAGTGCTTGTTATTTTTTATGAACGTCTAGTCTTTTAGAAAATACAAAAATTTGTTGCATCTTAAAGAATTTTTTTTTTTCTAAATTTTACATGTAGAATAGTTTCGGAGAAAAAGGGAATGGTCCATTTGTTAAATTACTTTTTACAAATAAAAAGTAACTAAAATTCTAACAAAAATGTTTTTATAATCCTCATAACAAAATCACACGATGAAGTTCGCAAAAGTTCTTTTATATCTTAAATAGTAAAGCAAAACTTCGACTTCGTCCGCAATTAATTTGGTTTTTTACTAATCCCGTGGGAACTATGGATTTTCCGGGCAAACAATTGCTTATGTTGTTTAATGTATTTCTCTTTCTTCGAAGCTAAAGCTAAGCTAGCTATGTAGCTGATTTGTCTGAAATTTAAAACGAACATGCATAATACCTGAGATTAACACTTGCCTATGTGTTAATCCCTTTTATCCCGAAAAAATAGTTTTTGCGAGATTTGCGAAAAACTGAAATCCACTAGTATATTTATACTTATTAATTAAAGCAAATACATGCTTTAGTACCTAAACGTAACTAAAACCAACAAAATTTTATACTAGAGATAGGGTACTAGCGCATCAAAACTAAGGCGGACAAATGTGCATAACTATCTTAATTTCATATAATCGCTTATTAAACAACGAAAGTTATTTAAACGCATATGACCTAAATATTATCTACAATATAAAGTTGTGTGTTCAGGAAGTGTATAAACTATATATACATAAATATATATTGTAAGTAAACACAAAACACTTTTTGTAGGCACGTAACATATCTATAGAATAAAATAATCACTAACTAAAACAGAAATATGATATATTGCAATTTATCTCTGTAGGATATCTAAGCTAGCCGAAGACTTGTAACTTGTACAAGGAAATTCAATAGTAAAATACCAACGAACGTCTTACAAAAAAATATTAAACGGACGCCATTACCAACTTAAAGCAAACAGTATCCCCCCTGAACGCGTTACAAGATAATAGACAAGACAGATAAAAGGCAGTGAATCTTTAAAACTCCATGGAACATTGAATAAAAAAACTGGCCTCTATGTTTCTAAGATCAACAAAAAGAATATCCGAAATACAACATCTGATTATCTATCTCGACTACGCCATTGTAACGACGTCGATTGACGTCGTCGATACAGTACGATCGAACGATCGAACGGATAAAATATTTCGGTCGTCATTATGTCAAATCTGCCCGCTTTTGACAGAATTATCGTATGTAATCAAGTAATCACGTCAGTTGGCTTAACTGCTGAGAAATGCTTACAAGTGCCGGCGCTGTTGGGTCGATGCCCATAGTTTCGGTAAAGGTATTCGGAAATGGACGTGTGCTATATTTTATCGACGAAGAATCGACATTAGAGATGGGTGGTTATGTTGCCAGTACTTCTCAGTATCGTCAGTATTTGTACTGTTTACTTTTTCATCATCGTAATATTAGTCTACCACGCTGACCCAATGTGGATTATCAGACTTCACACTAGAGAATTAAGATAATTTTCAGGTATGCAGGTTTCCTCATGAAGATTTTCTTTTACCGTTTGCGACACGTAGTATTTACTAGTAATTAATTTACTAGTAACTTGCTATATGTATATATGTCAAATCTTATAAACTAAAAAACCATATGACCATAGGGTCTTTAACTGAACAACATATACCCGGTATATCCTATATCAGTTGTAGCAGAGAAAATATTTACTGTGGTTGTAGGCTTATTAATAGTTATCAGTAATAGTTATATAATCATTAATAATTTAATACTGAAAGAAAAATATGGGTAAATTCACTAAAGTTAGTAAATTAAAGTTAGTTTTGACCACTTTTGACTGAATTAGTACGCTGTTGAATATACTGACGTCTTAAATACTATGATCGAAAAATGGTAACCAATATATCAATTACTTATTATTACAATAATCGCGGTTACCTCAAAGACGTAACATACAAACGTTTTAAAAGCGCGTATTTGAAAACGTTAATTAAATTGTCAAATAATTACATAAAAATTAAAAAAGACAGACCCTTGGCTATTAAATCAAGGGTCAGATAAATGACAGATACAGCGCATATACTCATAGTGAGGTATTTTCTCACTTCGAAGAAAGTTCCTTTGGAAGACAAAATTATTATGTTTTTTAAAATAATTAACGAAATATGTGATTAAATAAAGCAAAAATGAAAAACTAAGCGTTATATCTTACTTGTACCTCTTTTAATACAAAAAGTAGAAAACGAATCAAACATTTCCTTACACGCGGTTTCCAACACGTGCCCAACAAAACCAGATGTACCGAAGCAAAGAATTAGATACAATTTACACGGCGCGCTCCACGAAGCGACGCACCGTGAAATGTAACTATTTCATGCTCCCAACTATGCTCGGAATGTTATGCTACATTAATGCTCTTTCAAACAAGATCTTTATAGAAATGTACTACTTCTCAATGAACTAAAGATAAAAGAAAGGCTTTCGTTGACTGTGCTTTTACGGATCTTGAAGTTCTTTGGCCACATCTCCAGAAATCATGATTCTATAGAACGTCAGACCAATTATTGTATAGGACCTGCCTCGTTAGACGTTACTTTTCTGTCAAAGTATATGATCAACGATCTAATGAGATTATAACAACTGTATCTATATAATCGATGTTTCATAGTTGCAATCATGTTCGTCGGTTAAAGAGCTCCGTAAAAGTACCTATTTGTGTAATTGAATGGTGTAAAAAACGGGCATAAACTTCTAGTTTAGTATAAGATATATACCAAATCTAAGCTCGCTTCCCTTAGAAAATGACAGACAATTTTGTTCGTGACTATGAGTGCGATACAGGTCCTTCTATAATTGGTCTGAGCATAGAACGCTTTGTAGTGTTGCCCTTGCACTACCAACCGCCCAAGGCAAAAGATCCAGAGGCCGATGTCCAACCCGCTGGACGGATTTAGTTAAGGCTGCTACACAGTCATCTTTGGCGGAGTGTACTCAAAATGCAGCCAATCGCCAAAAGTGGAGGAGCATTGCACAGAAGGCGTCGCTCATCGCTGCAACCACGACCACTCTGCCAAGAGTGTACGATGAAGAAAAACTACTTCGACGGCCTCCGTGGCGCAGTGAACGGAGCTCCTGGGTACGATCCCCGGCTACCGATTGAGGTTTTCTTCATTGGCATCGATATAAATAGTTAGATGGGCCCCTTCATATTAAAGAACGCACAATTTTATGTCATTACCCAAAGATGTGGACGCACATCTTATCTTAGTATGTAACAAGCACATGCTGTGAGTGGACGTGGACTTGAAAAAATATTTACTGTCTTTTCTTATTTTAATCCCTTAATTATGCCTTCGTGTTCATTTTGGAAGTGTAAAAACACAAGCCACAACATAAACAAAGAGAAATGTGTTACGAGTGACGACGTACTCAATGTGCGAAACCAATGACAATTCCGCGACGCTTTGAGGCCCATCTAACGATCTAAGATCGTCCAGGTCTAGCTGGTGGGAGGAAAGGGGTGTGGATTTTCATCCTTCTCCTAACAAGTTAGCCCGCTTCCATCATAGACTGCATCATCACTTACCATCAGATGTCAATCAAGGGCTAACTTGTAAAGAATTAAAAAAAGTAGTAGCTATGCCTTGCGGTTTCACTCGCGTAAAATGTCTTTGTCGACATCTCTGGCATAGTAGTACTGTGGTTTCCAATAGAGACGTACTAGATTCGATTTCCAATTTAGGATTTCATATTTTCTAAATTGGCTTAGATCTGGATTGAGGGCCTAATGAGGATTGGCAGACTTCACACACATAGAGAATTAAGAAAATTCTCAGGTATGCACGTTTCCTCACGATGTTTTTCATTCGCCGTTTGAAGCACGCAATATTTAATTTAAAATGAAAAAAAATGAAAACTATATACATTTTTACAAATTAGTTATTAGGTAGATACTATAATTTTCTCAAAGTTTCAGTTTAACGAAGCGTTACACTAAAAAAATTAGAAAATAAAATTAAATAGAGAAGAATTTCGTCGGACCACGGTAAAAAGTACCGTAAAATCTAAGTATTTCATGCTCTAACTATGTTAGGAATGTGATCACTTTATTCGGAATCATCGTAAAAGAATGTTCCGAATTTAGTATAAAAAGTTCGGGGCATTCTTAATAAGTTATAGTCGATTAGACAGAACTCTGTAAGACCAATGCATCAGTGTAGATAATGTCACCATATATATCTATTTAGAAAAGTGATAACTTGGAAAATTTTAAAGAATTAGAACTGCTTCCGACCAGCTTGCTTCCATATCACATTGGTGTTATGTGACAATTCAAGTCTTTGACTAACAAATTCCACGCTGACGAAGTTGCAAGAGTTGCAACTCATTTCAATAATCCAAAATAATTTTCAAATATTCTCAAAGTTACAGTTTTATTCAGCTATTTTCTTTTATCTTTGCTTGCATAATTCCTTTTATATTAGAAACATAATATGCAATATTTATACATAATGATGCAGTCCTCAATTTATTATCAGTTCAGGGCTTGTGCCATGTGGCACGTCGGTTCTTTTTTTACAAACGCTAACGCTTCGAAAAACGCTACTAACAAAATGTATAGGAATTTACTATCGACAGGTCATGAGATCAAGATCTGTCAGACCACACATTTTCTAGTTTCTTAAGCGTTTGCGATCGTAGAAAAAGAATCATGTCACTGCTCTATTGCAATATCACACGTTATTGCTTTAGAACTTGGATGTCCAGTGGTCAATTCACTAACTTTGACGTAAGTTAGCTACATATAATTAATATCAAATTAATAACAACCGTATTTTTCTCGTATCCTATTACGTAATGCATTGTTTACAAAAATCACGATGTCAACTGGAAAATGTCGAAGGGTTGTAGTAGCAATCGGATGACATTTTTACCTATAATCTCAAAATTGATCAGTTAGCATTAAATAAATTAATACTAAATCACATGAATTACTTAAGAATTACTTATAATTATCAAATTGGTAAATTTCGTATATGTCCACAAACAAATGTCAAAATTATTGAATTTGCCTGCTTGTTTCTCAGGATTTTCTTTTTTCTAAGGAACTAATATCTAAATTCACTTCAGTGTATCTTGCTGGTAAACTTCATCCAAGTCTACTCATATAATTACATCCCTGCTGTTAGACACATAATCATCAACATCATCAACAACCCATATTCAGTTCATTATTGAGCACGAGTCTCTTCTCAGTATGAAAAGGGTTAGGCATTAGTCAACCACGGTGGTCAGGTTGACAGGCTTCACTAATGTAGAGAAAGAAAATTCTCTAGTATGCAGTAATTCTTACGATGCTTTCCTTTACCGTTTGAGAGACGTGATATTTAAATTCTTAAAATGCACACAACTGAAAATGACTATGAACAAACTGAACTTTTACTTAAAGATAACTTTTCTTAAATACGGACGCAATTATTTCAAATAAAACACAAACTGATAACACACACACACGCACATACACACACACTAAATATATTATAATTTATAATTCTGTTATTTGTTAACTACGGTTCTTCTGTGTGGTGAAAGAGCGAGGCACCCAGTAATACGGGTTTTCCACCTAGTACAAGGGCCCTTGCTACTTGTTTGTAAGACTTAGTTGACGAATAAAGATTTTTTCATTTTTCATTTTTCAATGACGATACCTCAGTCAAATCCATTAAATCCTTATTGAACCCAGAACTATCAAGAAGCAGTCTTGAAACAATATTACCATCAAACTATTATATTCAGTTTAAAAAAGAGAAGTAACACATTTGATATATTATGCAGACTTCCGACCATCGTTTTTTCGACACAAGAGAGTAGCCAGCCCGTCATGTTAGCATGCACCGACGCGCTTGCCGGCGCATTTCATCTCACCTGGGAGTCCTTTTTGTAACCATTAAGTTTATTTTTTATTCGTGACGATTGTGGGAAGTTGGACGATGATTGGTGCCCCCGCCGGTTTATTAATTTGATTGAATCGCCCGATTGTTTGTTTTAGAGATTTGGAAACAACTGATCTAATGATATGTTTGGAGCTGTAGCGATGATGGATTGTTTTGGAGGATTTCTTTTTATTCTTTACAAGTCAGCTTACCATCAGGTGAGATTGTAGTCAAGGACTACAATCTCACCTGATGGTAAGTGATGAGGCAATCTAACTTGTTAGGAGGAGAATGAAAATCCACACCCCTTCCGGTTTCTACACGACATCGTACCGAAACGTTTAATCTACGTCTTTGCCGGTAGGGTGGTAACTAGCCAAGGCTGAAGCCTCCCACCAGCTAGACCAATTAGGAATACCTCAATCGGCCCAGCCGTGGATCGAGCCCAGGACCTGCATCTAATAAATCCACCGCGCATACCACAGCGCCACGGAGGTCGTCAAAAAAAAAAAAAAAAACAAAATTGAATAATTCAACAAATTATTCATTTTCTCCGTTTGTGCCGGACAAATTTCTCAACGGAGTAGGAAACGTAAAAAGCGGAGGGTATTCTAGGATCATAGACAATGCGCGGATACAGTGTTCCGGACAGGTGTACTCGCATGTCGGCGCGATACACACATATTACCATAACGCGCAAACCATTAGAATCGTTGTAATAGCGCCGACGGATGCGGAGCTTTTATGTTAGACGACTTTGTCGGTGACGACTTGTGATCGTCCACGGGGAGCTCTAGCCATATCGATTTTATTTCTACAATCGATAACGTTTCTCACACTTTAAAATGTTTGAGGATGACATTTTGTCCAACGATATTTTATAATATTAGATAATTATGTTGCGTGCTTACAAAATCAGCGCCTAAAGTGTTCCAAAACCAGTTACTCCACTGAGCGCACACATGCACAATTTTGCTTTTATTTACATCATATATCTATACTAATATTATAAAGCTGAAGAGTTTGTTTGATTGAACGCTATAATCTCAGGAACTACTGGTCCGATTTGGAAAATTCTTTCAGTGTTAGATAGCCCATTTATCGAGAAAGGCTACAGGCTATATTATCTCCGTATTCCTACGGGAACGTGAACAACGCGGGTAAAACCGCGCGGCGTCTACTAGTTTATGTATATTTATTGCACTTTCTGAACACACAACTCGACATTGTAGACAATATTTAGCTATTTTTATGTTTGTGATGTAAAATTAAGATTAATAGGTTTATCTGATAGGACTGTGATGGACTTGCCAATGCACAACTTTAAGCAATGTGTTAAAAAACATTTACTTAGTCGAGGTTACTACACTATTGATGAGTTCCTTAACGACAAAGGTGCTTGGAGGCCATTGGATCAGCTTCCACCTTCACACAGGAAATAAAACTATAAGAAATTGTAATTTAATTGTTATCAAATGTAAATTGTAATACTGTATGACTTTTTCAAAAGAGCAACTGTTGAGTTTCTTGCCGGTATCTTCTCAGCAGAACCTGCCTTCCGAACCGGTGGTAGAATCTTTACAAATAGTCAACTGACGTGTCAAAAGTGCTTGTAAACTGAGCCTACTTGAAATAAATGAATTTTGAATTTTTTGAATTTTATCATGTGATAAATAATGTCATTATTATACATTTTATTAATTTTCAAAGCGTTAGTGTGGTTATACAAATTGTGTAGTACGTTACCCCGGTCCTATACTCGGAATTTTTTATCTCCATTAATAGAGATTTTGGTATATATTTAGGCTCAAGGAAAAATTTGCTTGACAGTATTAATTATCAAAATTCGTTACAGCACTACAGTGGATGCAGTTTACGCCTAGTTAACGCCTAAATTAAACATAATTTCAATTGAAATATTGAGTTAATTGCTGGTTAGTAGCAAGACACGAGCTACATACGAGAAATATGAATTGTCAAATAAATTAAATGTAATTTTGCTATACGATATTGTTTGTTGAAAAGTATCGTTTGTCGTTAACGTATCGTAGTCGTAAACTATAAAAACGGAGAGGACGCCTCGATTTATTGCCTTACGCCTCTAAGATGTTTATTGTGATGCTAATATATAAGTTCATTTCAAATGCAAGCAATTTCTTTTCCTATATCCTTCACAGGAATACTAAATCAGTTGAGAAATCAATTTTCATTCATTTCTTTAAACGTTGATAATATCAGCAGTACTTGGATTGTATATTTTATAATAGACTAGCTGAGGCCGCGCGGATTCACTCGCGTGGTTCCCGTTCCCGTTGTAATACGGGAATAATGTATAGCATTATACCCTTTCTCGATAAATGGGCTATCTGACTTTTTCGAATCGTACCAGTAGTTTCTAAGACTAGCGCGTTCAAACTACAAACAAAAAACAAACAAACATACTCTTCAGCTTTAAAATATTGGTATAGATTAGGTATACTCGTAGATCTATAAACAAATATTAGATGTTCTAAAGTGTCTATTGTGCTATTTTCGTGACTTCAATATTAAAGTTTTTTTAAATATTTATAGCGACGTACAAAAATTGTCATATCTTTTAGAACGTATTACAAAAATGGATCATAATTATCTACGGTCTTTTATAGTAAGATTCGATAGCTATAACAAGACCTGCCCAAAATTTTCATTAATGTTTTGTTACAAAAAAGATTTTGTAGTTCAGAAATGACAGATACCTTAACCAGTGGATATGACCTCTGCCTTAGATTCAGAGGGCATAAGTTCGAATTCGATCCGGGGCATGCACCTCTAACTTTTCAACTATGTGCATTTAAGAAATTAAATATCACGTGTCTCAAACGGTGAAGGATAAACATCTTAAGGAAACCTGCATACCTGAGAATTTTCTTAATTCTCTAAGTGTGAAATCTGCTAATCTACATTAGACCATCGTGGTGGACTATTTGCCTTACCACTCTCATTCTAAAAGGAGAATTGCACTCAACAGTGTGCCGAACGTAGTTTGTCAATAATGATGTTGATATTTAAACTAATTTTATTCAAAAAAAAAAAAAAATTCAAAATTCATTTATTTCAAGTAGGCTCAGTTTACAAGCACTTTTGACACGTCAGTTGACTATTTGTAAAGATTCTACCATTGGTTCGGTAGGCAGGTTCTGCTGAGAAGATACCGGCAAGAAACTCAACAGTTGCTCTTTTGAAAAAGTCATACA
Organism: Bicyclus anynana; assembly: GCF_947172395.1. Lineage (NCBI taxonomy): Eukaryota > Metazoa > Arthropoda > Insecta > Lepidoptera > Nymphalidae > Bicyclus > Bicyclus anynana. Next base: position 5,093,193 of record NC_069104.1, on the reverse strand, counting down.
GTATTATAATTTACAATTGATAACAATTAAATTACAATTTCTTATAGTTTTATTTCCTGTGTGAAGGTGGAAGCTGATCCAATGGCCTCCAAGCACTTTTATCGTTAAGAAACTCATCAATAGTGTAGTAACCTCTACTAAGCAAATGTTAAAAACTTTATTACCCTTGTCAACAGATTCGAGCCAACAAAGTCCACCAAGGGCGCGAGCAAGATGCGGCGCGACCTCATCAACGCGGAGATATCAAATCTGCGCGACTTGCTACCGCTGCCGCCCTCCACGAGACAAAGGCTGTCACAGCTGCAGCTGATGGCCCTCGTGTGTGTCTATGTGCGCAAAATGAACTACTTTCAGCAAGGTGACCTTCATGAAACCTATTTTTACCCGACTAAGGCCGGCCATACACGTATTTCGGATTTGTTTTCTCAATCTCAATGGTTTGATCCCAGTCAGCCTCGCTCACCATTTAAGGCGGCTGGGGTTCCGTGGCAGTTCGGTCTTGCTGGACTCGGCTAGGATAGTCCGCCGGTTTCTTAACCTGTCGCCCTAACCCCCGGCCGTTTGGTCTCCCTGCTGGGGTGAATCCTTTGGCCGATAGGTGGACGACTTTTTAATTGTGCATGTTATAGTTGGACAGATGTGCGGGCTTACAACGCTATACCTGTTCTATAATCGGCCGATTTAGTCGGCCAACTAAAAGTTGTAAGTGAGCGGGGGCTCTAATGCGTAATTTCGATTTGGAATCCCGTGAGACTACCACAGACTTTACGGTTTTCTTCATTCGCAAAGGTTCGCATTCGTTACGTATGCGCGGAATTTGTTCCGCTCGGATAAAAACGTACGTACGCGTCTTTGTATTTTCTACTAGCGGATTCCCACGACTTCGTCCGCGTGAAATTTAATTTCTCACAAATCCCTCGGGAACCATGAATTTTTCCGGGATAAAAAGTGTGTGTGTTTATCCATGCTATACTATATCTCAATACCAAATTTCAGCTAATTCGGTTCAGTAGTCAAGTCGTGAAAGAGTAACAAACATTCATATCATCAAAATCATTAGTTTTCTCAAATCTCGGGAAACCATGGATTTTTTCGGAATAAAAAGTAGCCTATGTGTTAAACTAGAGTAAAATTTATTTCCATTCCAAATTTCAGTCAAACCGCTTCCGTAGTAGCGGCGTTAAAGAGTTACAAACATCCATACAAACTTTCGCGTTTATGATATTAGTAGGAATGATTTCATGCATTCGGTTTTCCGAACTAAAAAAACGAGTATATTATGCGGCCGGTCTAAATAGTATCAGCTCATAAGAAAAGTCAAAAACGGATAAGTGTTGCGTAAATTCACTTAGATATCATTTAGCTTTTGAAAATTAAACTCCTGTAGAAAAGTTGCCTGCTTCATAATCGTGCATTAAAAGAGGTATATTCTATTTATTACTTACATGAACCTACTTTTCATTCACATCCGTGTAAAAATCGCGCCAGCAGTTTCCCAGGCCCCAGCATCTTTGGCTAAGCTCATCACGTATGCCGTTATCCCAAAATCTCGGCCATGTTTTTTTGAAAACGTCCCCAAAGTTTTTGTTTCACCTTCAGTCACGAAACAGCGTATTAAGACGTTTAAAATGCATTTAGTTCGCTATCTTATCTCCCATTGCTATTACTTCACCCATAACTCCGTCTTTCTTTCTGTTTTAGTATTTAAGAGTCACGACTTCAGTTATCAGTACAAGGAACAACAACCACCGACACCTAATATCGGATTTTCAAAGGTATGGTTTTACTTTTTCAAGTTTACAAGCATTTTACGATCACCGCGTGCAGTAATAAAAATTATTTGTGATACTACAATGTTGTTTTCAGGCATTTAAAGGCTTAGTGATGATATAAACTTATGTAAATGATTTTTTGATCTCTCATTTTTTTTAATAAATGAAAGAGTAAAAAAAACATTCGATATTTTCAAGCAATGAATACTTTCAAAGATACTTTTAATGTAATTTTCAGGCGTTCGAAATTTTTTATTTTCGCATTTTTGTTAATTATAAGTGACTTATTAATAATAATATTTGAGACGATGAAAGTTTTCATGATTTTCATTTATTCCGTCTTTTAATTATTTATTTTTTAATTAATTAGAGAATAAAAACAACAATGTTAATTTTAGACTATGAATGATGGTGATGACTTGATTTATTATTTATTACTTTCCCATAAAGGTTTTTTTAATATTATCATATTTTGTGACACGTAAATATTGTTTTCAGGCGATGAACGGTTTTATGATGATGATGACACAGAACGGGAAATTGTTGTACATATCGGAAAACGCCGCCGAATACTTGGGACACTCGATGGTTTGTACAATACCTACTGATTAAATTTAAATAAATAAAATTCAATATTCATGGAAATTAAGTTATAATGAAACACACCTAAAGTTTTTTCGAATTTCAAATAAAGTTTTATTCATGGTCTCGCCTAATCAGGGATTTTTGGGTACTGAAGCAACTAGTCAGGGCTCCGAAATGAAGAACCTCCTCATAAACGCGCCGTTTCAAGGCTTACTACCTATATCCGATTTTTGATCCAACAACCGAAGCGAAACAAGCTTCTTTAAGGGTGTTGTTTGTTGTTGATGTAAATATAGCCTATGAAATATACAAAGAACGAGGTTTTCTAGTTGAAAAAGAATTTTCAAAAAAGGTTCAATAGATCCCCCTACTATACAACAAACTTTACCTTTTTATAATATTTGTAAAATAATGTTTTTTTTTAGGAAGATCTTCTGATTCACGGCGACAGTGTTTACGATATAATCGACAGACAGGACCACCAAATGGTTCAACTAGAGCTAAATAGAGGCAGCAACGGAGAGACTGAAAACGTACCAAAGAATAGGCATTTCTTCTGCAGAATGAATGTATCCAGAAACGCTAGACGCCAAATGAGATTTGGTGACCAAAAAGTAAGTTCACTTTAATACTCTAATAGATAAATAAGTAGAAAACTACCTTTCGGCTGGTGGGAGGCATCGGTCGTGGCTAGTTACCACCCTACCGATAAAGACGTACCGCCAAGCGATTTAGCGTTCCGGTATAATGGTGTAGAAACCGAATGGGGTGTGGATTTTCATCCTCCTCCTAACAAGTTAGCCCGCTTCCATCTTAGATTGCATCATCACTTACCATTAGATGAGATTGTAGTCAAGGGCTAACTTGTAAAAAATAAAAGTGAACGCGATCTACGAATATAAAGGTTCGTTCAGTTCGTCAGATTCTAGTGAGATAATCGTGTTACAATCGGGTCGGGATTTGAAGCCTGGACTTTATCATTGGAGCTGCTATCCCCGAGTGATATAGGCTATCTGTTATATCCGTATTTCTACGGGAACAGAAACCACAATGCGTTTGAAATAAATTTAATCAAAAACTTATTCACTTATTATTAACCATCATTTATTTCTAATCATTAGATAACAAATTAGCTGACGCCGCGCGGTTTTACCCGCGTGTTTCCCGTTCCCGTAGGAAAACGGGGATAATATAGCCTTCCTCGATAAAAAGTTCCTATATAGATAGTTCCTGAGATTAGCGCGTTCAATCAGACAAACTCTTCAGCTTTATATATTAGTATAGATATAGATATTGATTATGTATATATTTCTTAAGCCAAATGACGTATTACAAATCCTAACTGTCACTTATCTCTTGTAGGTAGTTTTAGTTCGAGGGCATTATGTATCATACCTACCACTATGCAGTCGAAATGAGCCAGTGTTCCTAGCCTCGTGCACTCCCCTGGCGATGCCCGAGACGAGGGAGTGCGTAGTACACGGCGCTACCAACGTATTCACCACCATACACTCCATGGACATGAAGATTTTACACATAGACGCTAAGTAAGTGACGCGAGATAATAAGCACCTACAATGTTTGTATACAATATTTCCTTAGATGTACAAAATGTCGGCGTTTAAGATATAGTTAGCGCCGTCAATGAAATCGTGAGTGGAAAATTAAGAAAAACAAAATTGGTTTTTGTGTTGAACTGGATTAATGGGTATTTGTATACGGTTTTTAGGATGACATAAAATCGGTATAAAATTATATTACCTAAATTCTCCTAAATTATATTCGACAATAATTTATTTTAACTTAATTTATATCTGAAAACTTTCGGTTCAATCACGGAAACTCGTTGGAGAAAGATATAACTCATGCTTCAAGTAAACACACTAAAGCCTGAAAATTTACAGCAAATAAAGCACTATTTTGAAAAGAACATTCTCAAAGGATTTCAGGCAACCTTGTAAGGTCTCGGACATACTCGCAAAAATAATAACTTCAAAGAAAATTATCATTAAATTTGCCTTACATGCTCGTTTTGTTGCTCCAATGGTTAGCCAATGTGGCTTCAGATCATGAGCACGGAGTCCTGGGTTCGAAGCCCATTGTCGTTTTATGAAAAGTTGTCAGTAAATTGCTGTTACAACCCCGTGCCTTGAAAAATACATTTATCCTCGTTCCGCAATAATGGTGTTATAACATAGGCCCATGGTTAACTTAACTGAACTATAACTATGGGCCTTATAAGAAGGCTTAAAGTCACTCAGCGGGCGATGGAGCGATCTATGAAGTTTCTCTGCGTGATCGAATTAGAAAAGAGGAGATCGGCAGACCAATCAAAGTTACTGACATAGCTCGGCGAGTCTCAAAGCTGAAATGGCAATGGGCAGGTCACATAGTTCCATAACATTGGGGTCCCTAGGTGCTGGAATGGCAACCCGGCACCGGAACGTGTAGTGTTTGTCGACCCCCCGCTAGTTGGAACGAGGACATCAAACGGGTTGCAGGGAGCCGCTGGATGCTGGCCGAGACCATTATGTTTGGAGGTCCCTGCAAGAGGCTTATGTTCAGCAATGGACGTCTAAATCTAGTCAAAACCGACACCTACACGAAGATTAATTTCAAACATTACTACAATAAACTTCAACTTCGACAGCTTCAACTAATTGGACTATTCTTTCAGCGGCGAATGGTACTTAGGATGGAAGAAAAGCGAGTTAGCCGACGTATCGTGGTATCAAATTCTACATTGGGATAGTCTACGGGAAGCACAGGCCAAACATAGATTAGGTGAGTTTCAAAGTTTTTAAAAACCTCATAACTGTGTATAAGTAACGTTTAGTTTTAGCCTCTTGCTAGACAGTGCATTGTTGCATAATAATGTTCTTAGCTACTGTGTGATACTTAACTTCAGATAGACCTCCTTTGAGGTCCGGCGATCCTAAGAGCCGTGGTAACCCAGTGGATATGACCTCTGTCTCCGATTCCGGGGGTGTGGAACCGAATCCGGGCGGAGCATGCACCTCCAACTTTTCAGTTGTGTGCATTTTAAGAAATTATAAATCACGTGTCTCATACGGTGAAGGAAATCATTGTGAGGAAACCTGCATACCAGAGAATTTTCTCAATTCTCTGCGTGTGTAAAGTCAGCCAATCCGCATTGGGCCGGCGTAGTGGACTATTGGCCTAACGCCTCTCATTCTAAGAGGAGACTTGAGCTCAGCAGTGAGCCGAATATGGGTTGGTACCGATCCTTAGAATACAGAAATCCTTTTATAATACCAAACAAGTCGACAAAATATATAATCTCTCTGATGGGAACTCGTGAAGAAAAACTTCGTGAGGAAGCCTGCATATATGCAATTTTTTTTAATTCTCTACGTGCCATCCTATTAATATAACCCCTCTCATTCTGAGAGGAGACTCGTGCTCAACAGTGAGCCGAATATGGATTGTTAATGATGATGATCGGACCGTCACTAGGTGTATTGTTTGCATCTTAATCGTGTATCTATGTAAACATTACGTGTGCATACTTCGATTACAACCACAAGACAATTAACAAGAAACTCAACGTGGTAATGCTAATATAATTCTTGTTACGCAATGTATCGAACATGATTTGTATATTAAATCGACACTTCGCTTGTAACTATGTATAAAAGTATTATAAACATAGTAGTTAGCATACGGAATAGTAATTAATAATTTCTAATGTAACAATTGATGCTTTGTTTATAAAGAAAGGGTTGTACATAATTATTATAAGTACCTATTACAACGATATTCGTTAAGGATTGATACAAGAGGCAAATTACTTATATATACCTATTAGGTATGTTTATAAATAATATATTTTAACTAATGCCAAAGAACAATAAAACTAAAAATATTTCTCATATATAGTTTTTGTATTCAAATAGAATTAATAAGGTTGGAGTATACTTTTAGGCTAATATCCAAAATCAAAAACCATTTATTTCAACCGAGTACTTTTGATACGTCAGTTGATTATTTATTTTTTAATACCACTGCTTCGGAAGGCAGGTTCTGCTGAGAAGAAACCGGAAAAAAACTCTTTTTTAAAAAATACGTACAGTTTTATAATTTACAATTGATGACAAAATTATAATTTCTATTAGTTTTACTTCTTGTGTGAAGCTGATCCAATATTTTTAAGTGTTTCTCGACTGTAAAATTTATATTAAATATTTACAAAAACCAACATTTACAGAATGTATGCCTGTATGTACTGATTTACCAAATGAAGTATGTAAACCATCAAAACACTCACACTTTCTTTCAAAGGCTCACTACACCCTTTGTGACATAGTTCGTCCGATGAAGTACGAGCTATATTCTACCATCAAGAACCAATGCGTTGTTCGACGTATTCCTACCAAGTGCTGAACCGATTTGCAGATGCAGATATTATGTATATTTAGGCCTATCACATAACATCTGCATTTCAAGGATTACTATAAAAACAAACATTACAATAATGTTTTTCTTACAGTAACGCAATCTGACCAAGACAAGTGTTGCATACTGCTAGTGAAACTCCAACAGAGAAGCGGTCAGTTCCTATGGATTCACATGGTGCTACAAGTCAAAGATGCAGCCGATACACCGCGACAGTTCATCGTGGCTACTAACCAAGTTTTAAGGTAAGAAATACCTATATTTAAATCAGTGAACACTGCGAAGATCTGGCATGCTCTGCCAGCTTCTGTCACTTCTTTGCTACTAATATATTCAAACATTCGCCTGCTCACAGCCTTCATCTACAGCCGTGATAACCCAGTGGATATGACCTCTGCCTCCGATTCTGGAGGGTGTAGGTTCTATTCCGGTCCGGGGCACGCACCTCCAAATTTTCAGTTGTGTGCATTTTAAGAAATTAAATATCACGTGTCACAAACGATGAGCGAAAACATCGTGAGGAAACCTACATACCAGAGAATTTTCTTAATTCTCTGCGTGTGTGAAGTCTGCCAATCCGCATTGGGCCGGCGTGGTGGATTTATTGGCCTAACCCTATTCTGAGAGGACACTCGAGCTCAGCAGTGAACCGAATATGGGTTGATAACGACGAGGCGCCTTGAAGGCAAGCTTGTTTTAACGGCATTATACGAGTAGTTTGTCATCAGTCGTGATTGCAGCCAAGCACTAGCCTATTTGTACATAATCGTATGAAATATATTTCCAAATATAAAAACTCAATTCTTTGACCTCTCTACGAATTTATTATAACTATGGATATAGATAATTCACACATATTTATCATTCAATAGTGAAGAAGAAGCATCAATAATGCACGCGAACTCTTGGCTCTACCAATACTACGGCTACCAGAACCAACCGTGTGGCATGCTGGACCCGAGGTGTCAGAAGTTCTTCAGACGAGAACCATCTTACCCTGACCCCTACCAAGAGTACCAGTACGTTGAAAACCCGGAGGTTGATTACACTGGTTATCACATGACGCCTTATGTACATAAAACTGATGAATACGGATGTGAAAGAGTTTATACGGATAGAGGTCCTGTAGATTATTCAACGCATTCGCCTCAGTCTACTATTAGTGAAGAAAGGTAACTTTTTTAAATAATAATTATTATTGGCCCTTAAGGACCAACTGGCCCAATTACTTATTTGGTCTTTATTAATAACCTATTTAAACATCAAGTTAATTGAGAAATCTCCTGAATAGATCAACGGTAAGAGAGGTCGGACTCATCACCGAGGGGTGGTTCGATCCCCGCCCCGTTGGTCTATTGTCGTACCCACGCAAGTTAAAACTGAAAGACTAAAGAGACTTAAGGTGATAATTGCCGCCTCTATAATATAAAAGACTATACCCGCGGATACACTCACTATATGTATTAAGATGATAAGTAGTCTATGTACTATGATCTATCTCTGAGTCTAATCAAATCAAATCAAAATTCATTTACAAGGCTTAGTTTACTTTTGAAAGGTCAGGTATATGTCAAAATTTAATTTAATCTAATGGTATTAATAATAAACGAAAACTTAAAATTAAAGTTACGAGGGTTCCAAACGCGCCTTGGTCCGAGAAGAGCCCACAACAAACTCAAGATTCGTTCTGAAGTTCTATGCAGTGCAACCCGAATTTAATATAATAATATAATACAGACTAAACACAAGACCAACAAGGCAAAAAGAGATCATAATTTTTTTCTGTAGAGTATCCGTACAAGCATTTTATGGTCAACGGATTGACCAAAAATGGTCCTTGAAGACGGTACAGTTTTGGTTATGACATAAGATTACAGTTAGCTCCTGATACGGGCACAGAGTTCACCTACTTCAACCGAATTTAGAAAAAGTCGATATACTAATAGCGTATCAGATTCTAAGGGTCAAGTTCGGAACGTCCATCAAACATACTCGTAGCAAATACTACTTACTAAAATGAATCCACGGACTTGGCTTTATAATCTTTCTCTTCAAATTTATGTATTTGGTTAAGAGTAGGAGTACTACTCGTTTTATTTTTTACAGGACAAGTCTTAATGTCATCCATATCAGTAATGCCAAATTTCAACACCAATTATTATTAATTAGTCATATTTATTAGAAAAATATGCTATTTTATATTTTTTTATATGATATTTTATTAAAAACTAAACTATTACCCGAGATCCGCATGTAAACATTTTTTGATCCCTCGCGAATAATATAGGTACTTTTTATTATCTTCGCAAAAACCTTTTTTCGGTAACCCCAGTATAAAATGAATAACGGTTTTTTATTTATCTTACTTGAGATACTTTTCATCCGGATTCATCTTCTAAGATTTAATTTATATCTGTCTCAAAATTTTTTTTTCGTAAGTAGATTTGTATCCTGCTTTGTAAATAGTACAGCTGGTGTCCCTACTAAAGTCCGAGCGAGGATCGTGAATCTTTTATGATGTGCCAGTCAAGTTACAACTTTATGCTGCGGTGATAAAGTTGATATTGCATTAGAATTATTTTCGTTTGCGACTTCACAATAAATATGGTAATGAAAGGTGTCAAATTACGCGGATGGACAGACGGACGGACAGGGTGATGATTTTCTTATTTATATTCCCTTGTGACATGACGTGTACAAATTGTGGCTCGACCTTGTATGTTTGTTTGTTTTTTATGTAGCGTATAGACACTTAATAAGCCCATGCCACATTACTTTATAATAATAAAAAAAGACAACAAATGTAAGTCCGATTCAAAATTACGATTTATGTTTTATTTGAATAAAAGGAATTTAAGTGATGTCAAAATATACCTATGTTACTTGTACATCTTCTATATATATAAAAATGAATTGCTGTTCGTTAGTCTCGCTAAAACTCGAGAACGGCTGAACGGATTAATCTTATCTTGGTCTTCAAATGTTCGTGGAGGTATAGGGAAGGTTTAAAAGGTGAGAAAAATTTGAATAATTGCCGGGAAAACCATAAAAACAACCCTTTTCTATTTCCCATACAAACGTTTAAGAGTCAAAGGGTAGGGTATGGTAGGGGTAGAGTAGTGTAGAGTAGGGATAGGGAAGAAGTGCACATTGGTGAAAGCGAAGCTTTACCGGGTCCACTAGTATATATTATATATGTATTCTGTGCCTATAGATAAAAAGCTTTTTTAATAGACTTGAACCGTCTTTTTTATATACCATCACTTCTCCAATTAATTTAGAACTATATAAAATAAAATAAAAATAAACTCGGTAATATCTGTTTGTTTTCCGAATCGATAGTTGTTAAAAAAACATACGAACTTTTCAATAGATTTTTAAAATCTAATTAGAATTTAAACTATCGTGAGTGTTATTCGTATTAATAGATATGAAACACGGCTACAACTCACGTGATATAAGGTCGGAGTATGCCTGACTGGTTTCGAATACATACGGGGCCCTTAGTCACTTCTATCCATGATCTTCAAACATGATCAATATCTCCAATTAAGTGGATAACCTATATTCTGTAGTGAAAACAACAATAGACGAATACTTGAGTCTTAATCGAGCAGCTAATGAGGTGTAGACTCAGTTCAACTCAGTCGCTAGTAGGAACTGATCATAATGCTTGTTCTAGATCTCCGCTGCCCTGCGACGCGCCGGACGTAGTCGTGAACAGCAACATGTACATGTACCCCATGCACGGCAAGCGGGAGTACTACGACCACACACATGTGCACTACAACACGCAGGACCCATGCACTAGTACAAATATTGAAGGTACTAATATATTTATTTATTTCATTTATTTATTTATAGCCGGTATAATCCGGTCCGGAGCATGCACCTCCACCTTTTCAGTTGCGTGCATTTTAAGAAATTAAATATCACGTGTCTCAAACGGTGAAGGAAAACATCGTGAGGAAACCTGCTTACCAGAGATTTTTTTTAATTCTCTGCGTGTGTGAAGTCTGCCAATCCGCATTAGGCCAGCGTGGTGGACTGCTAGCCTAACCTCTCCCAGACTGAGAGGAGACTCGAACTCAACAGTGAGCCGAATATGGGTTGATAATGATGATGCTGTTGAGCACGAGACTCCTCTCAGAATGAGAGGGGTAAAACTAGTCCATCTCGCTGGCCTAATGTTGATTGGCAAACTTCAAACACGCAGAGAATTAACAAAATGAGACCATTTAGAAAAAGTATCCACTAGCCTATTGTAAAACCTTTATATTGTCATAGTTGTCATAATTAGGGTCATATATGGGTATAAACAAATACCTCAAAGACGGTAGTAACGCATCAGCAATGCTCCTGGTCGATTGGTCTAATGCACAAATGTCGGTTTTGCTACTTACTACTTTGCAAAGTTTGATAGGACTATATTAGAAGTTACTGAGCAATTATTTAATTAATGGGTAAAATATACACAATGCTAAAGCGAACACTTTGTGAAATCTTAAAAAAAAAATTACATTTAATTTTTCTTCCTCAGGTATAGAATACTCGCCGGCAAAGAGGATGCGACTAGCACCTGGCCCTTTGAGCTTAGAAGGCACCGACGGTATGGACCGATGGAACCCCAGTCCGCCATGGTCGGATACCCTCAAAATCACTGACTATACCCAGAGGTTCACCCCCTATAACATGATACCAATGCCAGCTGAAAGAGCCTCTATGGTGACCTAACTATAATTCAATTATTACCTAGTGTATTATAATGCATTTAAAATAAACGGTTTTATGCAATACCGAGCAATAAGTTCCATTAAATTAAAAAATATATATTTATCGGCTTGAATGAAAGATGCAATACTGCTCAGTATAGTGTAATCTAGATTGGTTTTAACTTGTGCTTGTGTAGTGTCTATGAATGAACTCGAAGAGTAATTTTAAATACGACATTACATGAAGCGTTTTTTAGAAATTGTGTGGACGTGCAAGATGAACTGTGAAAACATTATGTTGAATGAAATAATGTCTAAAATATGTAATTAATGGGCTAAAAGAATATTCTGGGGAAAAAAATTATGGTGTGATCCAGGACATGTTTTTTTTAGAAATATTTTTATTATTTCAAACTAAAATTAAGTTTGTTGTCTTCCTTTTTTGTAAATTTATCTTTCTATGCAATAAACAACGAATAAGAATTTAAATGTTTAAAAGCTCAATTCAATTTTGAAGAGTTTGTCAGTATTTTTAGTTATAATTTATAGTAAATGAATAAATATTAAATTAAAAAGTATTATTGTTTGTAAGGAAATGAAAAAATATTCCGTCCAAATATTTTTCATTGCATTCCAAAGGAATTCTTTAGAGTTATTTTGTCTATTACGTTCTAGGCATAACTTTTGTAAATATTTATTTGTAGATTATTTTGTGTATAAACTAAGTAGAAAAATTCAGAAATATACTTATAAAGCTATAAAAGTTGTTTTACTTTTGTCTATCTCGTAAGAATCCTAACACTTCCCCATTTCAAATTGCTTTAAAAACTGAAATTATTTCAAGCAATTTTCAGAGTAAAAGTCAATCTAAAGTATATCACTATAAAGTGCATTAATCATGCATAGTACCTATTTGACTTCACTTTACAGTAGTAGTATAATTTTGATAGCAATCTTAACTTGGCCTTTGCGAGTGATTTATTTGGTATAAATATAAAGACACCGAAAACCGTATTCTGAATTTCGGTATAATTGGCCACACTATGAGAACCAAAAGTCATCTGATCTTCTGAAAGAAAGAGTTCTACCAGAATATTCTAGATATCTTAATATATAAATGCGAGAGAATATATAAATTCATCACAAAATCTGTACTAATATTATAAAGAAGAAACATCTGATTGTTTGTTTGCAATGAACAGACTCCATAACTAATTAACCCATATGAAAAAAAATTCACTATTGGGAAGCTACACTATACCTGGGTGTTGAAGGCTATTTATGTATGTATTTCTACTACGAACAAGAACTACACGAGTGTAACCGCGTGGCGTCTCCTAGTAATTAATAAACATGATATAAAAACTGATATTAACTTAGTACTTTCAGATTACAAGAACTTCATAAAGAAATACTACTTTGTAATCCAGGTTTGATTCATTCAACCAATTAATAAATTAACATAAGTTTTGCGAACCGCTTAAAATGCGTTCAATTTACATTAACGGCAGTATCGCACTTCCTAATAGATGTAAAGCGCTTAACAGGCATCCATTCTAAGAAAACCCCAGGGACTCTGTTGAAATTTCGCACACGGCTTGAAAATTTGTATGTGGAAGTACCGAGTGTAGATCATTTTATAATGGCGGCGCTACAACCGTCAAATTGATAAAAGCTTCACCGGCATTAGTGTGGTGTAAGTTTAAAGCGATAAGTATTTTGTAACTGTTGGAGACGTACAATTTATGCATTGCATAACTATGCGCTTCCAAACACAAGAATAAAGTATTTTCTGTAACTGTCTACTCAAATTAATCTATAATAATTGCTTGATTTTCCTTACAAAACTTTATAATTAGAAAGCACATAAAATAGAATTTTTATACATAGGATTTAATTTCAATCATTATTGATCTATTTATTATTAACTAGAATATTCATTGAAAGCAGATGTTTATAATTCATTCAAGCGAATTCTATGTATGTAGATACACCACAAATATTATTATAACTATTTATAATTAAATAATAGTATTCGGTACGGTCATTAAATAGTAATCGGAACTAATATTATATTAGTATAGCCATAGATTTATAACATTAAAAGTAGTTTAATAATTTACCTCAATCTATACATTAGTGTTAATTGTGTTTATAAACGGGAAAGATTTTTCTTTTTTGTATGTGACGAATAAACTCAAAGACTTCTTATCCGAGTTGAATAATTCTTTCACCAATAGAAAGCTACATTATCAGGGGGTAACATAGGCTTTATTTTATTTCCATGTTCCTACTGGTATGGGAACTACGCAAATAAAACCGCGTGGTTTAGTTATAAAATGAAATAAGCTTTTCGCTCATAACTTAGCGCTTGTAAGTGCTAGCTAGCTAGCTTAGGCATTACTATTGCGCGCCCGTCCACCTGACTGCAGCTGCGATGAATTATTGATGTCTAAGACCTACGTGATCCATTGGTTACCCTGGATTAACTATAATGGGGTACAGAATTTAGTGCGAAAGTAATACTTTGCAGCAAGTAATATTTTATTTTTTTGCTACATTTTATTCAATAGTTTTTGTAGTTTGTCGTAAAAAGTAAAGTGAAAAGCATTGAAACTTTTTATTTTACTTTTTATCAAGTTAAATACATCTGTTGGTGTATAATTAATATACCAGTCTATACTAGGTGCAATCATAGAATACATAATATATCTACAATGTAAACGGAATCCATTATAATCTTTGAGAATAACTTCCATATTTAGGAATTATTGTTCATTATGTTAATTAAACTATTATAGTGAAACTTAATTAAATAGTTCTTCAATTATATATACTGTAGATATACATTAAGACTTTAAAGACTTAATACAGTAATAAATAATAGTAAATCCGGTGCGTTAGTATGTAGGAGCAGTTATCTAAATTAATTTATCGTTCATATTATGTATTTTTTTTTGTATTTTTTACGGTAGATTATACACATAGATTATAAGGTGTTGTTGTATGCTGTAGTTTTTTATATTAACACTATGGGCCAACAAGGCGTTAATAAACAGATTTTAATAAAATAAATATTGAAACACATAATTTTTACATATTTCAAATTTTAACTAATACACGATTCATAAGACATTTTTACCTTCAAACTTTTAACTAAAAGCTAAAAACTAAAAACTTTAACTAAAAACTCAGTTTTATTTTATTTTACTGTATATTTCTACTAAACTATCTAACATTTCAATTACATTTTCACACATTTTATTACATTAATTCCTTTATTCTCTGGCTTGTATACTTACTATGTTTTCTACTATTTTCTACGTTATTGTATTTTCTTTTGTGCAATAAAGTCTATACAAATAAAAAAAAAAACAAAATAAATAATTTTCATTTGTGTTCGTCTTTACCTATCCAATTGAACTAGTCAACTTTTTCACACATCAACGCTACTGCATAGTACCGTCCATATGTTTGAGAGGCATCACATATACACGCATTACTAATGCTCGTTAACAGAAAACAAATTAATAAATTATGCTCTGCCCTGACCGGAGCGCGTGGGAAAACTGCGAGGTGCTTAATTTATTCATATTATTTATCTAGGCTATCTAATACGTGGATAGATTGAAACAAATATGATTTGCATCTGTGTTTTAGTTTACGCGCGAACACTACTGTTCGAATTTTGAATTTCGCATTCAAATGAAGTCCAAATGCCTGTTTATGTAGTCTATACTTTGACACCAGTGTAATTAATCTGCATTGCATTCTTATGACGTTCGATATTTAAAATTTCTCTGAAAATCATTATTTCTATCAATCACTGGACGCGTTTGAGCGTTTTCTAGGTTTTGAGCAATGATTATTATATACTACAGATAAGATAAGTGCCAACAAAATCACCGCAAAGACTGATCCGAATTTAGTGACTCCACCGAGCGTATACATGTACAATTTTGTGTTTACTTACATTATTTATTTATTTATGTATATGTAGTTTTTTCTTCGATCAGTGCGTGTTGCTAGTGATGACCTACGGATCCGAGACTTGGTCGCTGACTATGGGCCTTATTAGGAGGCTCAAATTCACTCAGCGGGCGATGGAGCGAGCTATGCTTGGAGTTTCTCTGCGTGATCGAATCAGGAATGACGAGATCCGCAGACGAACCAAGGTCACTGACAGGGCTCAGCGAATCGCAAAGCTGAAGTGACAGTGGGCAGGCCACACAGTTCGAAGAGCCGATGGACGTTGGGATCCCAAGGTGCTGGAATGGCGACCCCGCATCGGAAAGCGCAGTGTTGGTCGACCCCCCACTAGGTGAACCGAGTATATCAAGCGGGTTGCAGAGAGTCACTGGATGTTGGCAGCTCGAGATCGTTGTGCTTGGAGGTCCATGCAGGTCCTACGTCCAGCAGTGGACGTTTATGGGCTGATAAGGTAAGTTTTTTTCTACTAGACGCACAACTCGACATTGTAGACAATATTTAGGTATTATGTATGTATGTTTGTAGTATTATGTATAATAACTTTCGTTGTTTAATAAGCAACTAAATGAAATTAAGACAATTAGGCACATTTGTCCGCCTCAGTTTTGATGCCCTATCTCTAGTATAAAACATCATTGTCTGTGATAGTTTGCTGTAAAGATTGTCCATCCAAATTAATAATCATTTTGAAAAAGCAAGAACAAAGTTGTCAAGTATTATTAAAACTGTAGGTTATTACGTAGTCGACATGCCATATTTGCAATTAAACTTGAAACGAATATTACAAAAACCTGTAAAAGTATTAATAGCCCATAAAACGTAACGCATCCAAGTCGGAAGGCGAATGTGGTCACAAAGCGAAGTGTCAGATAAAAATGCATTAGAATGCGCTTTACAATTGTGCGCAACAATAAATATTCATGGAAATATGCGCGCATCCTGGATTCCCTTTATAGAGGAAAATAAGAACGCGGATAGATTATTGCCTATTACGTCCGAGACAGTTGCGTGCAAAAGCCTTTTAACTAGGGTAAGTGCAGATTGTACAAAATTAACAATTCCTTCTCTAATATAAGAGTAATCAGAGTAGGCTGTGCGCTTTTGCATGCTAGCTAGTATACTAGCTATAGTAGATTGTTATACAACGAGGCTAAAAATACCCAATAAATACGAGGTATTTTTAGGGCACGAGCCATAAGGCGAGGGCTTCCATTAGTATAGCTATGATGGTTCTATTTACGAATAAAACCTTAATTTTCTAGAGGACATTATTCTAATATGAAAGTTTTTCGTTTTAATTTTTAGTAAATATAGGCTAGTACTCGTAACAGACAAAAATTAAAAAATAACAAATTTATTTTAGCCCCTTTGAAAGGCCCCTAGGGTGAAACCTCCGCCCGGTGCAGATATGGGCGTTAGAGTAAATATCATCATGGAGGAAAATATTATTACGCAGATATTAGTCGAGGTGTCCCGGTGGCCTAGCTGTTATACGAACTGCACCTCTAAGATCACATCTGTCTCCCAGGAGAGGCCGTTCGACCTATTTGTGCTCGTTCACCTATTTGTGCTTACCTAAACGCACTTGTGTCAACGTATCACCACAGTAACAGGTCCAATGATTGATTGAAGGACACTGTGAAATCGAAAACGAAGCCAAAATTTTTAAAACAATTTGACGTGCCTTTTTGGCATTCATTTCACATTATATCATATTTTAGAAATGTTCATATAATAATATATTGAACAATAAAATCGTAATAAATCATTGAAAAAATAAACATAGAATGATAAAAGTGAGTAAATATGTATTTGAAATTCTGTCCACCTCCATCGATTAATTTATAATAGTTTGCGATAATATCTTTCAATGAATAACGCCACCGACGCTTCTGCAAATAAGAAATTTAAATATAATAAGCGATTAATTTAAATATAATAAGTAATTATTATATTTATAGAAAACAATTAGTTTTGTCTATTTTTCTTTATGCGATTCGCAGTAGACTTTATGATTTCCTGTTTATGTTCCTTGTATGAATAATTATTCAATAATCAATGGTAATAAATCATAAATGGACGTCCAAGTAATAACCATTCTGTCACATTTACTTTATATTACAATGTTTGACAACTTAGTTGAGTATTCGTCACAAAGTAAATTATATTTAAATCTCAGATTTATGTAGTCTGAGATTTAAATATATTGCATTTTAAAACAAATAAAAATTAATGTTTATTGAGTAAAACATTATTTTACACAAAGCTCTAACATAAGCAAAGAATATAAATTAATGAGGTTAAACCCGGTGGGTTTAAGTTGTTTAGTTTCTATGATATATAGTACATTTATGATAAATATTTTTACTGAAAATTACTTATACTTAACAAAGAAAAGCTAGTAGATATTCCATGACCTGACCCCAGAACCCAGGACCCAGTTATAAGCAATAGTAACACTTATCTTAATATTTCAGTTCAATAAAATATTTTAACTTTATAGTAATAATTAAAATATGGGGGGCACGGATTCAACCCGCCTCAGGTGTGGAAAATTCACGCTTCGCCACTGTAAAACCCCATAGTCTGTAACCAAATAACACTCTGACAATTACGCAAAACAATTAAAACCGATAAAATTATATCGGTTGTATTTGTTTTGCATGGATACTATAAATAATATAATGCGGATTGGCAGACTTCACACTCAGAATTAAGAAAAATTTCTGGCATGTATGTTTCCTCACGATGTTTTTCCTTCACCATTTGAGACACGTGATATTTCATTTCCTAAAATGCACACAACTGAAAAGTTGGAGGTGCATGCCCCGACCGAATTAAAACCTAAGCTATCCGAATCGGAGGCAGAGGTCATAATTATGCACTGGGCTATCACGGCCGATCTAAATAAAAGTGTTAGACGTGTGCTCCATGTTTTCCCGGTACTTTAACATCAAATAATTGGAAATTACGTACGCGATTAAATGGCGTCAACTTGTTCCCAACGTCGCTAACATCAGAAAATGACACTGTGCATAGTCCAACTTACAGGCCGCGTGCTATACTTATTTTTGTAACACCGCATTAAAGCGGCACGTAATAAATAGCCGAAAACACACAAAAGAAGATCATAATTATTATAATTAGACCGCAATAATGCATAAAGTCGCGCTCACTGCCACGAGCCACGCATACCAAGTAAACTACCGTCAAAGCTGATTCTTATAATCGTGTTAATCGAAATGAACTGATATTGAAAACAATTGAGAGGGTAGCGCACGACTAGTACCAATTTAGTGATTGAAGTTGCCACTTATCGATAACTTAGAAAAAGAAGAAGAAACTCAACCGAAATCATCCTAATAACTATACAAATCATGTCCAGGTGGAATGGTGGCAAGAACACTGGCTGCTTTTCCGCGTCGGAAAGCCAGCCTTTGCACTTAAAAAAAAAACCTAAACTCGAAATGAGAACCTTTTTTTCTCCCTCCTCCCTCCTTTTTTGGAGTCGGTTGAAAAATGAGGCAGCCTCCTTTCACGAGACAACGAAATTATCCATCTCTTTTAGACTGCATCGTCAGTTAACATCAGGTGAGATCGCAGTCATGGGCTAACTTTTAAATTAATTAAAAAAAACATTTTCACTTATCACCCAAATAATTACATACACTATGTTTTTTGTCTGTGTAGCTTTAAATTGCTGGTTATGGTTAAGCTTGAAATCGTTAATCTCGAGGTAAGTATGTCTGAATTATTTATACTTAACCCGTTAGTGTATTGTCCGTGATGAGATTCAAGCTTGAAGTGTCAGTTATCGATTACCTAATTCGTCGTTATCAACCCTTATACGGCTCACTGCTGAGCTCGAGTCTCCTCTCAGAATGAGAGGGGTTAGGCCAATAGTCCACCACGCTGGCCCAATGCAAATTGGCAGACTTCGCACACGCACAGAATTAAGAAATACTCTGGTGTGCAGGTTTCCTCACGATGTTTTCCTTCACCGTTTGAGACACGTGATATTTAATTTCTTAAAATGCACACAAAACTGAAAAGTTGGAGGTGCATGCCCCGGATTGGATTCGAACCCACACCCTTCGGAATCGGAGGCAGAGGTCATATCCACTGGGCTATCACGGCTTTTATCACGGATTACCTAATTACTATGTCTAAATTATTTTCTTCTTTGAAAATATCATTATAGAAGATACTAAAACTCTAAAAAATTATGGGTCTTCATGAAGGCTTCACCTCTTATTTCATCCACCTAAAAATTATAATCGAAACGAAATGTTATTTAAAAATAAATTAAAAATACCTAGTTAAATAAAAAATCAGTCACAAATTATAAAATAATAAATTACACTATCGATAAAGTAATGGTAAATCCCTACTCATTTCATAAAACGCACGATTTTCATGTTCGTAGCCACGTGTTAGCCGCTAACACACGACTCTGAGTTAACACCCTGAATTTATAATCGCTAAAATTGAATTATTCTTTGTTTTCACCCTTTCTAATCGCCTTATACGCACGCTTCTTTTAACACGTGCCGAGCACCGCGGCTGAATTTAAATCGATTTTTTAAAACAATATCGATTTGAAACACAAAGGGATGGTAACGGTGAGCCCGTTTCTATCGATGTTACGTTCGACTCCGTTAATAGTAACGATAGCGGATGTTTCGGCTTTCTTTTTATGATTTCACTAGTAAACGGCCGCGACTTCGTCTGCATAGATTTATTATTTATTTATTTTATTTATTATTCAACAAAAAACACATTTCAATTAAGCCTAACCATAGTGCAACACAAACCACAGTTGGTTTTACTGAGCACTGGTTATTATACATAAAACAATATTTAAGAACAAAAGTAATTAACAAACAGAAGAGGATAAATACCAAGAATAATCATTATAGGGTAGTTAAATAAATATCGTAAAAGTGTGAGTGAACTAGTGCTGCGACGTTACACAGGCTATCACAAAAAATAATTCTTTAGTTTCCGCTTATGTACGTTCGTGAGTATATTGGTATCTTTTAGAAGATTCTTTACCGCATCCGGAAAATCGTTAAAGATTGTTGGAACAATATATTCCAGCCTTCTCTTACCATACCCATTTATGAAGTTCGGTACATACAATTTAGATTTTTTTTATATTTAGGTTTATTGTATGTAATTTCCTTTTCCTATTCTTTTTATCTTTAGGGGTAATATTTTCGAAAATCGTTATGTAAATCCGTATGCAAATGTTCAAGTTGTTACTTAGTTTAAGTTGTGTATTGATAGTGGTATATCAAAAAAAAAAAAAAGATAACTTTACGTTTTTTAGTAAAAGTAATAAGAATTTGTAAATACAAGAGTTACGTTTTCCTCAAAATTAACTTTTGTTTATTCAATATGTTATTCTTTTTATCTTTAGGGGAATATTTACGAAAATCATTTTGTAAATCCGTATGTATCTATAATATATAAATCTTCAGGTTGTTAATTAGTTTAGTTGTGTATTGATACTGGTATACCAACATACAACCTAAGCCACTGGGAATTTTCCCTATAGATGATTCAGTAAAAGTAATAAGAATTTGTAAATGTCATTGTACTTATATTCTAAATTTCAAAAACAACTCGGAATTTCTTGCCAGCTCTTAAAATTAAATTTCCCTGAAAATATGCCATAATAACCGATAGTCATAGATTAAGGAGAGGGCTGCGCTTTCATTAAGTCGATAAAAAACTGATTTGCGGTGAACTTAAATTGTGGTAATAAAATTTGTGCTAGAAGAAAGGTTTTGTTTTTTTTAATCTCGTTCCCATATCATTCCATAAACCATACATACTAGGTATTTATAGATTTTCAGTGCTGAAATTATTTCATGTTATTGCTAATACAACCTTTTAGCGACATCTATAACGTCAACGATTAACTAACATTCCACGCAAGGGTATCACAAACAGTGAACTAACTCTACTTCAGCTTAGTTAATGCGATCACGTTCCAACAGATGGCGTAAGTATAGATTAGCATCTAAATTAAGCTTAATTTTATAATTACCGAGTAAGTATACCTACATAAATAAAATAACAACATATTATAGTAAACTACTCTAAGTTTGTACGTTGTAGACTTTAAACCTTCTAACCGATGTGCTCCAAATTGATTTTTAGAATGGCAATAATAGAACAAAGATGGTTTAAAAAAACGATTTTTTATATTATTTTATGTCGGCAAGTTTGAATCACATTTTTTTAGAAATTTTGAATTATATCCTAAGAATAATCAGATATGAGATGCGTACTGTAGTATCTCCTACAGTACTTACTTTTTGACTAGAATGGACGTTTTTCGGATAAATACTTCTTTTGACCATCGCAAATTGGTGCGTCAACTAAATGGTAAACTGTAAACGGAAATAAAGTCTAAATTAGTACAAAAATATAACAAAATATTAACTTATTTATTAACTTTTCTAACATAGACATAGTAAAATTTAGCGTAACCAAAGAGCAACATTAACCACAGTTATTTTAATTTTACGCTATTAGATAAATTAAAATTAATTATAAATATAATTACAAGCCTCTCTCAGTCAGCTGTCCGCCATAAACTAAGTAGTTCAACAACCCGTTTCCTCTAAATAATTAAACAAAATAAAAAAAAATCATGTACTTCATTCTTCTACACGGAAGTACCTACTCTAATTGAAATTACTAGGTATACTTACATCCTTTTTTATCGCAGTTGACTTTATGGAGAGTACACATGTCTTCAAATTGCGCCAAAAAAGTTTGCGTTACATCAAAACCGCAGACCTGGTTACCACCCGGTGTGCAAATTCTAAATTTAAAGCAATGGAACTGAGCGAACTTTTCTCTCGTGACAGGATCATCAAGGTATTGTGAATGCTGTAAAAACTGATATCATTAAATTTCAGACTAGCGGTGTGATAAACACCAAACATATACATCGATGCAAAGACGTAATAAAAAGTCCGGACACCGTCTCCTAAACTAAAGAGTAAGTTTTCTAAACTAAAGAACCTTAAACGTACACGCCGGTACGAACACAGATGCACGTATGACGACAGACCGCCCTCCATTAAATTCTTATATCTGGCAATACACATTACACTCACTCATAGTTACTCGGTACCTTTTGTCGTTATCAACCCATTTTCGGCTTGAATCTCCTCACAAAATGAGAGGGGTTAGGCCAATAGTCCATCACGCTGGCCCAATGCGGATTGGTAGACTTCACACACGCAGAAAACTAAGAAAATTCTGGTATGCAGGTTTCCTCACGATGTTTTCCTTCACCGTTTGAGACACGTGATATTTAATTTTATAAAATGAACACAACTGAAAAGTTGGAAGTGCTTGCTCCGGACCGGATTCGAACCCACCACCTTCCGGACTCGGAGGCAGAGGTCATATCCACTGGGCTATCACCTTTACGGTGCTTCAATTTGACATCAAGATACCGTCTGGACTTTTTTTACACGCTTCAAATAAGCTTCACTTGTAACTATGATAGAAAATCTTGGAATCTTAATAGGACCTACTTCCCGGTCTTCGAAATTTTGGCTGACTGACTTGGCACGTCTTTCATGGTAGGGTGGTAACCCACTTGACACCACATTTGTACTATTACAGATGTCGTTACATTTACGGAAGACAATTTTACCATGAAAAATGTGAAACTTAAAAATAAAGCGCTACTTACATTTGTCAGAGGTGTGCAGTTAATAAAAGAAAGTATAAAATAGATTATAACTGAAAAAGGATTTACAAAGTAATTAAAGTGAAATACATTAAAACTTCATCAACAATACAAGAGATATAATTAGAGGAATGGAAATTAACAAATGATGTTTGAAATAACTGCTTTTGTTTTAAATATAATGTTTTTTTTTATTTCAATATCTAAAATTATTTACTTTTAACTACTGTACAATAAATTTTCATTTCTTTTAAATCTAAAGAACGTAATGAACAATGAAATCAACAATTTTCATCAACGTAAATATTTTTCATTGAGAAGGAAAAATTCATGAACTAATTACACGCTTGAAGAATTTAATATCCTTTTGCACAACGTTATGTTGGTTACGGTGAAATCTGAAAAGAAAATATTTTTCATTAATATATTACCGCAACAAACTAATCTTAATAAAATTAGTTATAGATTGCCAAGCGAATGCTTTTTACCGATTATAAGTTATACGAAACTTGAAGGTGAAATGGCGTGACACTGGCGATTATCAGGGCTTTCCTAAAATCGTCTTATAAGATTTAGAATAAAGTTCTAATGATTAAAGATCATCTTTGTTCATTTTTAGCAACTCATATTCAGTTCACTGTTGAACACGAGGGTCAGAATAAGAAGGATTAACCTTAGTCCACCACGGTGGCCAAATGCGGATTAGCAAACTTCACTCATGTAGAGAATTAAGTAAATTCTCTGGTATGCAAGGTTTTCTCACGATGTTTTCCTTCACCGTTTGAGCACAGTAGATATAACAAGCAGTATAATAACTCGGCCGTATTTTTGAAATAAATACCTACAGCCGCGCGCTCCGTAAACATGTGATAGGGCTGCCCGCCTCCAGCATTTTAATTACATTTGCCAACTTTGTGTTTCCATTTAGTTATGTGATTGTAAATATACTTTTTTTTAAATAAACAAATAAAATACTTAGTAAATTGTAGTAAAATAGGAAGTGATCAATAAAATGCGTGTTGTTTTTTGATTGGTAGATTTAAATAAGGCTGATACTAATCAATGATCTTGAAGGACCTTCATATATTTATTTTGGTGATGCCATCTAGGTATTACCACCACACTAGGTGACCAAATGATAAAAAATCGGTCAAGTGCGTGTCGGGCCACGCGCAGTGTAGGGTTCCGTAGATTATGTTAGCACTTTAATCCCTTATGTAATACCACACTATAGAATAGACGATAAAAAATTGATCCTGACTTGGCATGTAGGGAAGGAACTACAAAAAACATACTGAGATTGACCGGGTTCGCTAGTAGTTTAATAAAAAAATCTGGATAGGTATATTAATATCAGCTGGCTCTCTACTCTTTTTATTCAAATACATTAAAGTATGAGCAACACAATAATGTTGTTAAATTCAAACAACTTCTTTACTTAACTTCTTTATTACATTAAAATACAGGTATACAAAACATACATGTCATAAGATTTAAATCTATGTATTACATAATAATCAAAGAAAACAACCTAAATGAAGAAGTTAATAAATAATTATTTAATATTTATTACCGTTTACGTCATTTACCTATTTACACAATTTTATCATTTAAGCATTTATTTATATATATTTTTTTTAAATTATGCCTTTAGAATACAAAATATTAATCAAACTTTATAAAAATAATAACTTTTTTCCTAGTCGTCATAATTAAAAAATCCAATACACTGCGTTCGTCACCGCGGCACAGTCGCAACGGTCTTCACCCCACGATCACCCCACGTACGAGGTGCGTAGGTATAGCTCGCGTTTCGACCTTTAGTATGAAGTCCAACTACTGGTTATACTGTGGTTTGAGGCACGTGATATTTAGGTAGGTTGAAAGTACATATCACGTCTCACTGGGCTTTCACGTCTCAAAGTGACTGTTAATTTTATGCTATGAATAGCTTAAATTTGGGATTCTATTTTTCAGATATTACTTACCATGACATCACAATTATGGTTATACAGATCACAAGTGGTGTTGAATTTCTGTCGCTTGTTAAGTCGCCGATCTCTACCACAGACAATGCCTTCTGTTCTATGGCAATGCTTTTTTCGCCAGCACCAATACTCATTATTGATAGCGTTACCTGGTTCTGAAAGTAGACTTCTAATAGAAGTATTTATCTATTAGAAGATATTTGATATTTAACCTTCACGTCATATTTTGTTTCGAGTCTTATCTTTTTTTGTACGGTAGAAAAATTTATTATTTGAATATCAGTTTCTCATCCTCATCATCATCATCATTATCATCACTAACCGCTGAAAGACGTACACAGCTGGACATAGATCTCTTGCATGGACCTCTTGCATGGACTTCTATACACGCCATTCTCGAGAACATGCAGCGATTCCCTGCAAGCCGCTTGATGTCCTTTGCCCAACAACATCGCTCAACCTACACTGCGCTTTCCGGTACGGAGTCGCCATTCCACTATCTATCCATCGGCTTTTTCAACTATACTCGTATGCCCTGCCCGTTGCCACCTCAGCATTGCGACTCGCTGATCTATGTCAGTAACTTTGCTTCAAATACGGATCTTTCTGATTCGATCACACAGGGACACCCCAAGCATAGCTCGTTCCATCGCCCTCTGAGTGACTTTGAGCCTTTTTATGAGGGCCACGGCTTTTTATAATTGCATTTTTTACTAGTCTAAAATGTATTTAGGGAATTAATAAAAAAGATTTTGTTTTTAAATGGATCTTTTATAAGTCAACAAAATATGTTAACAAATGTCAAATGTTTTAACATATATTAATTTATTTTCTTGGTCTGCTTGTAAGTCTGTTTTTCGCTTGTCATAATATTTAATCATACCCACTGTCAGATTTTTCATTATATAATTTATGTGTTTCTTCTATTTCAAGTGATTTAACTTCTCTTGCTTGAATACCATCTTCGTTACCTTGAGATTTATTTCCAGATTCGCCAATATCAGCGTCATTCACACCATCTCTTTCATTCTCTAATTTTGTATTACTTACTTCATCATTTTTCTCTAGTTGAGTTTCAACATCGTCATTATTACTAGCTTCTACAATATTATCTAATTTATCCGCTCCATCATTATTATTATCATCATTTTCTTCATCAACTGTATCTTTATTATTAGCTTCATCAGTTACATCCTCATTATTTACTTCTTTAGCTTCGTTTTCATTCTTTATTTCAACAGTCTCCTCTAACTCATCTGCTTCAACTCTATCCACTTCACTAGCATTGTCAAGTCCTTTTATTTTACTTTCATTCTCGATTTCATTATCTTGATCTTCTTCATTGGTTTGCTCAACGTTACTTTCTTTACCGCTATCATTAGTTTCAGCATTATCTTCTAAAAGTAGTTCAGTATCGATTGGGGGTAAATTTTGACACTTGGCTAGGCAAGTTTTTACATAATCTAAAAAAAAGAGTCATGTCAATAAATTAAATAATATTTACCTTATGTTATCTAAAATTTAATTTGATTAAAATATTATAAGAAAAACTACTTTTTAACTTTATATTTAAAAACAATAGGATAAAATATATTTTTTTCGTCCATTTCGTCCACCCTTAGCCATCCTTGAACTTTTTTCTTTTTTTCTTTAAGATATCGTAATGATTAAAAAAATTCTTACTAGCGTTTTTCAAACAGTTGTATTCTTTTATATCGCAAGAGTCTAAGAATCGACGTAGTTTTCCTTTCGCATTTTCTCCGCATTTCTCTTTACCGTCGTGAATACATATTTTAGCCTGATAGCATTTCTGAAATTAAATAAATTTATTAAAATGGCTGAAAATATAAAGTTGAAAATATATTAATAGATAAAGAGCAGGAGATAAGTATTTTGATAAGTATTTTTAGGTATTAGTTTTAATTTTAATTTATTTTATAGTTGTAGATATAATGATATTTCCTATTATTTTATTTTTATAATAAGTTTAGCCTAGTTAAATATTATTGTCTCAGCTAGTATAAATAATTGTACTGTTTATTAATAGATAAATGTTGGCTTATCTGCTTATTTATTATCCAGCTAAAAAAAGCTACTCGTAATTGATTTATTCGCACCACCATACGCTAAGCAATTAGCCGTTAAATAAATATAAAAGATTAATTAAATTTATTGAAGAAATTGTTTTATTTAGGTAATATTACATTAAATAAATAATTAACGTTAAAATGAATATATTTTAATTTATATGAGTATGAAGATGTATTTAAAAGAATAAAAGATACAACTTACTTTAGAAGCATCGGATTTAACTAAAATGCTTACAAAGAAAGCAATACCTGAAAAATATTAAAAAATCTAAAAAAAAGTTTCTGCACATGTGTATATAAAACAATTTTGTTTTTATTACTTACCCAGCAGAAATAATTTTATGCGCATATTGCTTTTATTTTACTCTTTTTCAACGGCATTTTTATGCAAAAAATTGTATTAAAGATGAAAAAATTCAATTTGGTTTTCCAGTCAAACAAATCAACATAAAATGCTTGTGAGAAATCATAGTGGACTAATATTCTTGATAATATTAAACTTAAGTAACACTTTGAAACAGAAGAAAAAGAAAACATTTTATGTGAGTATTTTTCTATCATATATTATTTTTTATTAAAACAATAATATGATTTTTAATACAAACTAGCATGTGCTCGCGACTTCGTCCGCGTGGAATTCGGATTTTCACAAATCCCGCGGGAACCATGGATTTTCCGGGATGTAAAGTTAGCCTGTGTTAATCCAGAGTTAAGTCTATTTCCATTCCAAATTTCAGCCAAACCGCTTCAGTAGCCGCAGCGTAAAGGAGGAATAAACATACTTGTACACACACACACACACCGACTTTCGGCTTTATAATGTTTGCGTGATTCCGTGAAAAATATACAATAAATAGACGTGAAAACCTACTCAAATCTTACCAAAATAAAGTTAAATTTATTTGTTGGAAACTTGTGTTATATGAGTATTGAGTATCCACCTAGCATTTGTTTATTATTAGATACTACGAGTACTAACTTAGGTTAGGCTTAATTGAAATGTGTTTTTTGTAGAATAATAAATAAACATACTTGTACACACACACACACACCGACTTTCGGCTTTATAATGTTTGCGTGATTCCGTGAAAAATATACAATAAATAGACGTGAAAACCTACTCAAATCTTACCAAAATAAAGTTAAATTTATTTGTTGGAAACTTGTGTTATATGAGTATTGAGTATCCACCTAGCATTTGTTTATTATTAGATACTACGAGTACTAACTTAGGTTAGGCTTAATTGAAATGTGTTTTTTGTAGAATAATAAATAAATTAAAATTAAAAATTAATTAAATTAACACAAAGAGGTATCCTTAATCTAAGAATATTACTGTACTAAATTATTGTAGCATTTCATAGGTGAAGGAATTTTTAAAATAGCTTTAGCGGGCTTAGGCATGAAAGCTTAAGAAACAAACAAGCTCAATATGCATTGTTTTGTAATACATATTTGTATAAGTATGGAATTTGTATAATTGATAATGATAGATAGGTATCGTAGACGAAATAACTAAATCATTATAGCTGTTAAAAACGATTATTCGATATTCTTGAAAATGTTAAATTAAATTATAGAACTTTTTTTATTTTAGACGAACTGTTTAAGAGCATCGTTATGTATACATGATGGTAAGCGTATCTGCGGATTGGACCCCAATACTAGAGAAACAAGACGATTCCTCAATACATGTGACATTCACGAGTTCAACTGTGAATATGATACTAGTAAGTATCAAAATCACGAGCCGTAATAGTCCTCTAAAATAGTGGGTTTGACCTCTGCCTCGGATTCCGGAAGGTGTGGGCACACGCAGAGAATTAAGAAAATTCCCTGATATGCAGGTTTCCTCAAGATGTTTTTCCTTCACTGTTTGAGACACGTGATATTTCATTTCTTAAAATGCACACAACTGAAAAGTTCGAGGCATGCCCCAGACCGGAATCGAACCCACACCCTCCGGGCTATCACAGCTCTTACGTATATGAATTCTGCCAATCCGCATTGGGCTAGCGTGGTAGACTATAAGCCTAACCCCTCTCATTCTGAGAAGAGTTACAACAGTGAGCCGAATATGGGTTATTAATGATTATGATGTGAGTCTGGACCCTTGAAACTTGCTACCTCCCGCTATAATGATCCAAACCTTTAGTTGCCTATTACTTAACTATGGTAAGAGAGGTGGAGAAACTTATAGCTTCTGTGAAATGTGGAAGATCTAACTGACACAGACACTCTTTCTATTACAGACTTCATAAAAACTCAAGACATAAAATGCCGACATACACCACCATTATAACTTGCTGTGTTAAACAATATTCAATTATTCATAGAATATACCATACTGTGGGATGTTTAGATTACGCTATGGACAATGATGTTTTTGCAAACAGACATAGGTAAGTGAATATTAAACCACGTTACTCGCAGTGAATCAGTCGAGCTGAGAAGTTTTCTATTGCTAATTATGGTACCTAACCAACTAACAGGTAAAATTGTAGTTAAGTTTTAATAGTAGTTCTTGTAATGATTTTAATCCCTTCTCCTGTGAAGGTAGGACAGGACACCTTCCTCAGATTCCAGAAGGCTGTTAAAATTGGAAATTGATGAATGATTTTAAGCTAATGAAGATTGTGTTTGAATTTGCTACAAGATTTTTTCCTTTATGATCTATATTGGACCCTTCTCCTGTGAGAATTTCTATTTAGGTCTTTACTATCAACCTTATACAATAAACAACAAATCAATTGACAAAACGTCATCTTCATACTATGATACGAAATACAAATGTCATCCGGTGCTTACTGGTGGATATAGTATGTAAATGACATTTTGTCAATTGATTTGTTGTTTATTTTAAATATGTTGATAATAAAGGACATAATGGTGAATAGACCAGCAAACCGTAGTAAACTGATAACGTCATCAACCCATATTCAGCTCACTGCTGAGCTCGAGTCTCCTCTCAGAATAAGAAAGGTAAGGCCAATAGTCAACCACTCTGGCTCAATACGGATTGGCAGACTTCTCATACACACACATTAAGATAATTCTCTGGTATGCAGGTTTCCTCACGATGTTTTCCTTCACCGTTTGGGGCACGTAATATTTAATTTCTTAAAATGCACACAACTGATACTTTAACCGGACCGGATTTGAACCCACACCCTCAGGAATCGGAGGCAGAGGTCATATCCACTGGGCTATCACGGCTTAGTAAACTGATGAAATAGGATAATTAATGATTTTAATTTAAAGCCAATGAAAATTTTTGTTTGAATTTGCTATAGGAATGATTTCTCTTATTAAAATTATTCCAACATCTATAATTGTAAAAATTTCGTCAAGATTGCTTCATCGAGCTTGTTAACTTTGTCCTATTGAAATGATAATTTGGATTTTTTTTATGCTTGACAGTTATTCTAGTAGCGTGTGTGCTGTGGACACTGGTTTACGCTCATGGACCTCCGCGCGAACGCGACAATGAAGACGTCTCTATGGGTCGGAAGGTAAAAAAAGTACGGCATGCATTTTTTTTCAAGGCTTATGTCCACCAAATCAAAATCAAAATTCATTTATTTCAAGTAGGCTTAATTTACAAGCACTTTTGACACGTCAGTTGACTATTTTTTTTTTTTTTTTATTTTATTCTACCACCGGTTCGGAAGGCAGGTTCTGCTGAGAAGATACCGGCAAGAAACTCAACAGTTGCTCTTTTGAAATGAAAAAGTCTTACAGTATTATAATTTACAATTGATAACAATTACAGTTTCTTATAGTTTTACTTCCTGTGTGAAGGTGGAAGCTGATCCAATGGCCTCCAAGCACCTTTAAGGAACTCATCAATAGTGTAGTAACCTCGACTAAGTAAATGTTTTTAACACATTGCTTAAAGTTGTGCATTTTCAAATCAATCATAGTCTTGGGGATCTTGTTATAGAAGAGTACACCCAAACCTACAAAAGATTTTTTAACTCTTTGGAGACGATACGCAGAAATAACTAATTTATAGTAATAACTAGCAAGACGTGGCAGTAAGAGTTGATCAATTGATAATGATAATGAATGATGATGATGATGATAATTTTACTTTTCTATAGATGGGAGCCAAATGGTGTAGCATGGCGAAGGTTTGCAACCACGACCGCGTGCCGATCTGTGGTATCAGTCACGCTGGTGACGTCATGGGTTTCAGGGACCTTTGCGACATGTTCGATTATAACTGTATAAGACGGAGGAGTAAGTTGTTTATTGCGTTTAACTACAAGTTATTGACGTAACTTACTATAGCTTGGCAACTTTGTTCGTAACACTCCCGATGTTGCGCGCGGGGCTGGCGGCGTGTAGCGATGACTGAAAAACCCACGACTGATGCATGTCACTTCCACACCCGCACAGTCTTTCCGCCCGTCGCCCGCATATCATGGGAGTGAGTGAGAACGAACTTGCTAGACTATACAACTACCTACGTACTATCACTATTCGATAGTTTTTACTTGGCACCCACGACATCCCTATCTTTGACTTCACTCGGGTTTCTGTCTTTGAGAGGAAGAGAGAGAAAAGTTAATTAGTGACAGGCGACTGAGACTGACATATTTCCCAATGTAGTAATCCTAGTAATCAGTAGGTACTTACAGTATCTATACTATACTACTATACTAATATATAAAACTGAAGAGTTTGTTTGTTTCTTTGTTTGTTTGAAAGCGCTAATCTCAGGAAATACTGGTCTGGTAGGCTAGGCTTATTTTATCCCCGTATTCCTAAAGGAACGGGAACCATGCGGGTGAAACCGCGCGGCGTCTACTAATCTTTAATAAAGCACTAGCAGACATCCCGCGTTTCAACCGCGTCGTTCCCGTTCCTGTCGGAACACCGGGATAAATTAAAGCCTTAAGACACTCTCAAATAATGTGGCGTTCTTATGGTAAAAAAATATTCAAAATCAGTTTTGTAGATTCAGAGATTACTACCCACAACGTCGCAATCTCACAACTTAAGAAAGAAACATATAATATGTTATCGCCGCGTTAGCCGCTTTTAAATTTACATGTTTTTAATAAATAGTGTAGTGTAATAGTAGTCTGTGACGGATATGACGTCGTGCTTCAGTGTGCTCGTGGCGTTCGAGTCGTCCACATCTCTTGTTGTGTAATTCTTTATGGGTTACTTGGGATAGGCGAACAACAGGCGGGGAACACTCCCCTTTTCCACTCAAGTCACTCGAGTGGAAAAGGGGAGTGTTAGTCGACTGTCAAAGGATCCTTTAACCCTACTCACATCGTTCACAAGTACGTGACTTCACTCAAGGTCATTCTCTACCATTCTAGGGTCTTATTTAGGTTACAGTTTGATTGGTTAATTAAGTTATCCAGACAAGTGTTGTGAATCATAACCTTTGTTCGACATTAGTTTTCTTATATTTGTAATCACTTTTGAGTCCTATTATAAATATTAGTATAGACTTGAGTAATAAAAATTAATTATAATTACGTTTTATATTTCAGATTACAGACAAACAGCGTGTCCGGAAGACAAGTCCATTCTTACCGTCTCCCGCCGCCCGACCAATAGTTTTTACGACGACAAATGATATTATTTTTGTAAACAACAACTATTTAAACACTTTCATACCCATATTGAATAATTTATGTATCCTTTAGATCAAGCTTGCTCGTAATAATAATAAAGAATTTATTTTAAATCTATTTCATTTCGAGTTTCCCATGCATGATTTTTAATGTAAACTGTACTCATCATTTAACCTTTAACGGATCAGCAATACAACAAATTAGCTTTCTGTTGTTCTATTAAATAATTTTAGACGGCCTCCGTGGCGCAGTGGTATGCGCGGTGGATTTACAAAACGGAGGTCCTGGGTTCGATCCCCGGCTGGGCAGATTGAGATTTTCTTAATTGGTCCAGGTCTGGCTGGTGGGCTTAGGTCATGGTTAGTTACCACACTACCCTGTGGATTTTCATCCTCCTCCTAAGAACTTCCACTACTATCTTAGAATGCATTATCACTTACAATCAGGTGAGATTGTAGTCAAGAGCTTACTTGTGAAGAGTTAAAAAAAACTTTTAATCGATTTAAATATTTGTTCTATCATCTGTTTATCTAGTCATCTATTTGAATAACTAGTTAAGAGTACAAGCATTTTATAATAGCTGCTAAAATTCCTAAAACAATAAATTCGTTCATGTATAATTTATAAGCGGCGGCAATAATAATATTATTCCATTATACGATTGATGAATTCAATGATTTGAATGCAACCTAGAACTTTTAGTTATAGGTCTATAACTAAAAGATCTAGATTGCATTCTAATAATTATCAATAATACCTAATCAATGTGGTTTAGCCTCTGAAGGATAGAGGTCAACCCATAACGTAGCCATGCTTTTCACCGGACGACCAGCGTACGCCAAGTAAACGATTTTAAGGAAGTGTCCCTTTACGAAGCATCCATTCCCTGGCAATCGCTTTTGACAGCCGTATGCGCTGCGCAACGAATATACAGAAAGCCCCTTATATTATATGATGAGTCTTCTCTGTCCTATGATTTGCGCTTAAACCAAACTACCCCTCCGCCCCAAGGCTACAAGACATGCATACGTCACATACATATGTAAGCTTATCTTGCTCAATGCACATCGGCCATAGGTGGCCGCACTGTACCCCTTCAAATATGCGGCGAGCCAGGGATTGGTAGTGGTTTGTACCTACGCGGTAATAACATCTACAAAAACCTAGATCTCCTAAAAATAGCTCAATACATTAAGCAGCTCTCAAAATAGTTAAATAACTAGTTATTTTTTAATAATTTGTTCCATATCTTTTAAACATGACTAATATTCCTATCCAACTACTCGTAGTCGGAAAAGACTGTTTTATGAGTAGGTAAGAAAATAGTCCAGTGGGCAGGGAAAGAACGATGACCTCCTGAGGTTGGGGCTTAAAACACCCCCAAATAAAGAAAAACTGTAAAAAAAGATGCCACTGAAAAGTCCTTTACGATCCTGATGTTGATAATCTTAAGCCCTCATTCGCACGAGATTTTTTTTTTAACGGACGTAAAAAAACGTTTAAATAAAGTATGAAGTAAATTAAAGGTCCAACGCCTAAAATTTAAAATGCAACACTGCTCGAAAAAAAGCGTCGTGTTTTCAAAAAGTTTTCGTGTGAACATACGAGTATACTTGGGAATGCATTTGTTGTATTTGAATGTTTTTTTAACGTCCGTTAAAAAAATTCTCGTACGTGGGGACAATTTTTCTCAGGCTATAAAACCAAGCCAAGACGAGGTCCCCTGATTTTCAACGATATAGCTATAAAAGAGATTCCTAAACATCCAAGCCGAAACGTAAACTAGGTATTGTATGAAGTTTGCTATTGTAAAGCGTTGCCCGATATCCGTTAATTGTGCTAAAGTTTCAAGATTGTCTTTACTGAATATTAGACACTGTTTGTGAAGACACGTCTAAAATATAACAGTATACTAAAATATGCATTTACTACATGCACAACTACATGTTATATTATTTGCCATAGTGCATTCACACATAGTTGGAGACAAAGCTCATCTGGTGAGTTTTATTCAAATTGATGAAACTAATTTCACAAACCATGCACTTCATAAGCATCATTTTATAAAAGAATATTTCAGAAATATACACAAATATACTTTGCAAATGTATTGAACGGTAAATATCAATCATTTTTCCAAACGTTGTTTGTGAAAAGTGATTGGTTTTTGATTGGTCACCGGTCCAATATACAGCTATATTCCCTATAAGTTATTGTATGAAAATCTGTTCCTGAAATTAAAGACGAAGTAAAGTTTTATAAATTAGTTAGTATGTGCTCGTCTTTTACCGCCCCTCTCAATTTTCGGTAATTAATAATATGATGTACAGTCTGTTCATTTGTTATAGTGTTGTTTTATTTCAGACTGAATTGAAAAAACTGTGTGAACACGCTTACATCTGTTTCCATGACAATATCATGATTTGCGGCAAATCGGTGAACGAAGCGAGAACCTTTCTAGATCTTTGCGACCTTTACGAGTACTCCTGCGAGTATAATATGGGTAAATATTAATATTGAATATTGAATATTATTGAATTGACGCATAGGAAAACAGTTGTCAAGATATAAGTTTAAAATATTATAGTTATACAAAGACATTATGTGTCACGAAGAATTTGGATTAACTATGGACGGCTTATAATCTTTTGCCGCACAATTAGTTCGTTAATAAAGAAATAAACTAAATTATAATAATTATTCTCCTTTATTAGTTTTCAGACACGTGAAAGAAGAAGAAGGAGTCTGTCCAAATGAAAAAGCATTAAACCGTGGAGTAGGATAAAAACATGATTGTATGAATTTTTACATTACATTTTTTTACAATTTTTACCTTTATTATACTATTGAGATATTACGTTCATTTCACATTTATTTTAGCTATTTCTAGAAATTACAATAAATTCTGCGTAGAAAATAATTTTCTTATTGTTATGGTGGTTCTTAATGATCATAATACTGGATTACAAGATGGCACCAAAGCAAAATCTGGAAAAAGAAATATTTAGTTTACTGAATAACTTAAAAATAAAACTTCATTTTTAGCTAAAGATAATTTTTAATGGTTTTGATAACAAAACATCTATCAATATTATAACTAAATAAGAGTAAATTTGAACTAAGATAGTGCTCTTACTTTTTAAATTAGGATAAATTAGGTGATTGTGACTCTGTTTTCATAATTGTAAGTAAATAGAGTCACAAGATAAGATTGCATTTGATTTTAAGTAGTTGAAACAGTTATTTTAATTAATTAAATAAAACAAAGGAGTGAATGAAAATTACTTACTGTACTTCCAATAGCAGTTAACTTGTAACATATGGCAGATATCGTCAAATTTTGCGTAACCAAAATTGTCGTCGTAACCACAAATTGGGTCAAAGCTTCTACGACATAAAACCGCTACGGAACACCATGGACTGGGTTGTTTCTCATTTTGGGTATTTGAATATACCATCGGACTACCACCAAAAGAACGACGAGACTGAAAAGAAAAATATCTTGGAAAACAGAATACTGTGTATTTAGAGCAACTAAAGAAGGAATATTCCAGTCTAGTAAACTGAGTAAAGCCTTCTAGTAACTACATTCTTAAAACAAATTTCATAAAGAATAATAAATGAATCAGTATTAAACAAATTAGATGTCCTTACTTAAACAACAGATAAACCTTAAGGAAATGACTCCTGTACCATGAATGAAAATAAAATAAAAACAAAAGAGGATCATGAATTTATTACACAAGATATTAAGAGCTATAAATATTAAAAGTTTATAAGGTAAGTGAGCGGTTTGTCGCCTGAAGCAAAGTAATGCGAGACAACAGAAAATTAAACCACATAATTTCTACGAACAAGAAACGAATACTTAAATATTGCTTCAGAAGACTCACAACCCACTTACCTCATTTTTAGAAGTAGATAAAACATGTTCAGCCACTGCTACTGGTTCCTCATCATTACGCAACTCTGCCAATATTAAATCCTTGAAGAACATTCCATATTTAGGGACGTTTCTCCCAAATCTAACAATAGGAGGATCATTTTTTACAATATTACTTCGTCTGGTTTTGTGTTGTACCTCAATCTTTTCAGGCAGTTTTGGCTTTTCATAATTACTACTTATAGTGATTATGAGCTCTTTTATAGTATTCTCGTTGGTCTGTGCCAATTTCACAAGATGCTCCAGTGCCTGTGTAAGTTGTATTAGTTTTTCTTCTACGAATTGATTGAATTCATTTTGTTGGCTTTTAACGGCAGTAACTTCACGTTTTGTTTTTTTCTGGCAAAATAATGGCACTGCTTAGCATGACACAGTCTGTTAAAGAATCTTAATTAAACAATTAAAAAAAAAAGATTCTCGAAAATTCTTACCGTGCCAGGTTCCATAGGGTAAACTAAAACGTGATTCAAACTCTCTATTGGTTCTTGATGAGCAAATGCTATCACCGTTAAAAATATGAATCCTGGAATTACATAAGTTTTTAGTGTAGTTCAATTTTACACAGTTATAGAGTAAATTAGATAAAAAAGATTACAAAGAAAAGACTACCTAGGGTTAAAGGCCTCATCGTGTCAATTACTAGCTCCGTACGCCCTACAAATAAGTTCGGAGGCGAAAAAAAGGCCACTTATAGCGTTGTTAATTTGACACATCAACGATAATAGTCTTGATACTTTGAAAATTGATTCATTTTTTTTTCTAAATTTGGTGCACAGTCGTGGCTCCGCACAATATGGCAGTGCACTGTGCTATTCTAATTTTAAATTTCCTAAATTAAGCGATTTTTTATATTTTTGTTTAGGTACATTTCACAAGAAAATATTATTCTGATAACAAGTTATTTTTTAATAAATTCATAACTCTCAAAAATAATATTCATTATTTAAGAACCTTTAAAGGTTAAAATATAAAGGTCAAGCGTAGGTAGAACATATTTTTTATCATAAAAGTCCGTGGGTGTATTTAGTCTTAAAAAATATAATCAAAGAATCGTTCCAAACATTTTACACAAAGAAGAATTTCATTTAACGTAAAAGTATGTAAGTTGAAGCATATTATTGTTTAGTTTTTTTACTATAAGCATAATGGTTTTTTATCATCTTCGTCATCATCATGATCAAATCAGCCGGTGGACCGCCAATGATGAACTTAGAACATTTAAAGGGACTTC
Source organism: Bicyclus anynana (assembly GCF_947172395.1). NCBI lineage: Eukaryota > Metazoa > Arthropoda > Insecta > Lepidoptera > Nymphalidae > Bicyclus > Bicyclus anynana. The sequence goes on along the minus strand of NC_069104.1, from coordinate 5,055,149 downwards.
CAATCACGGTATTGAACCACCAATGACAAAGCTATGTCGTCAGTCTACCAAGCAGTAGGACGATCAACGCTGAGCTTTCTGGAGGGTTTGCCTTTCTAACCTAAGCTGTTCCTTGATTTATGTGTCAAGCAATATTAGGACAAGAGCCTGTTATAATTAAACATACTTGTATATGTTGGAAGGTAGCAGGTTTCAGGGTCCAATCACAAAACGAAAACAATAAGTATAAAAACGTTATATATTATATTAATTGCTATACATAATACGCGAGGCGAATGACTAGGTGCGAGCAGGTTAGCCAGTCGGATTTTTTTTACTTTTTTAATAAATGACTTGTTAAATGATGTATTTAAAGCATGGATGGACGGACGTTAAGACCCTCAGGTCTGGACCCCAAAAATATGCTACCTTACAAAACCACCAAATTCATAAATTGAATTGATCTATGGTAGTGTACGGACTGACATTTGTAAAATGAGAAGGATATGTCTGGCAATCGCAGTCTTTTCGTACATAAAATCTTCGCTTAATTACAAAGTTCGCGTATATGAAGGTCACTAAGCAACGGAGAAGCATTGTGAACTTTCGGTAAAATCTATTTATATTCTTTAAAAAGGATAGTCCCTTGCTGAACTTTTGTATGAGTAAAAGGTTAAAGGTACTAATTATACGAACAAATTGTTGTTTTTGGATGAAGTGTTTTGTAAAATATTAAATATTAGTTTTTTATGTTGCATGTTGTGTTGTAGAATATTTAATGTGGATTGTGAAAATACGGAAAAAGTAATATCCAACGGTTTTAGATTTATATGTATATTTAATGAAGAATTTCAAACATGTTCAATATTAATGGAATATACCTAGAAAGGACACGTCATGTGAGTATTATCGCAACCATATAGAAACCATAAGTTTTTCTTACACTGCGTTCTGAAAAAAAAAAAGTATCAAAATATATCAGTCCGCGTACATTTCTGAACGTGATTTATAGTTATTAAGTACGCTATGATTAAATTACCAGCGTCCAAGGAATCGATACGCCTCTCAGACAGTAAATTGCACTATTACAGCCGTCACAAGCAATAATGGTACTCGTAATTAAATATGGCAATGTTATTACTTCGATTAATTGCTATTATTTTATTATATTTTTAATCCTACTAATAATAAACACGCAAAAGTTTGTAAGGATGTTAGTTACTCTTTAACGCCGCTACTAATTGAGCGATTTGGCTGAAATTGAATGAAATAAAAATATATTTTACTCTGGATTAACACATAGGCTTCTTTTCATCCCGGAAAAATCTAGTTCCCACGGGATTCATCATTTTAAGTCTTAACAGATTTGGACGAAATAGACAAAGGGCTTCACCTAACTTACATTTCATAAAACATTTAAAGCGATTTTGACTAGCAGATTTTGAGAGATTAGTGCATTGTCGATGATAAAAGCTAGATAGAAAAGTTTAAATTTTGTAGAAAACCGATAGACCAGCGACTTATTGGCAATCCTGCAATCCAAAATATGTAATTTTGCTTCGTTACCAATCAGCTTTTTGGGTTTTAGTCCATCGGCAGAAATACTGTTATCGCCGCGTTGCAACGACTTGCGGTACAGACGGCTTCAGTGTGCTCGTGGCGTTCGAGCCGTCCACATCTCTTGTTGTGTAATTCTTTATGGGTTACTTGGGATAGGCGGGGAGAGTGACTTGACTGGAAAAGGGGAATGTTTGTTAACAGTCCAAGGATCCTTTAACCCTACACACAACGTTCACAAGTGCGTGACTTTACTCAAGATCATTCTCTGCCATTCAAGGATCTTATTTTGGTTACAGTTTGATTTGTTAATTAAGTTGTCCTGACAAATCGTAACCTTTCTTCGAAATTAGTTTTCTTATTTTTGTAATCACTTTTGAGTCTGCTAAAAATACTGAGTTTTTAATTGTAGCTTTTAAAAGTTGAAGAAAATGCACAGCACCTGAAACTTGAAAGCTATAAACCAAGAATAGAATTGGATGGATGTAATTTGCGTTGGGAGTTAATGCAACGCTCTGAATTACTTCCGTAGTTTCCGCGCCCATTTCCGTCGTCGGAGTCGCTTGTTCTTCTATTTTATATTGCAGAATACGTAATGTTTTTAACCGACTTCTAAAAAAGTAGAGAAATTGAACGCAACACTGATATAACTAGTTTAAAGGTTCTTCCACAGAACAAATAAACCATTATTTATAAAAATGGTATCATTGGTAATTTAATCCGTATTGTCTTAGAAAAATTAGATCTTCAAAATCTTAATTACAGCAGTTCATCATTATCAACCCATATTGCGCTCACTGCTAAGGTCGAGTCTCCTTCTAGATTTTTTTTTTAAATGCACACAAATAAATGCACTCGTGCCTTGATAGCCTAGTGGATATGACCTCTGCTTCCGATTCTGGAGGGTGTGGGTTCGAATCCGGTCCGGGGCACCTCCAACTTTTCAGTTGTATGAAAGTTCGAGCACTTTATTCCACACCGGCCATCAGCCAGGGGGTTGTGAGTTTGTATGTATTATATATAAAACATACGAAAATATAAATAAAAGGGGCGAAGGGATCAAAGTGTACATCGATTTTCATGCGGACGAAGTCTCGGGCATCTGCTAGATAATGATATAGATGGTTAGTAATAGTTTGGCCTGGAAATTTTCGGATAAACTAATCCCAATATATTTTTAAAGTATGGTACCTAACAGTGCTAACTTCCACTGAAATTAAATATTTCCAATAGTAGGTAACATAAAACAGTAAAACAAAATGTTTATGACTTAGTTTTACATTATATAGCTCATGTTTCTATTACATATTTTCTTTCAAGTTTCTTTTTCTTTTAAGGCGTCAAACATGTATGCATATATAAATCAAATCACTTGACAATAATGTTAATTTTACTAGGTAAGGATCCTTTATGAAATGTTAATTTACATTTTGTCACTTATGCTTCTCTAAGGTAAAATATCTGAAAATATATTTGGACAAAACCTTAGCAGATATATCCAATTAATTTGAACATAGCTGTGTTTTGTTAGTTGAACAAATATTAATTTATATTCTGTACATAAAGCAGATTACCATGAATTTCATAATTATATTATTCTCTCATTTATTTTTTCGCATTTTTTTAATACAGCGATTAAAAATACAATATAAAAAATAGAAAAATAATATATATTTATTAAAGTCTGTGTCCGACATCCAACAACCTACTGAAATATTAATTGATTATAAAACACGGCTAAAACTCACGTGATATTAGGTTGGAGTATGCTCGTTTAGTTTCGAACCTATACGTGGCCCTTAGTCATGAGCTGGTACTTACAACGCGGCACGATCCAAATCAGTTTGGATGAGTTTTAGCCGTGTTTTATAATCAATTAATAACACTCACGATAGTTTAAATTCTAAAATAATCTAGAGAAAACTTACAGCTTATTTAAAGAGTCGAATATTTAATTTCAGCTATCAATTCTCTGATGATTTATCCATTTGTGTCAACTCATAGTGAGAGTATAAAGGTAAGACGACATATTCTTTACAATAACAAGAACCACATACAGGTGTATGATAAATGACATAAGATAGGCAGAGAGACGCGATAGCCCAGTGGATATGACATCTGCTTTTGATTTGGAGGGCATAGGTTCGAATCCGGTCAAGGACATGCACCCCCAAATTTTCAGTTATGTACATTTTAAGAAATTAAATATAACGCGTGTATCAAACGGTGAAGGAAAAACATCGTGAGAAAATCTTTTCTCCTTCAACGTTAATTTGAGAATCAAGAAAATTTTCTTAATTCTGGTGTGTGAAGTCTGCCAATACGCATTGGGTCAGCGAGGTGGACTAAGACCTAACCTCATTCTGAGAGGAAACTCCTGCTTAACAGTGAGCCGAATATGGGTTGCTAATGTTGAAAATGAAAAATAAGGCAGCCCTTTGTAGTTTTATAAAGTGCAGCAGCGCTATTCTCTAACCATGTTTTATAACTCGACAGTGTGAGTCTCGAATTCATCTCTATCTCTCTCTGTTTAACAGTGTATGATAGAGAGAAATACACATGAAGTCGAAGCTCACACAGTCGAACTTTAAGAACACCCAGAATAACGCTACTGACTCTAAAACTTTGAACCTTTGAAATATATGATATCTACTGTTTTGATATTACTAAACTTACAAACATGAAGTACCTAAATGCTATGAGCCTTTTTTTATTCTGTACAAGTTAGCCCTTGATTACAATCTCACCTGATGGTAAGTGATGATGCAATCTAATATATATAAGCGGGCTAACTTGTTAGGAGGTGTATAAAAATTCACAACCCTTTCGGTTTCTACCAGAACACTAAACCGCTTGCTTGTACACGGCATCGTACCAGAACGCTAAACCGCTTGGCTTGTACGTACGGTAGGGTTGCAACTAGCCACACACCACTGCAGAGCTTGTCATAGAAAGTTTTCAATTCTCCATAGTAAGTATGGTAGGCAACTGTAGAGTTTCAATATAGAGGCTTTGGAAGGTAATTGGTTACAATAATTTGATCATCCAAATCATCATAATAATCATCCAAAGTACGAGGCTTAGCTTATATAAAAATAAATATCATATCTTTAGCCACCAGAAACTTATAGTTCGGGCACACTTTAGACAAAATCCTATTTTTCATGGACATTTTAATATAGTACGATTTTGCAAATACCATTTAACCAGGCGTTGTACAACGCAGAGTCTATTAATATTTCATCAACGTGACGTAAGTTGAGATATCAGGTTCAAATTCATTTATGTACATATTCTTATAAGATTATATACGAAGATGTTTATATTATTATATACGGCACATATACTTGACAAGTTAATAAAAATTTCACACATGATCTACCGAGATACCCTCCTACATACGTTAAGAAAAGGTCAATGCACATAATGGGGATGATGACTAAGTTTGAATATATTGTTTTTTATGATACATTCGGGTAAATAATGTTAACTAACTTATACTTAAAAAGCAAAGATTGTCTGGATATTTGCAAAATAAATAAGATTATAAAATTTCAAAATCTATTAAATATTTTTTTATCGTAATAAGATGAAAATTCATAGAGTTTTAGCTTCCTTACATTAAATGTGACATTTTCAATAAATGAACTATAAACATAAACGCACAAATACCAAAGATATTAGTAATTTAGTTTGAACGCCCATAAATACCTAACGATCAGCGAGCCAACGACGTCACTAAATCGTGCTATTTTGTATGGAGCGTTTTTCAGGGATCCGCGGCAGCGCCGCAAATCTGACCCTTTAATTACCTGTAGCTCCGAAAGTAATGATCGCAGGTACCCTGTTACTTTTACAAAATTGCTTTGCTATTAGTATACTCTTAATTTATATACAATTTAAAAAACTGTCATCATCCCTATTTCACCTGAGATTTTATATTCCGAATAATAAATTCAAATTGAAAACCACAAATTAAATTGAAATAATGAATGTTTAAAATTCTATCAGCTTCAATATTTTGTCATATATTTCTAAGCCAATCAGCGTTATGCGGTAAATAAACAAGTAGCTTATACTCCTTCAGAGTAATTTGAGTATGAATGTAAATATGAATATAAAAATTTCTTAAAATATTAAGAAATTAAATATCACGTCTCTCAAACGGTGAAGGAAAAACATCGTGAGGAAACTTGCATACCAGCATACCTGAGAATTTTCTTAATTCTCTACGTGTGTGGAGTCTGCCAATCCGCATCAGGCCAATGTGGTGAACTAAGGCTTACCCCTCTCACTCTGAGAGGAGACTCGTGCTCAGTAGTGATACGAATATGGGTTGTAAATTATTTTTGACGACCTCCGTGGCGCAGTGGTATGCGCGGTGGATTTACAAAACGGAGGTCCTGGGTTCGGGTCCTGGCTGGGCACATTGAGATTTTCTTAATTGGTCAAGGTCTGGCTGGTGGGAGGCTTCGGCCGTGGGTAGTTACCACCCTACCGGCAAAGACGTACCGCCAAGTGATTTAGCGTTCCGGTACGATGCCGTGTAGAAACCGAAAGGGGTGTGGATTTTCATCCTCCTACTAACAAGTTAGCCCGCTTCCATCTTAGACTGCATCATCACTTACCATCAGGTGAGATTGTAGTCTAGGGCTAACTTGTAAAGAATAAAAAAAAATATAAGAATTTAACTTTCTAGAATGAAGAAGAATGCAAGATAGCGGATTTGTGCATCCACGACAAGGTCCCAATGTGTGGTATTGACTCTTGTGGTGAGATGAGGACCTTCATCGACACCTGTGATATGCACGAGTTTAATTGTGATAGCAAAAAAGGTAAAATGGCGTTCACCCAAACCTAAACTAAAACTTATTCCATCACACAAGAAAGAGGTGATTTTAATAAACTTCAGCACCTCGGAAAGCATGTCAAGCCATCAGTCTCTGTCAATATCATAAACATCAGATAATGGTCGTTAAAGTATGTGATATAGTAGACGCCGCGTAGTTCCCGTTCCCGTAGGAATACGGGGATAATATATTATATGTGGGCACCGGATGACATTTGTTACATAGAATCTCAACTAGCATACGTAAAAGATAGTGTATTAACCTGCAGGTAGAAAAAAATCATTGATCAAATGAGGTGGAATTATAATGTTTACTCTTACAGATTTCAAGCAGAGACCTATCCACGAGTGCTGGGTGACTTGCAAACGAGGAAGATCCTTCAAAAAACCGGAATACCGGACCGATTGTAACTTAAATGTGAAAACAAGACATTAAAATGCTTAATAATATTTTTTACAGCATTTTATTTTTTTATCCAATTAAAAAAATGTGGAAGTTGTAAACAAACGAAATTTAGCAATACAGCATGGTGTTTTTCTCACCAAGCTGTATTGCTAAATTTCGTTTGTTTTAAAACAGCAAATTTTCGAAAACATTGAAACACGACAAAATCTGAATCTGAAATTACAAGCAAGTAAGTAGTTCTCGTTCCCGTGAAAATATAGCCTATGCCACCCACAAATAATTTGGTTTTCTAATTTTAAAAGAATTTATAAAATCGGTTCAGCAGATCCATAGATTATCCCCAACAATACCACAACCTTTAACTGTTTATAATATTAAGTAGTCATCATTATTAACCCATTTCAGGTCACTGATGAGCTCGAGTCTCCTCTCAGAATGAGAGGGGTTAGGCCAATAGTCCACCATGCTGGCCCAATTCGGATTGACAGACTTCACACACGCAGATAATAATTAAGAAAATTCTCTGGTATGCAGGTTTTGTCACGATGTTTTTCCTTCACCGTTTGCTTAAGTTTTCTGTGTTTGAGACTCGTGATATTTAATTTCTTAAAACGCACACACTGAAAGGTTGATCCATGCCCCGGACCGGACCCACATCCTCCGAAATCGGAGGCCGAAGTTATATCCACTGGGCTATCGCGGCTTAGTATACGAGTAATGACTGTATTCCTAGCATGCCCTACGAAGTAATACTCTGTTATCATCATTATCAATCTGTGCCTATTTTGACCACGGAGAGCAGTCGGACTCGTCACCGAGTGGTGGTGGTTCGATCCTCACCCCGTTGGTCTATTGTCGTACCCGCTCCTATTCATGGTCATATTCAAAAGATGGCAAATATTATTTTTATAAAAAAAACTCCTGGCTGACCAATGGACTAGCGAGGCAATTATAAGTTCAGCTCTGTTGTAGATTATTTCCATCTTTTTTCGTCAACTATAGGTATTACAATAGGTACCTACAGTTAGTTGGATTAAGTTACGGTTCCTAAATACATTTTTGAAAACTTATTTATAACAAATAATATCAAGATTTTTACGTAAATACTATAAAATATATTTACAACTGCATGCAGATACTTAGTTCTAAATTTCTTTTATAGCATTTGAAAATGGTATAAAAGAAATCATATAACTTTGAAATTCCATTTGAAAATGGTTCGATTTTAATGGAGTTTTTATTTCATAAAATGATTGACGCGACATTTATATGTCTTTCGCTTTGTTTGTTATTGAAGCTCAAAATTTGTAGCGCACACATCGATGGTGCTAAGGTAATTATTATTATTATTGTAGACTAGGGCCTGCCATGTGGTACGTTGATTCTCTTTCTACAATCGCAAACGCTTCGCAAATTTTTTTTTTTTTTGTATAAGCAAGCGCTAAGCTGCAATCACGCCTTAAGGTAAACGATGATGCAGCCTATGGTGAAACGCGTTTGCCTAGAAGATGCCTATTCACTCTTGACTTGTTAAATAATAGTATGGGAATGACATTTGCTATGTCGATACGTGATCACGTGATCAAGTCATCGATTAGGCCATTCTTATACATTGTTTTAGTTTTGCGTTAGATTTTGACTACAGATCCACACTTAATGTATATAGGTATAGAAGTAGAGACTGCTATTGCAAACAAACACTTAACACTTTGCAAACAAAAATATTTAATATACGATCCTTATGTGTACAAACGCGGCTAAGGACTTTGTTATATAATAATCTATATATATATAAAAGAAAGTCGGGTTTGTTACAACTCTTATAACTGGAGATCTGCTGGACATGGTTGGTTTTTGATGGTTTTTGATTCGTTGGAGTTGTCTGCGCCAAGAATAGCAGAATACATCTTAAAAACAATGAAACTCAATCAATAAAAAATTTGGCCTATCTGGTTTATAATCAATAAATTGATTGTTCACGCTTAATACCTACCTACCTACCTACCCACAGTAGTAAGGTACTGTGGGTAGGTATGTAGGTAGATCATCCTGAAATTTGCTTAGATCGACAGTAAAAACGTGGTTATCTTTCATCTTAGAAACAGTTATAAAAAACTTAACACGTTAACAAAATTGCGGACCAGAGGCACAACTTTAGTCCATCAGGCCGATTTTCCTGGCTATAGTCCATCAGGCCCGACTCAAGGTTCGGGTATCAAGGAACGGGGTTCGATACCCGAACCTTGAGTTTAAGTCCGTACCCTACAGAGAGGAGCTATAAACTTTAATATGGTACATTTTGATGCATCTCCAATGTTGCTAGCTGGAAGAAGAATGCAAAATAGCGGACATCTGCCGTCACGACCAGGTGCCGGTGTGTGGTACCGACTCCTGCGGAGAGATGAGGACATTCATAGACACCTGTGACATGCATGAATTCAATTGTGATAGCAAAAAAGGTAACATATCTCTACCGTAAAATCTCTGCCCCTCTAGCCAAGTGGCACGTCGATTCTCTTTCTACGATCGCTAACGCTTCGAAAACTAGAAAAATGTATGGGAATGACAGATCTTGATCACGTGACCTGTCGTTAGCAAAAATGTCATTCCCATACATCTTTCTAGTTTTCGAAGCGATAGCGATCGTAGAAAGAGAATCGACATGCCACTTGGCTAGGGGGGCTGTTTTTTTATCCTATGATAGACTACACGCTACCACAGTTTACATATTAGAATACAAAACACTATTCTACTATCCATCAAGTGTTTATATTTTTATTTACATTCTAATAAAACATAAACAAACTTTTTTTATTTGTCCGTATGTTTGTCGGGGCGTATCTCTGAATCTGCTAAACCGATTTAAAAAAAAAACAGGAACTGAAGAATAGAGACGGTTATTGAGCAACATATAAGCTACTTTTATTCCGGAAAAATCAGGAATTGTGTAAAACTGAAATTCACGCGGACGAAGCCGCGAGCGTCCGCTAGTTTGAATAAACTCCAACGCTAAAGGTTGCCTTTGACTACAATCTCATTGATTGTGATGATGCAATCAAAGATGGAAGCGGGCTAACTTCTTAGGAGTAAGATGAAAATCCACACCTCTTTTGGTTTCTACACGATATCATACCGGAACGCTAAATCACTTAGTAAATAGAGTAAACAATTGTGATGTTTGGTTCATCTTTACTGTTTTTGGGAGATAGCAGGTAATAAAACCCAGCCACTTGCATCATGGCAACCCTTAGAAAAACTTTAGGTTTAGAAAAACACACGTAAAAATAGAACTTTAGGTCTCTTGCCAAAGGTACTACAAAGCTTTGGGTTCTTGCCAGTACGATGCCGTGTAGAAACCGAAAGGGGTGTGGATTTTCATCCTCCTCCTAACAAGTTAGCCCGCTTCCATCTTAGACTGCATCATCACTTACCATCAGGTGAGATTGTAGTCAAAGGGCTAACTTGTATAGAATAAAAAAAAAAAAAAAAAAAAGTAAGCTACCGATATAGTTAAAACCCATAAACTTATTTTAACTCGTTAAAAAGCTTTCGTTATTGATGAGTCTTTCGACCTTACAAAGGACAAATATAAATGTATTAAGTAGGTACCAATCTAATCTAATACAAGTGTGACTAGACGTCTGTTACTATGTGACGCATGTACTAGAACCATTTTAGCAAGACCCAAATGACATGAAGAAGATAAAGAAACGTCGTCTAGCTCGGTATTAGTTCAAAGGTCAAAGCTATCTAGTCAAGGGACACCCACGCCGGCGCCCGTTTCAAATCTTCGATTAATGATTCAGCATTCACTTGTAGATGTTTGTAGAAATATTTCGTCATCAACCCATATTCGGCTCACTGCTGAGCTCGAGTCTCCTCTCAGAATTAGAGGGGTTAGGCCAATAGTCCACCACGCTGGCTTAATGCGGATTGGCAGACTTCACACACGCAGAGAATTAAGATAATTTTCGGTCCGGGGCATGCACCTCCAACTTTTCAGTTATATGCATTTAAAAAAAAATATCACGTGTCTCAAACGGTGAAGGAAAACATCGTGAGGAAACCTGTGAAATTTTCTTAATTATCTATATGTGTGTGTCCGAATATGGGTTGTTAATCATGATGATGATACTTTATTACTCCGATAATAAACCAGTAACTTTGGTCACATTTCTATTTCAGTATAATACATACTTTATCTAATCGTCCACATTTATTTCCAAGAAAAGGATGCTACATTCTCTTTTTCTGTCCACCATTTTATATATTGTACACAATAGTTCCATTAGGTGAGGATGAGATAATTTATATAAAGTAAGTACCTAGCCACAAAAGAAACAATCAAACATCTCCACATTTTCTAAATCCGAGGTTTATCTATTTTTAAAGCGTTGTAAAATCCGTCCTACTTGTCAAAAGGCTTTCTATTAAAAGTGGTATATTTTTTTAAAGGCATTCTAAAAGTTTTTGAACTATCTTTTTTTTAGCAGACTCCGAAGTGTATTACAAAAGTAAGAACAAAGGTTCACAACATTTGTCAGGACAAGTTAATTAACAAATCAAATTGTAACCCTAGAATGACATTGAGTGGAGTCACGAACTTGTTATCGTTGTATGTAGGGTTAAAGGCAGTTAACTAACACTCCCCTTTTCCAGTCAAGTCACTCTCCATAAAGAATTACACAACAAGAAATGTGGACAGCTCCAATGCCTTAGGAAAGCTTCCTAAAGCAAACGTACGACGAGCGCTTTATATCGCAAACCGATCGCTAGCCCTCTCTAACTCCCTACTCTTTAGTCGCCCCACCTAGCGTCCGCACGAGCCAACATGAGATCGAGCGACATCCATCTCAGACTACTATTTCCTACATTATTTAAAAAGCGTTTTCGAGCTTTTAAAATGCTTGGTATTCATTTTCCTCTATCCAGCCACGTTCTAATTAGCTTTGACGCTCGCCGCCCACAGATTTCGTTCAGAAGCCGGTACACGAGTGCTGGGTGACGTGCAAACGCGGCAGAAGCTTCAAGAAAAGCGCCTACGGGCCGGAATGCGACCGCGCGAATATGATTAAATAACTTGACCTACTTGCTCTGTTTTATATCTAACCTACCTAACATCTGAATATCGAATCGTACTGAGGAACTACAAGACTATATACTCAATAAATGGTTTTGTTTTTTTTTACTTCTTTTAATTATTTACACAATGTTGGGAAGATTTTTACCGGGAATCAAGTTGTGTGTATCCGGTTGAAATAATTCGAATATTTCCTTATAATCGCATTAGATCGTTAATCATATGCTTTGATAGAAAAGTAACGTCTACTGAGTCCTTATATAATTGAGCTACTGTTACACATGTTCATTTCAAGCACGAAAGCATGCTACTATTGGGCAGTTGCTACTTATCAGCATGTGTATCGCAACATTGCTAACAATAAGCATGCTTATTGCGAACTTGCTCAAGAATTTTGATTTTGATTTTGGTGGAAGGGGGCGTGCTTTTAGCGCGCCTGAACAGGTTTGCTTATTGAGTATGATAGTCGATCAGCATTGCTATTCTGTATTCTCTTCACCTACATCTCTCCCTGTCTAGTACGATATTGCATACTTAAAAATAGCATGCTTATTGCCAGCAAATGTAAACTGATGATTAGCATGCTCGTATGGAGCATACTTAATAGCGTGTTTTAGCATGCTATTTTATAGCATGTGTAACAGTAACTTTAGTCTGAAGTGGTAGGGAATGATTCGTCAAAAAACGTTCAATAAGACAAATATTTATGTGTTCTTTAGTAGCAAAATAATTTACATTAATACACTTACAGTTCGAGATCACAGTATACTGCTTACATCTAATTCTGTCATTATAAAAATATTAAAATTAAATTAATTATATATAAATAAAGTTACAGGTGGTAATATTTACAGTGCAAAAGTTAAAATAAGTTTAAATAATGAGTGCTATTTACATAAAATTATTGTAATACAACAAAGTATTTGTTTACTTAACTTAATTAACACTTAACTTAATTAACACTTGAAAAATATAAATCTAACAAAACATTTGCATAAACAACATTTAACTAAATAATAAATATTTTAAACAAAGTACGAAAAAGAAATTTAAATGACTAAACAATCAATCTACTATATCTTAGAATTTAATTAATAGCAACAATTTAATTCTAAGACACTGCAAGTTTTTTTTATAAATCTAAAACAAATTGAAATAGAAAAATTACTAAAACTCGCAAGATTTCCGAACTCAACTCGAACAAACCCTTACAAGTAGTAACCTACGTTAGTCAGAAATCACCTGAGTTTTAGCTATTTTTATATTTTAATTCTTACTACTTATTATATAAATCCAGCACTTTTAACAATATCATAAATACGCTGTCGGGGTATTTTCTCTGCTTCCCGTTCCACGACTTGCATTTCTTTTTTAGTGAACCACGACTCCTTGGCCAATCCCGAAGCGATCGCTGGATTGCTATAGAACGAGTTAGACTTCAACAACTCTGGTGGCAGTAATGCTTCATTAGCAGCGTTCTGTGCCACAGCAGGATGGGGTTGTATGGAGGGTCCTGAATGGGCGTATTCTATACCAGTCGCAGCCAATGGTTGAGTGAAGAACAGACCAGGCCTAGCCTGAGCTACTGCGAAGCAAGCAGCGAATATGATGATTGAATGCATTTTGATCTGTGAAAAAAAAATATACTTTTTTAACTATTTCCAAAGAGGAAATTTACTCGTATAGGGTCATACAGTAACAGTGGATCGCTCTTTTTTAGAGACACGTAACTTCGCAACTACTCATCATCATCATCATCATGTCAGCCGATGGGCGTCCACTGCAGGACATAGGCCTTTTGTAGGGACTTCCAAACATCACGATACTGATGTTCACTGACACGCCTGCGTCCACATTAAAATAACATTTTACAATACATTTATATAATGGTTTTTGAAATATGAACAGGAGACAGAATGACATAATTTGATCTAATTCGTACGGGGTTTTTCATTTATGTTATTCAAATTCAGGTATATAATTTGAACGTGGAACGTTTTATAATAACATTTTTGTATAGAGGATACAAATTCAAAGTTAATTAAAGCCTCATTAGTGCTGTATTCAACAGCGAGTGGTAATTGATTTTTTTCAGCCACGGCTGTTGAATTATTGTCGAACGTTTTTTATCTATTTGGAGAGAGATATTAGTAAATTAATAGAACGTAATTAATATTCCTTTTTTAACTTTAATTTAAATTAATTAGTTGCAAGCAAGCAAACTCACACTGGTTCGATACGCTAATTACAAGAAGATTTGATGATTTTTTAAAAATATTAACTATATTTACAACAGACTTCAAAATAATGAGGAGAATTTAACGCGTATGTTTCTTACATCATAACTTCGTAATTTATTTATCAATTTTGATATATTTTTAAAGGTTTTTTACTTCCAGATTGGTCCTATATTTTTTTTTTCATGAAAATCGGTTTAGTAATTTTGTGTTAAAATCAAAATAACTGAAATACGTATTTGAAGTCGGCACCATTTTTATGTTTAAAAGATTACTTTTAAAGATTAAAAAAATTATGTCAAAATTAAAAAAACTATAACAAGTGACAATAAAATTGGCCAAATTAAAAAGATTTCTTCCTATAATGTGTATATCTTGATTGTTTATATATTTGTAATATTAGTATACATACTAAAGCTTAATTACTATTTGTTCATTTAATAGCACTAAACTCTGTAACTATCATTATCAAATAGAGGTAATGGGCAATTTAAAAATGTTTATTTATTTAACAAAATCTATAAACACACACAATTCACAATATATACTGTTAAAAGATAAACTTAAACCAACCAACTAAGTCCACGGTCAGAACAATCACAGCAACTGCGCGGGCGACAGCTCTCAGCGAGTATATAAGGCTGCCAACATGCAACCTTCTGACTTCCGCATTGGAAGTACCCTGCACTGAGAGCTACATTAAGCAGAGAGAAATAACCGTATTAAAGCTTAAACTCTTCAAAGATCATCAAAAATGTATGTTTTGACTAGCGGACGCGACGTTGAAATTTAGTTTATCACAAACTCCTTGGGAACCATGGATTTTTCCGAGATGAAAAGCCGATGTATTAATCCAGAGAATAATGCTTAAACTATTCAAAGATCACCAAAAATTTATGTTTTGACTAGCGGACGCGACGTTGAATTAAGTTTTTCACAAACTCCTTGGGAACCAGGGATTTTTCCGAGATAAAAAGTCGATGTTTTAATCCAGAGTGTAATCTATTTCCATTCCAAATTTCAGCCAAGTCGATTAAGTAGTTGCGGCGTGAAAGAGTAACTTTCGCGTGTTTATAATATTAGTAGGATTGTTTATTAAATGTATTCACTGGAAAAGAAAATATTCACGATTTTTTCACGTCTTTGACTTGTATTATAACCACCGTCTCCTAACTTTAATTTAAAATTTTTGACTTTACTTATTTACTCGGAGTTCCTCTGAGATACTCACTAATAACGTGGCTTTTTGTGGTAAAAGAATTTTCAAAATCGGTGCAGTTGATTCAGAGATCCAGACGGTAATATACAGAAACATCCAGACGGTACATACAGAAAGATATAAGGGATAGGGTAAAAAAAGCTAATCTAAGGTATGTAAATTGTATGGATATAATATATTATTTCTAACAATTAATGACTATTTATGATTGAATTTCTAAATTCCAAATCTGAAAAATTTATTTACAAAATATAATATATATATTGATCAGAAAAACAAAATCAAACAGACAGACAACATCTCTTGAAATAATATAATGTTTATTAAATATATGATTTATTATTTTTAATTTTCAAGTAGTTCCTCAGTATTCGGTACTTGAATGTCGTATCAGTCAAAATATCATTACTAATTATATTTATCAAAGTGCTCTTAATCATAAGTACCTCATAAATACCTGTTGAGGTAGTAGTTTGCCTTGTCTGCCTCGACCCAATCGAGAAATGCAAGCAAATATAGTCTTTATAATCATTGCAATACGTAAGCTTCAAATAAAAGCTCACACCATAGCTCGAGGCAAGCCATAGCTTCCTGTCTATTGCTTCCTAGTTCCGGATAGAATAACAGATTAATGAGTATACTATATTATTACAAGGCGACCTTGTAAATTATAAATTATGAGGTTTTTTAAGAGATGAGCTAGTGCAGTGCCTATATCATTAACAACCCATTTTCGGCTCACTGCTGAACACGAGTTTCCTCTCAGAATGGCCAATAGCCCAATAGCCCAATGCTGATCGGTAGACTTCACACACGTAGAGTATCAAGATTCCTCACGATATTTCTCCTTCATCGTTTGAAACACGTGATATTTAATTTCTTAAAATGCATATAACTGAAAAATTGGAGGTGCGTCCGTAGGACTGGATTCGAACCTACGCCCTCCGAAATCGTAGGCAGAGGTTGTGTCCACTGGGCTATCACGGCTATAATTAAGTCCTTTGTTCTAATCCTGAGTCGGACTACGAAATATTGTATTTTTTTACAAGGAAATTTAAGTAGTACCCTGACATGGGAAAGGTAGTCCCCTCCTCCTGCCGGAAAACTTTTCTAAACATTAAAACAACCACATATTCCGATCAGAAACCAAAAAAATTGGTTTCAAAACAAAAGTATCACTTAAGAAATTAAAAATTGAAAGTAAATGTGACAAGCCACTTGAATAAGCACCCAGATATTGGGAAATCCCTGCCAAGTAAAACTATTCTAAGCAGAAAACCTAGCAACTACTACTGTTCCGATCAGGAAAAAAATATCTAATGATCAACATTAAAACCAAAACGGTTTAAAAAGTAGGTGCC
The DNA here is from genome assembly GCF_947172395.1 of Bicyclus anynana. Lineage (NCBI taxonomy): Eukaryota > Metazoa > Arthropoda > Insecta > Lepidoptera > Nymphalidae > Bicyclus > Bicyclus anynana. The sequence goes on along the minus strand of NC_069104.1, from coordinate 5,038,461 downwards.
TATCACTATCAGTTAAGAAATTGAAAATTAATATTACAAGCAACTATAAAACTAAGCCTATCCTTCGATCTGGGAGATCGTCATCCTAAAGGGTCTTTGAGGGTCTTTGAGGGTCTTTGAAGATTCTGTACGGATTCCACAACTTCTCGTTGCCTGACAAGCACGCGACTGGTTTGTTTTAATTAGTGTTTTAATTAAGTAGGTACTCACTACTCAACTTTAATTAATGAGATTTTTTTTCGTTCAATTGCACTCAACCAGTTATTTTTATTTCTATTTACTTAGTTCTTTAGTTTCATACAATGTCGTTTATAACTTGATACGCATTGTTTGGAAATTGGAGCAAGGTCGACGAACTGTGATTAAATTCGTCACCAGTTCGGTCGATTGGACGTGCTTTCGAGATTAAAACTAACCAACATTATTTCTTTCAAAATTGTTGACAATATTTTGCGTAAAACAAAGTTACAATGTTATGTTGAAAATGTACGGAAGTATAATATAATAATATAATATAATAATCGTTTATTCTCTATAAAACCGTAACATAATAGGTAAAAATAGCTTAACACTATAGTATAGTTATATAGGAAGTACAAGAAAACAATTTTTAGTTTCCATAAAAACCTGACTTTATACCTGATATTTGTGGCGCTCCGATGCTTTAAAATATTTTCAATTCCACGACTGAGTACCTACTTACGTCATCAACCCATATTCGGCTCACTGCTGAGCTCGAGTCTCCTCTCAGAATGAGAGGGGTTAGGCCAATAGTCCACCACGCTGGCCCAATGCGGATTGGCAGACTTCACACACGCAGAGAATTAAGATAATTCTCTGGTATGCAGGTTTCCTCACGATGTTTTCCTTCACCGATTGAGACACGTGATATTATTATTTTTTTTTTTTTTTAAATGCACACAACTGAAAAGTTGGAGGTGCATGCCCCGGACCGGATTCGAACCCACACCCTCCGGAATCGGAGGCAGAGGACATATCCACTGGGCTATCACAGCTCACCTAGTAGTACCTACTTAGTATCCTCAAAATATGCTGATAGCAGATAGCAATTAAATAATTAAAATTTTGACGGGTCCTGGGTTTGATCCTCTTCTGGGCCGATTGAGATTTTCTTAACCGGTCTAGGTCTGGCTGGTGGAAGGCTTCGGCCGAAGCTAGTTACCACGATTTAACGTTCCGGTACGATGTCGTGTAGAAACCGAAAAGGGGTGATGATTCTCATCCTACTCCTAACAGGTTAGCCTGCTTCCATCACTTACCACCAGGTGAGGGCTAACTTGTAGAGAATAAAAAAAGTTGCCTATACTTATATAAAGAGTTATCTATACACACAGAAAACATATGTACACTATACCTGAATTTTTATTATGAAATTTCACGTTATGAAATTTCACATTTTTTGTATTGAATGAAAGTTTATAAAAAAAATCCAACAAAATCTTAACTTTTGGTTCCACTCTCCATTGTTACAAAATTATACTGTTACTAAGTGTTAATAAGTAAATCATTCACTTGGTCAAAATTTAAAAAAAAGTGCTTAAATTTAAGTTTGTGCAATTTAAAGCAACATAATATTTTATTCAGTTCTCGTGAGATACACCCACGTGTATTGTGTGCTGAATATATTAACTTTACACAACCGCTATTTTGCAACAACCTACTGCATAAGTCTGTTTGAAAAATTTTCTTATATATGTATATAGGTAGATGGAACGATACACACACAACCTATTGCTTAAAGTATGTTTGTAAACATTTCTTTAAATATAGGTAGATGGAACAATACACACAACCTACTGCTTAAAGTATGTTTGAAAACATTTTTTTATAAAAGTAAATGGAACGATACACACACAACTTACTGTTTAGAGTCTTTGAAATCATTTTTTTATAAAGGTACACACACAACCTATTTCTTAAAGTCTGTTTGAATTTTCTTTTATATAGGTAGATGGAACGATACAGACAATCTACTGCCCAAAGTATGTATGAAACATTTTTTTATAAAGGTATATGGAACGATGCACATACAACTTGCTGTTTAGAGTCTGTTTGAAATCATTTTTTTTATAAAGGTAAATGGAACGATACACACAACCTACAGCTCAACGTCCGTTTGAAAACATTTTTTTATATAGGTAGATGGAACGATACACACACAACATACTGCTTTAAGTCTATTTGAAAACATTTTTTTATAAAGGTATATGGAACGATATACTTACAACCTACTGCTTAAAGTCTGATTGAAAACTTTTTTTATATCGATATGCAGATGGAACGAGCACTTGGTTGTGACTGGACTGATTTGAAGACCAAAAACTATCACTTACAATTGACTCATCTTAATCTTAAGGTATACTGTGCACGCGACATAATGCACTGCCCTGCACCCGATAACTTGAAGCATTTGTTTCATGTCTCTATAATTACATCGCAAGCATACCCTTGAAACCGAAACACAGAAAACTTGCTTGGCGTCGGAAATAGGTATGACGGTAATACTTCCCCAGGGAGCTCTCATTGCTCCCAAACTACTACTAATGAAAAAATAACCGAAATGCCCCATGCGAAACCGAGCCTCGTTCTCAATATAACCTAAAGCGGGGGAGTTATTATTACAAAGTAGATACCTAATAAGTTAATGGATAAATGTGTATTTTATAATAAAATCAAACGCCCACAGTTACCTCGCCCACGCCCTTGTCTAATTCAGGTTCGCAAAATTAGCTAATTTATTTTGAACTAGCTCTTTGCCTGGCTTTACTAACCTGAAGAATTGATTTTATGTTTGTCATATTTTATTTTTATATAACAACTAGCGGACCCTATCCTAACCTACTCTCACCCTACACCTACCTTACCCTACCCCTACCCGTTCTAGTCACAAAAATCTGCGGAAAATTGCTGGATGCTTGTCACAAAACTTCTACCCCCTATTTTAGGGAAGAGAAGAGTTAGAAAGAGACAATGACAATGTGATCCTACCATATTATCATGGCAAGTCGGACCGTGGGTGTGGGTCGAATAATGGGGCATTTTTCTTTCCAGCCATCTTCCAGACTTCGGTGTTTACGATACCAAATATAGAAAATTGTCAAGTGGCAACCTTGTCGAACATTTTTAGGGGTTCAATTTATGTTGACTTATACCTAAATGTACTTAGGTAACTTGCATGTTTTATTGTTAACTCATAATATACGTATTATTATATATAACAGAAAGATAAGTCCTGAGATGTGCTTTTGGCTGGTGGGAGGCTTCGGCCCGTTAGTGGCTAACATGGCTAGTTACCACCCTACCGACAAAGACGTACCGCCAAGCGATTTAGCGTTCCGGTACGATGTCGTGTACAAACCGATAGAGGTGTGGATTTTCACACTCCTAACAAATTAGCCCGCTTCCATCTTAGATTGCATCATCACTTACCATCAGGTGAGACTGTAGTCAAGGGTTAACTTGTAAAGAATAAAAAAAAAGATCAATAACAGAGCAGAGTGAGACCTATCCTTAATCTATGGATAAGTGACAAGATTATTTATGTAGGATTGCCTTATTTCATCCGTCAGTTCGCGCTATGCTAGCCACCGGCAGGACATCGGCATTATGTCATTATGTCATTGCGACCAACACACAATCAGTTTTATAGGATGTCCTACCGTTAGCGCTGCAGGCATGTGGTCTTATTGGTTAGTGAGTGGCTAGCATAAGGTTTTCTGTTTTTGGTTTATCCGCGACACATGTGCCGTGCGTGGGTATTCTCCTCCTGAGTAACTCGGGTGGAACGAGCCTCGAGACTTTGCCTTCTTGTCCGGGTAGGACGTGGGAGAACTTTCTCCCCGCCAGATTTCCTCCAGCCCCTTTCAGGGCTGAGGCATTCATATCTAAGCCATGTCTTTCCGGACATGTGGAAAGGTTTCAAACGTGAGTGTAATAAAAAACAACGTACTCACAACGCCTTTGTTATATTGACGACATTTGGGTCACTGGAACATCTTAGTACGTTAACGGGAATACAAAAAAAGAGGAGGAAAAGTCTCTTCTGCATTGCAGATTACAGGAAAATTGAGTTATTTTACTAAACCTAGCTTTATTCCCGTAGGAATACGGAGATAAAATATAGCCCGGGGATAGTTTAGATTCCCAACAGTGAAAGAATTTTTCAAATCGATTCACTAGTTTCGGAGTCCATACAATGGAAACATACAAACAATCTATAAATATTTAATAAATATTTTTTTTATGATATTAATTAACGGAATACACAGATGTCGTAGTTAACCCTAGATGGAAAACCAGGGGCTATACTACTTGTAGGCAAGCTTATGAGGACAAACAACAACTAATCCTTGGAAACCGAGATGCGGCACGCCATGAAATCCCCGAGAAGCGATGATAATATAAGTGTTAATTAATTTTCAACTTTATTTCAACCCCAGCAATGTCAATAATAGTTTGATACGCTGAACTTTACAGTTTCATGATAAACAAATGTATTTTAGGGTTCCATACCAAGCAACGGAAGTACACAAAAAAAAATATGATCGCAAAGCGAAAATACGATAGAAAACAATGGCTCATACGTCGAATCGTACACGAAGATCAACATGCATTTTTTTATTATTTACAAGTTAGCCCTTAACTGCAATCTCACCTGATGGTAAGTGATGATGCAATTTAAGATGGAAGCGGGCTAACTTATAAAGAATTTGAACAGCAATGGGTGTGGATTTTCATCCTAAAATGGAAAATGGAAATCCACACCATTGCGGTTTCTACATAAAATCGTACCGGAACGCTAAATCGCTTGGCGGTACGTCTTTGCCGGGTGGTAGCTAGCCACGGCCGAAGCCTCCCACCAGCAAATGCAGTCTAAAATGGAAGCGGGCTTACTTGGAAGAGGGCCACCGAACTACAGAGCCCATTAAGTGTGAAAGCAAAATTAATAAATTCCACCCTTAATATGATTCATAAAAAAAGCAACAGAGTTTCACTAAAAAAAGTCAAAAAAGCTTTATCTTTTCCCGAGTCACTATCATATACATTTATATTGACAAACATTCTTGGTTTTTTCGTGTGAAATCTTTACCCTTCATTTGTATTTGGGCCTAACTAATTTTGATATAGGACCGTTCGCTATCTTTATATTCTGTCTATAGGTACCTATGACGGTTTCTACACCATAGTCCAGTATAGATAGCACATAATAGTCCAGTAGATGTGCCCTCTGCTTCTGCTTCAGACGGCGTAGATTCAAACCAGTCCGGGGCATGCACCTCCAACTTTTCACTTAATTTTAAGAAATCAAATATCACATATCTCAAACGAAAGAAAAACATCGTGAGGAAACCTGCATACCTAAGAATTTTCTTAATTTACATTGAGCCAGCATGGTGGACTACTACCTCTCATTCTAAGAGGAGACTTGAGCTCAACAGTGTATCGAATATGGGTGGTTAATGATGAATAACATTCCAAACTAGAACAAGTCTATTAAGGCACGCAGAACTGTTACTCGAGTCGGGGCCAAGTTCAATGCAATATTAACGAGGTTACGACACGTGACTGCGTGCCTGCGCAAAAACAACCTGCTTAAATACGTAAAGAGATCGAAACAATGTACCTGCGAAGATACGAATATCTCGACGTATTAAATGTTTTAAGGAAGGCTTGATACATATTTTATTTCTAAATTACTCGTAGATTAATCCGTTCTACTTAAAAGTTTATAATATTCATTTCATGAGATTTATCTAATCTCAGTAGAATATGAGACGGTGCTTTGCTTGGTATTAAATAATCGTGTCTTTATTATAAATCTCAGTTTGTTGGTTTTACTAAATGTACTTGTGTAAAATCAACAAACTGATAACCCTTAACTATACTAATACTACAAAGAGGTAAAGTTAATTAGTTAGGAGGCCCTATAACACCACAAACTTTATCTCTTTGTATTGAACCGATCATCCAATGGTGATGATCAGTAGATAGTAGAGTAGAGAATAGTAGTTAATAGAATAGATGATCAGTAGATGATCAGTATTTTACTGATTCTTTTAGCACTAGAAAGCCACGTTATTCATAGGCTATAATATTATCCTCATATTTTCACAAGAACGTGAACTACGCGGGTGAAACCGAGGAGCGTTAGCTAGTAATCGGCTATATAAAACGTAATTTCATCTATCACATCTAGTAAACATTATAAAATTGATAAAATATCTAAAAGTATTTGAGCTTATAAATGTATAATATGTATGTATAATATTGAATACATCTCAAATATGTTAAAATTAGGTAATCTGAGTATCTCATTAAGATTCTGATCACAGAAACAATATAATAATAATAGTTAGCAGGACAGAGTAGAGTAATTAATATTCTGACTTATATGAGCTATTCAAAATTTTCGAATTATCATGTAGTTTCATTAAAACCGATACAATAGTTTTGCTTATTCAATTATCTATCGATTTATAAACTTTGCAGTAGCAATACAAGGGTTCATTCATTTTAAATCAAAAAAAAAAGGAAACAGCTGAATATGATGACGTAAATATGCTCGTAACTACTGTTTTGTTGTAAGTTGTTGTGATGTTGTAAGTTGAGTTTTAATGAAATACTAAATCGCTAAGGGGTATGCACGTTTCATAGCTTGTCCAGCTAAAGCCTCCCAAGAGAGGAAAGTTCGGGAAATTGCGGGGAAATCTCTTAAATTAGAAATTTCCCAATCAGGTTTCAAACTACAGAGAATTGATAAGAGCTTCCACGTTTCTTTACGATATTTATTAAATCTTAATCGTGTCTCAGAAGCAGGGAAAACTTGGCAGGTAATTAATACTGTTTTCCTTACTTACTCGTTTAAGCAAAATGTAATGTTAACGCTCATTATATGAATATGAGGCATATGTATTTAATTAGTGTAATTAGAGCTCTTTAATATCTTTATAAATATATCTCTATCGTAAATAGCCTTGACATTACTCGTTAATTATCCATTCTGTGAGAGTAATTAAGAATATTGCAAAATTAATCTTCGTCAAGGTGTACCCTTTATTTTTTATTATTTAAATTTTTAGTAAAAATTAAAACTGACCGGCGCCTATCACTTTTCCGTTAGGAATTATTTTAAAGATTAGCGTATCAACAAATGAAAATTAGTTTCTTACACCCTCTTTTATTGTCTTCTAAATTTTAAAGAAGGTTTTTGTAGGTTTATACAATAAAATGTGCAATTTTGAAATAATCTGCGTCGTTTATGCCTTAATCTTTAAATCCCATATTTACACGGAGTTTTTAAACTTCATTCGACCTTTCATTGTGGTGACCGAATTGAAATCCTTCATCATCATTGCTTAAATCTTTATCAATTCGCCTTGAAAAATTAGTTGTATCTCTAAGGATTCTCACGCGATCTCCAAATTGAGCTCTAAGTATTTGATAGAAATCTCTTGTTTCACCCTTCACTGTGGTTTCCCATGTACTTGGCCTGTTGCAGTGATTTGGATACTCACATGTGACCTGTGAAGTTTTGTTTTCTTCTTTTAGCTTAGCTTCTGAAGGAGTAGTTTTGTCTCTATCTTCAGGTGTTGCATTTGAAGTTTTAACTTCTGTTTGTGGTGTTACGGTATTAGAAATAGTACACGTTGTTGATACAGGTTCACTTTTGTTTACACTAAGTGAATCTCCTGTAGTATTGCCTATATTTGGTGTTTGATTACTTGTTTGTATGGTGGTATCACTTGAATCACTTGTTGTTTCTACATTTGTTACATTGGTTGGTACTTCAGTAGCAGTAACATTAACATTGATCGTAGATTTGGCAACTGACGCTGTTGTTAAAATTGTAGTTGATGGGGTTGTTATCATTGGAGTAACAGAGGAGTTATCCGTTGTTGGAGATATATTTGTTGTTGTTAAGTTCAAAGCAGGACAAGTCACAGTAGGACAACTACAAGATGAATCAGAGCTAGATTTATTTGATGATATATCCGTTGTTATCAGACTAGTTATTGCAGATTCTGAAAAATTAAATAAAGACAATAATAATGAAATGAACTCTTAATTGATTTATTTTAAGATAATACTTTATTATGCAGCTTACATTTTATATCTTATAGTTTACCTGTTGTATAATTAGTATTATGTTGTGTTTCAGATGTATTAGCAGTTTCAGATATATTTGTTACAGCTTGAGTTGTTAAAGTTGAATTTAGAGGAGTTGTTGATTTTACGGATTCCGTTGCTATTGAACTGGGCACAGTTGTGTTAGATGAACATGCCTTTATGTGTGTTTCAGTATAATCTGAAAAAAAAGTCACGCTACATATTTATTGTGACAATCAATAGGTATACATATATAAATAATATAATAACTGACCTTTATGATAATCGCAGTTGTACTCGAACTTATCGCAAGCATCTAAAAATAATCTCGTTGTCGAATTCTTTTTATCTATGCCACATATTGATACTCTGGTATGGTTGCAAGTTTTGGCAAATGCACAATAATCAGGGGGCTAAAAGTTTCTGTTAGTAACCTTACTGCAATGTGCCGTTGACTTGCTAATCAACAATGTTATTTTGTATAATAGTATTGGGAGAATGTAGTCAAAGAAAATGTGTTCGGTTATTTATCATGGCTTCTTCTTCTTACATAGAACTACTATGTAAGAATGGGTGTTGAGGGCATTTCTGGCCTCTGGTCATCTGGTGGAACTTTTTTAGGTTTGACTACGCGGGGAGAGTGACTCGAGCGAAGAAGGGGAGTGTTAACTAGTTTTAAAGGACGTCCTAAACCCTATATCCATTAGTGATAAGTTCGTTCAAGGTTATTCTCTGTCACTTGAGGTATAAATAATGGTAACGTTAGTTGTTAAACCCGATAGGCTTTCATTCAATAATTATATCATTTGAATCTGCTTATGATGTCCCCGTCTCCGACAATAGTATAATTTTCTTATAATTATAGCCGCATTTCTAGCAACTCACCGAGGAATCACAGATATATAGGTTTATCAATTCGTCTTTTAACAAATATTATGGTTATTTTAATATAGTATATTGTCTCACCGGAATATAATGCTCTTTTGTTAATTTCAGTAACATTACCACAATTGCAACAATAGGAAATAGTGGACATTTGTAAATCATAACTAGGTATATTTATATTTACTTAGAAATAATTTTATACAACATTTCAATAATGTATAAAATATTTCCACAGAAATGTATGTTTTTATGGGTGTAATACGCCAATGTTTTTATTGACTTTTATTTGTACTATACTATTGCCGCGCCTTCGTTTGTTTGGTTATATGAGAATGTTATTATCATATTATTCTAGTTAAATTATTCGTTTATATTATTTGCGTTATCATTTTAGAGGATCTTACCTCGATTTTTAATATCAATAAACTATATTATATTATAAATAACTATTGTATTGACTTATGATATTATATTAGTAATAATATTTTCAGCTATATTATTAATATAAAGGTTTTTCTAGCTTACAAATATTATATGAAGCTTACAAATATTACTACAGACATAGACTCTAGCGATACACATAGGGACATTTCGGCAACTTGTTCAAAAATCTACCGTTATTTCGCTTCTATTTTATCACTTGTAAATAATTTTACAAAATAACACATTTTATCTATTTATTGCAATTTCAGCTACACAAGGAAATCAGAGTCACCCTTGTCTTTTTTTGATCCCTTTCGTTTCACTACGAATCCTTTAATGACTTTCACCATAATTTTACCATTCTTCATCTTCACCTTCTGCGTTTTTAAAATCATTGTTCTCGTAGTTTTTCTCGTATTTCCAGACATCTTCATTGATCTTGTTGTTTGCTTTTTCCTCCTGTTATTGAGGTATGGAGTATACCTCTTCTTGCCTCTCAGCATACGCATGGGTAGGGACATTCCTAAAGTCGTGGGCTTCACCGGCAATTGTCTTCTAGCGTGAAAATGCGTATCGTTAGCCATTCTAAGACCTGGCTTACACGAGGGGCAAGTCGGATGCTCGGGGCACGCTGTTGTTCGTATATTGAAGCAATCGGAGTAATTTATAGGATAAAAATCTGTAATTCAAAATAGTTTCAATGATAACATCTTGACCATCTCACCTGATGTTAAGTGACGATGTAGTTTAACAGTGAAATTCATAGGCGTTGCAGGGGCACTCTCAAGAGGCCATTCATCCGTTGAGTGTCGAATTCTAAAACGCATAGAGTTTAAATTTGACATTCAGCGGGTAAACGATCCCTGGGGGGGGCCCTCACAACGTCTATGTATTCTACTGTAAGATGGAAGCGGGCTTACTTGGAAGAGTTACAAGTTTATTCTACCCATACCTACGCGGTTTCTACCCGACATCGTACCGTAACACTAAATCGCTTGGCGGTACGTCTTTACCAGTAAGGTGGTAACTAACCACGTCCGATGTCTACCACCAAATCTGACAAATTTAGAAATTATAAAATTCTAAACTGACCCAAGCTGGTAATCGAGCCCAGGACCTCTCTGTTGAGAGCCACAGCACTATCAACCAGTGGCGTATACAGGATTTTTAATTAGGGTATACACTATTGGTACAACATGGAAAATTATTTTCGTAATACAGGTTCGTAATGAGTTCTCAGGGTAAGAAAAGCATTTTTGCATCTATGGTTTGCACGCCACTGCTACCAACTACACCAGAAAGGTCGTCGTCGTAATTTATTGGCATCCTTCTTAACGGTAAAACAATTTTATAAATGTGGGTAGTTATTCTTTTTTACCTTTTAAGAGGTCACAGTTGTACTCATACATGTCACACTCGTCGATGAACAGTCGTCGACTGTGGACGTCTTCGTCATTCTCAGTTCCACACTCGGGGATCCACGTGTGATTGCAGATGTCAGCTAAAAGACACCAATGGAGAGGCTGAAATTATATTCAATATTAGTAAATAATGTATGTAATGAATAATGATTTCCTTATTTATGTATGTATGTTGGTTATCAACTCATATTTAGCTTTCTGCTGAGCTCGGATCTCCCTTCAGAATGAGAGGGGCTAGGCCAATAGTCCACCACGCTGACCCAATGCGGATTGGCAGACTTCACACACGCAGAGAATTAAGAAAATTCTCTGGTATGCAGGTTTCCTCGTGATGTTTTCCGTCACCGTTTGAGACACGTGATATTTTTTTTTAATGCACACAACTGAAAGGTTGGAGGTGCATGCCCCAGACCGGATTCGAAACCACACCCTCCGGAATCGAAGGCAGAGGTCATATGACCTCTACCTTATGCCTCTGCCTGTAAGAGTAATATATATGTATATTACTGCCTAAAGAAGAGCCTATATGTACCTACTTCATATAAAGATTCCTTCATATAAAGCTTCAAAAGCATTCTCTTAAAAATTATAAGATAACCTGTAACGTAAGCGCGAAAACTTGTACCGAGAGAGTCTTGCTTAGCCTTCCAAACAATTTCATAAGCAAAATAGATTATAGAAAGTTACTAACCCAAACAAAATGTTGAATAGTAGGGTAGGGAATCAGCAGTGACACTGGAAAAAAAAATAAGTTTACTTTTACTTTCGAAAGTTTTACCCATTGCTCAAAAGTTCACCTGGTTGACTCAAATCAGGGAGATATGGATTTCAATCAATTTTTGTATCCATTCCAAACACAAACATTAAATTAAATATTATAATTAAATTAATCGCTAAGCAAGTATAATAATCAGGCCATCAGTCGATGGACGTTCATCATCATCATCATCATTATCAACCCATATCCAGCTCACTGTTGAGCTCGAGTCTCCTCTCAGAATGAGAGGGGTTAGGCCAATAGTCCGCCACGCTGGCCCAATGCGGATTGGTAGACTTCACACACGCAGCGAATTAAGAAAATTCTCTGGTAGGCAGGTTTCCTCACGATATTTTTCCTTCACCGTTTGAGACACTGTTTGACGGACGTTCACTGTTATATATTGCTCTTGTGTGGATTTCCAAATACCACGATCTTGAGCCAGCATCCAGCGGCTCCCGGTAACCCACTGACCGTCCACCTAGCGGGGGTCGACCAACACTGTGTCCAGAGCAGGGTCGCCATTCCAGCACCTTGGGACCCCAATGTCCATTGGCTCCTTGAACTCTTCTAAGTTAACCTAGAAAATGTAAATTTGTATGCTCATAACAAATCTGTAGGTACAAACATACCATGTGCTTTAAAAGCACACACCTAATGCGTTTAGATAAAAAAATATGAATAAATGATTACCTATATACAAAGAACGGTATACCATAGCGTATGAGTTTCATTGTTTCTTCTAAATATTATAACTATTTTATTCGCCAAGAAAATAACTATTATGTATGTCGAATACATTTTTATTGATTGTTGCATTATGCGATATGAAAATAAGAAAATACTGGGTTTAGTGAATCACTAAAATTCAAAGGCTGCTTCCATAAAAGACGCATATATTTTACTACAGAATATTATCCAGGAAATCTTCTCCAATATATATAAATAAAAAACTAATTACGAAATGGATATACGAATTCAGCGTAATTTAACCGATCTTAATGAAGTTATATAACAGACTAGCTGACGCAGCGCGGTTTCACCTGCAAGGTTCCCGTTCTTGTAGGAGTACGGGGATAATAAATAGCCTATAGCCTTCCTCGATAAAAGTGATATCTAACATTGAAAGAATTATTCAAATCGGACCAGTAGTTCCTGAGGTGACTGCCCAAACAAAGAAAATTCCTGAGATAACCAAACAAACAAACGAACTCTTTCTTTAATATTAATTTTAAGCTTTATAAGATTAGTATAGATAGATAATATTCTATCCACGTAATTTGATTTATCCAATTATATACCAATCGCAATGATTGGTAATTAAATAATAATAATTACTGTTAAATATTAAAATATTCACAATTTTAATTTGATTACATCCCATGCCATTCTTTGTTGATTTAAAAAGTCACTTAATAAATATGATAAGCCAACAAGATAAGGTCTGTAGCGAGTCAGCTAAAGTAAAACGGGGAATACGTAGAATAACACCTTAGCACTGCCCACGCGTTGAGACAAAGTTAAGTAACGTTTTCTCAACAACATTTAATTTAATCCAATAAAGAAAGTAACATTTGTAACCTTTTAGTAACCCATTCGTACAATTGCTTTTGCTAACAAAACAATTGGCTAAGAAAGTTGAACACTATCAACTATCCATCGAAATATTTATCCAGCTGTTCACTACATAGGCCTTTTTTTTATTCTTTACAAGTTTTAACGGCATCCGTGGCGCAGTTGTATGCGCGGTGGATTTACAAAACGGAGGTCCTGGGTTCGATCCCCGGCTGGGCATATTGAGATTTTCTTAATTGGTCCAGGTTCGGCCGTGGCTAGTTACCACCCTACCGGCAAAGACGTACCGCCAAGCGATTTAGCGTTCCGGTTCGATGCCGTGTATAAACCGAAAGGGGTGTGGATTTTCATCCTCCTCCTAACAAGTTAGCCCACTTCCATCTTAGACTGCATCGAGATTGTAGTCAAGGGCTAACTTGTAAAGAATAAAAAAAGAAAAGTTCGCCCTTGACTACAATCTCACCTGATGGTAAGTGATGATGCAGTCTAAGATGGAAATCCACACCCCTTTTCGGTTTCTACACGACATCGCACCGGAACGCTAAATCGCTAGGCAATTCATCTTCACCAAGTTCCGAAGTTTAGGAGTTTTTTTTGCATATATTGCGAAAATCTTTGTTTTATATGAAATTCATCTTATTTACACCAATGTCTCATAATTTAAACCATCATTCCATCATAGTCATCATCTCCATTATAGGTAAATAAGTACCTGGAAACTAACGGATACAGGACAAGTAGTAGGGCAAAACAATTTCCGATGTAAAATCTACCCACCGATACGATCATAATCTTTTTAACCGACTTCCAAAAAGGAGGAGGTTCTACGTTCGGCTGTATGTATGTTTTTTTATGTATGCCCAGCGATAATTCCGTCATTTATAGACCGATTTTAAAAATTCTTTTTTTGTTTTGAAGGGTTTGACTCCAGGGTGGTCCCATTTTTTTTTATATTTAATCAAGTTAATAGCTTGGTAAGACTCGCCTTAATAAAGAAGATCCCATGAACGGCGGACCGCCTATAAAACCGACTAGCAATAAACCCAGTTATGGTGGCAATATACCTACTTACCGTCGTGGACCGTAAAGATTGTGTAAATGTATAAAAATTCAAAATTCATTTGTTTCAATTAGACTTAGTTTACAAGCACGTTCAAAACGTCAGGTAATAACATTATTAGATAACTAGCTGATGCCCGTGACTTCTTCCGCGTGAAACTCGATGTAATCTTTCAACTATCCATACCCTACCCCTACCCTACCCTACCCTACCCTACGCCTAAAGTAAGGGTTACAGGGTCAGGGTTTATTTCTTCATAAATTTAAAATATGTGATAACAAAAGCGGGAAATTTTAGATGTAAAGTACGACAATTGGGACAATGTAAGTCTTACCAAGCTTAATAGCTTGATTAAATATTTAAAAAAAAGATTATGATGGTATCAGAGTGGTTTTATTTATTTATTTAATACACTTTATTTGTACACCACAAAAATAAAAGAAAACAGAAACACAAGAAAAAGTAGAATACAAAAGGCGGCCTTATCGCTTAGTAGCGATCTCTTCCAGGCAACCTTAGGCTTAGGAACTTATTAGGACAACTGTAGGTGGTGTGTACGTAATAATATTGTACATATACATACATACAAATAACTACACACTAATACATAAACCATAATACACAAATTATATAATAATTATAAATATCATAAAATAAACTAATATATAAATATATCATTATGTCGTATGATAAATACATCGGAAATTGTTTTGCCCTACTACCTGCCCTGTATCCGTCAGTTTTAAGGTAATTAAGCCTTATTTACCTTGATTTATATGAGTCATTCGGATCTATTAAGGTCAATATTACTAATTAATACATAAAGAACAAAGATTAACAGAGTATTTGTAAATTAAATAAAATTGAGCCGTGATAGCCCTGTGGATATGATCCACCTCCGATTCCGGAGGGTGTGGGTTCAAATCCGGTCCGGTTGACCTCCAACTTTTCAGTTGTGTGCATTTTAAGAAATCAAATATCATCTGTCAAACGATGAAGGAAAAACATAGTGAGGAAACCTGCATACCTGAGAATTTTCTTAATTCTCTGCGTGTGTGAAGTCTGCCAATTCGCATTGGGCCAGCGTGGTGGACTATTGGCCTAACCCTAACTGGCCTTATTTAAAAATAAATTAAAAATCTTGAATTCATACATAGTTTTCTTACATGCATAACAACGTTTTTTAACGTCCGTTAAAAAAGCGATCGTGCGAATGGGGGCTAGACTTTAAATTCGTCAACCCATATTCGGCTCACTGCTGAGCTCGAGTTTGCTCTCAGAATGAGAGGGGTTAGGCCAATAGTCCACCACGCTGGCCCAATGCAGGTTGGCAGACTTCACACACGCAGAGAATTAAGAAAATTCTCTGGTTTACTCACGATGTTTTTCCTTCACCGGTTGAGACACGTGATATTTAATTTCTTAAAATGCACACAACTGAAAAGTTGAAAGTGCATGCCCTGGACCGGATTCGAAACCAGTGGTCATATCCACTGGGCTATCACGGCTATTTAAATTTAAATTATTTTACCATAAAAGGTTTCAGGTCAAAATAATGGGCAAATATTTTCTTTTAAATATATTTTATAATAACATTGAAAGATCAAGTCAATTTTCTGCGTAGTTACGCCTACGCAGCTAATGCTACGACCACGCTACGACCCGGTTAACCTCTGACATTCATACTGGTACATCGGAGTACCAGAACGAATAAATTACTACGTACTATCTACAGCCTTTTTTGATGAGTACTGTTTACCAACAAAGAAAATAGTAATGAAGGTAGAAAACGAATGTCATTTCATAACTTATTTATTTTAAATTATGTATGGTTTGTTAATAAAATGTTATATAAAATATATTAACTATATCTAATTGTTCTATCTAACAAAATCCTCAGGTATGCAGGTTTCCTCACGATGTTTTTCCTTCGCCGTTTGAGAAAAATCATAATAAATTTCTTAAAATGCTAGAAAAAACTGGAAAGTTGGAGACAAACCTACGCCCTCCGAATCAAATACAGAGGTCATACCAATCTACTAGGCTATCTGTTATACGAGAAGCTATAATTGTTTACCTAACAAAACTCTTTCTTCATCTACAGTTACAATTTTGTGACTGCCCAACTATTTTTGTCTAATTTTTAATATGTACAATTACTTTATTATTAATTATGTACTTAATACTAAAAATTAAATAGAGTGAAATTTCATATACTATAGCGTACCGTACCATACCTAAACTATGGACTCGATCACAAGTAATTCAATATTAATTAAATAGCTATATGTAATTATAATAGCTAACAAATATGTAATTACAATAGCTAACTCTCGTGTATTTAATTCCAGTGCGTTCTAATGACTGAAGATAAAATAAGACATTCATAGTTAAGTTTTCCTAAGTCCAGTATCTACTTGTAACTTCATTTACTACAACGTTCAATGGAAATTTTAGTCGATACATAGCTCAAGTCAAGAGACCATACCCTTCCCGCGTCCCCTCGTATTCCCAGTCTCTATTAACTACTTATACCGCAAGACAACCTTATCGAATCCCTATTTCCAGACGAACTTGACTGCTGAAAGCCTTATCTGTTAATCTGTTAAATAAATACTCTTTTCAAGAATGTATTAAATAGGATTAAGCCCAATTAGGGCAGAACAATCGCCAACAGAAACTTGTCTATACCATTACGTAACACCCACATATTATCCGAATTGATTTTTGTTCCCATCCACCCGTCACTACGCATGCGTCCAAGTTTTCACACATACACAAAAGCACATAACTACATACATACGTACTGTCTGTTCACTTCGATGGAATTAAAATCGTATTTTCATTGAAATAGAGTTAAATTTTGCGTGGAAGTCGTCGTGGTATTTTTAGTCCATTCGAACCTATTGGGATAGTACAGACGCGCCCTCTTCCATGCAAATCGGGAAACCCTGTCGCGGAAGGTTTCCACTTCTTTCTGTATTTTCTTAAATATCGCGCATTTTCACATTTTCCCCCAGTTAATTTATATGATTTGTTAAAGTGAAACCGTTATTGAGTGGTTACCGTGACATCGGGAGTCAAGAAAGGAGTTTAGAGGAGAAAAGAGGCATAACTAAAAATAGAATATTTGCCGATGTACTAGCGAGAATATCGAGTGAGCATCCCATTCATAAAGTACATTCATTTGGTCCTGGGCAGTGAAGGTGCATAGATCGGGAAGCGAATTTTCAGTGAATGAACATTGTAAATCACCTGTGAAGCTTTCTTCGGTAGACGCGAACGACAATTTCCGGATTTTTTAAATCTACGTAGCAGAACCAATCAATTGGGACAATGTAAGTAGCTTAATTACACCAATTAAGTTGTATCATAAATTATATAAATATAGACTTAAATTGAATATGTAATTTTGGAAAGGGCACAATAAGTCTGAAAATTTAAAAAGTCCAATAAAGTTATTATATTCCAAACCAATGTATAATTTCTAAAACTATCGTGTTATATTTTGGTGTTAATTAGCCGAATATCCGATATGTGACCTTTTCCAAATTGTATATTTAATTAAATATCGTGATTTACTGTAGAATTCTACCGACGTCGTCGTCGTTATCAACCCATATTCGGCTCACTGCTGAGTTCGAGTCTCCTCTCAGAAAGAGTTGCACTGTTCCAGTCTGTGCCACATTTCATCCACATTCGTTATACATCATTAACAATCCACATTCGGCTCACTATTAAGCACGAGTCTCCTCTCAGAATGAGAGGGGTTAGGCCAATAGTCCACCACGCTGGCCCAATGCGGATTGGCAGACTTCACACACAATTAAGAAAATTATCTGATGTGCAGGTTTCCTCACGATGTTTTCCTTCACCGTTTGAGACACGTGATATTTAATATCTTAAAATGCACACAACTGAAAAGTTGAAGGTGCATACCCCGGACCGGATTCGAACCCACACCCTCCGGAATCGGTGGCAGAGGTCATATCCACGGGGCTATCACGAATTCTACCGTATATTAACAAAATCAACTAAGAAAAAACTATCTACCTGGACAATGATTTATTTAAACTAATAAGTATTTAACACATCGTTTCAACAAGTTACCAATGGCGTGAACTATTAACCTTGTGATTAGCTTTATTTAATTGTAGTGGTGTATAAAATAAAGTATTATTTATTTATTGTATTCTCATAATTTACAATAATGTTTTATTGACTTTCAAAACGTATAGCTACAAAAGTATTGATGACGTAAATTTAAACACTACTAACGTTTTCTTTTTAAAGAGCTGTGATAGCCCATATAACCTCTGCCTCCGATTCCGGAGGGCGTAGGTTCGAATCCGGTCCGGGACATGCACCTCCAACTTTTCAGTTGTGCAAATTTTAAGAAATTAAATATCACGTGTCTCATCATCATCATCATCAAATTAAATATAACGGTGAAGGAAAACATGGTGAGGAAACCTACATACCAGAGAATTTTCTTTATTCTCTGCGTGTGTGAAGTCTTCCAATCCGCATTGGGCTAGCGTGGTGGACTATATTGGCCTAACCCCTCTCATTCTGGGAGGATACTCGAGCTCAGCAGTGAGCCGAATATGGGTTGATAATGATGATGAACGCTTTCTTACTTTAGTTGTATAAATAATGTCTTTAATTTAATTTCTTCCTAGCAGCTTACATTATGTATGTCTGCTTTGTGGCTTAAAGAATGTATGGTTTCAAAAGAACACATTACTTGTTGAGCGTACATAGATATGGATTGCCACACATTACACCATTTTTAGTTTTCCTATTGGTATTTTTATTTTTCGTTGGTTTAGTTTACCTAGTTTAGTTCATTTTCGTTAGTCTACTGACCGACGTCCTGCGGTTTCACCCGTCTAGTTCCCGTTCCCGTGAGAATAGGTGGAGAAAACATAGCTTGTGACACTCACAAATAACGTTCAGTAGATCCAGAGATTCCCCCCTACAACACCACAAACTTTAACTCTTTATAATATTAGTATAGATTGTAAATGCGAAAATTTCCATGTACCAAAAAACAGCATTGCTGTGTAGTGACATAAACCATCATCAACCATCAGAAAATTATGAGCAATTTAATTTTTTTTTTTTAATTTTTTAAAATTATGTATTATCTTAATATATAAATGCGAAAGGACATTCATTACAAAATCACAAAAACCGCTTGATGTAAAAAGCTGAAATTTGGCAGGGAGGTAGTTTATAGTTAGTAGGTATCCACTAAGAACGCAATAGGGCCGGATTAAAGAGGTCTAAGCGCGGGCGAAGTCGCGGGAGTCCGCTAGTTACTTTATATTACAATGTGTTTTAAAAAATTCTTAGTAAATAATTTAAGGTAGTTAATATAGATAGCTTACGATTATAATACCTTTCTGAAAAATTAATAAACTAAATTCAAACGGATACTTCTAATTAAATCCCAATGAGGTTCGTAACTCAAATTCTCTAATTAAAACTCTGTCCTTTATATATTTTTGACGGTCTCCGTAGCGCAGTGGTACGAGCGGTGCATTTACAAGACGGAGGTCCTAGGTTTGATCTCCGGCTGGGCCGATTGAGGTTTTTTAATTGGTCTGGCTGGTGGGAGGCTTCGGCCATGGCTAGTTACCGGTAAAGATAAGCGATTTTACCGGTACGATGTCGTGTAGAAACCGAAAGGGGTGTGGATTTTCATCCTCCTCCTAAGAAGTTAGCCCGCTTCCATTTTATATTTCATCATCACTTACCATCAGGTATTGTAGTGAAGGGCTAACTTGTAAAAGAATAAAAATATGCCTATCTTTACTAATATTATAAAGCTGAAGAGTTTCTTTGTTTGTTTGTTTGATTGAATGCGCTAATCTCAGGAACTTCTGGGCCGATTTGAAAAATTGTTTCAGTGTTAGATATCCCATTTATCGAGGAAGGCTATAGGCTATATTTTATACCCGTATCCTTACGGAAACGTTAACCACGCGGGTGAAACCGCGCGGCGTCTACTAGTATCTAATAATAGTAAATAGTTAATCTTAATCAATCAACATTATCTTTTTACTCCGCAGCGTGCTTGATTAATATATTTTCAGCTGCCTCGTGTACAATATACCTACATACTCGTAGGCTTTTGACCCTCTGTATCGATTGCTACGTGCTGATTGATCATCGCTAGCCTCCACGTTTAAGCTTTGTTGTCAACCTAGTTTGTTTTCATTTAGTTAGTAAAATGCTTTTTTGTTAATAATTTTGTACAGTAAAAGCTCATTATTCGCGGGGGATACGTTCTCTAAATGTGTCGCGAATACATAAACCGTGAATATGGAATGGTATTTTATATGGGATTATAAGGGATACGTTCTTGGGTGACAAAAATGTGTTGGTGTGTAAATAAAGTATATCTATCTATGTGGCATACGGGCAACAAAGTGATCTCATAAGGGTTCAGTTTATTTTTGAGGTCTCTCCGCGTCATGTTCCTTATTACTGAGGGTCGTGCGTGTCTCCTATCACCATGTCGCGCCATGCGGCTCGGGTTCTCGTGATTTGTAGAGTTTCATGTACTTTTGTATCGAGATTGGTGCGGATTTAAATGACCAACGCATCTAGCTACGTCTTCGAGGTCTCTTCCCTTCTACTTTGCCAGTGATAACCAGTTTCTCTAAGTTATCTCCTCTCCTGGCAATGTGACCGAAGTACTCGAGGATGCTCTGAAGACAGGTGGAAAGTTTTTTCAAAATGTTGAGTTGTTTCAAGATCGATGCATTGGTTCTATACGCTGTCCACAGAATACAGAGCATTCTTCGCCAACATCACATCTCGAAGGTGTCCTTTTGAGAATCTATACTAATATTATAAAGCTGAAGAGTTTGTTAGTTTGTTTGTTTGATTGAACGCGCTAATCTTAGGAACTACTGGCCCGATCTGAAAAATTCTTTCAGTGTCCCATCTAGCGAGGAAGGCTTTAGGCTATATATTATCCCCGTATTCCTACGGGAACGGAACCACGCGGGTGAAACCGCGGGGCGTCAGCTAGTAAGAAATAAAATAAAATACACGTGGATTAATCAATCCACGTTTCTCTAGAGTGCAAAATAAACAAGCTAAGTAGAAACTTCATAGCAAATTGCTAAGAAAATACTCTACAACCTACGTCAAACGAAATATCGACGCGACGCTAACCTTCGCTTCGATCGTATGACATTTTATTACTACTAGGTATATAGTATAACGAGTAAGCCGTCAATCGCACGAGAGTTTTTTTAACAGACGTTAAAAAAGCGTTGAAATATAATATAAAGTTAAATGAATGTCTATTTCTAAAGACCAAAATTGAAAATACAACACAGCTAGAAAAAAAGCGTTGTGTTTTAAAAACGCTGTCGCGTGAACATATACTTGGGAATGCATTTGTTGTATCTGAACGCTTTTTTAACGTCCGTTAAAAAAACTCTCGTGCGAATGAGGGCTTAGTATACCTATGTTATTTCGTGAAACAACTGCACTTAGGGGTAGCAGTTTACGCTATTTGAGCACGCAAGGTAAATTAACCGATCGGTTTAAACTCACGCCACTGCTAATGTGATTTTTCTATAAACTAGTTAAGGTTCTGTTTGACAGCTAAAAAAACTTCCATTATCTATTGTTAGCGAATCTCAATAATGACGATCTTTATATTTGATTCTTTGCGAAAATTTGTTTTATTTCTAATTCTAAAATCAGGTTAAAGCATTTTTTATTAGACTTTCACCAAAAACAAATTCGTTTTTAATTTTTTTTTTACAAGTTAGTCCTTAACTACAATCTCACCTGATGGTAAGTGATGATGCAGACTAAGATGGAAGCGAGCTAACTTGTTAGGATGAGGATGAAAATCCACACCTCTTTCGGTTTCTACACGACATCGTAACGGAACGCTAATCGCTTGGCGATACGTCTCTGTCGGTAGGGTGGTAACTAGCCACGGCCGAAGCCTCCTACCAGCCAATTGTCCTCCCACCAGCCATCATTATCTTCGGCAAAGTAAGGCATGCTTCCGTTTTAGTTAAGTCAACGTTTTTATTTTTGTTTGTTGCTTCCGTTTTACTTAAGTTAACCCTTTTATTTTTGTATTTTATATTTACAACTTAATGAAAACGTTAGAAAGGACACATCCTAGATAAAATCTGAACTAGATATCGGTCAAAGGCCAGCCACTTTTATGCGGGTACGGTGCGAGGTTTTCAGTACCTACTGATATTATCTGTTAAAGTCACGTTTAGTAAAGTATGTAAAGCACATACCAATACTACTATATACTAAAAAAATAATAATAAGAGCCCTGATAACCCAGTGGATATGACCTCTACCTCCGATTCCGGAGGGTGTGGGTTCGATTCCGGTCCGGGGCATGCACCTCCAATTTTTCAGTTGTGTGCATTTTAAGAAATTAAATATCACGTGTCTCAAACGGTAAAGGAAAACATCGTGAGGAAACCTGCATACCAGAGAATTATTTAATTCTCTGAGTGTGTGAAGTCTGCCAATCCGCATTGGGCCAGCGTGGTGGACTATTGGCCTAACCCCTCTCATTCTGAGAGGAGACTCGAGCTCAGCAATGAGCCGAATATGGGTTGATGACGACTAACTAATACATTGTTCGTTCGTCATCAACCTATATTCGGCTCACTGCTGAACATTACATTGTTACTTTATTGGCAATACATTGTTAATTTATTAAAATGTCAGACAGAGTGGATGATGAAGATATTGTTGGGTATTTACTTTGAAATAAATAATATCTATACTAATAATATAAAGCTGAAGAGTTTGTTTGTTTGTTTGTTTGATTGAACGCGCTAATCTCAGGTTACTTGATGTACTAAAGCTCAGACTTATTATTTAACAAATATTTTTGTCAAACGCTCCGTTTGCTAAAGGATTTGTTAACGTGATGTGATGAAACAGTTAAGAGTTAAAATTAAACCATCGTGGCCGTCACCCAATATTTAAAAATTAAAATTGTCATGTAATTACGTCTCAAAAAAATTTATAAATTGTTTTCAATCTAGTAAAATGATAATGAGCAATTTAAAACCACTTTAAAAAAAAGTGTCAACTAGCCTATTGTAGTGAAAACAGATGAATCCATCATCGCAGTGCGAATCAGGAACAAGAAACAAAACGTGTTGTACTTATGCGTCGAAGGCTTAAAACTTTGACAACAACTTGAAATGCATTTGCCACAGCTAAAACCTTCTAACGCCAAATACGTAGAGGCCTACTTGCCAAGAGCTTTTTTGTTCCGAACATGCTACGTAGAGACCTGCGTACTCGGATTTTGGTTTCAGTTTTTTTATATTTTTATAGCTGACGACGCGCGGTTTTACACGCGTGGTTCCCGTTCCCGTAGGAATACGGGGATAATATATATTCTATAGCCTTCCTCGATAAATGGGCTATCTTACACTGAAAGAATTTTTCAAATCGGACCAGTAGTTCCTGAGATTAGCGCGTTCAATCAAACAAACAAACAAACTAACTCTTCAGCTTTATAATATTAGTATAGATTCTTTACAAGTCAGCCCTTGACTACAATCTCACCTCATTGTAAGTGATGATGCAATTTACGACAGCAACGGGCTACTTTGTTAGCAGTTTTTCTACACGACATCGTACCGGAACGCTAAATCGCTTGGCGGTACGTCTTTGTCGGTAGGGTGGTAACTAGCCACGGCCGAAGCCTCCCACCAGCTAAACCAAGTCTCGGAACAAGTCACAATCATTGTGTTACACAAGATATTGCATGAAAATACCTTTTTTTTAATTTGAAATAATTTTTTTAATTAAGTTATTTGAGCCCGTGTCCCGACTAGTTGCTTGAGCAAAGCACCACTTGGGACGTTGCCAGGTCATGCGCGTCCCCTTATTTATAACTCAAGAGCTCTCTAGTAGAAAGTGCAAGCGGGAAAGCTTTCGTTGCGCCAAAAAATTTACCTCAGATTTCATGCTAAATAATATTATGGTTTTGCCTAACCCCTCTCATTCTGAAATGTTTTGCTCCGCAGCTGGCTAATTTCCTATTTTGGTTTTTATTATCAACCCTTCAAAATAAAAGAGCAAATCAATTGACAAAATGTCATCCACATACTATGATACAAATTATAAATGTCATCCGTTACTTACGGTTTATATCAAGTATGTAGATGACACTTTGTTGTCCACTTCAATCAGTTGATAATAAAGACCAAAATAGTGAATTAGGCCACAGTTCGCCGAATATGGGTTGTTAACGATGATTAGTTATAAGAATGACTATATGAGGGTTTAATCAGATTACTACTTATTTATAATTCTACAAAATACTTATTGAAATGAGGCCTAACTATATTGTAATATTTATGTTACATTACACTATGGTTATAGCCTTTTACAGTGCAATATAGTCCAATATTCAATAAAATTTAGAGCAAATTCAACCTTAAGGATTGAGTTTAAGGTTGAGTTTGCAAATGCGACTACTTGAATTGAGTGCCAAGAAGTTCTGTGTGATTCATAAAGTGGGGACGTTTTTTGGTCGCTGATTGTGCATCCACTTTTTAATAGGAGACCGATGATGTACGTTCATAAATATATTTTTGACAGTGTCCGGAATCGTTAAAAATAGTTGTCAAAATAAATTCCAGCCTTCTTTTACCATATCCGTTTTTTAACTTAAATGTCAGCTCTGCATAGGAACAACAAAAATGCTGTTATACGAGTAAAATTCAATAGAAAGCATACATACTCAATACACACAGGGTACTGATAGATTTCTTCAGTACGAGTACACGCAAAAGAGGTGTAAAGCATCCTCCATCCTCTTTTGTGCGCACATTGACAGCGTTGCAAGTATCTATCTCTTTTGTAATATATTTCCAAGTTCCAACTTCCTACTCCGTCTTTGTTCACGTTGAATACTGAAACATTTTGTACTGAAAATAAAAGATATTCGTTTTGAAGAACCTTCCTTTTCAATTGACACACAAATGAACGGGGTTATCAATGTTTGAGCGAGATGTTTTCCATTTTCAAATACTTCGGAAAATCTGAACCGACTTTTATGTACCTTATAGCTAACAAGTGATTCACCCTGGCTTCACACGGATAATATTAAGCTAATAACTTTAATATAGTATCCTTAATACCATTACGACCTTTTCTATAAATCATCATCATCATCATCATCATCATCATCATCATCATCATCAACCCATATTCGGCTCACTGCTGAGTTCGAGTCTCCTCTCAGAATGAGAGGGGTAAGGCCAATAGTCCACCACGCTGGCCCAATGCGGATTGGCAGACTTCACACACGCAGAGAATTAAGATAATTCTCTGGTATGCAGGTTTCCTCACGATGTTTTCCTTTACCGATTGAGACGCGTGATATTTAATTTCTTAAAATGCACACAACTGAAAAGTTGGAGGTGCATGCCCTGGACCGGATTCGAACCCACACCCTCCAGAATCGGAAGCAGAGGTCATATCCACTGGGCTATCACGGCTCTTTCTATAAATAAATGAATAATAAATCATCATTATCTACCCATATTTGGCTTTTAAATACTAGCAGCATTTCGTTGAGCGTCTCCTGCCAGAACAAGTTATAAAATCAGTTCAGTAGATCCATAGATTACCCCCAACAATATCACAAACTTTACCTGTTTATAATATTAGTCACTCACTGCTGAGCTCGAGTCTCCTCTCAGAATGAGAGGGGATAGGCCAATAGTCCACCACGCTAGCCCAATGCGGATTGGCAGACTTCACACACGTAGAGAATTTAGAAAACTCTCAAAACTCTCAATTGTAATAGAAATAACTTTATAATTATGATTAAATAATTATAACACAAGAAGTAAACACATAAATAACTTTAAATAGTTTAAAAAAACTAAAAAACACGCTTTTAGCACGCACTAAAAATTACAAATAGTTTTAAGTCACATAACTATTTTTTTCGTATGCCTGACAGCAAACCCTTTCATTGGATATCCATATTATATACATAAGGGGATGGATTTCAAACAGTCAGCCCGCCATCTTGGGTAGGCCGCCATATTGGATTTGTACGTTGACGTTTCATAGCTAGTCATAATTTCATCCTAATCGAAAACCGGGTAGTCAAATTAAGATTTTAAGTTTTTCTTACATACATAGTTACAAGTGAAGCTAAAGCGTGTAAAAAAGAAAAATATATATAACATTATGATATTGTGCATCAATATTAAAATAGAATAACTGTTAAGTAAATTAAGAACTTGTGACTCCTTATAAATACTAAGTACTACTACTAAGTACTACTAAGTACTAACTACTATTACTACTACTAACCCCCTATCTCAGACGCCAGACGTCTGCGTTCGTCTGCATCATGAGCCAGCCGTTTAATCAAATGTCTTACACAACAAACTCTTGAAAGACGTTGTTTAGATACGAATATATAAAATACTTCGTTTGACCTTTCTAAGATAATAGCGAAGCGTTCCATCAGTTCCCTCCGACATTTAGCACTATATAGGTCACAGGAATATTTTAAGGGAAAAATAGAACCTTCTTATTAAGTAACATTTAGAAAACATTATCCTTTATGAATTTCAAATTTTCATGAAAACATTCTCAAGACTAGTTCTAGGTCGATAAATAAACGATCTATGAGGAAGAATAGCTTCTGTCTTTACTTAAAACAATGAATCTTTCATCTCCGTGAAATATGAAGAATTCTCAGACAAAAATACTATAATACGTCTGATCCCACTGAACCTGATTCTTTTGACCAACTGAAAGTAGTGAAAAGTTTTACCTATTACCTTAACAACGATATAATTGTTGTCAGGGCGACGGAGGGAGGTCTGGCGCCCGCCAGCGATGACATGCCAGTGGGTGGACCCAAGACACCGCAGCAGATCGCCGCGCAGCGTCGCCTACAGCAGACGCAAGCGCAAGTGGATGAAGTTAGTAACTATACAGAAATACTCAGGCGATGCTTCTGGGCTCGCCCAAGCCCCCCGGTAACGCCGCTTAGGTCCCTACAGACCTTACAACCTACGGCACTTACACAATCAGAAAAAAAAAATCAAAAATGTTTCATTAGAAACACACATTTTAATGTCCACTTTTGTATTATATTTATTGATTAATTGATAGCTAGAGCTTTGTTGCTTAATAAAACCTGGAATCGATGTTTTAGATTATTTGCTAAGCAAGTCTAAAGATTGGCAGACTCAATCATTCGCTCATTAAACGTTATTACGTAAAATATTTCCAATTTCCGTCCCATTTCCTTTCACCGCTGATTTACCCTATTGATACTTTCAGAATACAAAATAACGACATCCTAAGCACACTTTCCATTTTCCTCCCCCAGGCGAGAGACAAAATTCTCAAACAAATACATAATCAAGTTCTATCAAACGCTTTTGTTAAGTGCTTAAAGAAAATCATTCGTTGTTTTTGTCACTTGATACTGTTTCTTTGAATATCTTAAGTTATTTATACAAAGAATCTTTGATATTGAAATTTAACCTCCCCCAGGTGGTCGATATAATGAAAACAAACGTGGAGAAGGTATTGGAGAGGGATCAAAAGCTCTCAGAACTCGACGATAGGGCAGGTACGTTCTAACATTAATAATGTCTGTTGGTCTTTCCCTTGTGAATTCTTTGCCACGACTTAGTTTTGAAGATGATTCAAAAGCAATTTGTAACTTTGAATTAGATGTATAACTTTAACAAAATAACTTGGCAACACAAAACTTGCTCTGGCGTATTTCCCATAACTGTAGGGTTTAATTATTTTGGGTATTTTTTAAGGAAAATGTATTTAAAATGTCTAAGTAACATGTGTTTTAAAATTAATATTTTCGGGTTATTTACCCCGAAAATATTAATTATATTTATTTTGTAAATAGATCTTAAAATGTGTCCTTTAAATTATATCATTGGCATCCTTATAATTATAACGTAACCATGTTTTAAAATGCAAGAATAGATAAAGGCGTTTGTTCATTGGATAGTCGGAATTTTTTGAATAACTTTGTATGAAAAAGTTTTTATATTTTAGTTAAAAAAATATTAGTTTTGCAGTTCGGCTCCTATAAGTGGACTCGTCAACACCTTAGGGACGTCAAGTTATGGGAAATACTCCAGCTGTATATAACGTTAACAAATATATTCAGTCTTTCAAGATCGTAACACAATTTTGGCTTTTTTCAGATGCACTACAACAAGGCGCCTCCCAATTCGAACAACAAGCTGGAAAACTCAAAAGCAAATTCTGGTTGCAGAACCTAAAGGTTAACGATTTTATTTTTAATAATCAAATAACACAATTAAAAATAAAAATCAGTAGGTGCGCTGAGGAGAAGTTTGCTGTGGTGGGAAGAAGTTTGCATCATAACAGCTAATAGTAGATATTGATTACGAGTAGAAAAAAGCGTTATAAAAAATAGTTGGTGTGAGGCCAGGCAAGCAGAATTATATACAGGGAGTAACCAAGAAATCTTTAAACCTGGCAGACCTGTCAGGTTCAAAAATTGTCACATGGCGGAATGATCACAAAATCCTTATTCCAAACTGCTGCTTCAAAAGTTAAGATTCTTTTTGCCGACCTTCCATTTTCTCCACCATCTTCAAGTCAAAAGTGAATAGGCGCCTTCTAGGCAAGCGCGTTCCAGCCGTTCAACTATAGGCTGCATGGTTGCTTACCATCAGAGTGCCTAGTGGGAGTTTTCAATGTTTTGTGAGGGGGGTCGTCTCCTCCCGAGAGTGTCGGGTGAGGGGGTACGGTTCAATGTTTTCTAAGGAATTGAAACAGTTGTGCAGTAGTGCAACTAGATGGCGCTGCATCAATTCCTTGAAAATTCACGTTTACGGTTACGCGATCGTCACCGTATGAAAACATTGAAAACTCCCACTAGGCACTCTGATGGTCTCAGGCACGATTGAAGCCAAACGTATAATGTATAGGTACAGTGTAAAAAAGAGAGAACTGAAGACGATATTGGACGATTCTTTTTAAATATTTATTTATTGTTATTTAACATGGAACATGGATGCAGCACTTGAGTTAGGTTTAGTGAACAATAAGCACTATTCTGAACTTATAATTAATATGTAGAAAGGTCAATTCTGTACATGAAATATATTTCCAAACCGGGGGGTGATTAGTGATCGATAGTGATGGCAAAAATACAATCAGTAAAATTTTTGTCTCTCTGTCTGTCTGTCTGTCTGTATGTTCATTATAGAAACAAAAACTACTCGACGGATTTTAATGAAACTTGGTGCAATTATTCTTCATACTCCTAGGCAGGTTATAGTTTACTTTTCATCACGCTACGATATACTATACTTTACGCTACGATATATATACTTCTGTGTAATAGGAGCAGAGCAGTGAAGGGAAATGTTGGGAAAACTGGAGAAGTTACTCCATTTTTACAGCGATACTACTCAAAGTCGCGGGCGTCCGCTAGTATTACATAACTAGCCGACGCCGCGCGGTTTCACCCGCATGGTTCACGTCACCGTATGAATACGGGGATAATATATAGCCTTCCTCGATAAATGGGCTATCTAACACTGAAAGAATTTTTCGAATCGGACCAGTAGTTCCTGTGATTAGCGCGTTCAATCAAACAAACAAACAAACTCTTCAGCTTTATAATATTAGTATAGATAATTTGCCAGTACCTACTTATAAATATCAATATGTGTTAGATGATTATTGTAGAACATGTCTATTTTTCCAGATGATGATAATTGCAGCTGTCATTGGAATCATCATTTTGGCTTTAATCATCGGTAAGTAGTTCTACATAACTACATATAATATTGTGCACATTA
Organism: Bicyclus anynana; assembly: GCF_947172395.1. NCBI lineage: Eukaryota > Metazoa > Arthropoda > Insecta > Lepidoptera > Nymphalidae > Bicyclus > Bicyclus anynana. Next base: position 5,008,338 of record NC_069104.1, on the reverse strand, counting down.
GAGAACGTCGCTCTTAAGTTCTTTTTCTACATTTGATAAGTTCTTAGACTAATCATACCATTATTTTCTTTCATATTTCCAGCCAACTTTGTGTGAACAAGTTTCGGTAACCGAAGTTTAATTTAGAAGTTAATCGTTATAATATAATAAATAGTAATATAAAGTATGTTGTTATTTGTTATTACTATTTAATAATTATTATATTTTTTTGGTAAGTGGGCAGTGTCGTTGTACAAAAGCTTGATGAGAACGAATATGGCAAGAGTTTTAAATTAAATAAAAACAATCGACTATTCTCTCTACAATTTACCAAACATACACTAGCTGGCCTGTTCACTATTTTGGTCTTTAAATAGCTTTTTTTGTTTACTTTTCTACAAAATCCATTTTACAATTTTCACATAAATTAAATTATAAATTAGAATTTAAAAAAAACTATTGAAATAAACAGAAAATCATTTACGTACCGTGATTTATCCGGTGCTTATTGATATCCACCAATAAGCACCGGATGACATTTTTATATAGAATCTCAATTTCGTTGAAAGTGAATTAGCTTGCAGAAAATTTTTCTAATTATACCTCCTTTTGCCATGTTCAAATCATCATACAGCTCGACTTTAATTGAGAAAAAATTGCAACTTAGTGTACCTACTATATAGAGTATATTGTCGTTCACACTTCTAGCACAAACTTATGTTTAAAATAAATGGGAAAATTGATCTACGATGGCTAATATTTAAGAAAATGCGGATTAGGCATTACCTAAAGCGTGCCTAAAATGAAACATTCTCGATAGATTCGAGAATGTTTCATTTTAGGCACGCACTTTTCCACATCTTTAATTCAAAATTCAAAATTCAAAATAAAACAAAAAAACCGGGAAATCACGTTACACACGTCTTACCATCGATAAAAATCGTTAGATGGGCCCCTCCATACTAAAGAACGCACAATTTTATGTCATTGCCCAAAGACGTGCACGGAAATCTTATCTTAGTACGTAACAAGCGCATGCTGTGAGTGGACGTAAAAAAATATTTACTGTTTTTCTTATTTGAATCCCTTAATAATGCCTTCGTGTTCATTTTGGAAGTGTAAAAACACAAGCCTCAACATGAATAAATAGAAATGTGTTACGAGTGATTACGTACTCAATGTACTAAACCGATGACAATTCCGCGACGCTTTGAGGCCCATCTAACGATCTAGGATCGATGCGGCTCACACTTGCGCAGACAACTGTCATTTTGGTTGTCGGGTTTAAACATACATAGGTACTCTCGTACTGCCTTCGGCTACTACAAACAAGTGTGCACTTGTAAACTAAGCCTACTTTTGAAAAGTTCTTCGACGAGCGAGTGACGTACTTCAGTTGCAATTTTGTTTCAATTAATGTCAACCCTGTGTATACGCCCTAAGTGTTAGCTTTATCTGTTCTATTGTATTCGTACCTTCGTAAACTCGTGTGTCTCTAACTTTATGCCGTCTCTTTATTTGATAACTGAAACATGAGCGTTGATTTGTATTTGCAACTTTTGCGTTAAACTCTATACTGATGTAAAAAAAACTGGTTAAACTCGGGTGATTATTGACGAAATAATATATGACATACTATTTACGGTTCGGGTTATAAAACTATGTTAAAGTTGACGTGAAAAAGGTAATGTCTGGATTATAGAAATAACTACATACATTTTTATATGAAATAAGTACCCTGATCCAGGCACTTTTATAACATAAAAGCTGTCAGCTTGTAGCGGCTTTACCCATCGGCTTTCAGATTAAAATCCATTACTTACATCTACAATACACGTAGAGAAATACCCCGAATAAAACCATTACAAAATAAAATATGTTCATAGTTGCAAACATAAATCAACTGAAAACAATTTCTCAGCTTTGTTTTGCGTTGTGTTATCTTGTGTCTAATGCTATTTTAAAACTTATAAACTTATAGATTTAAAAAATATGCTTCAAAAAATTATATAATCCAAGAATGCGTTGCTTACCCTGAATAAGCCTGTAAAGTAGCTTATTCCTACAAATGCCTACTAAATAAATCTTATTTATAAACCTGTGAATTCCCTTCTGTGTAATAATTTGTTTACAAGTCAAGTTTTCATATCCCAAGTTTATTCTAAAATCCCTTCTATAATTGGATATGTTGAGTTTATGAGGAAACTAACGCTTTTTTATATTTTCTAGGTCTGTAAACATCAAATTAGAGGATTACGGCCGAGGTATGTAAATAACAGGGGCGTAGCTACCACCGTATCAACCGTATCAATGATAAGGGGCCCCCGTACTCAAGGGCCCCTTACGTGTGAAAGCAAAAATTTGTAAACCGTAATACACAATTTTACGGGTGTTCCCAGGAAAAAACATGACACAAACACAAAAACTGTAGAGTTTTCACTTCAAAAATGACAAAAGTTGAAAAAAGGATTTTTTTTTCAATCTTTTAGAGGTGAAATCCTTGTCATATTTATTTTAACTGAGCATATTTGTTTCTTTTGTAGATACCTTTACTCTTCGATTGGGCCCTTAAACTAATTTTGATATAGGGTCCTGTGCCCCTCCCAGGCACACTACGCCACTGGTAAATAATACTTAGAAAAGCTATACAGGAAACTGTAAATACTTGAATCTTGCTCAGTGTCATATGGAATATTAAATCCGATATCTTTCCGATAGTCGTATCAGCCAATGTTTTTTTAACGAATAGCTTCTACCAACACCTTAAGAAGCTTTGGCTTTACTGATCATGATGAAGAATGGGTCAAGGGTCGAATACAGAAGGCAGTGATTGAGATAGCGCGTATTGTGAAAAGGTTGCTTGAACACTGAGCAGCCAATCAACACCATAACACATAAACACTAGCCGTCCGCCCTCAGACCTCGTTAATCCAGCCCTGTAGCGTCCCTAAACGACATTGACATTATAATTTACCTCCCTGCCAAATTCCATCTTGTAGGTACGTAGAGCGGTTTACGATAATTCGTTATGACTTGAGTATCCTTTCGCTTTTTAACCGACTACATAGATTGTTATAAATAGATTGTTATAATTAAAGAAATGTAAAAATAAATTAATGAGAGAAGATATAAATCAAGAATCAAGCGAATAAGTTGACTTTTTGATTTTTCAGTAGATACCAAAAAAGGAAAAGGAAAATTGTAAGCATAACTTTGGTCCTTCGATGCGGATTATCTATACATACTTATAAAATAAGTTAACACGCCTTTGCCTATAGGTTATCTCCCTGCACTAAGGTAACTTGTGACTATGGAGGTTTTTACCCGACTTCCAAAAATGTTCACCTGTATGTGTACATTATTTACTAACCTGACTGACACTGACAAATAACGAGGCTTTCTAGTGATAAAAGAATTTTCCAAATCCTTTCATTTAATCCAGTGATTACCCCCCTACACCCTACAGCACCACCAACTTTACCTCTTTGTAATATTAACAATGGTGTAGCTACCCAGGGGCTAGGCGGTGCAATGCCCTGGGACCCTCTAGCTCAGGGGGCCCTCAAATCTTTACCAGAAAATCCGAAGTTCGAACTGAGCTTAGAAAATTTTTAAAACGAAAAAGCTCTGATGATAAAATAGCTAAGAATTTTTTGTATTTGTATATAATAAATATTTTTACTTGATAAAACCTAACCAGTTTAGATTGTAAGTATCGGGGCCCTATTTTTTATTTGCACAAGGGCCCTTGGTTACCTAGCTACGCCACTGAATATTAAGTATAGATAATGTACATTATCGTAATTACTTTTTCTGTCCACAGGTACCTATTCCATCAGCAAATACATTCCGGCACAGCAAAGTCAAAAAATTATAGTATAACATTCTTTTTATTAGAGATTAGTATTGTTGAGCATTTTTTAAATTAATCGATACAGATTTCGGACCTTTGAGTCTGTGAATTCTATTTCATTATAGATTTATATATTTATAGATATTTTAAAATCACTCGTCCTATAAATTCGACTCCTTTAGTCACTATCCGCTGATTTATGAAAAACAAAAAATATATAATTAGAGTATTTTTAGAGAATCTTTCTTTGTTAAAATATATACCTTGTAAAATTCGTAACAACATAAAATTGCTATTTGCTATACATATTATAGATACATAAGGCTTATCGAAAATATACCATATCTTGTAATTTTACATTGTGTTCAAAATGAAACAGATAAAATATTATTATCTATAATATACATTTTAAAGTGAAACTTTTTAGACACCGTGGGAAATAGTTTTTTGATATATACATACGTAACGATGAAAATTTTAACGGAATTAATACAGAAACCTCGAAAATATCACATTTTAAATGTCATATATATCTAAAGGAGCATTTTCACTGGTTGTAAGACAAAAAGTTACGCCTCGAGAGCGAAAAAGCATGCTATAAAAAATAATTAACATAATTTTTTAAAATGTAAATACATTAGACAAATGAGTTTGCTATAGTGTTTACATATTTCTTTACCTCTTAGGAATGACATGGAAATCATTTTCTTTGTAGGGCGTTTCTTATGTCGTATAATAAACAATAGAATATATTTCATTCATCACCGCTTACGAAGCGAAATACGATATTGGTTTATCTTTAATTAAGTGTCTATGGTTATCACAAGTTGTCGAGAAACTGTGTCTTTAAGTCAAATTTACCTGCGGGACTCCCTGCATACTGTTGTAGAACTAGTAAGCGACCTATGAAAATGCACCGTATTTGCCTATGAGCAAAATAAAAACTTTTTAAGTTTTTGCCAATAATGGCAGTATACTCCTCCAAGATTGAATTCATATAATCCCTAAGAATTTTCACTTTCCACGAACCATGGCAACAAATGCAGTAGCGATTGCGTTCAAGTTTACGTCCTGCATTTAATTGAAGTGCAACTTATAAGATATCAATACATATTATATAGCAAAAGGCTTACGTTGATTTATTTGTCCTAATAAGATGAACTTTAAATCTACTGAACGGGATTACATACGGTTTTCAAAACTGAACGAATGATTCACGGAGGAAGTTTGTGTGTAACATTATAAGGTTTATGTAAATTTGCATAATATGCGAATATAAATAAGATGCTGGCAGTGCTACTTTGCTAGTCATTTCGTAGTACTTTAACTACTATGAGGATAATGCCGTTTGCATTTAGTGTTTTTCGCTGTATTATCACTACCACATTATTGTCCAATGTCTAAATACTAGCTAATAAAGCAAAAAGACACTGATTTTATTGTAGTTATTGGAAAAAAGACGTAAACAGAGGACGCAATTTGCGATAGCACTGTTGCGGCTTCGCCTTTTTGGATACATGTAAAAGTTTTCGTTTTATCTCTTCAATTTGGACCAAAGTTTGTAACGTTGAATTGTTAGTTACCGCATTTATTTTTGTACTTCAATATATTTCCTATTCTGTCGTCTGTTTAGGGGAAATTACTATAGTTGTAACAATACAATGGATCGTACATGAGATTATAGACTTAATTGTAAGAGTCCCTATACATTAGTTTATACAGCGTAGACATTCGTTGAACAAATGCGCTGCGCGAATAGGTACAGTGATTATTTGCGTTTAAAATATTGCAATTTTTTAACTTCTATTCGCCACGTCGCGCTGAGATAAACTAATGTGAAAGTGCTTTAACTCGATGAATTCACGCGTGTAGAAGTACATCTATTGTTGATAACTTGTACAAGATTTTAAATATTTGCTTGTATAGAAAAATTAAAAATATATTTTATTAGTTATAATATTATAAACCTATGCACATGTGTTCTGCTGACTCTCTTGTTAAAATTAACACAACACACGTAACAGTTACTAAAAAATCTACTAAAGCATATCGTATTGTGAAATTTTATATTTTTAAATGTTTAAAAGTGCGATCCATTGTCTTTTCAACTAATATATCACGCCGTGTTAACCTTTCACATAGTCCATAACAGTTTTGCTAAAGCGTATAAAGCGGTGTGTGTAAATGCCCCTTAGTGTGACGCCAGCTTTATAGTTGAACTTTGATACCAACCTTTATAGATTTATTTGACTGTTGCTTATGATATTTTTATAACCACTTTTTAGATGTTGAATAGGTACATAGATTGTTTGTAAAAAAATATTTAAAAGCTGGTCCATTCCAAACTATTCTAGGCTAAATTTTTCCTCAAATTTATATAATTATATTTTATTACTAACTAAAACCCCGACATACCTAAGTTGCTACCACATTTTTCCGACATCTAACGGTACTACAAAACGATATCAAATCCTCGAATAGCAATAGATTTAAATGGCTACTGCGTAAGATAATATTAGAAACATAGCGAGAGCATAATTCGATGGTCAGTATGAAACATAATACCACCTCGTCCTATCTATCGAAGCATACTAACAATACTAAGACTTTGTCCAATGGATAGTATTTAATTATTATTTGAATTAATTTAAAAAATACATAAGTATATTACGTAATAAGTAATTTGCATGCCAAATCGGCGAGACACATTAGCATTTACATCAACCTACCTGTATATGTACACACGTATCTGCAAATAAATTGATTGATTGATTGATATATTTACAAAACCTCTTACAAATAATATCTAAGTCGGAAAGTTGGGAAGGTGTGGTACTGCTTTTATTACATTGGACTTTGTCGGTTTATATCTGCAGCGATGGACGCAATTCTTAATCACCAATGTCCAAACTCCGAACCGACCAAACTGTCCACTTTCGGATGTCGATTGAGATAGTGTAGCTGGCATTTTATGTAATATAATATCATGTATAGTTTATACCCGATTAATTATTTAATAGATATTTTACTAGCAAATCTTTAATACAAATTATATTTTCAATTTTAAAAAATATTGAATATTAAATTACCTCCCTTGTTTTACCTACTCGCATATAATGAGATTATGGTCGTAAAATCTTAAATATCCATAACTTGAGCGGTTTTACTTGGTAAAAAGTAAATTCTGTCTTTTTCTGCAAAGTACGTTATAATAGGTATAGCGTTATTTACGCCAAATAATTATTAAGTTCATACTTTCGATTCAGATGGTTATTATTTAGTGAGTTATAGATATAGAACTTAACTTCTGCTTAAAACAATAGATTACATTTGGTGTTATTTCTTAATGATAATATATGCTATTAAATGAAATTATAATAACATACTATTGATTATTCGCATTGTAATATTTCTGTGTGTAAAACTGTATGTAGTTATAACTTAGCTAAAATATTTATTTCGTTGTGTAGCTTTGTATGTCCGGCCGCTCAGAGATTGCGTTTTTGACAGGTCGTGATCGAGCCTCGTTATTTTGTCTCATTACTACAAAGACAATCAGTTGGCATAACCTACGCTATTTAAAGTTACATCGCCCATTCGATCACGATCTGTCAGTAACACAATTTCTGAGCGGCCGGACTTTAGTGGTGCTGATTTGGTGGTACACGAACTAAATTTTAACTAAAGTGACAGAAATAAAGGTCCACGTAAAATTCAGTTTTCCACCAATCCCGCGGGAACCTTGGATATTTTGAGATGAATATAAACCTATATGTTGCACAAAAGCCTCTTTTATCTACCAGTGCAATTCCCATCAAAATCGATCCAGCCGTTACAGAGATTAGCACGGACTAACAGACAGACAGACAAACTATATAAAAAAGCTTGATTGTGTTTTACTATTTTGTAAATAACTATAAATGAGCACGAGTCTCCTCTCAGAATGAGAGGGGTTAGGCCACCACCACGCTGGCCCAATAAGAATTAGCAGACTTCACACACGTACTACTATACCCTCTGGAATCGGAGATAGAACTCACATCCACTGGGCTATCACGACTCTATTTAAACAGTTGTCAGTTTAGAGTCATTTAGAGATCATGTGCATCCAATTCAGCACTAATGTATCTTTAGAAGTAAAAATGCACTTGTGAAAGTAAAACTTAATAAGGCATTTAGGTACGGTTTTTACATTAAGTAAAGGTTAAAATCTTTGCTGACTTAGCATATTGATTGTATTAACTTATTTAAATGTGTATTCAATAATAATGAGTCAAAAGTACCAAGTGTAGACGTTAATGTCTAATAGCACTACGAATTTTACTAATATGTGGCAAGGACCTTATTTCTTAGGGCCTTTTTATACATGTCTTTATGTAAAATATTACTTATGTAGTTCGGTTCCTATAAGTAATCTCGTCAGGACCTTAAAGTTTTGAAAAATAGTACGAAGCAACCTGTATAGGTTACAGTTTCATAAAATACCTAGTCAGCCTCATCATAAAGTTCCTCATCAATTGCAAGATCTAGCCACGACACAGGGCCGGCCCGTCCATACGGCGAACGGAGCAGTCTACAGAGCGCCTAAATGATTACCCTAGTCAACTGTAGACGATACTGCGCCTGATTTTCAATTGGTCACCCCAGAGTATGATCAAGATCTACGCGTTCCATTCTTTCTTTACACTAATAATTTGGTATAGGTACTCGTATCTTCATATTATTAAAAGCAAACAGGAAAGGTGCAATAATTGGATCTCGCTCCATTTTAAAATTTACTTCGGGCCGGCGCTGCCACGAAATAGATACTGTGAGCAATTTAACTTCATTTTATTTTGTATGGACATACAAAAGGGCATGTATAAAAGCCAAGTAGGCGTGTGTTACTTTGAGTTTCCTCGAAAACGCTTCATCTATCATAAATGTAATGAAATAGAAGTGTTTTAAGGGATTTTTATAGCAGGTTTGGTAGATATACTTACTTAGTGTAATTTACAATAATCGCCCCTTTATTTGAAACTGTAGGTGATAAACAAAACTCGCTTTCAAAAAAATGGTAAGTATATTATACACGCGAATCTGACAGAGTTTCTCATAAAATTCACGAGATATCTATCTTTTTGCATCAAGCCTTTCTCTAGACAACATTAACGAGAAAGTTACTTTTCGTCATAGTTATTTTTCTTTATTCCCAAGGCTTCCTTTTTTAAATACACTACATACTTAGATTTTTAAAAATGCTGATTTTTTTTATTCTATCACTACTAGTGTTTCAAAAATTGGGGCCTAATCACTGTAAGGTAAAACCAAATACACCACAATTAATATAATTATGTGTCTAAAATAAGACATTATAATTATTATGGTAAAGGTGAACAGTTTTAGCAATATATATTTATAAATGAATTATTTTATTTCATTGATATGGTCTAGAAAAATATTTTAGATTCAATATTTAATTCAATATTCAATTAAGATAAACATATTTATTTATTTACCTACTTATAAAAATACTGTAAATAGTTAGAACAATCTAAAATTAATATTTTTTTGCATATTTTACTGTTAATACTTTTCACCTTTATACCTACTTAATAATAAGGAAATGTAGATAAATAAATTTAAAAAATATCCTGTCCGATAAATCTCCGAAGGACAAGGAAATATAATATTATTATCAATAAAATATAATAACATAAGTTTTACGTAAGGTTACACGTACCTAATACATAATAACACGTGATATGAATTTTTGATATATATGTCTTAATTATGTATGGTTTGATGTAATTTATTAGATACCTAATTATTTTCACTCGAACGAATAATCAATGGCGAGAGGCGAGACGGTGACCCAGGGCCATCAAGCTCAGGGGGCTCTCTTATCCTCTTATTAAACCTTACCGCAAAATCGCGATTGAACTGAACTTTAAAATTGAAAAAATTCGAAAACGAACAAGTGCTAATGAATATTTTTACTTGATAAAACCTAACCAGTTTAGATAGTAGTGGGGCCCCATTTTTTATTTGCACCAGGGCCCTTGGTTAAATGGTTACCTAGCTACGCCACTGCGAATAATAGTCCATTTTATGATGTGTATTGTTTAAGTAGGTATATTTATTTATTATTATTATAATTTATGACATTAATTGATTATACTTGTTTGATTTTTAATTAAAGGAATTTAATTAATTTTAAATTATGTTTTAACAATTGAAAACTTCGGTGTTTTTAATGTCCTTTTATGTAGACAATATAGTTATACCAAATATTTGACGACCGCGTGGCGCAATGGTATTAACGTGCTTTTAGCATCCACGGTTCAATTCTCACGACTGGTTTTTTTTTTGTGTGATGAGCACCGGTGTTTTCCAGTGTCTGGGTGGGTTTATGAATATATAACATGTATTTATATGTATTATATATTTATATAATATATTCTCATTGGCTATCTTAGTACCCATAACATTTAGCTTACTGTAGGGTAACATAGCCTAGTGAGTATCCAAATACATATACTATGACAAAAATATATATTTTTTAATATTTAATTTGTTTTTCTTATTCGTATTCACGGTAAATATCATACTACACTGTGACGTTCCATGTCTCTGTGACGTTCCATGTCTCTGTGACTGTTATTGTGCCCATACATGTCTCCCCATTACAAACCCTACTGTTGGTGGTTGGTACTCTAATCACACCAAAAAGCTGTAGGTGTCCCTACTTATAATAAGTACATACATAGGTACATTAATACATACATACTTATAATGTATAGGTAATATTATTACCTAGAAGATTACCTGTTGCGTTATTTTAGACGTTAGATATAGTCGAATAAAAAATTTGTAAACCGTTTTTGGATACAATAGAAAACATAATTTAACCTACTGAATAAATAAAGAAAATGCATACCTAATTATAACATACCTAAATCTAAATATAGTAAAAAATACAGTGTTTTAATAATATTGTGTATCAACGGAAATTGTGATGTTTGTACATTTTAAACTGTTTCATAAATATATTAAATTGAAATAATTGAACATCATATAAGTGACATAGATATTTTGAGGTAGAGTGTTATAGACATATAAATATTTATTGTATTTGAAAACTATACTCTGGTACGCACGTCAATATTGCCAAAATACCCCCTTACTATATTTGGAACTATCCATCCATCCAATACTCACAATGCTTCTTTGAATATTCTGGAGTTATTAAAAACCTATTAGACTGGTAGGTCGGTAATTACCAGGGGCGTAGCTAACACTGTATCAGCCGTATCAATGATACGGGGCCCCTGACCTACAGGTGCCCCTTAAGTGTGAAAGCAAGAATTGGTAAAATGTAATCCACAATATTTGAAATATTGTGGATTACATTTTACCAATTCTTCCACACTAGATTTAGTATGTATATTACCACAAACATTTTGGTACCAATTTTACTTTGTGGTGAAAGAGTTAACGGTAAATCAAAACTTGAGATATTTTTTGGGATTTGCCGCTCATCTATAGGGCCCCCCAATTAATTTTAATACAGGGCCCCTCCAAGGCACGCTACGCCACTGGTAATTACTCGTAGCTACTACAGTCGTCAACAATTAATACTACAATAAAATACTTATTAAATTTCACAATCCTTGAATATGATGTACGTACCTATCTAGTCTCTAGGCACATATATGCACCTATCTAGTTCAGTATAATTTTCAAATACAATGTAGAAACATAATATGTTATTCAAATCATGTATATACATGATACATAAATGTAATCTCATTCTAAGACCCATAGAAAATACCAAATGATAAACCTCTGTATGTATCGTTAGTTTTATTGTAATTATTATTGCTTCAATAAATTAAAGCAACTTTATATAAACATTTTTTATTAAACTATCCTTATGCACAGAAAACATATGTCCCTAAGTCTCTGCGTATTTTATAGTTATAGACAACAAGAACAAAAATTACCTGTGAAATTAACCAACGTGAATAACGCTTAGAAGGCTGTTACTATATTAGAAAATAACTCTGAGCATTCTGCCGTCTTTTCTGAGCGGTACAGGTGAGTACGCGAGTGAATGGAATTTCTCAGGTACAAATGATGAATTACGACTACTTATTAATGTTAAAGAAATCGATAGAGAGACAAATTTAAGCAAAATTTGTTATTTGAAGTTTTTGGAATAAATCAATACTTTCTGAGTTATTAAAGATCATAGATTGTGATTTTCCGTGATAAAAAACACATGTTTTAAAGCGGTTTTTCATAAATAACTCGAAAACTATTAGTTTTTACAAAATATCTGTTATTTCCAAAATGAAAGCTTATAAAACAACAAACAAATTCCTATTTATAAAATCCATCTAATATTAATTCAAAGTGAGCTATAGGTAATTGTATATATTTTTTATTCAGCGAGTACTTGAATCTAAGTACTCAATCTATATCTTCTATCTATACTTATAATAAATCTGTAGAGAGGTCAATTCTGTACATGAAATATATTTCCAAATTAACTATTAGGGGGTGATTAGTGATCGATACTGATGCCAAAAATGCAATGAGTAAAATTTTTGTCTGTCTGTCTTTCTGTCTGACTGTCTGTCTGTCTGTCTGTCTTTCTGTCTGTCTGTCTGTCTGTCTGTATGTTCTTTATAGAAACAAAAACTACTCGACAGATTTTAAGGAAACTTGGTACAATTATTCTTCATACTCCTGGGCAGGTTATAGTATACTTTTCATCACGCTACGATCAATAGGAGCAGAGCAGTGAAGAGAAATGTTGGGTAAACGGGAAAAGTTACTCCATTTTTTAAGCTTCCGCCGCGTGTGCAGCCTTAATGGTTAAAGCTACACAGAAAACATGTATGACGTAAATGTTTTTCTTAAAATTATACATCTAAAAATACAATAGCATATGTATATCTTTTATGGTTGACTCACAATAACACGTATAATTCCCGATAGCTTAGCAGTTCGGAGCTTTCTGATTATATTTGTCTACTCTTACGTTTATAACACTCTCACTCATTTCTAATTAAAAAAGTTTAGGGTGGAGGTAGGGTAGGGGTAGGGTGAAGGTAGGGTATGGGTAGTTTGTTGAAAGTTCAAATCGAGTTTCACGCAGACGAAGTCGCGGGCGTCCGCTAGTCTTAAATAACGGGAAACCAATGCATTTTATGACATACACTTTCTGCATTTTTTAAAGTTCCTAAAAATATATTTCTAATGAATACTGTAAAAAGTTAATAGCTTCAAAATTGAGCAAGTTGTGATAAAAATAATATGAATCTTTCGATTTTTTTTGGAAAAAACGAAAAATAAAACTTTCACCATTTCCACAAAAACTGAAATCTATTGTTCTTACAACGGAACTTTCTTTTTTTAGAATAAGTGATAACTTTAAAAATATTTACCGGTTTAGAATGCTTATTTTTGAAAAAAAGTATGATTTAGTAAAATCTAAATTTTTTAGTAAATTTTATTTTGTTTTTTATTTAATTTTATATAATTATTATCTTTTGAAAAATATTAGATATTTGTAAAAAATATAAAAAACAAAAGTTGAGCTACTTTTTTAACAAAGATTTTTAGATGAAAAATAACCGAGATAGAGACGTTTAAAGCCTAATTTTTACTAAGAGAACAATGTAACCGGGACATTTTAAAAACTAAGGGCTTTGTAAAATTTTATTTAATACGATCTTAGAGATTTTGAAATTACCTTTTAAAAGGGTTTTGAATGAACCTAATGTCTTGAAAATTAACGGAGTTATTGTAAAAAAAACTAATTATATTTTAATAAGGAGGTAATTTTTAATAATTTTTTTTATATCTTTGCGATTTTAAAACTCAGAAATACAAAAAAATATTTTTTCATGATTTTCGATTTAAAGCCTGGTTGCTAAAAGCGTTTGAAAATTAACTAAAATCATACATATAAATATTTAAAAAACATGTATTTTATGTATATAATTAATAATAATTAAACACATTTTTTATGTTAGGATGGTTTAATCTGCATTTTTCCCATTTTTAACAAAAGGGGTGGATTTCACCCCTAAAATGCAAAAAGCGCAAGACCAGGATATGTCACTTTTGAAGCAGAGGGTTAAGCTTAATCCCAAATTTTCATCCAAATGTATGGAGGTTCAACGAAATCGGAGGTTATAGCTGATTTTGGCCTACAATGACTGTACTAAATTCAGTATAAACATTTTTAAAAAAGAAGCAAGTAGCCTATTAAATCGGTTAGGGATATTAAACACTAAAGACATTGTTGTCGATATTATAATTGAGTTACCTGGATTTAATAAGTATAATTAGAATATCCTATTCAATTATACTGAAGACATGGTTAAAGACCTTACAATTCAATCGGATATGAATATTTGATATGGCTGTATGCCGATGGTAATATTTGGATTATTTGAATACATGGATGATAATGAGTTCAAATTAAACTGAAGACTGTACGGTTTAATATTTTTGCCTTTTCCCCATGGGAAAAAAATCTCTATTTGACGTCCGTGACAATTGACATTGACATTTGGCATTTGACATTTTCACAAACAGCTGGAAGAAGCAAACGGATTGGGATAGTATTATTTTTCACTTTCTTTAAAAAATTCAAATTTGTAAAGAATGTAAAACGTTAATCTATTGTGCTTTGTAGTTTCTAATTCAAATAAGTACTACCTGTCATTAAAAACCTACGAACATAGTAAGTTTAATTTGTGTATTAAGTATTTCACAATGTTTTAAAAACATCTAAATTCTGTTGTTGCTAGACCGGCAACTATAACAAACTATAATCTAATACGTATCTCTGTGCTGTGTTAGTATTTATTTGGTTTGGTCTCAACAAAACAATATTCTTTAATTTACAGTTAAAGCAAAAACTGGCCAGATGTAGGTATTTTAAACCAACACACCTGAAATTATGTACATAAAAAGCGCATGGTCACATATATAAGCTTGCTCATTATTCCAGTTGTTAGCCTGCATTGGGTTGGGGTAAAACATATTTGGTTTTTCTTTCCTTCCTTCTAAGTATTACACAAGAGTTGATAACTTGGTGATGTGATACCCTTGTGTATTCTCCAATAATAACCATAAAGCTGTCATGCTGGGTGATCATTAACATCATATGGTAATTGTTATAGAGTCACAATGTAACTGTACGCTGATGAACTCCTAATCGTCAACTAAGCATAAGGAGATAAAATCGGGGCCTAGTCAATAGGCCGATGATGATAATAACCACTAAAAAAAGAGCTCCCAAGAGATAAAATAAGACTTAAATGTTTATCCAACAAATAAATATTAAGTAGTTAAATCTATTTTAGTGTAAGTGGTGAAAGTAATTATTTTTCTGTTTGTTTGCTACTGTCTCAGCTTTAACTAACGTAAATACCTTCAGTACCTCTTGGTCCAGAAGTTAGGCTATGTGGTTTCAGATCAAGAGGTTCTGGATTGAGTTATGGTGGGTCCAAGCTTCATATTCCCACTCCTATAAAGAGGGAGACCAGAGCCTGTAGCCTTGTTGCATATCAATTCTCTTACTATAAACGCTAACTAATAAAATGCAAGAATTGACATTCAATATCATTCGACAGATCATGTGATCAAGGTGCCGGAATGGCGACCCCTCACTAGATAACTCAGTGTTGGTATGATCCCCACCAGATAGACTGACAACATAAAGCGAATCTCAGATATTCTATGGATGCAGGAGGCTCAGGATTGTAATGTTTGAAAGTCCCTATAAAAGGCCTATGTCCTGCAGTGGACGTCCATTGGCTGATATGATCTGTTGTCGATCAGATCTCTCATTCCCATACTTTTGGTTATTTTTTGAAGTGTTCAGTATAGAAAGAGAATCAATGTGCCACATGGTGAGGCATGTGGCCTACAGGCCCTGGGTTGGGTCATGATGGGTCTAAGCTCCATATTCCCACTCCTATAAGAAGGGAGGCCTGGCGTTGTTGAGTCATTAAAATCTCTTATAATATCTTATAAGGATTGTATTTGGTTACAGTTTGAGTAGTGATAACAATTAATTTATTTATTTTGTATTGTATTTTTGTACAGATAATAAATATGTTGGAATTGCCTCGTTTAACTAGAGCGTTGAGGGCGCACACACAACTAGACAAGCCCCGTTGTCTAAAACCCAGTAGCAATGTGAAAATAATTGTCAAAATTCCTGATAACCTTCAAAGGTAAGTTAAATTAATGAAAAAAAAAGCTTCTACAACAAATGCAGCAGGGTTAGTGATCCCCATTATTATTAACTTGTTTTTATTTATGAATACTTATAAAGCACCTAAAAGATAGCATAGAGAACAAATCAATCAACACTAACAATAATGTAATGATATGGTCATTGTACATGGTTTTCACCAATATGAATGGTGATTCATAAGTATATAATTTATGAAGATTTTTAATTGGTTGACATATGGTAATTATTGTTGGAAGTTTTGGAATTCTTTGTAGTTAAAAGGGTTATAGTGGTTTTAACAGAAACAGTAGAGATATATAGTAAGTAAGTACAATGGAGTTTACAATACATCTTTTGACATATTTAATAACTGTTTTCAGGTTTAAAACTCTAACAGATATTATCAATTACATCAAACAAAATGAACCGTCACCAGAGACTGTCATAAACCTCATAGAACAACTCAAAGAGGCATGCAAACTCCTCACGGGAGAAGCTTCAAATGACATTATAGAGGATGCTGCAGTATTTACTCTAAGAATGTTCCTAGATCATGATATTGTTATGCTCAAACATCTTTCTCAGCTGAAGCAAATGTTTGGAAATGTTGTGTCATCCACAGCTAATAAGATTTGTGTGGTAAATATTTTCTTTTTACTCTGTATAATGTATTGTACAAGCAGTAGCGTGCTCAAGGTTTTTAACTAGGATGTGCACTATAGGTACAAAATGGAAAATTCCTATGGCAATACAGGTTCTTAATCATTTCTCAGGGTAGGCAGGGCATTTTTGCATCTATATAGTGCATGCCACTGTGTACAAGGGAAATTATATAATACTAGCGGACGCCCGCGATATCGTCCGCCCTTAGACCTCTTTAATCTATCCCTATCGCAAAATCCATTCTTATTGGATACCTACTAACTATAAACTATATAATAATTAATATATTTTAGTGTATTATATATTATATGTGCAGTGTAATCTCAATAAATGATTCTAAGAATGAATTCCCTGAAATTATTCATACATTATATGCTAAACTCAGTTAAGATTTGCTAGAAAATTAAAAAAACAAAACAGATGGAGCTGCAGTTCTGACTCACTTTGGCAACTTAGAAACTACCCCTCAATAATAACATAATTGGTAGTAGTAGTAGAGTAGGTTGCCGACGATCCGCGGTTTCACCTGCAATAGTTCCCGTTCCCATGAGAATATGAGGATTAAATTTAGCCTATGACACTAACAAATAACATGGCTTCCTAGTGGTAAAACAAAATTAAAATCGGTACTGTAGATCCAGAGAATACCCCCTACTATACCACAACCTGTACCTTTTTATAATATTAATGTTTATATAGATAATGTTGACCAAAAATTTTGGATATTAAGGATTTTGTTAAAGAGTTTACACTACAGTGTTTTTCAAATAGGATGGGTACGGTGACAGGTTGTTTCACTATTATGAACGTTATAAGGCAATTGTCACCGTACCCATGCGATCAGAAAAACACATAATATATAAATTGTAAATATTAATTTTCAGATTGTAACAACAATATCAAACATTATAACAGATGATACAAAGGAATACATTAAGGCTGAAATAAAGGAAGTCAAAGAGAATGTAAAGCTATGGGGTGAAAACATACAATGTCACTACATCCCATACAAGCCAGCCAAGAAACCTTTAGCAAAATTGACCAAAAAACCTGCAACTGCCAGTGCTTTTGTTACAGATTTCTCTATGAAATATAACAATCAGGTTACAAACAGAGAAAATGTAGCTAAAATATCACAACCAGTTTCCAAAGTAAGTGAAATAAAATATTTTTTTATGTGATTATGAAAATTACAGTGCCTTCTGTTTGACAATCTTTTAAAGTTTTGTTCAAAGATTTCAGTTAAAGGTTTGTTTACTATAGTGTAACCAAAATAGTAAACAAACATTTAACCAGTTACTCTTTTTTTTTCAATGCTAAGTACCTTTGCCTCATTATACCATTTAATGATTATGATCATTACGATTATTAATGATGTATTCTTTCAGTTCAGCAAATTCTGGTTAGAAACAAAAGTAAAAGATCTTTACGAGAACTCTACTGGCATATCAAGTGCAGACATATTACAATCAATAATAACTTTGCTTAACTCTGCAAGAAGTAATGATGAACTACAGAACGAAATGTTTGAACTATTGGGTTTTGATAAGTTTGAGTTTATACAAGAAATGTTACAACATCGGCAAGAAATCACTGACAGTTTGAAAGCACCACCGCCACAACCTACTATAGCAGAAAGTAAGTAGATATCATTATTAAATATTTTACCCCTCTCTGCATTTTAAATTAGGTACGTACTATGATCAATATTAACTTTTCCTCATTAATCAAGCAAATTTGAAATATGATGAGATACAACAATAGTGCAACAAGTGAGAATTGCGTCCTAGTTTGTCAGATTTAGTTGCTTAACCGTCAAGAGTCAAAGAAAATAACTATTTGAACTTTTTATTGTCAACATGATAAGTATAACACTTGCATTAAAGAGATGTATAGAGGTAAAGTTTTTTTGGCACAACTTACGGATGAGATATTCATTTAAATGGATATTTATGATATTTTAATCTCCTTTCCCAGATAATGCATTATTTTATTTATAACTTCATTGTATCAACAGTTTCTGCGTTGCTGCCTGAAAACAAAATGCCTCAATATCTGTGTCAGGTGTCAGTGCAATCTGGACAAGAGAAGATGCTGGCCAAACTTGTAAGAAAGGAAGAAAAGAAAGCCAAGAGCTCAAAGAGATTAGATGAGGATGAACAGGAACCTGAAATCAACATTGCTCATTTGAGATCTAAGAGGTAACGACAGATTAACTTATTTCTCTAGCGATAGTTAAGTAATTGTGTTTAATATGTAAGTCGGGTAAAAGAGCATTACCAGCATAATCTCTCTGCAAATATTGACTGAATATTTGCAAAATAAATAAGATTATAAAATTTCTAAATCTATTGAAAATCTTTTATCGTAATTAGATAAAAATTCCATACAGTTTTAGCTTCCTTACATTGAATGTGACATTTTTTAATACGTCAACTATAAACATAAACGCACAAATAACAAAGATATTAGTAATTTTGTATAAACGCCCATACAAATCTAACGATCATTATGTACCTACGACGTCATTAAATCGTACCATTTTGTATGGGGCGTTCTTTAGGAATCCGCGGAAGCGCCGCAAATCTGACCCTTTAAATCATTGTAGTTACGAAAGTAATGATCGCAGATACCCTGTTACTTTTACAAAATTGCTTTACTATTAGCTTAATCCTAATTTATATTGTATTGGTCAATGGGCATTCCCCTTCGGCTAAGCAGGGAGAACATCATGAGCAAAGAAGGGGAGTGTTATTTAATTGTCAAGGATTTTCTTAACAGTACACCCGTTGATGATAAGTCCAGGGCTCTGCTCGGAGTTTTTCTCTCTGCCTCAGAATGGATTCCAGTGTGAGATAACCCATTTATCGTGGAAGGCTATATATATTATCCCTGTATTCTTAAAGTAACGGGGACTACGCGGCGTCAGCTAGTGTTTATATATTTGTCTCGAAATTTATGTTTTATTTAATAATGTAAAATGAATTTCAGATTAGCTGACCTTTCAAAACCAATTGTACCATTTTCTACATCAAAATCAAATGTTGATCCTATATTACAAAAGATTTCATACACCCAAACAAAAGTTCAATATCCAAATGTGTATGACTCTTCGATAAATGCTAAAAACTCGGCTGGTAAGTCATATTAACATTAATTTACACAATATTTTTATATAACCACCACTGGATGAATTAAGAGGTTTCCCAATGCTTCCAATGCATATGTTATCGCCGCGTTGCAACGACTTGCGGTACGGACAGCTTCAGTGTGCTCGTGGCGTTCGAGCCGTCCACATCTCTTGTTGTGTAATTCTTTATGGGTTACTTGGAATAGGCGAGGGGAGTGACTTGAGTGGAAAAGGGGAGTTTAGATATCTGTCAAAGGCGCCTTTAACCCTACACACATCGTTCACAAGTGCGTGACTTCACTCAAGGTCATTCTCTGCTAGTCAGGGCCGGACCGTCCATACGGCGAACGGAGCGGTCGCTCCAGGCGCCAAATCCTAGGGGGCGCCGAAATGGTAAAGACAAGATCGAAAAGAAATTTTTTTTTT
This sequence comes from Bicyclus anynana, assembly GCF_947172395.1. Classification (NCBI taxonomy): domain Eukaryota; kingdom Metazoa; phylum Arthropoda; class Insecta; order Lepidoptera; family Nymphalidae; genus Bicyclus; species Bicyclus anynana. The sequence continues at coordinate 4,988,043 of NC_069104.1, read as the reverse complement.
TCGATCGTCTATATTTAAAGCGAAGAGATGAACGCGACGTGCGCGAATTTACTTCTAATTGAGGCGTCTTTCTTTACCTATGGTGCAGGGAGTGCGTTGATTTTAACCCGGGTATATAATATATAATATATAACAGGTAATAGAGGGCGCTAGGGTGATGATTGCACCCGGGCGCTACGTGAGCTAGAGAGTCTTTACCTATAGTGCAGTAACCCCGCGTTACACCCGGATGTCGCGATCTCAGGGGCGCCCAACGGGTTTTATAGGTACTGGGGGCGCTACGGTGATGATTTCACCCGGGCGCTACGTGAGCTAGAGTCTTTACCTGTAGTGCATGCAACGCACCCGTTAAACCCGGGTGCCGTGATCTCAGGGGCGCCCAAGTGCCACTCGCCGCGCGGGTTCTCTAGGTACTAGGGGGCGCTAGGGTGATGATTTCACCCGGGCACTACGTGATCGAGAGACGGCATTGTGCCTGATTTTCAATTGGTCTGAGCATGGTCAAAATCTTCGCGTTCCATAAGTTCGTAGCCTAAGTAAACCAGGAAACTACAAAGCTATAATTTTTTAGTTAATTTAATTTTTAACTTTATTTAGAGCTCAATACACTTATTTTGTTGGCCTGGAAACATTTCTATACCAGCTATTTTTTTTCTTTAAACTCTTAGAAAATGCATAGACCACTTTCATAAAAATTTTGAACTCGATAAGTGCTTTTTCTAGGAAATAGATAAAAGTCTGATGGAGACGAGACTAGATCATATGAATATGGTGGTAAGGTAAGAATTCTAAATTATCCTGATGAATCAAAACTTTTCTTCTCAATGACCATGGCCATTTTTTTTTAATTTGTCCTCTGAAACATCGCAGCAGATTTCACTATTAAGCAGAGTTTATATTTACGCCTTTTTTTAGTAATCCACAGTAATTACATCCCGCGAATCTCAAAAAACCAAGGCCATTACTTTTCCAACACGCAAAACCGCTTCTGCCTTTTTGGAACCTGGATCCTGGTCGTGTCCACTTTTTAGACTGTACTTTTGTATCTGGAGTAAAGTAAGTAGGTTTTAACCATGGTCACAAAATATACAAAAAAGTATCTGCCTCAAACAACTCCAAGCAGTTGCGAAAATTCGTCAGTCGATCGCGTATTTGTTCAACTTTAACTAAAATCAAGTTAGTGCAATTAGAAATGAGCAATTGAATACGAAAACATTTTTTTAAATTTTCTTGTCTGTAGGTCTGTCTGTCCTTCTGTCTGTATGTTCGCGCTATTCTCTGGTTCTACTGAACGGATTTTAATGCGGTTTTCACCAATAGATTAAGCTTAGTCCACGGCAACATATAGGCTTTGTTTCATTAAGATCGGACCGGCCTTCGGCCGGGGGTTTGTAATAGGACTTTCGACTGTAGCTATGGCTGGGCATTTTACCTAAGCGCAAAAAAACGCGCGGCCTTGGGCCGCGCACTTTATTCTACACCGAGATTCGGCCGGGGGTTTGTAATAGGGCTTCCGATTGTGACTATGGCTGGGCATTTTACCCAAGCGCTAAAAGCGCGCGGCCTTCGGCCGGGAGTTTGTAATAAGGCTTTTGACTGTGGCTATGGCTGGGCATTTTACCCAAGCGCAAAAAACGCGCGGCCTTCGGCCGCGAACTTTATTCTACACCGGCCTTCGGCCGGGGGTTTGTAATAGGGCTTCTGTTTGTGACTATGGCTGGGCATTTTACCCAAGCGCAAAAAACGCGCGGCCTTCAGCCGCGAACTTTATTTTGCTCCGGCCTTCGGCCAGGGGTTTGAAATAGGGCTTTCGACTGTGGCTATGGCTGGGCATTTTACCCAAGCGCAAAAAACGCGCGGCCTTCGGCCGCGAACTTTATTCTACACCGGCCAAAGGCCGAATAAAGTTCACGATATATACGAAGGCTCTAATTCACCTTCAGTTTTAAACATGACTTCATAAATGTTTTTTTTGCTAATCCTTTCTTCTTCAAGTTCTTCATTGCAGTGATTAAGTTTATTATTAAGATTAAGATACTCGATTTTTTTTCATGTTAAAAATACGAGTACCTAGTCACGATTTGTTTGACGGGATCGCGTGGGGAACGTAACGAATGCAAATGAATGCATAAAATTTTATTCTATTAATATAGCTATACATTGAATAATGTAGCTTTAACATGAGGGTAATTTAAAAAAAATTTTTAAAAAAGAACAACCATTTCACAAAAGTTTCCATTAAATTAAAAGCGAAACATAACATCGTATGTGCTACCTTCTGATCAGTTAGTGCTGTGTTAATTAAAGCCGTATCTGAAAGAAGTATCTGAAAATCCAGTTAAAATCTTTATGATTTAAACGGCTTGAATCGAATCGAAATCGAACGGTCGAATTGAGAAACCTCCTCTTTTTTTTGAAGTCGGTTAAAAATGTATGACATTCCGATATAAATTAGGCTACGAACTTTTCAAACGTCCCTAGTATATAATGTTAGGAGCAAACAGGAAAGGCGCCATAATTGGATCTCGCTCCATTCTAAAATTTTCCTCGGTCCGGCGCTGCTGCTAGTCTAGGGTCTTATTTTGCTTACAGTTTGATTTGTTAATTAAGTAGTCCTGACAAAAGTTGTGAACCTTTGTTCGACATTAGTTTTCTTATTTTTGTAATCACTTTTGAGCCTGCTAAAAAATATATGTTTTATTTTTATTTTTATTTATGCTATTAGATTTATATTCTTACTGCTATAAAATTTACAATCACACGGGTTCTTAAAAGTACAAAAAATTTAAAAGCTTGTCGGCACTGATACCTCTGAAGTCACAGATAATCTCAAAACATCATCATCAATTTGCACATAGAGGAATATTAAATATTATTTTATGGGTTTCACCGGCTTCATTGCTTGTAAGTACTCACTCTGGTTACTCTGTGTTATTTAGGTTTCGTTTCTGGCCTAAAATTTATATTGCCCGAAAACGCCGTAAGAAAAGACAATAAGGAGTTTGAGGAAGTTATAATACCGAAGAATGAACAGGCGCCTTTGGAAGTTGGAAATAAACGCGTACCAATTTCTTCATTAGATGAGGTGAGTAAAATACACTTCGAATCGCCGTGGTCAAATTTAAAAAGATTGTATATCTGCTCTTACAATAGTCGTAATTTATTAGATATGGACCACATTTCTCTAATACTTGACCTTGGCAAACTCGCTTGTAACACTCCCGATGGTCCGCGCGGGCCGGGAGGGGGGTACTGATGGCCCGCGCGCACGACTTCATACCCGCGCAGTTCTTCTGTCTGTCCTGCGCGCACGACTTCACAACTTCGCAGTCCTTTCGCTCCGTCGCCCGCATATCATGGGTGTATCACCAACGAATTTGCCAAGCTATACGTAGGTCCGCGTGGATATCAGTTTTTTTTATGAACTTTCATCCCTTTATTAAAACCTCTTCTTCTTTGGTTTTGCTTCACGAGGTACCATCATCATCATCAGGTGGATCATGTTGACCGCTTCTGATCTATTTTGATCGCCACTGATTAGAATTCCCTACCAATACTTGACAGCAGTTATTTAATTGAATGGTAGATATTTTAAGAAGACCTTTAATTACCGAAGTTTCGTCAAGGTTGTGCCAAAAATATTTCATTTGATTTTCCTCTGCCAATATTGACTTAAAACCTATACTACTACAGCCTTTCTTGGTGTGTACTGTTTACCAACAAACAAATCTAAAATGAGGGTATAAATCACTAGTCATTTCACACCTCATAATAATTATAATTAAGTTGTTCTTAAATTGATGAAAATAAATTTGATTAATTAGATAATTTGAGAGATTAATATAACAATTACAATAAACAAACCATACATAATTTATAATAAATAAGTTATGAAATGACATGTGTTTTCTACCTTCATATCTATTTTTTTTTGTTGGTAAACAGTACTCATCGAGAAAGGCTGTAGTATAAAAATGTTTTTATACCATTAACTAAAACTTCCAGATCGGTCAAATGGCGTTCGAGAACATTAAAGAACTCAATCGGATACAATCTGTGGTGTTCCAAACGGCGTACAACACTAATGAGAACCTCCTGATTTGCGCGCCAACGGGTGCTGGCAAGACCAACATAGCTCTGCTTACTGTGGTGCATCAGATCAAACAGCACATTGAGAATAATGTTATAATGAAGAATACTTTCAAAGTAAGTATTTAAATTGTACAAGTTTACAAGTTAACACTTGACCACAATCTCACCTGTTGGTAATTGATGATGCAATCTAAGATGGAAGCGGGCTAACTTGTTAGGAGGAGGATGAAAATCACACCCCTTTCGGTTTCTACAAGACATCGTGCCCCAACGCTAAATTGCTGGCAGTACGTTTTTATTGGTAGGGTGGTAACCAGCCAGACCTGGACCAATTAAGAAAATCTCAATCGGCCCAGCCGGGGATCGAACCCAGGACTTTCGTCTTTTAAATCCACCTCGCACGTGGCATTGCGCCACGGAGGCCGTCAAAATCTTTGGAATATGTCTGCGTGATCGAATCGGTAACCAAGATATCCGCAGAAAAACCAGAAGTTACTGATATGGCATAACAAGTAATACTGAAGTGGAAAAAGCTAGGCAAATAGTTCGAAGAGCCGATGGATTTTGGGATCCCAAGGTGTTAATGACTACTTCGCATCAGAAAGCGCAGCATTTGTACGCAACAATGGTCAAAAAAAGTTCAAGAGTCCACTTTTAGAATAGGAGGTCTATTCTAACAGTGGACCTTTAACATTAGAGCATAGTGGACATCCGTGATGACTGACGAGGTAATATAAATAAAGGCCACATAAGTCCTAGTCCTAGAATCGGCGACGTCATTCGTGGTGTTTAGTATGGAGCCTATTTAAGCGACCCGCGGCAGCACCGCACATGTGCCTCTAATTTCGTAGAAGTAACAGGGTATCTGATATGATGGACGCTGGGATCCCAAGGTGCTGAAATGGCGACCCCGCACCGGTAAGCGCAGTTTTGGTCGACCCCTTCTAGATGGACCGAGGACATCAAGCAGATTGGTGCCGCTGGGTGCGGCGGGATTCCCTGTTCATCATTCGGCTGATAATGATATCATATTAGATACCCTGTTACTTCTACGTAATTAGCATATGTACTCTTATTTAAAACTGTCATCATCCCTATTGATAGATAATCTACATAGCCCCAATGAAAGCGCTGGCTTCAGAGATGACGGCAAGTTTCGGCAAGAGACTACGCGGGTTAGGGATCGTCGTAAAAGAATTAACCGGAGACATGAAACTAACGAAAACCGAAATTCAGCAAACGCAAATGATTGTCACAACTCCAGAGAAATGGGATATTGTTACTAGGAAGGGAGCAAGTAAGTAATTTTTTATTTGAAGTTACTAACTTCTGTGTTCTTCCAAAAATAATTTCGATATGACAATTTTTTTTAATTATTATTATTATTATATTTATAGGCTAAGCAGCTTTCGCTGATGCGCCTATATATTTGTGCTTCTTATTGCTTTATATGTTTATCCTGCCGGTTCTTAAACGCATTTAGTGATTTTGCGGTAATCACATCCTCAGGCAGTCTATTCCACAATTTAACTATTCTGTTACTGAGGAAGAGGCTATAATATCAAACTCAGATGCCAAAGAACTTCCCTTAAGCCTTTCATGGCTTAAGGGAAGTTCTTAATGTAGGATTACACTTTCTAGTGAATAATTCTTTTAACTCCTCTACCTAAAAATAATTGTCCAATGGCTTTCTTCCCCCAGCCCTCATCCTTCTATCTATACACATATTTGGATAATACCTACTATTATTTTTCGTTGCCTACGTATGTATATTGTATACGTTAGGGGGGGCTTTTGGTTATAAAGACTTTGACGACCAGCTCTCAAAACAGAGGTCCTCGGTTCCACTAAGAACAGCACAGGGCAGATTTGATGTTTTCTGAATTGATTCAGACCTGGTCTGACGGTAGGCTTCGGCCATGGCTAATTACCACCTTACGGGAAGAGACGTACCGCCAACCGTTAAAGCATTCCCGTACGATGCCTTGTAGAAACCATTAGAGGTATGGGTACAATAAACTTTTACTTCATCCAAGTAAGCCCGCTTCCATCTTAGACTTGTTATTAAAAATCAGTTGAGATCGCAATCAAGGGCTAACTTGTCATAGAGTACGAAAAAATACTTTAAATTCACAGCGGATACGGAATTAGCGTCAAGAGTGAAACTGCTGATAATAGACGAAGTGCATTTATTACACGGAGACAGAGGTCCGATAGTCGAGGCAATAGTCGCAAGAACATTACGACAAGTTGAGTCCACCCAAAACATGATACGGATAGTTGGACTTTCAGCCACCTTACCCAATTATGTCGATGTTGCCAGGTACATATAATCTATTTTTGACTTCTAATTTATTAGTTACTAGATGACGCCGCGCGGTTTCACCCGCGTGGTTCCCGTTCCCGTAGGAATACGGGAATAATATATAGCTATAGCTTTCCTCGATAAATGGGCTATCTAACACTGAAAGAATTTGTCAAACCAGACCAGTAGTTCCTGAGATTAGCGCGTTCAATCAAACAAACAAACAAACTCTTCAACTTTATAATATTAGTATAGAAGTATAGATACAAAAAAAAAACAACAAAAATTAAGTATGTTTTAGTAAGTACAGGATTTATAGTTTCTAAAATTTTGGCTCACTAATTTTCTTTACGAACGGTATGTTTACGTACGTGTAAGTAAACTCCCAACTCAAAATATCTTTTTTTTTCATATGAGTCGTCATAATACATTTGTTATAGTTTTTTTACAATATAATTAAGTCAAAAACTTCAAACTATTAAAGTTACCAAATGCACCTTGGTAGAAGAGTCCAAAATAAGTTTATTTTTTTGGCGTCATCGTTATTTCACTATATTTTGACAAAGTCGAGGCATCTTTTTTAATTTATTAATATTAAAGATTTTAAAAATTATTAAGTTTAAAGATATTATTTATATCTTATCTAATTTAAATTTATATCTTATCTAATTTAAATCTAATTTAATCTAAATCATCTAAAATTTACAGATTCCTACGTGTAAATCCAAATGTTGGATTGTTCTACTTCGACTCTCGTTTCCGTCCAGTACCTCTAGAACAGCAGTTCATTGGTGTCAAGGAATTGGGTAGTGGCGGCGGTTCACACTTGAGACTGGTATACTTATCATTAATATTATTAACAACCTCAGACAAATTACATATGGACTTGTACCGCAGCTATAACTCAGCCAATTAACCTACCGTCTTTATACTATAGCTTGGCAAACGTGGTTCGTAACCACAGAGGAATTAGATATGAAGATGCATCACACACAAATTTATCAATTAAATTACCTGACGTTTTTTTGTGGGGAACGAAGTAAACTCACTTAACACCAATAAATATATTCTATGTTCTTATACTATACACATATTGTGAATCTGTAGTGTATAGTTTGATAGTATGCGATAGTAACGTGTAATTTTTAGATAGACTAATAAACACATTGCTTAGACTATCCACAGAATACGAGTATATACACCAAATATTCAATTACTTGATCGATGTTTTGCTGTTGTGTAAGAAGAATCGAATCTTCTTAGATATTATTTTTATTACAAATTTGTTATAATTAAGGTAGAGATGAAACCTAACCTAACATATTGTAGTAAACTAGAAGTTGTAGTATAGTCAACTGACGTTTCAAAAGTGCTTGTAAACTGAGCCTACTTGAAATAATGAATTTTGAATTTTTTGAATGTTGTTGCCGTTTTTTATGAAGCATTTTTAGGAAGCTCTTTACACGACCAAAACGATTACAACAATGAAAATTAATTAAAAATGTCTGAGGAACATGTATTCTAAAATGAATATTTTTGGAGTAAAAAATATTTCTTGTCTAAATAGAGATCTATTTAGACCTAGCTATACTTATTCATTGATATATATCATGAACTCGCTTACTAGTGAAATGCGGAGTACCAGTTGCAATATCTCGTCGATATCGACACTTTCCTCTACGATTACGTATTTTATAAAAATTTTAATAAAAAAAATACAACCGACTTCAAAACCAAAAAACGTACCCAGTAAACTAAAAAGCGAAAAATAACATCATAATATGTTCTACCTGCTGATCAGTATGAAGGCGGTGCTAAGCCGGTGATGTATTAATTCAAGCCATTTAGATTTTGCAGACAGTGTTGTTTTTTTTTTTTTTCATGTGGTCCTGTCAGTCATTTCTGACAGGACCACATGAAAAAAAAAAAAAAAATACCGACCGAATTGAGAACCTCCTCCTTTTTGTAGTCGGTTAAAAATGCAAGGATAGATAAAGGCGTGTGTTACAATGAATAGTCGGAATTATTTGAATTACTTTGTACGAAATTTTTTTTGTTAATAAAATTTGTTATGCAGTTCGGATTCTATATATAAGTGGACTTGTCAACACCTTGAAGCTATGGCAAATACTCCGCAACACCCTGTATAAGATGATCATGATTATTTGTTACTTAAAAACATAATTCTAATTTTTTCATACAGATGCAAACAATGAACGAAATATGTTACGACAAAGCCACGGAAATGGTTCAGAAAGGACATCAAGTGATGGTATTCGTTCATGCACGGAACGCTACGCACCAAACCGCATTGATTCTCAAAGAGTTGGCTCAAAAGAAAGGCCATCTTAAGCATTTTGAGCCGGAAGATTCTGGTGGATTCCTCAAAGCTAAGAAAAGTATTAGCAGCAGTCCGAATAAAATATTAGGAGAGCTTTTTGCAGCTGGATTTGCTTGTCACCATGCTGGGATGTTGAGAAGCGATAGGTGAGAAAATCAGAATTAGTTTATTCGCTCGAAACACTAGTTGCGTTCAGCGGTTGCACTCGCGCAATTTCTATCCCATGGGATATAACACAGTCACAAACAACGTAACACTCACAAATAAAATGACATTCTATTGGTAAATATAGCCAGTAACACCAAAAATAAACTAATAAATAATAAACTAACCAAAAAAAATTTAAATTTAACCCATAACGTGACTTTGTATCAGTAAATATACTCGTAGCCTAACCCACTCACAAATAACGTAACTTTCTGAATAAAATGTGAAAAAATGTATAATAATATCACTGACACATTAATAAATATGTAATTGAATTTATAGTGTCCAAAATTATATTAGGTAAATAGCATATTGCATTGTGTAATAAGAATTATCTAATAAATATTTTTACAGGAATATGGTTGAAAAATATTTCGCAGAAGGCTACATCAAAGTATTGGTTTGTACGTCGACTTTAGCGTGGGGAGTCAACCTTCCGGCGCATGCAGTTGTGATAAGGGTATGTATCAAATATATATATTATAATCACAGCAGATATAATAGTACAAGCTCTAACATAGAATCATTAATTATTGAACATATACTAAAGCCAAACTCGATGTGGAATGTTTATCATCAAACAAATTCAAAATAAAGGTAGAAAACTCAAGACAAACTAATTTGGGAGCTATATGAAGATCGCTGACGACTCGTTGGTGACAACCACGGCATGAGGCGCAATTCAATGGTTGCGAAACCGACCTACATTAGCAATTTTTCTTCAGCTGAAACTTTCAGGTTAATCTTTTACCACGCTGGACCAATGCGGATTGGCAGACTTCACACACGCAGAGAATTAAGAAAATTCTCTGGTAAACAGGTTTTCTCACGATGTTTTCCTTCACCGTTTGAGACACGTGATATTTAATTTCTTAAAATGCACCCAAGTAGAAAGTTGGAGGTGTCCCTCCGGAATTGGAGGCAGAGGTCATATCCACTGGGCTATCACAGCTCTCCTCCTCCAGGTCCTCCAATTACGAAACGGTATTCTTTGAAGGTAATACAGGTTTACGCACCGACCTCGATACATCCAGACGAGAAGGTAGAGGTATTCTATGAATATATTTCAAAAACCATTCATGCCTCAAACTCCTATTACAATATTGTGATGGGGGATTTTAACGCAAAACTGCGTTTCAGAGTTGAAATTGGGACAATTTGGATGAGCAATGGAACGACAGGGGCCAAATGAAAGAAACCTTTTTCCATTATCGTGTTTCAGGGTACAGAAATATACGACCAAAGCCACGGCACATTCGTAGACCTCAGCATATTGGATGTGCTGCAAATATTCGGGCGCGCGGGCAGGCCTCAGTTCGACACGTCGGGCACCGGGATCATAATCACCACGCACGACAAACTTACACACTACTTGAAGTCTATGACCAATCAGTTCCCTATTGAGAGCAACTTTATCAATCTTTTGGCAGACAATTTGAACGCTGAAGTAAGTTGGATAATTTATAAAAATACTTTTGGTCTAAGATCCGGCATTAGAAATATATACTTACCCTCATCCTAAGCATAACCTTTCATTTGACATATTTGACGGCTAAATAACTGATAGTACATTATGATATAAGTGCTGTAAGTTGAAAATTACAGCCGAGGCGATATTGCAGCTCGAGCCAAAGGCGAGAGCTATAGTAAGGAAGCAGAGGCTGTAATTATCAAAGCGCGCGTATGTCATACGACGTTTTATAACACATTTGCGAGGAAACACTTTAACACACTTTTTGAAAATGAATTTGCATTTTGGCCTGTTTTCCTTATGGTTACATTTTGATACGCTTGGCGTTTTTGACCAGATAACGAAGTGTGCACACCAGCGTTTGTTTTTTTTAGACAAATGCACCAAAAACAACCAGTATTACTAATAAAGTAGATTAATATTTTTGTGTTTTTGATACAGATAAATGCTTGACATTTAAATGGATTGTTTGGAATGGTTGTGAAAATTTTAAAGTTAAACAATGAAATCTTTTATTAAAAACTCTTTGCCAAGATTTAAAAAAGTACGGTTCGTTATTAGATGGATGATGCAGGTTTTATATTACATTACGGCACATATGCGTAATGAGATACATTACGATATTTAAATTGGTGAAATAAGCGATACTTTACGAGCAAATGTGTTATAAATAACATAACGTAACTGTTTATATCTGTCAACGCCTTAGTTGCAGTGTGACAGCAGGCAACCTTTTTAAATATTTCATTTAATTTTACAGGTTGCTCTTGGAACAGTAACAAATATAGACGAGGCAGTGGAATGGTTGAGTTACACCTACCTATTTGTTAGAATGAGAATAAATCCTCAGGTAAGACAACTTTAAGTCTGTTAAATAAAAAAATAAATATACTTAAACAATACACATCACTATCTAGCCCCAAAGTAATCATACAGAGCATCTTGTCTTATGGGTACTAAGATAGCTGGTATTATAATATTCATATACATTCATATACTACATATTAAAACTTATATAATGTTTAAATACACACAGACACTGGAAAAAACCCATGATCATCACACAAATTTCCAGTTGTGGTAATCGAACCCACGGCCGTGGATGCAGAAAGCAGGGTCACTATCCACTGCGCCCCGCGGCCGTCGTTATCCAACCCAAGATATTTGTATTTGTCAACTTTCTCTTGACTGTATTTCCTATTTTTATTTGCAACTAGCGGACCCGGTCAAGCTTCGCTTTGACTTATGTGCAATTCTTCCTTACCCCTACCCTACCCCTAACCTACCCTACACCTACCCTACCCCTTGACTCTTAAACGTTTGTATGGGAAATAGAAAAGGGTCGTTTTTATGGTTTTCCCGGCAATTAATAAATTTTTTCTCACCTTTTAAACCTTCCCTATACCTCCACAAACATTTCAAGACCAAGATAAGATAAATCCGTTCAGCCGTTCTCGAGTTTTAGCGAGACTAACGAACAGCAATTCATTTTTATATATATAGATGGCAATCGTGGCTTCCTTGTAACTACGTATGGTATGGGTAGAATAAGCCTTGTCCTCTTCCAAATTAACCAGCTTCCATCTTAGACAGCACCAGCATGTAACATCAATTGAGATTGCAGTCAAGGGTTAAAAAGAAAACATATTTTACAGTATTGTATACATGTTTCATAGGTGTACGGTCTATCATACCAAGAAGCGTTAGACGAACCGATGCTGGAGACGAGGAGGCGCGAGCTGATCACTAACGCCGCCATGCAACTAGATCGCACGCACATGCTGCGGTACAACGAGCGGACAGGCGACCTTAATGTCACAGGTATAATGGCTAAGATTTTAGGTGTCAGCGGTAACATAAGAGCGCGGCAGTAGGACATCGCCCCGCGCGCTTCTATTTATGTATTGTATCTACATTTTAAATAAGTTTGTATAATGGTGGTAAACAAAAAAAATAAACCTTGGCTAAGTTTGTTGTGGGCTCTTCTCGGACCAAGGCGCGTTTGGAACCCTCGTAACTTTTGATTTTAAGTTTTCGTCTATTATTACCACCATTAATTAAATTACATTTTGACATATACCTGACCTTTCAATAATGCTTGTAAACTAAGCCTAATTGAAATCAATGAATTTTGAATTTTTTGAATTTTATGGCCTGCGTGCAGCGATACCGCAGCTGACTTCAGAGTCATCATAAAGATTGCATCCGGCTATAGTAACTCTCGATAAGTTAGATAAATTAATCTTGTTCAAAGTTTTAAAATCAACAAAAAGACAAAGTTATACTTCATAAATATATTTTAAAAATGTTTTTATGTTTAATTTTTGTTTAAAAATTTCTTTTCCAGATCTGGGTAGAACTGCCAGCCATTATTACATAACGTGTGAGACGATGGAAGTGTTCAACTCTATGGTCCGCAAGTCTATGACGCAGGCGTACATTCTCGAAATGTTGACCCGATGTTCAGATTTTCAACAGCTTAAGGTAACTTTTTGACGACTTGTTTATTTCACACTCGCAAACGCCCCGCTGTAGTTCCTGTTTCCGTAGTTATAGGGGAATAAAATATGCCTATGACACTCACAAATAATGTCAGCCGATGGACGTCCACTGCAGGACATGGGCCTTTTGTAGGGCCTTGGGACCTCAACGTCCATCGGCTCTTCGAACTATGTGCCCCGCCCATTGCCACTTCAGCTTCGCGACTCGTTGAGCTATGTTGGTGACTTTGGTTCTTCTTCGGATGTCCTCATTTTTTATTTGATCACGCAGAGACACTTCGAGCATAGCTCATTTTATCGCCCGCTTTGTGACTCTGTGATTTCAGTTCATTAAATCCAGATACTACCCTCTACAACCTCACAATCACTAACTAAACTAAATTTAATCTTTACTAATATTAGAAAGAGGTAACTTTCTAATATTAGTAAAGATTAAATTTCGTTTTAAATAACAGATCAGGAAAGAAGAATTGACAGAACTATGGAATCTGAAAGACCAATACGGTGAATTAAGAATAGACGATCCGCCAGAAGACATCCATTGGAAGATCAACATTCTGCTGCAAACATACCTGTCACGAGGAAGGGTGAACGCGTCCTCTCTGCAATCTGATTTGAACTATATCAGTCAGGTAAGGTTATAATATTAATTAATCTATGTTTAAACTATAGTTAGATTAATCAATTGTTGATCAATGATTAACTGTTTTGCTTTTCGCTGCAAAAATGTGACAAATTAGGCAACGTCACCTTGAAGAAAGGCGTCCACATAGCCGCATCCTAAGTAAAGGATGCATCGCATTAAACTATCGATCTCCTGTTACAAAGTGGATGCACAATCAGAGACCAAAAAACATCCCCACTCAGTAAGTGCCAAACACAAATTCTTGGCACTCTATTCAAGTAGTCTCATTTGCAAATTCAACCTTAAACTCAATCCTTAAGGTTGAATTTGCTCTGAATTTGGTATTTTATTGAATATTGGACTATATTTAAAGGTCTTTAGGTATAATTTTCTTTACCAATAATTCTAAAACTTTAAGCAAAATTGGCCAGTTTTTAAGTGAAATTTTCTACGTGATTGTGCGTCATTTTATTATAAGAGGTTAATGCATTGAACGGATTTTTAATTTTACTGTAGATTCGTGCGAACCGTACAATGCGTATCAGTGGACAAACTTGTATGGATTTCTCTTTAAAGAATAATACGATCCATTACCATTACGGATTGTGGACGCCTATTATTAACCGCCAAAATCTTTCAATCTAAAATTGGAATATCCCCTGAGATATCGATTTGAGATCGGAGTGCGTTCTTTAGGGGCTCAAGTATGCAAATAAACACGCCATTGTATTTTTATGCTTTTAATTAAAATACTAGTTGAAGAAAAAATAATTTATCTCTTCCCCTCTCTTATAAGGATAGGCCTGGCCCTGCAGTGGGTCGTTAAAATAGAATGATAATTGATCTATTAAGCCACAAGTTCCAACAATATTCCAATCAAAAAGGCTGGGTTTGTAGCCAAGTTTTTGTAGATAGAGAATAGACGTGCTACATTGCTACAGGCCCGCCTTTTTATGCATAGATTCTACAAACGCAAAAGCAGAGAACATATTCATTTGAAGATATCAACTCTGATAAATTAAACTACTTCCCATGTTTTAGAACGCTGTCCGCATAGTGCGTGCGCTATTCGAGATAACACTACGCAAAAACAACGCTTACATGGCCGGACTTTACCTGAAAATGGCCAAAATGATGGAGCTGCAGCTATGGGACTTTTACAGTGATATGAGGCAATTCAACTGTTTCCCCAACGAGGTGTTAAAACATATAGAATACCCAATGCTGAAGCCTGATCAGATAAGAGACATGGATTGGAAGGAATTAGGTATTTACTTCAGTTATTTAAAATAGGGTAGTTGACTCATATCAAATTTAATATAAATAATATTAATTTCGTGTAGTACATATAATTAGGGTCCGAAATATATCGATATCAATTAATAAAAGTTAAGGATTTCTTATAAAACTTAATATAAATATCACGAATTTTTTCAAATTTTCCAAACATCAAAAACGCTGTCGACCATTTTGTGAATTCACTAACACACTTGATGTACTAAACGAACTAATATTTTTGTCAAACGCTCCATTTGTATGGAATTTATTATAGTGACGTCATGAAATAGTTGAAATATAGACTGTCATGGCCGACAGGCGTTTTGACTCGTATTGTTAAAAAAAATATGAAAAGAAAAATCTGTCTGTGAACTATTTAAGATCATTTAAAAAAAAGTTTTAACTAGCCTATTATAATTTGTCCCGTAGGTGATCTCATTCGTAACCCCAAAGCAGCAAGACACCTCAAGAAGTGCGCGGATGAGTTTCCGCTCTTAGAAATGGAGGCAAGCTTGCATCCCATCACTAGGACCGTGTTACGGATACGACTCACTATCACTCCTAATTTTAAGTAAGTACTTGATTGTTTTTAAAGGAGCATGTAAAATATAAAAAACAGATTTCCAAAATTAAACCAAGAAACAGCTACTACACTTTTATTTATATGTTATGTAATATCTGTTTAAAAGGCTATTATTATTATTATATTATTACTTGATTGTTTTAATAATCCAGGATCCGTGAAGCATTTTTACAATTGATTGCTATTAGCCCAGGATCCGTGGAGCGTTGTTACAATTTATTACTATCAAGTTAATTTTCTGTAAGTAGTTTCATCTTGGTGAGACGCTCAATTTTTATATTTACGAAAATTCTGGTAGCTAACTGAGTTACCAGGTAATAAAAATTTCGTCGGAACGAGATACTGTACCATGCATTTTGTAGGACATTGTGGCTAAGTTGTATACGTAACTATTAATTAAGCATCAGTAAAAAAAAACATTTGGTTAGTAACAACTTTTGGTAAACTCTCCTCCTCCTCCCAACTTGTATCAATGATGAGGTTATTAAAAGTTGTTAATAAATTATGCACGGATCCTAGGTTATTTCAAGTTTATTTTCCGTGAGTAGCTTCATTATAATGGGACGCTCAACTTTTATATTTACAAAAATTCTTGATTCTGGTAGCTAACAGGGTTACTACCTTTAACTATGTAGTTCTACAGATGAAGTACCATGCGATAAATTGCAACTATTGGTCAAATAGTCGCAACGCAATAATTAAAAGTCAGCTCAGATTCATTTTATATTTTTATTTATAAATTGACAAAACACTCAGTAACTGACAATGTCATTTTGTGGTCCTTTTTGACTAGACAAATACATTGATTTCAGATGGAACGACAAATATCACGGAAAAGCGCCAGAGGCATTTTGGATTTGGGTAGAGGACCCTGAATCGGACATTATGTATTATCACGAGTATTTCCTCATTACCAAGAAACAGGTACCATAGACAAGCTATTTCGTTTTATAGAAGCATAAAATCCATTATGGCTACATGCTATTTATAACCTTTTGATAGGTCGATCAATTTTCAATATTTTTTACAGGTCATAACAAAAGAACCTCAAGAACTTATTATAACTATTCCAATATCTGAACCTTTGCCGCCTCAGTACTACATAAGGGCTACATCTGAAAGGTAAATACTAAATACTGTTAGGCTTATAATATTCATTCATTACGTTAAGGTTTATAGGAAATAAAAGGCTTTATGTATTATTATTATGTATTATGTATTATTCTAATACATTTACTCTCACGCCCGGCACAACATAAACATATATATAAGGCCAAAAGGAAAATAAATAAACTTACTTAAATACGCAAAATAAATAAACATAAATATACGCTACATAAATACATATATGCACCGGGCGGAGGATTCACCCCGGCAGGGAGACCAAACGGCCGGGGGTCAGGGTGACAGGTGAAGAAACCGGCGGACTATCCTAGCCGAGTCCAGCAAGACCGCTTTTTGCATCTTGGATGCGAGGGAACTGCCACGGAACCCCAGCCGCCTTAAATGGTGAGGTGGTGACTGGGATCAAACCATTGGCAGATATGACGATTGGGATGATTTCAATGGACTCCACATGCCACATGTCGGTAACCTCGTGAGCCAGATCGAGATACTTACGTTTTTTCTCCGTCTCAGTTCTCACAAGGTTCTCGTCATATGGAATTGTGATGTCCACCAAAAACACCCTCGACTGTGACCGGTCCAGCACCACGATGTCAGGCTTATTCGCAAGTATAATAATCCTGTCCGTGATAAATCCCAATAGAGCCGGACTCCGCCGACCTTCTTTTAAGTTATTCATTTCATTGTTCATAGATGGGTAGGTTCTGAAAGTGTGCTGGCTTTAACATTCCAACATCTGATTCTACCAGAAACACATCCTCCACATACTGGTGAGTCTATAAAATACATTTTCGTGGTAATTTGTAGTGGTTTTTAAGTATTTTTTGTCTTTAATAGAATCCCCAAGTTTATAAAACTACCATGTTCTTGAATTGCTTTACTTGCATACTTTGTATCAAAGAAAATTCTGTAATCAACTAACCTAGTTTTTCTCAAATGAAAAATTATACACATTACCTACCCTACATTAGTAAAATAATGAATATCTGTGGATCTGTCTTTAGTTCTCTCTTAAAAATAAATAATGCATAACAAAAATCATTTATAATACACAGTATATAAATTAATCTATATTATAGAGACTATAGATATAAATTAATCTATATTATAGAGACCCTGAAACTACTACGGATACCGATGGGAAAAAAACTTCATTATAATAATTGTTTTAACATAAAAATGGAACCAACTTCAAAGACATATTTCAGTATTTTTTTTTCAACACAAAACTATTTTCGTGAAAATGAAATACTATTACTAACTTATCTGGAAGTACAATTTCAAAAAAAAAAAGTATTTTCAAAATTGGTTAATGAATGACAACTTTTGTTGAAGTCGGTTAAAAATCCTACTTATCCATTCCCACGGGAATGAAAACTACGCGGGTGAAACTGCGAAATGTATGCTTTTAATAAATACATTTGAGCAATAAACCCTGATTGATTTTTATTTACTTAGATCTCCTGGAACTTCAGCCGTTGCCAGTCACGGCACTCAACAATCCGTCCTACGAAATGCTGTACAACTTCAGCCATTTCAACCCAATCCAAACTCAGATATTCCACTGTTTGTACCACACTGACAACAATGTACTGTTGGGAGCACCAACAGGTTCAGGCAAGACCATTGTAGCGGAAGTGGCCATGTTTAGAGTATTCAATCAATACCCAGACTGCAAGGTAAGCTTTGTGGCATTTATAAATATGTGTAATGAAAAGTCATCTAATACAGATTCCTGCAGAAATACGGTTTTGTTAAATTTATCTGTAACAGTTAAAATTGTAACATATAAAGCTCACAGATATTAGATTTTTTGTTTGTTTTATGTTGGTGTCCTGTCCAAAGACTATGTCCTTGAATAATAATTCTTAAACTTTACAGGTAGTCTACATTGCACCTCTGAAAGCATTGGTGAAAGAAAGAATAAAGGATTGGAAAGTGAGGCTCCAAGAAAAGCTTGGCAAAAATGTTGTAGAACTAACAGGTATCTATTACTAAATTTTTAAATAATAGTTGATATGAAAAGCTTAATATATCCCTTTGGTTCAGGTTCAGTTCCACACCATCACTCAGGTTACAAAGCTTCTGCCTTGCAAGCTACTGTTGGAATTGCAAGCAGGTTATGCAACCAGATATTTTGTTTTAGAAGATGATTATATCAGCTAGCACTAGCTGCTTGTCTGAACAATACGGAAGCGAAATAAAGAATGTAAATAAATTGACAACCTCTTAAAATATCCTCGAAAATAACCTCCCTTAACTCCTCATTCAGCACAGCTACCATCACTAAGTGCTGACTTTTCCGTATATCATTTTTCGCAATCATATTGTCTTTTATTTCTCTCTGTACCTTTTTTCATCTAAATTATTAATTTATAATTCCAGGTGACGTATCACCCGATATAAAAGCCATACGCAATTCTAAAGTGATCGTAACAACACCCGAGAAATGGGACGGCATAAGTCGATCGTGGCAAACCAGAAACTACGTACGAGACGTCGCCTTGATCGTTATCGACGAAATACATCTTTTGGGTGAAGACAGAGGACCTGTCTTAGAGGTTATTGTATCACGGTTAGTTTAATTGCAATTATGGGTCTTTGTTTGGCAAAGTTCGATAATCTAATATTATTATTGAAATTTTTGGCAACAGAACAAACTTCATCGAATCGCATACATCAAGGCGATTGCGGATCATTGGATTGTCGACTGCTTTGGCTAATGCAAAGGACCTTGCCAACTGGCTCAACATAGGGGAGATGGGGCTCTATAACTTTAGACCCTCTGTTCGTCCTGTCCCCTTAGAGGTTTGTATTTTTTCCTGTCTAATATTCATTTCTTAACTGTGTAAACCAAATATTCAACAAAAACATCAAGTTTCTAAAGGCCATGAATTTTAGGTTAATAACTTTGAATGATTTGCGTTTTCTTGTGTTAACAGAACCGTAGAAAGATGATAATCTGGTTTTGGTAATGATTAATATTAGATGAACCATATTTTTGTACGGCCAACTAGAAAGTACTATAGCTTGGCAAGTTCGTTGATGACACTCCCATGATATACGGGCGACGGGGGGAACGACTGCCTGGGTATGAAGTCGTACGCGCGGGCAGAGTTAAGGACTGTGCGGATATCGCTACCCCCCTCGCGCTGGCTATCAGGCAGGCTTTCTCCTGCGCGGACCATCGGAAGTGCTACGAACGAATTTGCAAAGCTTTTTTAAGCCATAATTAATTTTATTTTCTATAATATTTTTGTGTTCCTTAGTTGTCAATATCTTATTGATCCACTGTCCATTGGCAGCATTTTCTAAAGTTTGAAAATATTTTATCAAAAAATGAATGAATGAAATATACTTTATTGTACACCAAAAATAATAATGACGGGTGTACACATATAAAGAAAAGTAGAAGATACATTACACTTAGATAATAATATATTAAATAAAAATCAATATATTTATATATATAGGTATATTTGTTGAAAAAAAATTTAAAATCTTATTGTATGTAACCATTTCTGTACTTCTTTTTTTCTTGTTCTTGTTCTCGTCAGTATAATAAATCCACAACCCACTACTAACATCTAAAAAGTCGTACTGTTTGTATCCAGGTGCACATATCAGGACACCCGGGCCGCCACTACTGTCCGCGGATGATGTCAATGAACAAGCCGACGTTCCAGGCCATCCGACAACACTCGCCGTCCGCGCCCGCGCTCGTCTTCGTATCTAGTAGACGGCAGACAAGGTATGACATCACTAGCAGACACCCGGCAGAAAGACTAAGTTTTTACAAATTCCGCGGAAAAAATAGAATGTCCGTGATAAAAAATAACCTATGTTCTGCTCTGAGGTCCAATTTATATCAATGCCAAATTTTATTCAAATCGGTTTAGTGCTGAACAAGCAGGAATGCTCTCCTAGCTTCCGTTTTCCCCGCCACCTACAATATGGGTATCAAGTCAAGAGTAAGTAGGCATCTTCTAGGCATAATCGCTTACCATCAGGCGTAAATGCCGCTAAGCACTAGGTTATACAAAATAAAAAAGGCAGGCAATCGAAGTGAAGATCGACAGTCTGGCAGACTTACTTTCGCATTGATAATACTAGTATGGATTAAGAACCTAATCAATGTTGTATACTCCAAACTTAAATGATGTATTCTTGATACACCTCAATCATAGAAGAATTCTAAATCATCTTGATTTAGAACTTAGACTATCGTCATTGTTCTATTGTTGATGCGAGTTAATTTCAGAAACATGTACAATTTTTCTCAGATATTAGTAAACAGGTTTACGCTTCTCGTAGCACTTTTATTTAATTCAAGTTCTATTCAGACTTCACTGCAAACTCACTAAAATTTAAAAACTATACTTTAATCTATTAGGCAATTTTTGGGACTTAACCTGAATAACAAACAACACACCGTAAATAAATGGTAGATAAATAAGTGACGTATTGGCAACAAACTTTAGAAGCACGATCACAAAATTGTTTATCACAAATTTTAATTTACAATTTAAGTTGTTTTTATCTTGAATTTTTAGGTTAACAGCACTAGATTTGATCGCATACTTAGCAGCTGAGGATAACCCTAAACAATGGCTGCACATGAAGGAATCGGAGATGGAACAAATCTTGTCAAACATTCGGGAATCCAACCTCAAACTCACGTTGGCTTTTGGCATCGGAATTCATCACGCAGGCTTACACGAAAAGGATCGAACAACCGTTGAAGAACTTTTCATCAATCAGAAAATACAGGTAAATATTTTTTAACAATAATTCATACTATTTAGTAGCACATTCTAATATTTAGCATCATAATTTGACAAAGCTTATTGAATATTTAAAAACATCACGAAATTTTATACTATAGTGATAAAAATCAAGGCAGTTTGAGTAGGTTTAATCAACATTAAAAGAACTTCTTAATTTTATTTCTACAATCATTTTGTTTCGGAAATCTTGTGTTTGAACACTTAAAGCTTGAATTTTAATACGGAATAAATTTAAATAACGGAATGCTCATACAAATTATTATTGTAATTTTACCAGAATGCCAAAAAGGCCCTTAATTCATACGAAGCAATTTACTTAGTTTCTTATACGCATAGCCAGAGTATGGAACTCTCTCCCGAAGTCAGTGTTTCCGTTTCCTGATTCTTACAATCTTTAACCTTAAAATGAGATTGAACAAGCATCTTCTAGGCAAGCGCATTCCACCTTAGGGCACAATCATCGTGATCAAGCGTGAGCTTATTCCATATTTAAAAAAGGGTATGTTTTATTCTGCAGTCTGAACTATACGGGCAACATACGAGTATGAAGTATCACTGACAAATTGCTACCTTGGGATCTCTTCCAGGCAACTTTAAGTTTAGGAAAATGTTTTTTTTATATTTTACT
Organism: Bicyclus anynana; assembly: GCF_947172395.1. Taxonomy (NCBI): domain Eukaryota; kingdom Metazoa; phylum Arthropoda; class Insecta; order Lepidoptera; family Nymphalidae; genus Bicyclus; species Bicyclus anynana. The sequence continues at coordinate 4,966,100 of NC_069104.1, read as the reverse complement.
TGTACAATATTTTTAACAATTTTCTCGTCAGTCACTGATCAAGCTTTGCGTATTCAATATCCAGGTACTAATTTGCACCGCGACTCTAGCGTGGGGAGTCAACTTCCCCGCTCACTTGGTAGTGATCAAGGGCACGGAATATTTCGACGGCAAACAAAAGAGATACGTCGACATGCCCATCACTGATGTGTTGCAAATGATGGGACGTGCTGGAAGACCGCAGGTATTTATTTCAAATAATTAATGAAGTTTATATTAAGGTTAAATGATACTATATGATTCCGAAACTTGCTCGCTAACTATGAGCCTCATAAGAAGGCACACAGCGAGCGATGGAACGAGCTATGCTAGGAGTATCTCTGCGTGATCGAATTAGAAATGAAGAGATCCGTAGATGAACCAAAGTGACCGACATAGCTCAAAGAATCACGAAGCTGACTGAAGTGACAATGGGCAGGGAATACAGTCCGCAGAGCCGATGGACGTTGGGGTCCCAGGGTGCATGGCGCACTAGAAAGCTAAGTAGAAAGTTAGTGGACCCCCAACCAGGTGGATTGACGACATCAAGCGAGTTCGCTGGTTCTTCGCGGACATCACGGCTTTACCTGCATATTTCTCATTTCTGTGGGAATACGGCGATAAAATTTAGCCTTTCTTATTCTCTAATTAATATGAAGGCTCAAAGTCACTCAGCGGGCGATGGAGCGAGCTATGCTTGGAGTTTCTCTGCGTGATCGAATCAGGAATGAGGAGATCCGCAGACGAACCAAAGTCACTGACATAGCTCAGCGAGTCGCGAAGCTGAAGTGGCAATGGGCGGGCCACATAGTTCGAAGAGCCGATGGACGTTGGGGCCCCAAGGTGCTGGAATGGCGACCCCGCACCGGAAAGCGCAGTGTTGGGCGACCCCCCACTAGGTGGACCGATGATATTAAGCGGGTTGCAGGGAGTCGCTGGATGCTGGCGGCTCGAGATCGTTGTGCTTGGAGGTCCATGCAAGAGGCCTATGTCCAGCAGTGGACGTCTATCGGCTGATAAGGTAAGGTAAGGTAAGGATTCTCTAATTATGTAGCTTTCTATTGGTGATAGAATATTTCTAATCGGTCCAGTAGTTTTAAGCGTATTCAATGCAAACAAACAGACAATCAAATATTTCCTCTTTATAATATTAAGTAAAGGAACATATCTATGATTTTAGTATGACAACGAAGGAGTAGCAGTGGTATTGGTGCACGATCAAAAGAAGAACTTTTACAAGAAGTTCCTTTACGAGCCATTCCCGGTGGAATCCAGTTTGCTTGAAGTACTGGCTGACCATTTGAATGCAGAAATTGTTGCTGGTATGTATTGTATGTATTATTTAGAGCCGCGTTAGCCCTGTAGACATGACCTCTGGTTTAGTCTCGAAGGGCATAAGTTCAAATCCGGTCCGGGGCATACATCACCAACATTTCAGTTATGTGTATTTTAAGAAATTTAAAAATCAAAATCAAAAATCATTTATTTAAAGTAGCTCACTTTACATGCACTTTTGACAAGTCAGTTGACTATTTGTAAAGATTCTACCGCCGGTTCGGAAAGCAGGTACTGCTGAGAAGAAACCGGCAAGAAACTCAACAGTTGCTCTTTTTAAAAAATCATACAGTATTATAATTTACAGTTGATGATAACATTACAATTTTTTATAGTTTTGCTTTTTGTGTGAAGGTGGAAGCTGATCCAATCGCCTCCAATCGCTTTTATCTTAAAGGAACAATGTATAATTCGCAGGTGCGCATTACATCAATTAATATCACGTGTCTCCAATGAAGCAAAACATGAGGAAACCTGCATGCCTGGGATTTTTTTTAATTATCTACGTGTGTGAAGTCTGCCAATTCGCACTGAGCCAGCGTTGTGGACTATGGCCTATCCCCTCTCATTCTGAGAACCGCTAGATAAATACTAAAGTTATTTTGTATTCCTTTTTCAGGCACAGTGCAAACAAAACAAGACATCCTAGACTATATGACGTGGACCTACTTCTTCAGACGACTACTGAAGAACCCTTCGTACTACAACCTTGAGAGCATAGAGCCTCAGGACATAAACCACTATCTGTCCAATTTAGTGCAAACTACCCTCGACGCTTTGGGTAATGCGAACTGTGTGGAGATTGAAGAGGTTATTTATACTTTTCTTAACTTGGAGACTATTTTATAGTCGATTTTGAAAGCTAAGGGGTTGATAGAAATTGTTACAAGTTCAAAGATATATTTGCCAACCTCATTTCCTTAAACTTGCACAAGTCTTTCTCCTCCTTAATCCAGTCCTGTCAGAAAATCCATTTTTGCTGACGTCTATTAAATATAAACTACCTTTTTGCCAAATTTCATTGGACACGTTCGCTGCGGCACTGTTTTTTCTGTACTTTCCTCTGGTGTGGTGTGGTACGAGGTCCATCAACCTCGTAACTCTTGAAGACGCTAGACGTGCGAGGTCAATTGACCTCGTGCCAAAGCGAACGTGTTAAGTACTCCAAGCGATTTTCTATATTTCGTGGTCAGTGACCTTTCACTGCGTCACATGGCACGACATCGTGAAGAAGCAAGCTTGTGTTAGGAGTCACGACCCTCAGTAATGAGGAATACGACGCAAGGAGGAGGAGGAGGACCTTTATTTAATTTTTTAAAAAGAAGCCACTTTTATCTAAATAAATAAATATACTTAAACAATACACATCACTATCTAGCCCCAAAGTAAGCATACAGAGTAGCTTGTGTTATAGGTGCTAATATAGTTGATATTATAATATTAATATATAATTATATACTACATATAAATACTTATATAATATATAAATACACACAGACACTGGAAAACACCCATGCTCATCACACAAATATTTTCCAGTTGTGGGAATCGAACCCACGGCCGTGGATGCAGAAAGCAGGGTCACTATCCACTGCGCCACGCGGCCGGCAATAAAGATAACGAAGTAAACAAACATTTGCCTTCTAGGACCAGCGTAATATCCACACCACTTGGATGGGCCGCATAGCGTCATACTACTACCTGTCGCACAAAACTATGGCGCACTTCAACGCGAACCTGCAGAGCAACCTCACGTTCGACAACTTGCTCCGACTGCTGGCTGACTCGGAGGAGTACGCCACGCTGCCTGTGAGACATAACGAAGACATACTCAATGGGTAAATACGTATGTGCATTGCCGAGCAATTGTGGACCTTATGACCCTAATAATAAGGTCTACACAATAGTGGTGTGTGGTGGTGAGGTTCAAGAAAAAAAGCGGTACTTGTTTTTCCTAAATATTTCTTCAAATCAGTGCGAATCATGAATTCATATTCCTATTTCTTATGTGATAAATTCTTATGTCATGAATTCCTATTCAAAAAATTCGACGCGTATGTTTTTTTTATATGTACATGTTGGAATTTCTTGCTTTCCTTTCCAGTGAGCTGTCCCAACAGTGTCGCTTGCCAGTGGACTCGCTGACGCTGGACTCGTCCAATGTGAAGGCGTTCCTACTGCTACAAGCGCATCTGTCGCGTCTCCAGCTGCCCAATACGGACTACCTCACCGACACCAAGTCTGTCTTGGACCAGACTATTAGGATCATTCAGGTAAGATTATGCCGATGGACGTTGGGGTCCCAAGGTGCTGGAATGGCGACCCCGAACCGGAAAGCGCAATATTGGTCGACCCCCACTAGGTGGAACGAGGATATCAAGTGGGTTGCAGGGAGCCGCTAGATGCTGGCGGCTCGAGACCGCTGTGCTTGGAAGTCCATGCAAGAGGCCTATGTCCAGCAGTGGAGGTAAAATTACTTGCCCAGTGAGCTGCCCAGCAGTGTCGCTTTTCAGTGGACTCGATGACGCTGGACTCGTCCAGATTTACTCAGCGGACGATGGATCGAGCTACGCTCGTAATTTCTTCGTCTAAAATGTCTTTGTGATCGAATCAAAAATTAGGTGCGCAGAAGAACTACGAGTCACTGACGAGTTGCGAAGCTGAAGTGGTAATGGGCGGGGGTCATAGAGGCAGTACAGATGTTGGGGTCCCAAGCAGGGGTGTTTGGAAGGCGACCCAAACTGGAGCACAGTATTGTTCGACCCCCTCTAGATGGACCGACGACATCAAACAGCCGCAACTTGTTGGCGGCTCGAGACTGTGATGTTTATAAGACCTATTCATAAGCCCTTTGCCCCACAGTGAACGTAGATCGGCTTAGAATGATATTATTTTATAGGTTTATTGTTAGATTGATATTATCAGATATTACTTATCTTTATATATATTTTTTTTAAAGAATATTGGCCTTATTTTTTAACTATGGCCAATGCTCCCATTCCCCTCCAACAAGTCGGGAAAGACTGTATTAGGAGTGGGTACGACAATAGACCAATGGGCTGAGCTCGAAACACCATCCTTCGGTGATGAGTCCGACCGCTCTTACCGTTGTGTTATTGAGGCTCTAAAATTACTTGTGTAATCCTTTAACCGCCTATAAATGATCTGAAAAATCCTCTCTTTCCAGGCCATGATAGACGCATCAGCGGAACACGGATGGCTGGCAGTGTGTCTCACCTGTCAGACATTAATGCAGAGTATCGTCCAAGCGCGTTGGCCGACCGACTCACCCTTGACCACCCTGCCACATATAGAATCCCAACATTTGTACATATTCACCAACATAACCCGGGACACGAAGAGACCTTGCACGGTTCTGAATGGTCTAAAGGTGGCGTGTACGAAGAATTACGAGAACATTGCCAAGTATATGAGAAGGGAGTTTGAAGAGCATCAGATTGAAGAGATACATCAGGTAAGAACATTCTTTTTCTAATCTCATTTCGAAATCTACTCAATATAAAACCTCGAACCACAAAGCTATTCATTCCTACAGGTCGTTTGGTAATGTTCATTACTACACGGGTAAATTGTGCTACAATGTAAAAAAAAATACTTCCATGGTCATTGGCTACAAAAATTCAGCTTCCTTATGAGAGACAAAATCTAGGATCTATTTTAATTATTCTTTTGTCATGGTAGTAGAAAAAGTATTGTTTGCCACTGCACGTAATCGGACATTGTAGCACTTGTACTGTCTATTAGGCAATTCGGCTTCGCCTAAAAATCACTCGTGCTACAATAACCCTCATTATATGACAGTAGCATATAACTATTACTATTCTTCTACGAGGTCCTTTGTATTCTACCAAATTCATCCAAAAAGCTCCACCCTACAATCGGTGGCCAATTATTATTTTTCGGCAAAATATTAGGCAAAGACAGAGATTACAATACTTTAACTCAGGAATGCAATCCTGAGATCTCGGTATTTGAAATCCTGGGATCCTGAATAATTTTTCGGAATTTAGAAGCTTTAGCGGAGCTCATAACATAGACGCAATTGATCATGATGATGAAAATTATATACTTTTTGAGAGCTGCCATTCCATGCTGTATACGCAAAGATTGTGTGTGACGAAATTCTTAACTTTTAAAAGTGTTTAAAAAAGTCTACGACACTCTACTATGTTTTTTTATGTGTGTACACCCGTCATTATTCCTTGTATTTTTTTTCTTGTATGATTTGTTGTCTAGAAGAGATCGCTCATTAGCGATAAGGCCACCAATTGTGCATTAGTAATTTCTTGCTTGTTATTTTTTGGTGTACAATATAGCATATTTCATTTCATGATTATTTGTTAACATTGACTCACTTTAACCTTTTTTTTGGTAAACAAGAGTTTCCACGTGGGCAAAGTCCCGGGAAATCGGCTAGTTATTATATAAATACCAACATGTAATCAGTTATTATTTATAATATGCCATAGGCCATTTGTGACCTGCCCACATTGGATCTGAAACTCCACATCCGAGGCCTGTGGTTCGACAGCGACTGCGAGCTGGACAAACGGGTCAAACAGCCGCCCAGCAGAGACGACTGGTTGCCTTTACATGCCGACCAGGTAAGGAATCGTTTCTTAATCGAATTTAATAGGCAAATATCTTAGCATTCCATGTATTCACAGTGCTTGTAACTAGAGGCGTCATAAGAAGACTTGAAAGTCATTCAGCGAGCGATGGAGCGAGCTATGTTTGGAGTTTCTTTGCTTCATCGACTCAGAAATGAGGAGATCCGCAGAAGAAGCAAATTCACTGCCGTAGCTCAGTGAGTCCGCGAAGCTGAAATGACAATGGGCGGAGCACATAGTTCGAAGAGCCGATGGACGTTGAGATTCCCAAGGTGCTGAATGGCGACCCCGCACCGGAAAGCGCATTGTTGGAAGGCATGAAGCGGGTTGCAGGGTGCCGCTGGATGTTGGCGGCTCGACACTGTGGGTGTTTGAAAGTCTATGCAAGAGGCCTATGACCAGGAGTGGTCGTCCATCGGCTGCTAATGGTGATGAAGATGATGTCCGTTGGGGTGCCTGGGCCTAGAGAAAAATTACAAGCAGAGCCTGGGGCTTGTAACCAATGGGTAGGATTAAGTCAAGGGTCAATAATAGGGTTAAGGAATTCCTTTAAAATTGGTTAACCCCCCCCCCCCCCCTTGTGTTGTTCTCCCTGCCCAAACCAATTTGGTAAGATCCTACTAGAGCTGCTTTGGAATTCCCTTCTTTATGCGTTATACAAATGCTACAACGCTAAATATAATTAAAAAAAAACAGTATAAAGGGCTCATTATTATTATTACTATACTAGTATAGTAATAATAATAATGGGACTCGCTGGATGCAGGTGGCGATACGTCAGTATCGTGATGTTTGGAAGACCCTACAAAAGGCCTATGTCCTACAGTGGACGTCCATCGGCTGATATGATGATGATACGAGTATAACTTGACGCAGGAATACACGCTCGTGGTGGACGTCGCGCGGCGCGGCGGCAACGCCAACAACGTCCGCTGCCCACGGTTCCCGCGCAGCAAGAACGAGGGCTGGCTCCTCACGCTCGGCACCACGGAGCACGGCGAGCTGCACGCGCTCAAGCGGGCGCCGGGCAGGGGCCGCACGCACGTCACCTTCTACACGCCTTCTATACGAGGTTCATGATTATTTTTATACAGGGTGATACTTTTTGTAGTGCGCAAAGGAGATGTTTCAAGATTGTAAACAGCCCAGGATCAGTTTTTTTTCCCTAGCGAAAATAAAAGAAGATATTTTTTTCAACTATTTTTGATTAAACAAATCTACGAATTTACTTTAATTCTTTCGAAATAATATTCATTGTCTCCCAAGAAATGCAACGTTATTAAGAGTAATAATGGCGGATAGATGACGTTTTCAAGGCAGTAATCGATTTGACGTTTGCTGTCAATTGTCATGTCATAGTTGCTCTATGGGCGCCATCTTGTTGTAACTCAAAAACTTTGGTTTTTATTTTATTTATTTCTTTATAATTAGTTAGATTTATTCAGTTTAATAATTTTTAATTAAAACCTTGTATTTTTTAAATTTTAATGTTATGGGGTACAAGAGTGGATCTGAAATGGACCATCTCCTGTATTTTGATGCCTCTGCATCAGTAATTGAACATATTTCCAGTTATAGTCTGTACTTTTTCAAATAAAATAAAATAAAACTTCTTTTGCGCACGCCTGACTTGGGAAGTTGGTGAATGCACTATGAAGTGTAATCGAGCAAGACTTTTTTTATGGCATAGTGAAAACGCATTTGTTATTTCAAATTACCAGTAGATGGCGTTCTTGAGAATTTGAAACAATCCTTTTTTGTACTCTTCAAAGCTGAAGCTGAGGGCGGCAAAATTGCTTTAGAAGTCAGTTCGAGCGACAACATTTTTAAAGCTTTGGAACAAATGTGTAAATCTAGCACTGCATAATCGTGTTTTTAAAACGTTCGCTGCGGCACTGATTTTTCTGTACTTTCACCTGGTGCGGTACGAGGTTTTTTGACCTCGTACTGAAACAATCAGTGGTGTGATATGAGATCCATCGAACCTCTTGAAGACGTGATATGTACCTACGAGGTCAATTGACCTCGTCGTCCCGCAGTAAATAAGGTCTGGCTATCGCAAACTCAGACCATCAGCTAAAGTCGTTTATTTTGTCAACAGGTCGTATAATATACACGCTGTACATCATGAGCGACAGCTACATGGGCTTGGATCAGCAATACGACTTGCAGTTTGAGCTCATGGACCCGCTGCCTCCGGAGACTGTTGACAGAGTCTATGACGACACCAATAAAGTTATCATTGAATGATATGTTACCTACTAACTGATGTTTAAAATATTTATAAATAAATTATTTTTTATCTAATTGTTAAATTAAGTTTCATTATTTTGTTTTATAAGTCCTGGTAATAGTAATCATAAGCGGCATCAAGGTGGTTGCATGGAGCCGCTAGATGCTAGAGACTCAAGAACGTGGTATTTGGAAGTCCATACAAGAGGTTTATGTCCAGCAGTGGACGTCCATAGGCTGATAATGACTTAGACCAATTATTGTATAGGAACTGTCTCGCTAGACGTTACTTGTCTGTCAAAGTATATGATCAACAATCTAATGCGATTATAAAAACTGTCTATAGAAACGATGTTAAATAGTTGTAATCGTGTTCGTCGATTAAAGAGCTTCGTAAAAATATTTTTGTGTAGTTGAATGGTGTAAAAAACGGGCAAAAACTTCTAGTTTAGTATAAGATATATACCAAATCTAGGCTCGTTTTACTCAGAAAATGACAGAAAATTTTGCTAGTGACTATGTGTGATGCAGGTCCTTTTATAATTGGTCTGAGGATAATGATGATGATGAAGTTGAACTATACGTAGTAACCTTAGACCATGTAGTAACACAACACATTTTCAGGTGTTAGCGACGTACAGCGAGTAACCTCGGCGTCAATGACGTCAATTGCTATAATTGACGCCATTATAATCGCGGACGAAATTTTCAACCACGAAGCACGCATCTAACTTTGTCATTTTGGTTCAACTTACTTATCGGTGTCTATACTTATTTATTTAGTTAAAGCCTTATAGGTCCCACTCACAAGGTGCTAGAATAGCGACCCCGCACTGTATACTGCAGTGTTGGTCGACCCCCTTTTAAGTGAACCGAAGATATCAAGCGGGTTACAGAGTTCGTGGATGTTGGCAACTCGAGACCGACGTCCTTTGGCTGATAACGATGATAATGATATCTGTACAGTTTTACAGTTATAGAGCGTTGAATCCAGGGTTTAGGTTCGATTACCGCTCATTATTGCACTATTAACGGTCACACTTCTTGGCCGACTTTTCACTGTTTACTGTTTTGTGGAATTTAGTTTTTAAATAACCTGATTCCACTGTAGCTCAATTCCATCCGCAGGTTATAAGTATAAAATAAAACAATTGCTCAACTTGAAGACGTATATTTGTAACACAAAGGGTTCAGGTAAAGTGACATGATTTTATAAGTCTCTGGCCACTTATGCAAAGTAATGCTTTATGAAAAACAATTAGACACCCATTTTTTTTCCTTTAAATATATTGGAACCGAGAGGGTTTAGTCGTATGTTTGCATCGAAAATATGTTTAAACCATTTGATACTATTGACATATATTTTACTATATATTAACAACAACTATATTATAAAATGTCCGTGGCCTCCTGAAGTAAAAATCATGCCATATGCATACAAAAGTACCCAGACCCTTAGTAATAATAATTAATTAATTATTAGAGATAAATAAAAATAAAAATTGATAATTAGTTACAAATATTGTGTTAAAAATCTGAAATAAATTATATTCAATAACAACCACGCACAGGAAGATTACAATTAACAGAATGCCAAGTAGTAGATAAATTCACTTGCAAGTACAACATATTATATTATTCATACAATTATTCATACACAATGTCCTATTATAAAAAATGCTAGTCAATAAGGAATTATCAAGAATATTTACTATAGACAAACCACATACTAAATCCTCAGCTTACAGAGGTCTATGGTAGAGAGGAATCAATATTTATGACAAACAATGTGTGTAGGGTAGCCCCATAAAGTATATGTATATAGCAGCATAGGTTGGTAGGTAGCGTGCTTACAACTTCTTTATGCACCCTTGACTGACGGCCTCCGTGGCGCAGTGGTGTGCGCAGTGGATTAACAAAACGGAGGTCCTGGGTTCGATCCCCGGCTGGGCCACTTGAGATTTTCCTAATTGGTCCAGGTCTGGCTGGTGAGAGGCTTCGGTCGTGGCTAGTTACCACCCTACCCACAAAGACTTACCGCCAAACGATTCAGCGTTTCGGTACCATGCTGCGTAGAAACCGAAAGTTAATTGATTATGATTATTATTTAACAATGATTAATATTTGAATCTAAGTTGGGAGACCAAAGCAGAGCATCTTGAATTAGTTGTAAAATAAGTAACTGCAGCACATTGGCTCCTATAAGTTATTATTTCAAGTTACCTTTAATTTCTAATTAAACTCTGAGAATGAATTTGGTACTTCAATAACAACCAACTAACCCTGTAATGGGTCCATCTTTATTTCCTCTCGCAGCAATAAAGCCCTTAAAACTCCATATGTAAAACTCCTATACACAAAAATATATATGTTATTGTATTATGTTAACTGTCAAAGTTAAAGTAAAAAAAGTTATTTATAACTATTAATTTTAAATATCTCAATAATACTTATTAGTGCCATACTTACTATATATATATACATATATATTTTTTTTCGTTATGAAAATATTTTGTCAATCTACAAACAACAATTTACTTATAGTACAAGATAGACTCTGCGTGATCGAATCAGAAATGAGGAGATCCGCAGAAGAACCAACGTCACCGACATAGCTCAACGAGTTGCAAAGCTGAAGTGGCAATGGGCGGGGCACATAGTGCGAAGAGCCCATGGACGTTGGAGTCCCAAAGTGCTGGAATGGCGACCCCGCACCAGTAAGCGCAGTGTTGGCCGACCCCCCACCAGGTGGACTGACGACATCAAGCGAGTCGCAGGGATTCGCTGGATGCAGGTGGCTCAGTATCGTGATGTTTGGAAGTCCCTACAAAAGGCCTATGTCCTGCAGTGGACGTCCATCGGCTGATATGATGATGATGATGATGACAAGATATACAACAATACAACTACAACTTCACACATTTTTTGGCTTCACAGTATAAAAACATTCACAGAAATCAAGAAAAGCTAAAAAACTATTAAAATAAACTCTAAATATGGCAATGTTAAAGACTAATAATAATTCTCTGTGCTTAATGATTCTTCTATAAAATATATTTAATGTTAAGCAATTATTATTATTAGTAGAATATGATATTTTCAAAGAGATAAGCATCTCGCTCTACATTGATAAATCACTAAATGCACTGGCAAAACTTTAAAATTCTTTTATAACTCTGGGGCATGATTAGCTATAAATAATTTACAACATTAAACATTAATGTTAGACGACATACACATTCATTGTAGCCTTAAATAAAATGTATGACATATTTAATATAGCATTAAGGCAGAATTATATTTGTTTGACGTATCATGTTGTGACGTATCAGAATAGAATCGGTATCATACATTTTGTATGGCAACATTTACACTTGTGTCGTAACATGTTGTGATGGCTTCTGATGGTTCGCGTCAGAACGACGGGTTGCGGAGGGGAAGTGAAACAACCATCCATCACAACACGTCAGATTAATGCGCGCGGCTGTTTGGCTGTGGCTGTATTGATTCAAAACATAGTCCTGAAGCGTCACAACACGACATATTAATGTAAACACTTGACATCACATCATGACAAGAAACGTAGCGTCACATCATCCAAATATAAACTTTACTATTTGTAATATCGCCGTGCATTAAGCCAAGAGTGTTGTCTGACAGTATTGATCATTAGTTACTTTTACTTTGTATCTGAAATCTATATTTACATTGAAATAGAAATCTTGGTTAGCAAAGAATCTACACAAATCACAAGAGATCACAAAAATATTTTAAACACTCAAACAATGTCAAATATTGTTGGAGTGTTGGCATCATGTTATTTACGCTTCTTTACCCTTTCCTCATACTCAATTGCTCGAGCTTCAGATATAAGTTGCCTCTCTCTTGTCAATATACCATCTAACTGATTTGTAAATGCTTCAAAAGAGAATTTAGTTTCAAATCTCTTCCTTCCCGCCTCACCTAGTCTGGTACACAAATCTGGAGATGCAATTAATTTATACATAGCATCAGCAAAGGATTTCCTATTGGGCTCACATAGAAAACCTGTCACCTCATTGACAATGGTCTCTGTGGGTCCGCCACTGTTCACTGCGATCACTGGCTTGCTATAATACATTGCCTCTAATGGTACTATACCAAAATGCTCATTAGATGGTGTGTATATCAATGCTCTGCAATGGTACAGTAGAGATACTTTCTCTACATCTTTGGGTGACTTCATAAATGTCACCTTGTCTTCTACATCCAATTCTGCGGCCAGGTCTGTGAGCTCCATGAAATGTTCCATGTTTTCCAAGTTTATTGGATCAAATCCTCCCGCCATGATCAAGTGCACTCTTTCCCAATCAGACTCTTCTAACATGCTCTTTAAATGATTCAGTGCCTCTAAAGCGAGAGGCAAATTCTTCTTTCTCTCATATCTATTTATTGAGAGGAATATGAATTTATCTGTACCAACTGGTACTACTTCTTTTAGATTTCTCGGAGTAGTTTTGTTGAAAAACTCAGTGTTTATTGATGGATAGCATATATCAGGAACATCTTTGATGTTTTGAAATGCATCCTGGTACACTCTAGCTGTGTACTTGCTGTTAACTAAAACTTTGTCAGCCCTCGCTGTTGTTAACTCTTCTAACCAGTTCAACGGAGCTCTGTATATCTTTTTCAAAAGACCACCTTCAGTAGTCAAAAGCTTGTCTGGGTGATGGCAATAGAAGACTATACGGAATGGACCACTGGCCATTTTTAAAAATGGAATACACAGAGATATTAGGTCGCAGAAAATTAACGTGGGCTCCTCTACCGGTATTACATACCAGGCTAAGTATACAGCGGCGAAGACCATGCGAGCGTAAGCGCACGCCGCTTTGAATCTACCAAATATAGAACGCGGTATCCAGTCACCTATCACGGTCACGGGGAAGGTTCCATCTCTGGTTTCGGCGAAACAATGCGTTGTGTCATGATGGTTTGTATAAAAAGCGACATCGTGGCCTTTAGTTTTGAAGGCCAATGCGGCATCCAAAACTAAGCGTTCCGCTCCTCCGATACCCAAATCTGGATGTAGAAATAATATTTTGACCATACTGATTTCACAATTACTCACATTTGTATGAGGTACTACCAAACAAAACTTCCTAGTTTCTTTTTACTTGCAAAAATAAAAATAATAAATATAAAGTACAAAAAATGAAAATTATTCTTTCGTTTACTTGACGAGTTGACGACTGACGTAGACACTTGATAATTTGACATTGACAGTGACAACTGACAACCAACTCGTGACAACTGACAGTCCACAGCATAAATACAAGATTTATCACAATCACAGAATATATTATGTACTAAGGCCTAGTTCGGACTACGTTAGTATTTTAGTCGAGTACGAAAAATTTTTGTTCGTACTCGTTCGTTCGTTTGCCCAAAAATCGTTCGTATTCGACTAAAATACTAAAGTAGTCCGAACTAGATTTATGCGTTTAGGGGCGAGCACGTTTGTCGAATGACGAAACTGACTTTTTTAATGTTTGACGATCGCTTAAAATAAAGCCACCCCTTAATTGACGATGACGTTTGATTATCCTTGGACTCTTCCCTCCTTCTTTTTAGTTTTCAAGTCCATGATTTATGAGCTTAGATACATAGATAATAGTAAGAGTGATTTCCTTGTGACTTCATCTTAAACGGAAAACGTTAACCGTCAAAAGAGTAAGAACTCAGAGCAGCAAACCGTACTTTGTGATTTGTCGTCTGTAACGACTGACGTGGACCGTGGATCTGTGTAATGTTTTGTATTTTTATTAATCTATGGTCTGTTCTGTGACATTGATAATGATAATTTCAATTTGAATTTGATAAAATTATTATTTTATCTCTTACAAATTTTATTTTTTAATCAACTAGAAAATAAATCCAGCATTTTTATATTTAATAAAAATCACGATGCAATATTCTTTTCTAAATCTGTGTAAAATAGCTATATTTCTATTGGTTTTAATGAGCGTCGTCCAACATGTCGTAATAGCTAATTCGTCGCCGAAAAAATTGCAAATTGGAATAAAAAAGAGACCTTCTGAATGTCCTATTAAAAGTAAAAAAGGAGATTTTCTTCACATGCATTATACGGTAAGAGTTAGTCATTATGAGGTTTTATATTTTATGCATTATTAGTTTATTAGTGCTATTATTGTTCTACTTCACTTTAGTAAGTTTCCGCTAGCATTGGTATCGTAAATATTTGTTAATGTCTCTTCATTTAAGTATTTCGTCAAAGTGCTGTTAGGGTTACTCATCCATAAGTTGCTAACATCCGAAAATATGTTATTTATAGCTTAAAACATAAAGGCTGCTACATATACCTTTGCCTCATGTATCCACATGTGTACCTACTTATTAAACAAAACTGCAACACGTAATTTACTTTTCAGGGCACGTTAGAAGATGGCACAGAGTTTGACAGTTCAATTCCTAGAGGAAATCCCCTAACCTTCACTCTTGGGTCTGGACAGGTCATCAAAGGATGGGATCAAGGACTCATTGGAATGTGTGAAGGTGAACAGAGAAAGCTAGTTATTCCACCTGAACTTGCCTATGGAGAAGCGGGTGCACCACCAAAGATACCAAAGTCTGCAACTTTAACTTTTATGGTTGATCTTGTGAAAATCGAGAGAAAAGATGAACTTTAACTTGATAATAACTAAGTTATAAACATTCCATACATTTAACTATCAACATACCAGTTTACACATACTTTATATTGTTACTAGCGGATGACCGCGATTTTGTCCGTGTGGAAATCAAATTTACAACCCGTATTTCACCACTTGAGGGTACTAAAAATTCTTGAATCACATTATATTTTTGTATTTTTTCTATGATTTATGAACAAATTTTTACAACAATTTATGAACAAACTGTAACTAAAAATCCAGGATTTCCGTACAAACTTTCAACCTCTATTTCACCTGCTGCTATTTTTTTTAGGGTTAAAAAGTACTCTATGTTTTGCTCCAAGGTCCTTCATCATTATACCAAAGGTCATTCACCATTATACCAAAATTAATCTTGATTGGTTCATCTGTTTAGCTGTGAAAAGGTGACAGACAGACAATTACTTTTGCTTTTATAATATTAGTATTCAGTGTAGATTTTGTATATTAATTAGTAATTACACTGACACAGACACAAAATATTGCAGATTTAACATAACACTTAATCTATTTACACTGAAATATCATGCTAAATTGATGTGAACTATTATTATTGGTGTTAGATAAAATTAACCATCTGAATATGCAATATGATGAGAAAGCTTTGTCATTGTGCTAGCTATAAGATCTCTGAAAGCATTTTGTATGTATAAGTTTAATGTAATGTTTTTAAAATAAATTACTAATAAAATGTATTTTTGTTTTACACGGTACATTAATAATGTATATAATCTTTTATATCATAAATATGGACCCAACTTTAAAGATATATTTCAGTTATTTTGATTTTAACACACCATTTAAACCAATTTCTATAAAAATGAAGTGGGACCAATTTGGAAGTATACTCTTTCAAGTTCTTTATGAGGTAACAAACATTTAAAAAACATGTATCAAATTGAGGACCTCCTTTTTTTGAAGTTGGTTACTAAGAGCAGTGAGATATACATGCCTGCTTTGGCATATTATCTTCATATTATAAAGAAACACATATTTCGTATTTTTTTATGATTCATGAAGAAATTTTTAAAACTAAAAATGAAGGACTTTCCATACAAACTTTTAACCCCTTCGATTTTTATATTAGGTACAAAAGTACCCTATCTTTTGTTCCAAAGTCCCATTTGCAATTACACCAAAATTCATCTTAATCGGTTCAGCCGTTTAGCCGTGAAAGGTAACAGACCAACAGGATACTTACTTTCGCAAATATTTTCAGCCATTGAATGAATAATGTTACTAGGTACGCAAAATAATTCGAAACTTTGTTACATTAGAGCTTTTATATATACAGATACCCTAGTTTTTGTTTTATTTAAAAATACCAAATAGTTATGATTTTACATGCATTCAAAGTTCGCATAAATATCGACTCCCACTAACGGTCGCGATATTGTACGTGACGTCATTTGCTCACCTGATAGAGGCAATTTTGTACTTCTGCCTTACCTACTGACGGACTAATGATTAAAATTGAAATATATTTTTTTTGTGTTGAAAAGCCCATTTATCGAGGAACATCACGCTATGACCAATAGGAGCAAAGCACCGATCAAAAATGTGGCCAAAACGGGGAAAATAATGTTCAATTGTCGACTAGTCTTCCTAGTATAACCCGCGGCACGTAACTTTAGCGCTGAGCGAAACACGGTGGGGATAGCTGCGCATCGGTACTGTCGCGCACACAATACAATTATTACGTTTATTAATTAATAAGTAAATTATTTTAATGTTTATGTTAAGTAGTAAGTCTAGCTATAAACGAAATGTGGGGTATAGCTGTGCATAGGTACTGTCACGCACGCATAATTATATTATACTTATTAAATAAAATATTGTGGTTATTACTTCTATATTACAAAGTTCACAGTGTAGGTGTTATACGAGTAGTTTATAGTTCAAATTTCCAAATATTTTCAAAGACATCGTTTTTTTAACAAGTATATAGAATGTAAAAAATAAAAACATTATTGCAATTATAATTTTTTAATTCATATAAATGTAAGTCTAGATATGTAAGTTCTAAATACTCGTAGCTTCGCCAATCTCACTTTTGAGCTGTTTTAAACAATATATTAATTCAGAAGATTCTCTTTTTAAAAAACAATGCACGTCATGCACCATTTTCCGTGCCTGTCTTCTCAAAACAGTATTTCTTCTAGACATATTCACTGTAAAGTCTCAAACAAACTAAAATATATATATTTAACAAATAAACTTAACGAAAACCAACAATAAAAATTAATAGCAATAACAAAACAATTCAGAACGCGACTGTACACTGGGAGTTCGCGGAGCGTCGTATCAGTGCCGGGGACCGAATACGACTAGAGAGCCAATCACCGCTACGGACGCTACGCACGCCCGCCCTTCATACCTGCAGCCCCCCTCCGATACCGTATTTTAGACTTTTGCGCATAAACGGTCAGCGCTAAAGTTACGTGCCGCGGGTTGTATACAAATGTGAAAGGTCATTCTCACGAAATTTCGAAACCGCTTGACGTACAAAGATTGGCAGGGTGGTAGTCCATAGTTAGTAGGTATCTGCTAATAATGGATTTTGCGATAAGGCCGGATTAAAGAGGTCTAGAAGCTCTCACAAGTTTGTATGAAAGTCCTTAATTTTTTATGCTACAAACTTGAAATTTGGCAGGGAGGTATAGTTTAACAGAGTTAGTCTTAGACCATTTAAATTTTCTAATTCCTCTATGTACCATGCCAGCCAATCTTCATTTGACGTTTTTGATGTGATGCCAATTGACAATTGCCAACCTCAACTCTCTTTATATACTTATTATACTCTTTGTCTTTGGATGGCACAGATTATTAGATACTACGTATTCCTCAGACAAAATACATAAGGACTAGTATCGCACTCAAATTCACGAACAATATTTTCTGCCATTTTCTAAGGAAAACGAGCTTAGATTTCATACATATCATATACTAAACTAGCAGTTTTTGTTCGTTTTTTACACCATTTAACTACACAAAAAGGTTATTTAACAGAGGTTTTTAACCGACGGACACGATTGTAAACTATGAAACATCGATTCTATAGAGACAGTGTTTATAATCGCATAAGATCGTTGATCATATACTTTGACAGAAAAATAATGTCTTGCGAGGCAGGTCTTTATCTAATTAGTCTGAGACGTATTCGTATGGGTTATCTTCTGAGTAAATATGTTCCTTGGTTATCTTCATTTGACGTTTGTGCGGTTTGTGATATATGTTCCTTGTTTGTGATTATTTATTCGCTTCACCAACAAATTACAAAACAAAAAGCCGAAATTTTCTATTTTTAAATTTAATGAATAATTATTCATTATTTCTGAGTGAGAGTGTGTATTTACTGTAGGTATATGAAAAATTAAAGATTTTGTTATATTCTATCGGTATTAAATTAGTCGAACAATAGCTGTGTCTTAAAATGTTTGATAAATATAGAAGGTTTCTTCTGAATAGAATGACTTCTACTCCAGAAATTGTAGAAGATATTGAAAACAGTCTGGCTACAGAGGATGAAACGGTAAAGCATTCATTGCATAAAATTTTGGTGAGTACATAACCTTAGACTAATTAGAAAGAGGATTGTTTGTTTGTTTGCATTGAATAGCCTCGGTCTCATCAGGCAATGCTTCGGCGCTCGCCCAAACCCCTTGGTGTCGCCGTAGTGGTCCCATCCCACATGGAGCCATCAGCACTTACGAAAAAAAGGCTCTGAAACTACTGAACCAATTTGAAAAATTCATTTACTGTTGGAACGGGAATATCATAATAGAAAAGAGAGCCAGAAAGTATTTTTTTTTTTTTTTTTTAAATTTATTACTATTGTGCAATCTGCTGCAACAGCTTTAAGCAAATTGTTTGTGGGTACTACATGGCATGTGTAGCTGACCTTCCATTGAAGGCCATGCTAATTTATTTTATTTGTTAATTTTTTGTATTTCATTTGTACATTTGTACATTCTTATTATTTTTGGTTTTTTTTTTTTTTTACAGGAGATCCCATATGTAGGCGCGCTTTAGCCTTCTAACATCTATTGGATGACCGAGGGCAGTAGCGAGTTTATTTTCATGGGTGTTTATGCGATTTTTATAGCACATTGATCTGAGTTCAACCTCTTCTTTTACTGTTTTTATGTCAAGATACTCATGTAGTTCCGATATCTTAGTGAACCATGGAGCATTTGTGATGGTTTTTAAAACTTTATTCTGAAATCTTTGTAATATTTCCAAGTTTGAGTTTTTGGCTGTGCCCCACAGTTCAATGCCGTAGGTCCACACTGGTTTTATTACTGTTTTATAAATGAGCAATTTATTACTGAGTGAGACATGCGAATGCCTTCCCATAAGCCAGTTAAGTTTTCTGAAGGTTTGATTTAGTTCATCGCGTTTTTTTACTATATGCGTTCTCCATGTTTGTTTTTTGTCTAGGTGTATCCCAAGATATTTTGCGGTGTAACTGTGGGGGATAATATCAAGTCCCAGTTTAACAGGAGTACATTCGTCCATTCGTCCAAATGTCACATGTGTTGACTTCGTGGAACTAGCTTTGATACGCCATTTAATCATCCATGAATTTATCTTGTTCAGGTGTACTTGTAGAATATTTGAAGCCATATTTGCGTCTTTGTTATTACACAATACAGCTGTATCATCAGCAAATGTAGCGGTGAGTACGCTGTTTGAGATAGGAATATCTGCAGTGTATAATAAATAGAGTGTGGGACCCAAAACGGAACCCTGGGGAACACCTGCTTGAATGTCATGGAAGTTCGAATACGCGTCATTGATTTTCACTCGAAATATTCTTTGATTGACATATGACTTCAGTAACATGAAGAAGTTGTGTGGGAGGCAATGTTTGGCTTTAAAGAGCAATCCATTGTGCCAGACCTTATCAAAAGCCTGTTGAACATCCAAAAAAACAGCAGAGCAATATTGTTTACTTTCTAGGGCTTCTCTAATTTGTTTGACTATTCTGTGTACCTGTTCCACAGTGGAGTGTCGGCTTCGGAATCCAAATTGATGCTGGGGAATAATTTCCCTTTCATGAAGAATGGTTTTGAGTCTGGACAGAGTTATTTTTTCAAATACCTTGGACAATGTTGGTAGTAGGCTTATTGGTCTATAAGATGTGACTAAATGCGGTGGCTTCCCAGGTTTCGGTATCATAATAATTTCCGAAATTTTCCAAATAGACGGGTAGTGGGATGTTCTCAAGATGCCATTAAAAAGCTGAGTCACAAAGACAATCGCTTTTCTTGGAAGTTGTAGTAAGACCTCTGCCGTTATTAAACAGAATCCTGGAGCTTTGTGAAGTTCAAGTTCTTTTATTACTCTCCAGACCTCTCTGGGGGTGCAGCTTTTTATTGGTAAGCTTAGTTGAAGGTCGCTATCCAGAAACTCTGCGACTTCTCTATCAGTGTCTGGGTCGCCGTTATTTGAAGTAAAAACTTCACTTAGAAACTTGGCAAAGGCTTCCGCACGTTCATTATCTTTCCTGGCCCAAGTACCATTATCTAGTTTTAGTGGGTGTTTTATGGTTACAGGCGAAGCTTTGTTAGTCTTTACGGCTCTATACAATGAATATTCATTGTTTTTCGACGCAGACAGATTAATCAGTTTATGTTTCAATGTGTCATTTTCTACGTCTTTTAAATAGGATGTAAGTTCCGCTGCTGCCAGGTTTAGCGCCTTTTTGTCCAACGGATGACGACTAGTATGCCAAACTCTTCTGAGCCTCCTTTTCTCTAGTACCTTATTTTTGATATCCATGGGTAAGTTGTTACTACCTGGCGTGTATCTTATATCCGGTGTAGAAATCCATGCTGCAGTTTGTATCATGTTTGTTATGGTTTCTGCTGCTTCATCAATGTCGTCATTCGTTTTGAGTGGAACTTTTAGCGATAGATTAGTATCAATATATTTTCTGAATGCTGACCAATCAGTTTGTTTGTTGTATAGACATTCTTTGGCGGGTCTTGAAATTATTGATGTACTAACCGTACTTAGTACTGGTGTATGGTCTGAGCAACTATCATAGCAACTATCTATACTTATATACAAGTTTGATAGCCCTTTATATATATAGAAGTCTAAGAGGTCCGGTAATTTATTGGGATCTGTAGGCCAGTAAGTTGGTTCACCTGTACTTAAAATACTGAGGTTATTTTTGATTATACTTGAATTAAGTTCTCTGCCTCGAGGTAGAGTTAGTCGTGATCCCCATTGCACGTTTTTGGCATTCCAGTCACCACCACAGATGTATCTATTTCCAAGAGTTTTAAAATATTCTGTGAAGTGAGTTTCCTTTGGGTTTGGTTTTGGGGGGCAGTAAACAGCTGAGAGAGTAAGAGACCCATGATTATCGTACAATACAATGGTTGTAGCTTGTAAGTGAGGTGTTTTGTAGTCTTCAAGGACATCATGTTTCAAAGCTTTCCTTACAATTACTGCTGTTCCAGCATGGGCAGTTCCATCAGGATGGGGTGTTGTGTATGTTATATAGTCTTTTATAGCAAAATTGTGGTTGGTAGTAAGATGAGATTCTGACACCAGTAGTACGTCTATTTTGTGGATTTTCAATAGTAGTTCGACGTCACTCTTATGTCCAATCAGACCATTAACGTTCCATGTTGCCAATCTTAGAGTAGCCATTAGATTATCTTTTGTATTACTGTGGTCAATAAGTTCATCATTATTGACATTTGGTCTATTAATTTGTCTAGCTTTTCAGCTTGTTTTGTGAGTAGTATTTCTAGCTTAGATTCTGTTGTAGTTTCATCTTTGTTCTGAATTTTAGCGACTTCTGCATATGTCCTAGTATTAAACTGGCTTGAGGAGTGTTGTCTAGTATATGCGTGTTCCTTCTCCTTTGATGCGAAGGGTCTATCTAATTTTTGTATATTTTCTTGTTTTCCAGTGCTTTGTTGTTGGTCTTTATCCTCTGTTTGTTTTCTTGGTTTTATATAATCTCTTCGTGAAGTATTTCTTTTTCTTTTGTTGATTTCTACATAAACTTCACAGCCTTTGTAGTTTGCTGGGTGATTACCTAAACAGAGGCAACACTTTGCTGGGGTATTCCGGTCTTTTTTTGGGCAGTCTACTGTGTTATGGCTCTCTGCACATTTTACACATCTATATGGCCTAAGACAGTTATTCTTAGTGTGGCCATATTGCTGACACCTTTTGCATTGGGGCACATTTGCCTTTCTTATTGGATCTTCAATAATGACCTTTGTATTGAATATATGGGTAATTTTCTTAACCTCTGTATTGTTTGGATGTGGGTCTAGGTTTACAAAGAATGTCGATAGTGGTATTTTATTAGGTCCATATCGAGCATTTATTATTTCACCACGAACTGTGTTTCCGGACTGCTCTATAGCTTCTTGTATTGCCTCTTTAGGTGTACTTGGATGGAGCTTCTTAATTACAATTCTGTAAGGTCTTGTATCCTTTCTAGAAAAGGTGTGTCCAATCAGATTGTTTTCTCTTACTATTTTCATAAGGCAGTGATAAGACTCTATAGTCGGACAACTAAGTCTTAATTGGTTTCGGGTAACAATTTTGATGGTGAACTCTTCTTTATCTAATTTTGATCTGATTAGTTCTGTCAGTTTTGCAACATCTTCAATGCCATATAGCATGATGGGGGGAGGTTTGAATACATGCTGTTTATTGTTTGTAGGTAGGGTTTCAGAATCATCTACATCAATATCCAATGATCCGAATTGGTTTGACACTGGCATGTTCCCTTTTGGTGATGGTGTGGCAGACATAATCTTTCGTTTTGGGTTTCTGATTGTAGGTACCCTCTGCCACTCAGGGCGTTGAACAGATGTGTGTGTTTGGGGTTCCTTGTTGTTGTGTTCAGTGAGATCTATAGGTGGTTTTGTATTACTAAAGCATGGTGCACTACCTGTAGACATGCTTCTTGTTCTCACAAATAGGCTGGGATGAAAAGCCTGCTGAATTAGTTTCTTTCCAGTAACATTAACATGCACTGGAGCCTGGTTACTCACTCCAGTGGTGTCTTCGGTAACAGATTTCACACTCTCTAGCCCGGATACCAGAGAGCGCCGGGGGTTAGCCGGATGGTATGACAAATCACTTTCCTTATTGCAAGACATTTCATAATAAAAGGGGGGTTGGGAAGAACACCAGTAGCACTTTCCCAAGGCACTACTGCCACATTTTTTGAGGGTATTTAAGTCCTCAGGGCTTGTGGTAGCCACGGACAGGTTATTTAACCGCCGCCTGTGACTCGGCGTTGTCGCTCGTTTAGCACCACCCAGGGGACACGTGTAGGGTGGGCCTTTCAGTAGGTAAAGGTGGTAGGTCCTACCGACGTGAGCGACGTTGTGGAAAAGATAAAAAAAAAAACTAACCATAGTTGATACCCGAGCTTATGAATTCCTGATCTTACTGGATCCACTCGCTCTTGGCGAGCACCACGCCGTTTAAGTTTAGGTAGCCGATCTTCAGGGTTGTGGGACCACTAGAGCTGGCCGTAATCAATTGATTGGACAGCCCGTTGCTCCGCATACTGTCTCGCCGGGCAGTCCCTAGAAGCAGTTGGGTGGAGGCCGGCGCTGTCCCGGCCAAACCTGTGGCAGGTAGCGCAATTAGCCACCTTGGATTTGCAGGATTCCTTACGGTGCCCGGTTTGTCCACATTTTCCGCAGGTGTCTTCCTTCGCTCTGCAGTACTTCTCAGGGTGCCCGTACATTTGGCACTTGGAGCAGCACGTAACTTGCAAATAGTCCATTACGTCGACCGCTTGCCAGCCAATAAACAGGCGCTCCTTTTTAAGTAGCGCCTCCCTGAGCGCGGGCGTACATTCCAAAATTATGTTAGTTGTGCTGTCACGACCGCGCCTCTTGTAGACTTTTGCTTGGGCCCTCAGTCTCTCTGGCGTCCATTGCGAACCCCGCAGGTTTTGGTCGTGCAGAGACTCCAGAAACGCTTCGGCCGACGGGTCCCCATCAACGCCTCGAATACAGACCCGAGGTTGGTTTCGCTTCGGCTCCGTGACACGCAACGTGGGGGGGGCTGCGCTGCGTAGGCGAACAGCAGACTCCTGAGTTGTTGTCTGGACAATAACTCCCGCGTTCCCGACCTTTCGGACCTTAGTAATTTGCACGTCCAGAGCGCGTGGGTCCACCACTCTCTTCAGTTCCGCTTTCGTGTCCTCCGCTGTCTTGAATGTGTCTACGCTTTCAGCAGCTGGGTAGAACGCAAGCACGGGGCCTTGCTCCTGCGGGATGGAAACCGTTGCAAATTTTCCTTTAGATTTGAGCGCTGTCGCATACGAGGGCGCTGCTGCAGCCGGGGCAGTATGTGGAGGCGACTCACTAACCTGGGCCTCTAGTTTGAGTAGCCAGAAAGTATGAGAGACAAATTGTTGTCTGCTGGTTAGTCCTAGAGAACCCATTTCGCTTGGTACAGCATAATCTGACGATTTTCGCCTTACATACAACTTTCTCAGCCTTATAATCTACAAGGAATCAGGAGTTGTGGAAAAGTTTGGAGGAGGCCTGTGTCCTAGGAAACAAACAGAATGTATATACAAACTCTGAATAAAGTCTTTTACTATTATTATTATTATTATTAGTTGAAATTTGCCATAGCAGTAAACAAGGAATACACAAAACCCTTATCATCAATAGTTTTCAATATAGTTATTATTATTCTAATAGACAAATTAATCTGTTGCAAAAAGAAATGGGGCTATCAGTTTAAAATTAACAATAAGTACCAGCACCTGCATGGTGAATCCATGGAATGCTAAGAGATTCGTCTCACTGAGTCCATCTTAGCCTTTGCAGACGATCTTGCTGTACACATAATTTGGCACTACAGCCGGAGTCGCTTGGATTTAAAATAATTTTTATGTATTACTTAACCATTTCAGGTTTGCAGGTGGCCAGAAGGCAATGTAGAACTGTTTGAGACATTGTATGAATACTTTGGACTAATGTTCATACCCCACAACTTTGTGGCGAGCAATTTAGTCACATCCTTCTATACAGACAGTCTGACATTGGTGCTGAAGGTAATGAAGATGGATTTCATGTTTCAATACAACAGAAACATGTTCAGTTTGGATATATTATTAAATGACAAAACTACTACAGAGTGTTTTGGTGATAAAATTACAATTGATGAAGTTGTCACAAAAATTATTAACCAACGATTCAATGAACATAGAGAATTGAATTTGACAAACTTTTGCAATGATCCAGGTAAGCATGTAAGTAAATGTAGCATGTAAGCATTTGAATAGTTGAAATCGTGTTATAACAATATTGAAGGGATTATTACTGTGGATTCTGTATCTATAGTCTGGCAAGTTTGTTGATGACTCACCCATGATATGCGGGCGACGAGGGGAAAGACTGCGCGGGTGTGAAATCGTGCGTGCGGGGAAGTGATGTGCATAAGTTGTAGGTTTTCATTCATTGCTACACTCCCCCCAGCCCGCGCGCACCATCAAGAATGTTACAAACGAAGTTTCCAAGCTATAGTAGTCTATAAGAATACAAGATACATAACTTGTAAAGAAAACAGATCCAGAATTTAATCATACCAAAAATTCACAAGTGTATAAGTATGCAATTATTAAATGAGTATTTTAACTTGGAGACTTATGATAAACGTTTTCCATTTCAGTACTTCATGAAAGGAAAATCCATTTCCACAAACTGGTTTTGCTGGCACATTTCAAAATCCTCATGCTCAGAATGGGTAAAGAAACAAGAATTTTGAATTTATCTTCTAACAATTTGAGGTATGGGTACTTATTATATGCTTAGAGATTGCGTTCAAATCATGTTGATTTAAATTGTTATTTAATCCCATAAATTGACAAGTTGAACAGTTTCATTATTGTTATATTACTGTTTCAGCCAAGTACCATCAGAAATATTGAATTTTTTCATCAAAGGTGATCTGATTGGCGTCAACTTAAGTAATAATAATGTAAGTAGTGAATCAAAATAGACAATTTCTATGTTCATTGGGTATTTGCATTGACCTCTTATAATAAAAGGACGCACAGTCATGTAGAAATTTTCACTTAAAAACTGGCCTATTTTGCTTTGGATTAGCAAATGTGATTACTTGAATTGAGTGCCGAGAATTTGTGTTTGGCTCTCATTGAGTGTTTTTTGGTTGCTGGTGTGCATATAGGATTATAGGATATTGATGGGTAGAAAGCTAAAAATTGGAAATTTTCCAAAGATTTTTGTTTTTTTTTTTTTGATTTTATTCTTTGCTATCTGTTATTAAGGAAACATTCAGCAAATGGTCTGTATGTTGTCATGACTTGGAGGGCGTCACATCCAGTGACATGAGCCCTATGTATAATTTTATTTATTAAAGGTCGGCAGGAGCTTTTCTTTTTAGTCTTTTAAATTCAGACTCATTCTTCATTAATTGTGTTGCAAGTATGTTTGGATGGTTATCTAGGCGCTTCTTGTAGCCTTTCATAGAGTGTGTAATTTCTTCTTATACAGATCTTATATGTAGGTCATGATGTAATTGCTGGTTAGTTACAAACCAATTTGCAGATGTCTTCCAAAGTAGGGTTTGGTAGTTGTAGGGTAAAGTATGATAGGGGTAGGGAATGAGTCAAAGTGAAGCTTGACCGGGTCCGCTAGTAATTATATATATATACCTATTTCCTAATATATTTGTATATACTCAACAGATTCCATCATTAGCCGAGTTACAAAGGATAAGCAGTAAAATTGAGAAACTGTGGGTCGAAGGAAATCCATTATGTGGAGACATTTTGGACGCTGTCACATATATAAGACAAATATCACAGAAGTTTCCCAGGTTGACTGAATTGGTAATTAGTATGATATATTTTTAACCGACTTCCAAAAAAGGAGGATTTTTTTTTTTTTTTTGTTACCTTATAACTTTGACCTTATTATTATTAACCAATTATGAAAATTATTTTTTTTTGTTCGAAAGAGTATACTTTCAGATTGATTTCATTAAATTTTCATAAAAATCGGTTTATTAATTTTGGGATCTACTGGGCTACCACGGAAGAGCCGTGGTAGCCCAGTGGATATGACCTCTGCCTCCGATTTCGGAGGGTGTGGGTTCGAATCCGGTCCGGGGCATGCACTTCCAACTTTTCAGTTGTGTGCATTTTATGGAAATAAATATCACGTGTCTCAATCGGTGAAGGAAAACATCGTGAGGAAACCTGCATACCAGAGAATTTCTTATTTCTCTGCGTATGTGAAGTCTGCCAATCCGCATTGGGTCAGCGTGGTGGACTATTGGCCTAACCCCTCTCATTCTGAGAGGAGACTCGAGCTCAGCAGTGAGCCGTATATGGGTTGATAACGACGAATTTTGGGATAAATTAAAATAACTGAAATACGTCTTTGAAGTCGGTTCCATTTTTATGTTGCAAATATTATTTTAATTATTTTATTCAATGACAAGGTAGTACTTACTTGCAATCTCACCAGCCCCCCTAGCCAAGTGGCTATTCTCGATAGTAGTAGATATAGATATTATAGTCGATTCTCTTTATATGATCGCTAACGAATCGAGAACTAGAAAGATGTATGGGAATGACATTTGCTATCGACAGGTCACGTGATCAAGATCTGTCATTCCCATACATTTTTCTAGTTTCCAAAGCGTTAGCGATCGTAGAAAGAGAACGTGCCACTTGGCTAAGGGGGCTGATGTCAAGTGATGGTACAGTCTTAAGTTGGAAGGAAGAGATACATAGTCAGAGGTATTGGGTACAATAAACTTATATCTCCCAATAGGATAATTTAAATAAACTAAGATATTTCCCAAAAATAAAATAATAAATGTCTTTTCTATGGTTTTAGGATGGGGTGCCCTTAAATAACCATGGTGTAAAGATGCCATTCTTCAAACACCATGTCAACGATCTGGGTAACAAAACTAAATTGGTCATAGAAAAGTTTGTAACACTCTACTTTGGCCATTACGATACAAATCGCTTAAAGCTCGAGAATTTCTATGTTCCACATGCCAATTTCACAATTACTACTGATTTTAAAGGTAAGTTAACTTAATTATATATACTTAGTGTTTGTAAGACTAAATATCGCTCATCTTAACCCCAAATAACTAAACTATATTCGTATCGTCGTCATCAACCCATATTCGGCTCAGCTGAGCTCGAGTCTCCTCTCAGAATGAGAGGGGTTAGACCAATAGTCAACCACGCTGGGCCCAATGCGGATTGGCAGACTTCACACGTAGAGAATTAAGATAATTCTCTGGTATGCAGGTTTCCTCACGATGTTTTCCTTCACCGATTGAGACGCGTGATATTTAATTTCTTAAAATGCACACAACTGAAAAGTTGGAGGTGCGTGCCCCGGACCGGATTCGAACCCACACCCGAAATCGGAGGCAGAGGTCATATCCACTGGGCTACCACGGCTCTCGTATAAATACTTAATAACTAAACTTTTGTCAAGCAGACTACGATACAGCCGTAGGTCACTTTTTATTAATCTTGTGATAGCAATCGGATCACCTGATGAATCATTTGCACGAATTAGGAAGGTAATCGTCGTCGCATTGACGAATGTTTAGTTATCTGGGGTTAAAGTAATGAAAATTAAAAAAAAATATTTAGTTACCTATGTGCCAAATTGTGGACTTATCTATACATATATTATAAAGCTAAAGAGTTTGTTTGTTTGATTGAACGCGCTAATCTCAGGAAGTACTGGTCCGATTTGAAAAATTCTTTCAGTGCTAGATAGCCCATTTATCGAGGAAGGCTATAGGCTATATTATCCCCGTATTCCTACGGGAACGGGAACCACGCGGGTGAAACCGCGAGGCGTCATGTAGTCTAATATCATAATGCATGCTGAGTTAAAGTAGAAAGGTTAAACAATTAAATATCACGTGTCTCAAACGGTGAAGGAAAAACATCGTGAGGAAATCTGCATAACAGAGAATTTTCTTAATTCTCTGCGTGTGTGAAGTCTGTCAATCCGCATTGGGCTAGCACCACAGATGTGTGATTTGGTACTCCAAGTAACAAAAACATTCGCGGATTTGGTGAAGTTGTTCACCCAAAATACATGAACCGAAGCGATCCGACATTGCTGAGCGACACGCCATTTTTCTTTTTTTTTTATTCTTTACAAGTTAGCCCTTGACTACAATCTCACCTGATTGTAAGCGATGATGCAGTCTAAGATGGAAGCGGGCTAACTTGTTAGGAGGAGGATGAAAATCCACACCCCTTTTCGGTTTCTACACGACATCGTATCGGAACGCTAAATCGCTTGGCGGTACGTCTTTGTCGGTAGTGTGGTAACTAGCCACGGCCGAAGCCTCCCACCAGCCAGACCTGGACCAATTAAGAAAATCTCAATCGGCCCAGCCGGGGATCAAACCCAGGACCTCCGTCTTGTAAATCCACCGCGCATACCACTGCGCCACGGAGGTCGTCAAAAAATCAACCGACTTAAAAAATTTGCAACACTTAAAGGTTTTCTAAATAGCTTTAGAATTTTCACTTCACAAAAATTGTGTTTTAGAAACAGCGGAAGATATATTAAAAGATCCATACGCGAGGCATTCGCGGAACTTCATCAATCCCGTGAAGCGCGCCATGTACGTGGAGAAGAATAAGAAGAGATCCTACCACAGTCAACAGGCGGTGATCACCGTTTTGAACTGTCTGCCGCCGACTGAGCACGACTTGAGCACTTTCCGCATCGACGTATTGCAACACGACGTAAGTTTAGTTATTTCCTAAGGCTCAGTCCAGGAAGGGCGAATTCGCCGCGATTCTCTCGCGCGTATTACCCGCAACCGTTGCGTCCACAAGGCGCGTACCAACGCGCGAGCATTTGGAGAGGAATTCAGTATGAAACATGGAGTTGAACTAGACAAGTTAAATAGACGCAACAAAGCGTCCCTAGTATCTCGTCTCTCGCAAAATACGCGCGAATCACGCGCGAGTCGAGAGTCTGGCGTATTGCACGCGATTTACGCGCGTATTTTAAATTCGCGCGATGCTTGTGCACGCGATGTATTGATGTCTAGTACTTCGACAACGCGCGTATGAATTCGTGCGATACGATTCGCAACGAATTCGCCCCTTCTGGACAAGGTCTAACCCTATGAAGCGAATCATGGTCTTGGAGAAGAATAAGAAGTTCTACTACAACCAAACTGAGTTGAACACCGTTTTGAATTGTCTGCCGCCGACGGAGTACGACTTAGGCACTTTCCGCATCGACGTATTGCAACATGACGTAAGTTTAGTTATTTCCTAACCCTATGAAGCGAATCATGGTCTTGGAGAAGAATAAGAGCTTCTACTACAACCAAACTGAGTTGATCACCGTATTGTATTGTCTGCCGCTCACTGAGCACGACTTGAGCACTATCCGTATTGCAACATTACGTTTTCACAGCGACGTAAGTTTAGTTATTGGATATTTCCTAATCCGATGAAGTAAATCATGGTTGTGGAGAACAGTAAGAAGTTCTATTGAAGTCATAACATGGAATACTATCGCGCATAGTGTGACATATAGCAAATTATAGTAGTAATATTAATTCTCATAATATTTATTCACTTCCATTGTTCCCACAACACAGTAAGCTCTACTGTTTAGTTTATTTGATAAAGAGGATGTGCGGTGTTGGTGTTGAAATAACTCCATTTTTAGGATGATGGTGTGTAATAGTTTAATATATAAATAAAAAATAATAATAATTAAAAGTCCAATTGTGACGTTTGAAACGCTGAAAGTTTAAAAAATCCGATACATATCTATTTCACCCATTAAAATTTCACCTATTCCAACTATATTCCATAAAATGTGAATGAATATCCGGCAAGCAAAAAGATTTTATTTCAAATTATGTTTTTTTTTTCAGTCGAAATGTTTAGTTTTCGTCATAGACGGAGTGTACAAAGAGTTGCCACATAGACTCAGCAAAGAGAGGTTCATACATTTCAGAAGGACATTCATATTGTACTACGCTGTTAAACCTTATAACAATATGTTGACAAGTTATGTAATTGTTCACGAAATGTTCTCAGCTTCACTTGCATCGCCTGAGATTGTTCGCAATAGTTTTAAGGTAATAATAAAAATAATTGGTTGATAACTTGTTTTTTTGAGAATCAGCTTTTATTAAATAACGAAGGTCTGGCTTTTAATATCACTTACTCAGTCTTAATAATTAGATTTTTTAAAAATTATATTTAGATTGACAGTCTGTGATCATTTTTTATTCTTTGACACGTTAGCCCTTGACTGCGATCACACATGATGTTAAATGATGATGCAATCTAAGATGGAAGCGGGCTTACTTGGAAGAAGCGCATGGTTTATTCTACTCGTACCTCCGACGGTTTGGTCATTTTTAAGAAAAAGATATGGCAAACATTCTAGGCGTAGGCTTACTAAGAAGGCTTCGTCACTAGGATGATGGAGCGAGCTATGCTCGGAGAATCTTTTCAAAATCAGAAATGAGGAGATCCACAAAAATAATACAAGTCACCACCATAGCATAACGAGACAAAAAATATTATTGTATAAAGAATGATGATTTTAAGAAGGCTCAGAGTCACACAGTGGGTGATGGAACGCGAATGTTAGGAGTATCTCTGCGTGATCGAATCGGAAATGAGGAGATCCGCAGACGAACCAAAATCACCGACATAGCTTAACGAGTCGCGAAGCTGAAGCGGCAATGGGGCCGCACATAATTCGAAAAGCCGATGGACGTTGGGGTCTCGAGATGCTGGAATGGCGACTCCGTACTAGAAAGCGCAGTGTTGGTCGACCTCCCACCAGGTGTACCTGACGACATCAAGCGAGTCGCAGGGATTCACTGGATGCAGGCGGCTCAGGATCGTGATGTTTGGAAGTCCCTACGAAAGGCCTATTTACTGCAGTGGACGTCTATCGGCTGATATGATGATGATGATGATATTAAAATAATTGTTTCAGTTTCCAATAAGAAATATATGT
Organism: Bicyclus anynana; assembly: GCF_947172395.1. Lineage (NCBI taxonomy): Eukaryota > Metazoa > Arthropoda > Insecta > Lepidoptera > Nymphalidae > Bicyclus > Bicyclus anynana. The sequence goes on along the minus strand of NC_069104.1, from coordinate 4,934,132 downwards.
CAGATCAAGCTAATAGAACCCGACACGGAAGATGTACAGACTATGTGCAATATATTCATCTATTACACCAAGCTGAAGAAAAGTGAGGCGAAAGCGTAAGTCTCCTTTTAAAATATTTTTTTTTACAAGTTAGCCCTTGCAATCGGACCTGATGGTAAGTGATGATGCAATCTAAGATGGAAGCGGGCTAACTGGTTACGCGTAGGATGAAAATCCACACCCATTTCAGGTTCTACACGACATCGTCAGACCGCTAAATCGCTTGCGTTACGGCTTTGCCAGTAGGGTGGTAACTAGCCACGGCCAAGGAAACCTCAATAAGCCCATCCAAGGATCAAACCCAGGTTTAGCCATGAAACTTTTTTACGCTTTCATGGCTAAACCTAATCGATTTTAAAAATTCACCAATGCAAAGCAACAATATCTATAAATAACGTAGGTCATATTTTAACCCCATATTCCCACGGGAATGACGTGAGACGTCCGCTATAGTCTGGCAAGTTCGTTTATGACACTCCCATGATATGCGAGCGACGAGGGGAAAGACTGCGGGTGTGAAAATCCGTGCGGAGAAGTGAGGTGCTGCAGTCGTGGGTTTTTCATTCATCGCTACACGCCCCCGGACCGCTCCCGCATCGGGAGTGTTACGAACGAAATTAATTTCCACTGTTTTTGTTTACAGGCGACTCATCAAAGTCGACTGGGACATAAAGAAGGCGCTGAAGCAATTTACGTATGATCTCAAAAGTGGTGCCATTCACTCGGACAAATTCATAGAGGATGATGATTTCTCTGACTTGTCATCCCTTTTGGAAGATGAATTAGATTAATATAAAATTTGCTTTGTTGTTTTATTTTTACATTATATTACTTTTCATTAAATAATGAATGATCACAAAAGCGGTTCCACAAACTTTTCGATGATGAGTTTCTCTGCGTGATCAAATCAAATTGAATCAGCTCAGTGAGTCACGGCACGAAGCTGAAGTGGAATTGGGCTGGACACATGGTTCAAAGAGCCGATGGAGGATGGGGTCCCGAAGTGACTGGATCGACGACGTTTAACGCGCTGGATAATAATTATTTACAAGAAACTATACCTCTGACTAATTACATAAGGACTAGTATCGCACCTAAATACACGAACAGTATTATCTCCCCCTAACATACGAAAACTTCCATTAGCCAAACTATATACAGTAGAGTAGACTGTATGCAAAAAAGGTGTACAGTATGCCCAATCAAAACTATTTTTTGGGCTTGCAACATTATAGAGACATTTATACATTATAATTCCTCCTTGAATAATGTATAAAATCAAACAAGCCTATACTCTGTGTTTTTCTGTCTCTAATATAGTCTGTGTACAGAACACAGAGTAGAAATTATCAACAAACAAGTTTCTTTTGTTACTTCATTTGTCGTCTGTGGTTAGTTGTCAACTTGTCAATTGCATCCATTGACATTTGACCCACAGAGTACTTTTTATATATGATTTGACCACAGATTATTATTAATCTGTGGTCAAATGTCAATGGATAAATAATATTTTGATCGTGATTTTGATGAATTTGGATTTTAAATAGTTTTCTTCCATTAATTTTTAAATAATTATGTTATCTTAAATTTTGATCACTGGTAATGAAAGTGTAAAAAATACGTGTAGTTTATGTAGTCCACACTCTACAGTAGGCACAAGCCACTGCAACCACTATTAGTAAATAGATGTGGTTTTTCGTAAATTTCCAGTTTATAATTTAATAGCATTTCTTGCTCACAAATCACAAGAAGGACAGTAAAGCAAGTACAAGTTTATGTTGATATGTCAAATAGTTCTCTAGGCCAAGCTCCCAATATGCCAACACTTGGATCATTGAACTCTCAAGGCATTCAGTACGTGAATAACCCACTTCAGAGCCCTCAAATACAGTCTGCATCATTACAAGGTTCGCCTTCCCAGCACAGTCCAATGGGCACCCAGCCTCAGGTTGGTTCAAAAGTAAATCAGGGAGGCGGAGACCAGGCCTCACAGGTAAAATATTCACCTTGTATATTTATTCTAATTTACTTGTTGACATAACAGGCCTATAATATACTATTGATGTTTGCTCTATCTGCCTATTTTTGTTTAATCTGTGTAACAATCATGATAAATTGACAAAAAAAATCATAACAAATTAACTACATACACCTTCCTCATAAATCATAACCTGTTAGTGAAAACTGATGTTCAAAGAACATGTGTTCTTTGAAAATCAATATTTTCAGAGTAAATTTCTAATGTAAATAGATCCCTTAAACACATCCCTATAATCATGATGTAGCCAAACTTTTAAATTTTAAAATGCAAGATAAAGGTGTGTTACATGGATAGTCAAAATTATCTTCAACATCTTGAAGTTATGGGAAATACTCCCCAGTACCCTGTATACATAAATTTTAAAGTATTTTTGTGTATTACAGCAACATATTAGCAAACTAATAATACAAGCTTTCTCTGTAATAAATCAAAGAAAATTTATTTAATCTATATTGTTAATAAAGTATTCTTTACATTAAAACACGGACTTACTGTATACTCAATATTTTTTGTTTTTTTTTTATATTTCAGTACCTTACAAGACCTAGACTTCAGGAGCTGGTCAGGGAAGTAGATCCCACTGTACAGTTGGATGAGGAGGTGGAGGAGACACTGCTTCAGTTGGCTGATGATTTCATTGACACCACTCTGACTGCTGCGTGCACCCTCGCCAAACACAGGCATGCTTCCAATGTGGAGCTCAGGGATGTACAGATATATTTAGGTGAGTTTGAGAAGACCATAAAGAAGCGTTAAACTTTTATTTTAATTATACACATTGACCTCTTATAATAAAAGGATGCACAATAATGTAGAAAATTTCACTTAAAAACTGTCTAATGTTGCCTTGACAGTTTTAGAATTATTGGAAATGAATATTATACCTAAAGGCCTTTTAAATATAGTCCAATATTGAATAAAATCTCAAACTCAAGGATTAAGTTTAACTACTTGAATTGAGTGCCAAGAAGTTTTGTTTGGCACTCATTGATTGGGGACATTTTTTGGTTGCTGATTGTGCATCAACTTTTTATAGGAGCTTGATTTCTATACAGTGTAAACTACTTTGTCTCTCAATTTAACGAGTTTCATAAAATTACAAAAAATTGCTTGACTTTGGTTGTATTTTATACAATGATACACTCTACTTATACTCGCTCACTATTTAACAACATTAGCACAGAATTATAAGCTATTATATAGTACAACCACCTGATCAAACAGCCACTCTATAAAACACCAAAGAATGCTCAGTCCCATTTAAGTTTTTAAATAAAACCAAAATTTCCATTCTCCTTCAATTAATCAGAAATACTCTTAAAGTTATGACAATAGCTTATATAATTTACTAAGTTATATAATATATTAATTCAATACATTCCAATAAAATCTACAGCAAACAACACTGCATACCTACTTGTACTTATGATAATTGAACATTATTGCATTATTTAAAAAAAAACCTAAGTATTAGGCTGCCTGTCCACCAGAGTGTAGTGAGTGAGCGTAGCAGAGAAACGGACTAATGCGGAGCGAAGTTGCGTTCTGTGTCTGTTTACTGAAGAGGAGCGAGGCTGTGCAGCGGAGCCCGAGTTGCAGAAGCGTTTCCCGCTCCGCTTACCGGGTTTATATGAATTTTTAAACTATAGCTTGGCAAGTTCGTTGATGACACTCCCATGATATGCGGGCGACGGGGTGTAAGGCCTGCGCGTGTGTGAAGTCGTGCGCGCGGGAGACGAAAGGACTGCGCAGGTGTAAAGTCGTGCGCGCGAGGCAGAGGGAAAAACTGCGCGGGATGAATTCGGACGCGCCGGGCATTGCTACCCCCCTCCCGGCCCGCGCGGATCATCGGGAGTGTTACAAATTTGCCAAGCTATAACCTAAAAGTACCTATCCACTTAAGAGGAGCGGAAATTTCGTGCAATCCTATTGGTTAATATTTCTCTGTTACTCGGCTCTACTGCCTCGCTCCGTTTCGTGGACTGTAAGCCTTACAAAGTAAACTTATTGATAAAAATAATTCTTTTTCAGAAAGACAATGGAATATGTGGATTCCCGGTTTCGGCAATGACGAACTGCGGCCCTACAAACGTGCTGCAGTCACTGAGGCACACAAGGCTCGGATGGCACTTATTAGGAAAACTCTCAAAAAGTACTAGATTAATTTTAATATAATGGTCAAATTGTGAAATAAACAATTTAAGAATTAAATAATTTGTATTATTGCAATGGAACCTCTGTCTTTGATTCGAATCTGGTCCGGAGCATGCACCACCAAATTTTCAATTATGTGCAATTATTCAAAATTCATATATTATTTCAAGTAGGCTCAATTTACAAGCACTTTTGTAATGTCAGTTGACTATTTGTAAAGATTCTACCACCGGTTTGGAAGGCAGGTTCTGCTAAGAAGATGCGGCAAGAAACTCAACAGTAGCTCTTTTAAAAAAATTCATACAGTATTATAATTTAAAATTGATAACAAAACACCCTTTATAATTAAGGAACTCATTAATGGGGAACTGGAAATGGTGAATATTGTAAGGAAACCTGCATAAGTGCATACCTGAGAATTTTCTTAATTCTCTGCGTGTCTGTATAAAAAGTAGCCTTTTTTCTGCTCCAAAGTACAATTTATCTCTATACTAAATTTCATCCTAATCGGTTTAGCCGTAAAAAGATAACATACTTTTCTAGACCAGAGTCAGGCCATTGGCTCCATGCTTATCCATCACCTAATACTGGCACTTTAATAGACCCAGAATCATTCCGCATTGCCGCTGCTCTTCGGGTTGGAGCTGTGCTATGCGCGGAGCACAATTGCACATCTTGCGGAGCCCGCGTAGATGAGCTCGGCCACCACGGACTCGCCTGCCCTTCAGGCGCCGGCCGCTTGTCCCGCCATTCCGCTCTTAATGACATCCTTAGAAGGGCGCTCGTCAGTGCTAACGTACCTGCCGTTCTGGAGCCTCAGATCGTGCGCAACGATGGCAAGCGTCCCGACGGGATGTCATTAATTCCCTGGAGTATGGGTCGTGCGCTGGTGTGGGATGCCACTTGTGCAGACACTTTAGCTGCTTCATACATCCAGTCGACCGGCAGACATGGCGGGGCGGCGGCAGACATGCGGGAACGTCAAAAGTTTTTAAAATACAGTTGTCTCGGCGCCCAATATGAATTCGTCCCGTTTGGCGTCGAGACACTAGGTCCGTGGGGCAGGAGCGCTCAGACTCTCCACAAGGAGATCCGCAAACGCCTCAGAGAGGCAACAGGCGACCCTCGGGCGGGCAGCTTTCTCGCGCAAAGAATTTCTATCGCAATTCAGCGCGGGAATGCTGCCTGCGTGATGGGCACCCTACCAAGGGCGGCAAATTTCGATAATTATTTCTAGGTATTAGTTTTAATTTTAATTTATTTTAATTTTGTAGTTGTAGTTATATTTCCTTATATTTTATTTTTATAATAAGTTTAGCTAATTTAAGTATTATCTTCATTAATAAATACTATTCATTCAAATAATCATATACACGTTCTTTAGCATTTATAATATTAGTCTGGAATGGATAGGTAGGTTAGAACTTTAAACGTTACACCTAAAAAAAATGTTTCATAGAAATCAAAAACAGGTAGGTATTGTTATTTCCATGGATTTATCCAGGAATTCCATGCAGTTCGGAACTGCATGCGTTCGCATTTTTACCATTTTCTTGAAAACTGAAGGTATAAATAAAAGAACAAACTGTTAAAACTCATTTTATTTAATTTATTATCTAGAACATACGTCAAATCACAAAATTAACTCAAATCACACAAAGTAAGTACATACTTAGGTAAAACAATTTAAGTACATACATGTATCTACTAATGATAAAAAAAATTTAATCACATTGATATCACTTACTTACGATAGGTATAATACTTTAAAAATATAATTAATTATTGAATAAAATACAATGGTGTTAAAACCAAAAATCACAGGAGGCCCAAATTGATCAAACTAAAGGTAGGTACACTCATATCAACTCGGAAAGGGATCGTCGGCGTATCGCTGTTTGTGCGTTGCAATACGTTTCATGCAAAAAATAGAGGACGGCTTTTCGAATTGATATGTGTGCTATGACCCTAAATTAACGCAAAAGTTACTATACTCAAAGACACAATCATCCGCCCACTTTAATATACTCGCGAATACAAAGTGGGCGGATAATTGTGCCTCTGAGTATATCATTGTCACTAAAAATAATATTGTAAGTCAGTAAACAGTAAATTGCAAGAGTTTACAATATGAAGGATGTATATAGCTGCTTTTTTTGGAATGTAGAATATTCATAGAATTTGTAACAGTCACCATTTACTTAACAATATTTCTTTAAATATATTGTCCTAATTATCACAAAACTGAATAAAAAAAGCTTAACTACCTAGTTGTAATCTACTGTGATGTAACTAAGCCTAAACATCTTGTTTTAAAATAACATATTAAATGTAAAAAATAAAGGACAATGGTCTATTTCCAAACAAATTTTTGCTGACATTTTTTTTAAGCGTCTATGAATGAAAAAAATATAAAATGATAGATAATTATTTTCTTAACAACTAATTCTTATGGTTTAATATTATGTGAAGTCTGGAATTCGAGATATTTATGTTTGAAGTTTTAGAGGTTATGTTTTGTCAACAACGAATAGAGACCTACTTTTTAAATTGAAGTCTTAATTATTCCATGATTATGAAGCCGGGTATTTGGGTTCGATCGAAGAACATAAAAAGTAGGTTTGATCCCCATTTTCTCTTAGACATGGATAATATACATACTTTATAAAAATGAACCTTCCTAATTAAATCTAAATACCAACGTGGAATTTAATACAATAGTGTTTTAAGTCAGTAGTTTAGCGGGAGAATCGGTGTCCATAAACATAAGCGGTCGTTAAAAAAGAATATAGGTACAGAAAATCATTTGATAAGTATCGGAAAAATGCAACAAGATTTACAAGACGCTTAAGTACGCAAACAACGAAATTACGACCCGATGTGACAACTGACTGACAGTTCACAGTTGAATTGTTAATGACTTGTCATAGGAACACGTAAAAGTATCGATACTTTATAGTATCGATTAATGATTATCGATCTCCTTTCGATACTGTTATTTTTGTAATCAATAAGTAATCTTCAGGATATTACTTACTATTTTTACTTACGTTTTACCTTAACCTTACCTTATTAAAAATCATGTCGAACATATTTAAACAATAAATACGTTTGTAAACACTTGTTCCTTTCCTTTGATTATTAAAATATATCATATGGCTTACCGTTGTTAATAATTGTTATTAACATGTTTGACTGTTACATTTTGGTTATTTTATTACTTAAATGTAAATTGCAGCCAATTTAATTTAATTTAAATTGCACCTATTTAATTTAATTTAAATTAAATAGGTGTACCTATTGCATTTAAATTAATTACTATTACTTGTTTGAAAAACAAAATATTTTATATATATTTCAAAATAATTATATTAATTCGTCATGAATATTAGTTTAAATGTTTGTTCTACTGAAATTAAACTGATGTCATTGAATACGTGTTCAATGACGATATTTTATTCGATTCGATACTGGCTTTTCGGTATCGTGCGCGTCCCTAGTTGTCCGATATATGCAATATTCGTATAAATAGTATGGTTGCCCTACTCAATTATTTAAATGTAATTGATGTGAATATATTTTAGTTTTTGGACTTAATTAGACCTTTTGCTCTGTTTCAAAAAATTAAATAAATTATTTTCTACAAACTGTAATAGTTTACATTAGTAGACGCTTATGAATTCTATCAACAAACACCAGACCATTGTCCTTTGTGTCATGGCTATGCCATAATTTTTCAAGAGTGATGTTTTAAGAAAAAATTGTTGAAATCATAAACAAAAATGCGAATATAATTAATATAAATATTAAAAAAATAAAATAAACATGAAACAAAAAATAAAAAAAATATCAGGTTCCACCGAGATTTGAACTCGGATCGCTGGATTCAAAGTCCAGAGTGCTAACCATTACACCATGGAACCGATATCTGATCGGTCCAAATTTTCTTACGTATCTTGTAATGGATTGTGCTTTGATTTACGTATTGTAGCAGTCACATAAAACGAACGCTCCCTGACAAGATAAAGTAATTAATATTATTCAAATATGCAAATGTCAATTTTATGTTTCAAATATGTAAATAGTTATAGTTTGTAAATAATTTTATCACAATAAAAAAAAATCATTAAAGTACAGATAATTTAAGATATTTTATATTAAAGTACGGGTCGTCTCGTAAAGAATTATATTTATGTGATATGTACAATATGAAATTCTGTCATAAAGAAGTTAAGATCTCATAAATGTAACAGTTAGCAAATTGAACCGGTTTTGTTTCGCATAAAATAAAGCAGGTATATATATTTTTATTTATACCTAAACATCATAAAAACACAGAAATATAAACGAATGTAAATAGACGACTTCCCGAGCCGTCTATTAGTGTTAATGATTCAATGTTTACTCAGTTGTTTGTCGTGTGGCTATTAGCTATTAGGCGCTAGATATTAATTAAGCTATACGTGTATAAACGCTAATTCGCGTAGCAGTGGTAATCGACTGGTCCTTGAAACTTAACGATTCAAGTAGTATATAGGTAGATAAACGGCACTCTAATTCTAATGTGTTTTTTTTAAATTAAGTACCCATAATCCGATCAACGCAGTATTTTATTGTTGTGATGACTCCTCTAGCTAAGCGAATAATTTTTACATTCGCTTTATGGTGCTTAAAGGAAATAATGCCACCGTAAAAAATATTGACTGTTTTACTGATGTTTGCGAATATCGGGGGTATTTCGAAATTAACTCAAATCACCTAAATCTTTCAAATTTTAGTGCCACGATCTAGTGCTAGGGGACTTAAACTTCAAGTGAAATATGAAAATGCTGCAAAGTTCATCTTTACAGCAGTTTCGTGCTTCACCTGATCGTTCAGTTAATTACTAGAACTGAGTGCACAATAATTTCATTATTCTAAGCCTTTTATTTTTATATTTTAAATAACATACCTCTGCTGGGTATTTGGGCATTACTTATTGCTTCTACAATTTTTAATTCGTATGAGTAGTTGAAAAGAAACAAATCCACGACTTTACTTGTGGTTTTGTCGGAGTATGGCCAACTTATTTCAAATCTATTCGGAATCATTATTTATGAGTTTATTGTTAGGATTTCGGTATTGTGTGGGTAGCCTAAAGTTATTTTAATGCTCTTAAATGTTAATTTAACTGGGTATACTACGATAATCTTAATATAGCCGCGGATTTATTTTATTACATTAAATACTACTCAATACTCATGTTACTAATAACTATTTGATGTTAATAATGTTATACTTGTTACTGTGCGCAAGCAGTCTCCTGTTTTTCGGGGATGTATAGATGATCGGAGGGGTCGAGTTTCTGCCATTGGAGGAACTTCGATTTAATTGTCACTGGTTCCTGAAAATAAACAAAAAAAACTCAATTTAATTTATTTATAATGTTCTTTCTGACATAGTAGACCCAATTTTTTTAGGATTTGTGACAACATCCATCATCTAGGTATGTAAATGTGTATAAATATGATCGACAGTGCTGTATATTCATAAAACCGTGTGGTTTATTTTAGTAGGTCTTAAATTGGCAGTAGTGAAAGTGATTCAGGAACTGCATTACTTGAAGAGCGTTATATAATGAAAACATGGGCTCTTTATGACAGAGCTGGCCTGATGAAGCACCAAGTACATTCGGTGTAACACCTATCCGATTATGTCTGGCAGGGTAATGTCCTAACTAATACGATGTGACGATTGATTTTTTTACGTAAAATCGATTGCAACATCTTTATATTCTGTTACAAAATAAGTTTTTAGTAAAAATCATAGAGTTGAAATAAAATAAGGTGGCGCAGTAGGTGTAGTTAGAATTTTATTATGTGTATAAGTGCTCATTTTGCGTGATATGACTTATACATATAATGTAGTAGGAGCATGAAACTTAAACAAACTTATGATTATCTTTATTAGTAGATGCTGAATAAACTGCCGTAGACATTAATGGTCCAATTAATATGAATCACTACAAATTACGATACTTAACCGCTCGCACTTACAACCCAAGAACGGCAATAAAAATTAACGTTCAACTACTTGTTTGTGATTCGAGAGATTTCCCATAATTTCTTTAATTAGGTGTGTTCACGATAATTGTTCATCGTTCATAATAATCAATTACATTTGTTAGTAGTCCAATGGTTAGCTTATCTGGCTTCGAACCATTAGATCCGAGGTTCAAAACGGGCTATGAAATATCGCAGTTTTTATTCTGTTCAAAGCATCTCTTATCTACAGGAAATTATTCCGATGTTGAGAAGTTACACCTTCGTGTCTCGGAAAGCATGTTATGCCCTCATTGGTCATTATCATTAAAAACCGATAATGATCGTTACAGAATCAACAATTAAGCCCATTACACCTCATTGAAGCAGTGTGGTGGGTTTAAACTCCATATTCAACTCTTGCAAGAAGGCCTGATTGGAATAAGCGGATAATGTTTGTTGTTATGAAACGGTACTCAATAGTCTTCGTAAGTGCAGTTACGTGGCTTCTAGACTATATATGTCTGAAAGGTTTCCGTAGTTTCATGTAAGCCATCTACGAGTGTATTTGATTTGACTAGCCGATGCCCCGCGGTTTCACCCTCGAAAATTCCGTTTCCGTGAGAATATCGGGATGAAATATAGCCTATGACACTCACAAATAACGTGGCTTTCTAGTAGTAAAAGAAATTTCACAATCGACCAGAATCATCAATAGACCAGAGATTACTCTCTACAACAATACAGTTTACCTCTTTATAATTTTAGTATAGATTAATACTTTTAACTAGCGGATGCCCGCGACTTCGTTCGACCTTAGACCTCTCTAATCCGGACCTCTAGCAAAATCCGTTCTTACCGGACGTCTACTAGCTAGACTCAGAGGCACAATTATCCGCCCTTTTTAATATGACGCCAGTATATTAAAGTTGGCGGATAATTGTGCCTCTGAGTACCTATATAAAAAACCTCCTTACCAAATTGCATGTTTCTACTTGATAAGCGGTTTTCGAGATTTCATGATGCATTTATATATTTTGATACAATCATAAATCACCTTGGTCTCCTTGAGGTACATTTTTTTATAGGTTGATTATCAACCAATAGCTCCGCAACTGGAAATGTCGCTATCTCTCATTGCGAGGAGATATAGATCTATGACTACTCCGCGGCCATTGGTCGACATTTTGTCTATTTCTCTTCACGAGATTTATCGTTGGTCGCATGATAGGCGTACTGGGTACAGTGGCGTGCATACGATTTTTAACTAGGGTATGCACTATGCACAGTAAAAAATGGAAAATTCCTTGTCCACTTAAAAAAAATATTTATTGTCTTTTTTAATGTGAGCAACATTCTCGTTTTATTCCAAGTAGACTTTTTATTTTTATTTAATACTCTTTATTTGTACACCACAAGCAAAACAGAAACATAAGAAAAAGTGGAATACAAAAGGCGGCCTTATCGCTTAGTAGCGACCTCTTCCAGGCAACCTTTGTCGTGTTAGGAGTGGGTACGACAACAGTCCAGCGAGCGGGGATCGAACCAACCCTCGGGAATGCCCATTTAGCACTGAGCTATTGAGGTTGATTAGATCAACAATTACATAGTTATCGCATTGACATATTTCGCACTCATAATATTAATGTGATATTATATGTAGATCGACAGTTGCAGACCTTGACCTGTATGGACGATATTTATATACTTAACTAGCGGACGCCCGCGACTTCGTCCGCGTGAAACTCGATCTAAACTTTCAACTACCTCTACCCTACCCTACCCCTACCCTACCCTACCCCTACCCTACCCCTACACCTACCCTACCCCTACCCTACGTAGAAATTTTATTTGCTATAAACCTCACGGAGCCCGAGACCTTTCCAACGAATGCAAAACCGTGGAAATCGGTTCGTGCGTTCTGGAGTTATAGCGTCAGGAAGGAAAACCCGACTTATTTTTATATAGTAGATAAAAACTACCTATGTCGTTTATAGATACCAGTGTTATGTTTTTTTAATAATTATTTTACTCATATTGCTTATCTACGTTTAGATACCTAATAAATATTTATAAAGCACACCCTCTTTAGATTCTGCGTCGTATACATATCAGTAAATAACTAACGTAGGTACTATATTTTTATAGTCAGATTGAGTAGGTATTTTAAACTATGTAAACAAACAAAAACAGCTGACTCAGGTTTGCTCAACATTTTATCATTATTTACGAATATTATCATGAAATAAAACTTCCTGTGGTAAACAAATATTTTTTAATTTTATATTCCTATATAATATATCCTGTTATTTATCAAACAGATAATGCTTCACTTATATTAAGGGTTCCGTAGGCAATAAAGAACTCTTATAGTTTTGTTTCTTTATTATGTAGAAGCAAGCATAAGGTTTCCTCGACATATTTAAACACATTAATCAAAACGGTTTTCTCGGAGGACGATAAGGGTGATTGATTCGTACGTTTCTTTTTTGGTGACGGAAACAATAGCAACGCGGAATAACTGCTCCGGCTAGTACCAGGCTCCGGTTCACTAATTTTCGTACTAAACTAAATAAAATTAATTAATTAAACTGATAAAAAACCCGACTGCATAAATGATAAAAAAACTGAAAAGAAAAAAAAAGCTCAGTCCAGAAGTGTAGAAAACAATTAGAAAACAGTCGGGACCTATTATATTGAATAGAATTTCGTCTACATTTTTTATTAGGTCCCGACTTTAGTTTGATCAATTTTTATATCATTTATGCCGGGTTTTTATATTTGTTTAATTAATTAATTTATTTCACACTTTTTAGTTACGATAGATGGTGAATTTCGGATTTATTGGTTACGTTTGTTACAAAGTACGATAATGTATACCTAAGTCCAACCGAAATTAAGTAAATATTCAAAAAATCTACGCAACCCTCGGTGGCCGAATCCGACTCGCACTTGTCCGATTTTTATAATCAATATATTTCTTTTAGTCTATTTTAGGTGTTTTATAACTACACTTCATAAACCTCGCACCTTATAGTCGTCCGCCTCGCGTATTATGTATAGACTTAATTAATATTAGAATTAATAAATAACGTTTTCCTAATTGTAGTTTTTTTAACATGGCCATGATATACTATTTTGAAATTCTCACAAAAATCCCTTGAATTTGATTCGCATGTTGAAATATTCACAAAAAAAAAACTTCACCCCGATTCTATAGCGTCTCACAGTCGTCTTGTTGGTTTTTTTTTTCTAATTTCACCTATCTAAGAACACTTGGGTTATTAAAACAAATCTAACGTTATCTGAATTACGTAAATCCGTTCAACGGTTTGGAAGATATGAGGTAATAAAGAATATTACATACATACATACAAGATACGCGCGAAAAACATAACCCTTCTTGCAGTCGGGTAAAAACAGTAAACAAACAACAAATAAACTATAATTAACAATAACAACGAAACGAGAACAAAACGAAATAACAAAAATTACAAGGGAAGAAAATACGCACGACAGACTGGATTTAGTTAAAGAATCATTAACGAATACTGATATATAAGTAGGAGTATTAGTCATAGACAGCAAATAAAGTAGTGTTCTGTGCTGTGAAGTGTGAACTGTCAAATGTCAAATCTTCTTTCACTTATTAATACAAAATCAAAAAAATTATCATAGTATATGGTAATTCTGCAATAAATGAAAGGTTAAATTCACATTAAAATAAAAGAAATCATCGTTTTAATTACAACTTCTTTCTTCTTTTGATATGAAAATACGACATTTATAAAATAATTAAAGTTATAATTTAATTTTATAAATGCACATTTAATACCCATAAAACTCAATATCTTTATTTTTCATAATGGTTTGTGACTCATGTCTGCTTGGGTTCTTTTTATGTCGTTTGTATTGTTTTTGTGCAAACTCTATATATTTAACATAGAGGAATTAGAAATGGAAATGGATCGCACCCAAATGCAGCAACAAAATTGTCTGTCGTTTTTGAAGGGTACGAGGTAAACTCAGTCATCGATAATATTTAACAAAAATAAATAATAAAATATTTAACAAGAATAATATAATCTGTACACAGAATATTAAATTAATGGATCGATGTTTTGCTGTTTGTTCGTTCGTTAGAAGAATAGTATCTATTTTTCTTTTAGATATGCTTGTTTTTATTACAAATTTATTATTTATTATAATTATGTTTTTGATGACCTCCGTGGCGCAGTGGTATGCGCGGTGGATTTACAAGAAGGAGGTCCTGGGTTGGATTGGAGGTTTTCTTAATTGGACCAGGTCTGGCTGGTGGAAGGCTTCGGCCGTGGCTAGTTACCACCCTACCGGCAAAGACGTACCGCCGAGCGATTTAGCGTTCCGGTACGATGCCGTAACCGAAAGGGGTGTGGATTTTCATCCTCCTCCTTACAAGTTAGCCCGCTTCCATCTAAGACTACATCATCACTTACCATCAGGTGAGATTGTAGTCAAGGGTTATTGTAAACAATAAAAAAAAAATCTTAGATTGCATCATCGCTTACCATCAGGTGAAACTGAAATCGAACGTCACGTCATCTTTTAGTGAATTAGAAGTTGTTGACCATTTTTCATGCCATTGAACTACTTACTACACAAACCGGAATGATTAGGGAGTTTTTTCAGTCGACGAAAACGATTACAACAATGAAACATCGATACGATATAAGTATACACGCGTTAGATCGTTGATTGATTGACAGAGAGGTAACGTCTTGCGAGGCAGGTCCTTCTATAATTAGTCCAAGATAATTAATTAATTGTATGTGAATCCGGGCTCAAAAGGGCTAGAACCCAGAGCCGTAAAGCTTATTATTAAAAATAAAATGTATGTAAATCGAAACGAAAAGTGTCGCTTAAAAGAACCTTTTTGAGTAGTATTATTGTTGTGTAAAAAACCTAAAGTTGTGGACTATAAGTATTATATTTTTCATGATAATATATTGACTGTATAGTATACTGGTTGTAGTCTGTAAGACGTATATTAACATCGATGTCGTTATTTAAAAATATCGACTTAATATTTTGTTTTGAGGTACCTACTTAGGTCATGTTAAACAAAAACAAAGGTAGGTACATGTCTGAGCTCTAATAGCTGGGCTGAAGGTATAATACGCGTAGGTAAAGGTACCAGACTCAACACGACGCGGGAGGACGTGGGTTCGATCCCCGCTCGCTGGTCTATTGTCGTAGCCAGTCTTACCAAAATTTATCCGAGACAAATATTCTCGAGATTTCAGTAGCAGTCTCATCGATGTAAGATTCTTTTTTTTTGTTTTTTTTTTACATCTTCATTGAGTTATGAATTTTGGAGATTTTGGAATTTTTATTCCGGGAAAATCCTTCACGAGATTTACGAAAGCCTTATATTTTTGATAGTATGAGTGTTTGTTACTCTTTCACGCCTCGGCTATTGAACCTAATCGCCTGAAATTTGAAGTAGAGATAGATTATAGTCTGGATTAACACATAGGCTACTTTTCATTCCGAAAAAATCCATGGATCCCGAGGGATTTGTGAAAAAGTAAATTCCACGCGGACGAAGTCGCGGGCGTCCGCTAGTATTTTATACTACTAAAAAGTGATCCCAATTTAGCTACTCCACTGTGCGCACACATGCATAATTTTGTGTTTAATTAGGGTGCCACAGACAGACAGACATGTCAAACTAATAACACCTCTCTTTTTCTCTTTTTGCGTCGGGGGTTAATTAGACAAATAAATATTTTATCGTCGTTCGTTATCAACTCATATTCGGCTCACTACTGAGCTCGAGTCTTCTCAGATTGAGAGGGGTTAGGCCAATAGTCCACCACGGTGGTCCAATGCAGATTGACAGACTACACACGCTGAGAATTAAAAAACTCTGGTATGCAGGTTTCCTCACGATGTTTTCCTTTACCGTTAGAGATATTTAATTTCTTAAAATACACACAACTGAAAAGTTGGAGATGCATGCCCCGGATCGGATTCGAACCCACACCCTCCGGAATCGGAGGCAGAGGGCATATCCACTTGGCTATCACGGCTGTATATAATATTTTATCACTTTAAATTAATTAAATATTAATTTTTGTTATTTATAAACAGAAATCAGATAGCTGGTAGGGAGATATAGATAACGAACGTATTTTAATGCATTGAACAACATTGTACGTTTATTTTATGAAGGTTAAATGCAAAAACCAACGTCAATGATTAGAATAAAGTTTTTGTTCATCAACTCGTTCAAGGATATTTCCTTATTGTGAATATCATTGTTATTCACAATTTCGGTTGCAATATTTGAATGAAATGAGTGTGAATAACGCCAGCCATACACAATCAAGTTGTTATTTGCGTAACTTGATCGGATCAGATTGACAGCAAATTCATTCCATTATAATTGTCATATTGATATTTGTCCTAGGGGTTTGACATTTGACGAACATTTTATTAAATGAAGCTGTAAAACGAATCCGATTAAGTTACGCAATTAACAACAAAGTCTGCAGCGCGCAAAGAGATGTAATAGTAAAATGAATACATTGAAAACATAGCCATAACCACACCATAACACTACGTCTTTGTTCTATGGCAACGAAAGAGAATGAGTCCTACCGGCAATGACGTACCGCCAAGCGATTTAGCGTTACGGTACGATGTCGTGTAGAAACAGAAAAGGACGAGGATTTTTATCCTACTCCTACCAAGTTAGCCTGCTTCCATCTTAAATTAGGTCATCACTTACTATGCGACCGACGAGATAATCTTGTGCAGAGAAATATACAAAATTCAACCAATGGCGCCGCAACCGTCAATACCGCCATCTCTTTCATTTTCATTCATTGCGTTGGTACGAAAGAGATGCGACTGGGACATTTACGACGCCATTGGGCGTGTTTATATTTCTCTTCAATGCTCGCATATTATCGCACAACATAATGCGCATCTTAGACCTAAATATTTCCATATTTTTTTCACTGTCAAATCAATTTTGACAACACAACTTGACCGTGTGTGGCAGGCGTAACATGATATTGTTATCATAAGTGCCTACCTACGGATGTATTGCAATCAATAATAACCTATTGTTTAGGTTATGCGTATCAATAGCGATCGATTGATACAATACATTTACTACGATTTCCATCTATAGGTACTACTTAACACTTAAGAATTGAAGTATTACAGTGAAAACTGAATAGGTATACATATTGCAATCGTTCTTGATTGACAAATCGATATAAAACTACCTCATTGATCCAGTGATGAGGAACTATAACAGGTCAAACATTACATTGAAGATATTTTGAAAATTTTGTTGGCAATATAATATATCGATACTGCAGTCAAAAATATATTTTTTGTCTATTTGTCCGTATTTTTGTTGACCGGGCATCACGCTAAAACTACTGAATGGATTTAGATGAAACATAGCATGATTTGAGATCATTATACGTGAAAGATTATAAGTTACGTTTTGTCGCGAGAATTAAATCAGAAGGAGGTGAAAGTTGTTGAAAGTTTGTATAGAAAGTCTTTCATTTTTCGAGATACATTTGTATGAGACGAATATCTTAGCATTCCATGGATTCACCCAGGCCACATATGTTTTCTGTGCCCAGGCCAAGGTCTTTAAGCAAGTTTTTGAGAGATTTTGCTAGTAATCCTCTCGCAACTACTTCTACGGCGTACATACTAACTTCATAGCCATTTTTATTTAGTTCATTTATTAGGTCATAATATTTATTCACTTTAATACTGTAGTCCTTCGGAATGTTAGTCTCCCACGGCACAGTAAGCTCTACAAGTATTCGCTAAGTTTGTTTGGACAAAAGGAAAATGTCTGGTCTAGATCTCGAAATAGCGACATCCGCTGGGATGTTATAATGTTTCTCATACGTATCCATTAATAAAATCCAAACAGGTGCAGAAGAACCTAGGATTGAGTAAGTAGATGATTTTGTTATTGAACCTGCTTTGACGAAGTTAATTTGTCTTTTATTTGTAGTCAATCCTTTTTGGGCCCTCTTTAAATGGTATTTTAAAATACCAGAAAAACTTTAAAATACTAAAAATAATATTATTCAAAATTGAACCCCTGAAGGGTTAAAAAGGTTGAAGTTTTTTTATAAATCGTATATGTTTTGAGTTATATTTTTTTGTAAAATGATTAATCGACTATTTATTATACGTATACCATAAAATATGCGATCATACAAATAAACGGGGGTGAAATATAAAAGTTTACATTTTCCACGCGGACGAAGTCGCGGGCGTCCGCTAGTACAGTAATATAAGACTAAGTATGTGAATTAATTTTTATTAGGCCAATCACTCAAGAACTTTCCCAGTGAATTTCCATGAAGTTATTTTCATACTTTACATATTGCACGCATGCGTTTTCAATTAACCTTTAGCCAGTTACTGGCACACTACCAACTCGGTCGCAGTCAGATTAATTATTATTCGAATATAAACTAGCCGACGCATCACGGTTTCACCCACAGTTCCCGTTCCCGTGAGAATACGGGGATAATATAGCCCATGGCACTCACAAATAACGTTGCTTTCTAGTGGTAAAATAATTTTTCTACTCCCATTTCGTAATCTACTCAATAACATATCACAAAGCAGTGGCGTGCACTTCATACATGCATTAAAGTACTACATACCCTAAGAGTTGTCTTCTTAATGCTTATTAAATAAGGATTTTTGCAAGATGCTTTATTTTATTACTAGTGCATACCCTGTTCGACAACCTTATGCACGCCACTGTCACAAAGCTATATTGATTCATTCTGGTCGTTTAGTAATGTTCATTACCAGACGGGTAAACCGAGCTACGATTTTTTTTTAATTCCCGAGTCGAGTAATGAAGTGCTTTCTTAATTTAAAAAATATATATATCTATGCTTTAATTTATTCCCGTAGGAATACGGGAATAAAATATAGCATACGTTACTCATTGATAATGTAGCTTTCCATTGGTGAAAGAATTTTTAAAATCGGTCAAGTAGTAGAAACATAAAATCAAATTTTACCACTTTATATTAGTACTTTAGATATGGATTTCCTTGTCTTATCAACAAGGATTTGCAGGTGTAGCTACCTGTTTATAATGACGCATTGCCATCTAAAATGCCTTATTATTATATCAATGCGATTGGGTCTTAAAAAGCTATAAGCAATTATTAATACCCACCAATAAACAATCCAATTTGATTGGTTGCAAGCACTCATACACTTAAGTGTCTAATTTTGATTTTAAGAGTAGGTCTCAAATCGTGTCAATTTTCATTTAAATTCATTAAGTAGTTTCAGCATGATGCCCGGTCAACATAAAGTACGGACAGACAGACGGACACAAAAAAATGTATCTTTGGCTTCAAAATATCTTCAACTAGCTGACGCCGCGCGGTTTCACCTGCGTGGTTCCAGTTCCCGTAGGAATACGGGGATAATATATAACCTATTGCCTTCCTCGATAAATGGGCTATCTAACACTGAAAGAATTTTTCAAATCGGACCAGTAGTTCCTGAGATTAGCGCGTTTAATCAAACAAACTCTTCAGCTTTATAATATTAGATGTATAGAATTTGACCTGTTACAGTTTTGTTATAGGTATAGATAATGTTAATGAATTGATTCGCGCTCAAAACCTGTTCATAATCATATCATTAAACAATCACAATATAACCTCGCATGGGCAGTCATTGAGCTTTTCGTTGGTGGTTGGACAGTTATTTTGTTTACCGTTTTTTTTTACAAAATAAAGCCAAATTTTAATGAAACAAAATAAGAATATATCTATACTAATATCTATACTAATATTATAAAGCTGAAGAGTTTGTTTGTTTGATTGAACGCGCTAATCTCAGGAACTACTGGTCCGATTTGAAAAATTCTTTCAGTGTTAGATAGCCCATTTATCGACGAAGGCTATAGGCTATATATTATCTCCATATTCCTTCAGGGACGGAAACCACGCGGGTGAAACCGCGCGGCGTCAGCTAGTAGAAAATATACAGAAAGAAAAGCATACATTTCTGTAGAAGAAATCTACCTATATGTATATGCATTCCCAACTGTGATAGCATTGAGTTATTGGATGTTAACATAATATCATTAATCCACATCGGGAAATGCATCGAGAATAAGGCCAAGACATCAGCCATCCTAATTATGGTAATGCACGCCATTGACGATCAATTATTCTGCTGCAGCACCCACGACTATAACTGATCGTGTATTGGTCACTGCGTGCATGACTGCTCGACTTATGATACGTCTTCGCTGCCGTTTGCGCTGCAGAAACGCGAGAATAATTGACCGTCAATAGCTGACTTAAGCGGTACAGTAAGTCAGGGGAACTAGGTATTGTACGTATGTACAGACCACAGATTAGGTATACGGTATAAAGTACATGACTGCTTTCTTCTACAGAAATTTTACCTATGCTTTCAATGATATTAAATACTAGATGTGTGCATGAAAAATTTTTTTTTATTCTTTACAAGTTAGCCCTTGACTACAATCTCACCTGATGGTAAGTGATGATGCAGTCTAAGATGGAAGCGGGCTAACTTGTTAGGATGAGGATGAAAATCCACACCCCTTTCGGTTTCTACACGGCATCGTACCGGAACGCTAAATCGCTTGGCGGTACGTCTTTGCCACCAGCCAGACCTTGAAAAATAAGAAAATCTCAATCTGCCCAGCCGGGATCGAACCCAGGACCTCCGTTTTGTAAATCCACCGCGCATACCACTGCGCCACGGAGGCCGTCAAAATTTCAAAATTTCCGTTGTGGTCAACAAGGAACGTTATTTAAACAAACTATATCTAAATATCGTCTAAAATGTCGAGTTGTGTGTTCAGGAAATGTAAAAACTATGTATACATATAAATATAATAAAATTAAAGACAAAATTCTGCGTGTATGCGCTCAGTGTTGTAGCCTATTCGGATCACTTTTTGCGGTGATTTTGTAGGGACGCAACCGATCTATAGTATAAAATTATCATTGGTAAATAATCCGTCGTCCACTATGTTATACAGGTCAAGGTCCGTAACAATCGATCTACATAAATATCATATTAATACATAATTAATGCGAAATATGTCAACGCGATAGGTATGTAATTATTGATTTAATCAGTCCCAATAGCTCAGTGGTGAAGGGGCCGGGACTCATCACCGAGAGGTGGTGGTTCGATCCCCGTCCGCTGGACCATAGTAAAGAAATATACAAGAGTGTTGTTACAAAAATCTAACGCGCATAATCCCATTGCATGTCTGCGTGTAAATACGAGTCTAGGAATAGATGCATTTATAATATTTTATCATCTGAACCTAAGAGTTTAAAAGTCCCACCAAAATCAGTTTAACTTATAATATAAACTTTGAGTTTTTGATGCTGATGACCTCTCTGTGGTTTTCAGGTAGTAAGGTAGGTAAGTATTCTAAATTGACTTAAAACTTTAGTCTCGTGACGGCCTCCGTGGCGCAGTGGTATGCGCGGTGGATTTACAAGACGGAGGTCCTGGGTTCGATCCCCGGCTGGGCAGATTGAGATTTTCTTAATTTGTCCAGGTCTGGCTGGTGGGAGGCTTCGGCCGTGGCTAGTTACCACCCTACCGGCAAAGACGTACCGCCGTGTAGAAACCAAAAGGGGGTGTGGATTTTCATCCTCCTCCTAACAAGTTAGCCCGCTTCCATCTTAGACTGCATCATCACTTACCATCAGGTGAGAATGTAGTCAAGGGCTAACTTGTAAAGAATAAAAAGTCTGAACTTGATACTTGACATCGTAACTAGCCGTGGCTAGTTGCTTATCTATACTAATATTATAAAGCTGAAGAGTTTGTTTGTTTGATTGAACGCGCTATTCTCAGGAAGTACTGGTACGTTTGGAAAAATTCTTTCAGTGTTAGATAGATAGCCCATTTATCGAGGAAGGCTATAGGCTATATATTTTCCCTGTATCCCTACGGGAACGAAAACCACGCGGGTGAAACCGCGCTGCGTCAGCTAGTCCTATATAAACTTTGAACGTGATAATTACTAAAGCAACGCAGTGTAAAAGCTACGTGACTAACATAGCAAAGTGATGAGTATGTAAACTTCCTACGTGTAACACCGATGCATGTTGATAAAACGAATAAAGTACTTCCCGTTACGATAAATGACCAGTGTTGTTTTAATCTAAACATTTTCGACGACTCATATAATAAAAAAAAATATATTTTACACGCATGTAAAATAACTAGACGTACCAACCGTGGACGTATTTTTTTCATTCTTTACAATTCTGATGGTATGTGATGATGCAATCTTAGATGGAAGCGGGCTAAGTTGTTAGGATCATGAAAATCCACACCCCTTTCGGTTTGTACACGACATCGTGCCAGAACGCTAAATCGCTTGGCGGTACGTTTTTGCCGGTAGTACCAGCCAGACCAGGACTAACTAAGAAAACCTTAACCTTTACATGCTCCGCATAAGCTGGATGATGAAAGTATCTAACAATGAGGTTCTTGCCAGAACGCAGAAGACCAAGCTTGTTAAAACCATCAAGCAGCAGAAGGTCTCATACCGCGAACATATTTTGCAAGACTATAGGTACCGTTTGCTTCAAATAATTATGATGGACAAGATTGCATGCAAAAGAGGAGTAGAAAGAAGTCCTGACTAAGAAATATAAGAGTGTGGACTGGCATTAAGTCAGTCAGTAAACTTTTTCGCCTACCCATAGACAAGAAGTTTAAGAAACCGAATGTAGACCTTCAGTAATAGAGACTTTACTGATGGGGAAGCACTTTAAGAAGAAGACAAAAATAACTGGCAATCTTTAAAGCACTATGTCTACTGTTATTTCAATACTTAGGTATTAACAATGTGAATATGTAAATATTTAGGTAAGATACTAGGGATCAACGACGACCTTGTCTCCTACAATCAATCCTAAAAATCGTTTACTCGTTAATAGCTATTAGTATATTTACAAAAAGAAGGTCATTAAGGTCAAGGAAGAATCAATTTAAAAAACTAATGTTCGTCTATCTCTCTGTTTACACATATTTATTTACTTTTTATTTTATTCAATTTTTTTAGGCCTTTTTATTTTTAGGACTATTGAAAAGATTTTCATGAAATTGAAGAACTTAAAAAGTTGGCGAAAAACACACTCGCTTTCTAGACTACATAGATAACACGCAGTTTGTATACAGAACCTCCATTTTTGAATCAAAGTAGTTTTCTGACGATTTCGGTATGCAATAAAAAAAATGCATAAATACCTTAGCAATCAGTTTTCCATCATCCCCTATTAAGAATTCTTCCAAGCCAAAGACTAGCGGGGAAGCATTTCCAAGATGGAAGATCCTCGACGATGTCCCGCGGGTCACTCTGAACTCTATGGTTTTTGCCATCAACACACTTGTGATCATGTAAACTGACTTCTTTCCTTTCAGAGCTGTAAAAAAAATATGATAACTTTATGATCCAACTGAAAAGTTGGAGGCGCGGATTCGAACGTACGCCCTCCGGATCAAAGGCAGAGGTCATATCCACTGGGCTATCACGGCATTTTAAGGAATTAAATATCACGTGTCTCAAACGGTGAAGGAAGAAACCTGAGAATTTTCTTAATTATCTTGGTGTGTGAAGTCTGCGAATCCACATTGGGCCAGCATGGTGAACTATTGGCCTAACCCCTCTCAGAGGGGTTAGATTGTCCACCACACTGGCCCAATCCAGATTGGCAGACTTTCATACGGAAATTCTCAGGTATGCAGGTTTCCTCACGATATTTTACCTTAACCATTTGAGACATGTGATATTAAATTTCTTAAAATTCACATTGCAGTTGGAGGTGCATGCCCCAGACCGAATTCAAACCTGCACTCACTGAACCAAAGGCAATCCCGCGGGAACTATGGATTTTTCCGCGATGAAAGTAGCCTATGTGTTAATCCAAGAGTAAAGTCTATTTTCATTCCAAATTTCAGCCAAATCGGCGCAAAATTTACAGTTTTATACAAACTTTCATCCCCTATTTTATCCCATTGGGGGGGGGGGGGGGGGGGGTAATAGAATTGATCTAGAGACCTAGAATTGCCTGCATGCCAAATTTCAGCCTGATCCGTTCTGTGGTTTGGGTTCAGTTCAGTTGATAGATTGGATTGTATATCAGTCAATCACCTCTGAGTTTTGAGTAAATATTTAGATTTATTATAATAATCAAAACTACTCAAACATAAACTCTACTTACACTCAAGAGTTTAAATAAGACTTGGCTAAGTGTATCATAAAACAATAATATTAAGTTGTTCATTAATTTAATGAGAAATACTTACCTGGATTGTTCTTAACATCCAAATAAATGTTGTTGACAAAATCTTTGCCTTTTGGAATTCTTGATTGGGAGAAATTTATCATGATCACTCTAACTTTGTTTTTGATTGCTTCATCTTGTAATGTTATCTACAAACAGAAATAACTTAATATTAGTTTACTTTTAGACTTATCTAATAACCTTGTTGGTTGGTCCGTTGGTTAGTGTACGAGTTTACATAATATTGGGTCCTGGGTTCTGATCTTGGGAATGGCTAATAAAGATAAATCCAATATTTTTTTCATTTCCAAGATATTCTTAGTATTTAGATTTGGAAAGTTAGTGGTGATGAACCCCTATGCCTATTAAAGCATGTTGAGCTACTGGTAATGGATCATTATTAATAACATCTAATAGTTATTGTTACAGAATCTGATATAACCACCATAAACCCACCAACCCAAATTGTAGCAGAGTGATGGTTCTAAGCTCTAAATGCTTCCCTACGCTCATGCTCTAGATGTAAATATAGTATATGTAATGCCTACCCTAGTCATAAGCCTTGTGCACAACACAACACTACAACACTAAAATTACAATAACCAGAATGAGCATCCCGTGAATACTATACCATAGATCACGCTGCAATGTTATTGATTAGTAGGTAATTATTATGAAATGAGTACAATGTCATACCAACCCTGACTAGATTATAGGTGTTAAAATAAACATTTACAATATTATGTTCTGTGATTATTAAAAATCTATAATTTTATACCATCAAAATTAAAAAAAAAAACAACAACAATTAAAAAAAAACAGTTAATTTCACAATAACTGCCTGTTGGTTCAGTGCTTATTCTATGTGATTTCATATTGCTAGGACCAAGGTTCAAGTCCTGAGTTGTAAATATTGTGCTTTTCTTTCATTCAAGAATTTTCAGCCTAGAGTTGGAAGTTGGTGGTTGTTAAGCCACCTTAAGCTTAAGGTATCAATGACTATCATTAATATTAGACTGAACAAAATCACCACCATACCCTCCACACCACAATAAAGCAGTTTGGTGGGTCTAAGCTCCATATCTCCTATCCTACTAGACTTGGCCCTGTAGTGGGTTGTAAAAATGATGTACAAAAATATGGAGCAATCTGCAGATAATAATAGTGTGAATATCATCATCATCAGCATCATCATATCAGCCAATGGACATCCACTGCAGTACATAGGCCTTTTGAATTCCAAATATCTCAATCCTGAGCCACCTGTATCCAGGAAATCCCTGCTTGGGTGAATCTATCTTCATAAATAGGTACTTGAAGAATAGGGTATTATTATTTGTTTTCATTGTTTGTAATCACAACACAGTTTTAATATTGATAGCCATATTTTAAGTTGATAATTTATTTTGTGCTCACTGATGCATTGTTTTCATTTCACGTGCCCTTTAATATAGATATTCCAGGACTTCAATAATTGTATTTAGTACTGTACCTATTCAAAAATGGAATGATCTCGTTTGACCTCTCGTGTCCTAATAACATCGAGAGCCGTGGTTATAGCACAGGATGCGCAAGGTGAACAAGGTCATGTGGGACATGAAACATTCGATTTTTGAATAAGTTAACCATTAGATTATAGGTTTCAAAAATAAAATTAGGTACCTACCTTTACGCTTTCATGGGGAAACTTAAAATCGTGATCTTGAAAGTCATCCTGGTCCAGAAGATCAACGTATTCCGGGTCAGATTTCTCCTTATTTATATTCTTCTTCAACTCCCCGAGTGGTGTGAACTTTTTACCGTTTGTTTCTTTTTCATTCGGCACAAATAGAGACGTAACTTTGTACAGATCGGCTTCTGTTATATGCGGGATACAGACTAACTGGTTGCTTCCAATTTCAATTTCGATTTCATCCCTTATGAATGGCCAAGCGTCCTCGAGTTTTAAAGATTTTAAACTCTCCAAGCTGACATCTTTACGAATTTCGTGTGAATATAGGGACTTTACAACCACTTTTAGTTTTTTCGGCATATTTTATAATTCGGAAAAATGCGACGCAAAGCACGTAAACACTCTCTCACTGTCAATGATCGACTGATTTTTTTGACAATGACAAAGAGTAACTGAGCAGCGCTATTGATTCGTCATGTGTTTAAAAGGGACAACGCATAAATGTTTTCCCCAGGGATTCACAATTTCCCGGAAAAGATGATCAATAATTATTTTAATTCAACATTGTATGAAGATTTGTGTTGAGGTAAAATCAAAAACTAATTGTAGTACCTAACTAATTGTTTAAGTGCACGATGATTGTGTAAGGTGCACGAATAATAATAATATTTTTTCAAAGTTTTTGCTTATAGGTAAGCAAAAACTTTGAACAAACATAGGTATTATTCTTATGATCTAAACTCAAAACGTAAAAACACTACTTAAATACATAAACACACAATAATGGATGAATCCCTAATTTTATTTCATCATTCGATCAGCTTCCACCTTCACATAGGAAGGAGAAGAAAAGAAAATGTATTTTAAAATTAAAATTAAAAAGTATTTTTCTATTGAGATTTTGATGACTCTTTCAGAATCTGCCTTCCGAATCGGTGGTGAATCTTTAATCTTTATAATCAGTTAAAGTTGAAGTTTACTTACAATTAATTAATTTTGATTTTTTTATTTCTACGCTTTGGTATGTTATGGTTGCACGTTGTAAAGGAAAAGCATTACAAGGGCAAGCACGTGTACCTGCTATAATTACCTTTAAGTTACCCACATTTAAAAATATTTAAATGTGGGTTGAGTATAAGTACCTACGTGTCATAAAAACATGAACGCCAAACTAATTAAGTAATAAATAATGATTAATATTCCCTTAAATACAAATATGGAGTTACCTTAAATAAATAAATAAACCCTAAATATGAACCTTTTTTTCGTGGAAAAAGCAATAGCATGCCAACACTGTGCATCTTTACGTCACGTTTAAGTCACGTACTTTTCACGCGCGCGGCTGGTGCAGTACGGTTGCGTGACTATTATAGTACTAGTTTTTACATAGGTACTAAGCGGCTTAGGTAATGCTGGGTTTAATAAGCTCCACACCGCAGTCACACAGTCTGGCTGTGGTATCATCCGCTTTGTCTCGGAATTTTCGTCATAGAACACGATTGAGTCACTCGCTCACTTGAGGCAGCCGTGGTTTCCTGATATAGCTGTTTTTATGACTAAAATAGCGTAATTTTACTGTAGCAAACTCTCATATCTACCTATATTACTTTATTAACTCTACCGACAACTTAATATGCTGATACCCGCCATACCGCATTGAGGCAGAGTGGTGGTTCTCAGTTCCAAACCTCTTTTCAATACTAATAATTATTGATTCTAGATGAAAGATTTGATTGATTGATTGTTTGTTTGTATTGAATAGGCTCCGAAACTACAGAACTGATTAGAGTGCTATACCTAGGCTAAATTTTATCCCTGTAATCCTGTTACGCGGGTGAAACCGCGTGGCGTCTGCTAGTATCTTTTAAAATATAAGGGAATTTCTGTGCCATGCTTTAGAGATATACTGATGCGAAAGGTGTTACATAAGTCGACGGCCTCCGTGGCGCAGTGGTATACGCGGTGGATTTACAAAACGGAGGTCCTGGGTTCGATCCCCAGCTGGCCAAATCTCAATCTGCGATTTTCTTAATTGGTCCAGGTCTGGCTGGTGGGAGGCTTTGGCCGTGGCTAGTTACCACCCTACCGGCAAAGACGTACCGCCAAGCGATTTAGCGTTCCGGTACGATTTCATCCTCCTCCTAACAAGTTAGCCTGTTTCCATCTTAGACTGCATCATCACCTACCATCAGCTGAGATTGTAGTCAAGGGCTAACTTGTCAAGAATAAAAAAAAAGTAACATTACATATATTATAACATCAATAAATTGAAATTATATTTATATAAAATAAATCATATAAATAAATAAAATTAATTGATTTAAATTATATTTTATAAAATTTTCTTTTGTTTTGCCTTATGCAAATTATATAGCTAACACACAGCTAACAATGAATGTATACAGGATAGATCCAAAAGGGGTTTAAATAAAAGTTTCATTGGTTTACAATTAATATATTTATAAGCTATTATAGTTCAAATACAATAGTTAATGAAATTAAGATATTATATTGTGATCCAGTTATTAAAAAAAATATGGAATGTAAACTTTGTAATTTTATAAACATGAATAGAATTGGTTATCGGCTGAATTACCTATATGCACAGAATAAAGATGATCCAGAAAGAGCCTTTACAAGCAGTGTGGTGAAGCTGGTGAAACTAAAAAAAAAAACAAATGTCACACGTCTCCTTCACATCTGCATCCTTCATAAATTTTGAAATACATTTTATTGTATTTGCTCTATCTGCTTTGTATTGTTTAATCTGTGCATTTATGCATTATAATGAACTTATACATATTCCTGAAAAAAAATTTAGAATGAATGTAGTAATAAGTTAACTACTCTTTGTGTGTTTGTAAGAGAAAGTCAACTCAGCGGAAACATACTGTTAAATTATTTAGTTTATATGTTTAACCCATTTATCAAGAAACATGTACCAAATGCATGAAGTGCTACAAACTTTTCTAACTTGTGTGGCCAAAACTGGAACGTAACATTGAGGTGGTCGCCATTTGTAAAAGAAAACATACTAAAAGTACAACAACAGCGACACTTTCACCAGGCCAGATACGTTTGTACCACTTTAAACACCTTAATACCACGTGGAAAGCCAAACTGTCTTCCAGAAGCAGCCAACTGATCACTTCATTAATACTAGTTGAAAAAATTATAGTTTACCCACAGGATAGAATATATATGTTTGAACACACTGTGGGGGACAGCTATTTGCTACACTTTTAGTCATTGCTAATAAAAAAAATACTTACAATAATTGTCATTAAATATAACACAAGCCATAAAGCCATGTAATTTTGAGCATAAAGCTAAAGTTTTATATTCCTCTAATAAGTGAATAAAAAACAAAGTATAGTGATGATACTCTAAAATACTCAGTGCTAATAAGATTGAGAGAGCTAAGGGAAATGTTATTTACAAACAAGAGTCAAAGAGAAAATTAAAAACAAATTATAACAATTGATTATTTTTTATCGGGCAATTGCTCTAAGCTCCTTAATTCCCTATACTTATGATAACAGTGATTCTGTGGTGCTAGGGACATAGATCTGTTAGATTAATTAATAAATTGTTATTCAAATTGAAAGCTATACTTTTGTTGTTTATTAAAAAAACTAATTTTAAATATTAGCTTGGTTAATGTTATAGTGTATACTGGCACAGTTCACTTCTTATGAACATTAGTGGACTGAAATACTGAAGACGCAGACATCAAGTTCTCTATGTATTGACCTAAGACTTGGTTTTCAGAGCGTAGTTTTAAGTTTTCTTCTTTTACTGAATCAACCCTTTGTGACAGATCTGAAAAACAAGCATAATTAATTTATAAGAATGAATATGATTTGCATGAATTCTACAACATTGGGTATAATTTAAATTATGAATATTTCCTTTTTTAATTTTTAAAATATGTTGTTTAAATAATACCTTAACATAGTCACTTTAAGTAGGTATTTTAAATATTATTTTAAAATAAACTTCGAAAAAGTCGAGGTTAAAAAAACTTTATAAAAATTATAGAAAATAATCAAGTTTCAAAATGTACGCTCAGCGTTTTATATTCTTCCAGTAATAATGTTAACACAAATCATGTCAAATAATTCCTCAATCTACTGTTTTGTGATCCATTAAGGGAATTATTAGAAACAACCTTTTTTGAAACCTAATATTATAAATTACCTTAGAGACCTACCTACTTACAAACAAATAACTTTTCTGATAAAACAATGAAAATCGTGTAAATAAGAATAAAAAATATATACCATCTAAAGTGTTCTGAAGCTCTAAGACTTGAGATATTAGGCGCGCCTTTTCCTCCTGTTCATCTATTCCAGAATCTGCTTCATAACTAGCTGGTCCGTTCAACCCTGGGCTGGAAGAACCTCCCGTGTAGGAACTAGGAAGCGAATCCATTGACCGACCGTGATCCATGCGGTTGTTGTCCATATCGTCAGTTATAATCACTTGGGGATCATCGTCGGCCAAAGGAATGTTGTCATCATTACATTTTTGGATAATGGACGACATTTTACTCCAAATTCAATCCAAGTTCTTTTCTTTATTTGTTTGATTTGACAAATTAAAACAAATTGAGGAATGACATTGACAATTAGGTCAACAAATAAATCGTTTATTTGTCGTCTGTGGTTACAACCCCAGATTATGGTCACAACCTTAGAAGACAGATATATCCACAGATTAAATTTAAAGAATGCGTACACGGAACGGTGAACCAGCCCAACCCTCAGACTAATTAATAATAATATAAATCGCCTGACGCCAAACTAAATACAAATTCAAAATTAAATACATTCTTACGTTCGCACGACACGAAGCGTCGTATCGATAATTTCCAATATTATTAAAAAAAAATGGCGTCTTGTGTCTTGTTTTTTTCAGTACATTTCAGTTAAAAACGTAATTTTTATTTGTCAATGTATTGTACTTTCCATGTACTTACTTTTTTCTCATTGTTTGTGGCCATTTGTGGCTATTAGCTGTCTGTGCTTTGCCAAAGACAACATTTGACTTTGACGTTTGACACAGACGACAAATCCACATCCGTATTGTGTGTAAACTGTAAAATAAAATTATGTTTTTAATTTTGAAGAATTAAAATTTAAATTTTAAATGACTTTCTAACTTAATTACAAAAATTGTGTAAACACGTACTTAAATCAAGATAACGTGCATAAAATACATTTTTTGGAATGGCGTTGGTTATAAGAAAATCATCTCTTGACATTTTTTCCGTAGGAAAATGGATGTTACGAAGAGGTTATAATTTATTAATTTTACTTCTTCTTATTTTGTTTAGATTTGTATTGGAAATAACTTTCAGTATTACCTGCGATTATGTTTTAGATTGTCGCCTATTGTCGACTTTGCCTGAAAAAGCAGACGTTCTTGAGAATACCGAGGGAGAACAAGAAAAACCTATTCGCCCTAAGCCGAAGTTTAATAACCCTGTGCTCGAATACAGACATGTATATCCAGAATTTCTACCAGATCCTAATCCAAAATGGCGAAACAGCTTACGGGAAAAGATGGAAAGAGCTGACATGCTTAAAAGAAGGAGTCAAATCGATATCCCTGAATTTTACGTGGGTAGGTACTAGTTAAATATGATAATGTATGACCCTTTCAGTATGACGACTGCCTAGTTGGTCCAGTGTTTACCCTATGGTTTTGAATCACAAGGTCCTGGGTTCGATTCCCGGTTTGGGCTGTATATGAGAGACTGAGTTTTTCTTATATCAATCAACCCAGAGTCGGGAATTTACCCTGTGCCTCAGAGAGCATGCCAATAGTCCTCCACCCTGGCCCATTGTGGATTGGCAGACTTCACACACACACACAGAAAATTATGAAAATTCTCTGTATGCAGGTTTCCTCCAATGTTTTCCTTAACTGTTTGAGTCATGTGATATTTAATTTCTTAAAATGCACACAACTGAAAAGTTGGAGGTGCATGCCCCGGAACCAATTTGAATGTACACTATGTAAAATTATACAAAATGGAAATATCCTTCTTTTATACTGGTTTGCTTTGTATTCCTCTTATTGATATCAAAAGATTTTTAATGTCTGTTATCAACTTGACAAGGATGCATAAGGGAATTTATATATTTTGCTATGTTCAATTAAAAAAAGTAGGTCAACATGATTTTTAATTTTTTTTTAGGCTCAATATTGGCTGTGACTATATCTGACCCTCATGCACAGAGCAAGACCAACAAATTTGTTGGTATTTGCATTGAGCGCAAGGGCTGTGGGCTTAGAGCTGAGTTTATACTGAGGAATGTTATTGATCATCAGGGAGTGGAGGTGAATAATAATTTGTTTTTAGTATATTCATTTGTTTCCATTTACAAATTTTTTACTGTAATACAATGTATAATACTTATACTATACTGTACTTTTCTTACTATACTTTTTCTATACTGTATAATTTATGGATGGTTAGCTGATAATAAAAATTCCTGGACGGACACTACATCAGTCATTTTATTGGATAATGGTCCACAGTCTGATCACTGATTCAGATTTGATATCTGATATTAAAATTAAAAAAAACAATTGTTCAGCTGCTCTGGAATTATAATTGCTGTAACCTGACTTTGTTTATTACATTATCAATGTAACATTTTTTTGTAATGAATTAATATTTCAGGTCAGATATGAACTGTATGATCCTATGATACAGTCAATACAAGTGCTGAGGCTTGAGAAACGGCTTGATGACAAACTGTACTATTTGCGGGATGCACTACCAGAGTACTCCACATTCCCACTGGACATGGATCCTGAGATATTACCGGAAGGCACACCCGTACCTGTCAATCCTGTTCAGGTATATACATTTTGTAATATAACCAACAATCCTTTCCTGTAGGAATACAGAAATAAAATTTAATCTATGTTACCCTACCCCCTTTCCTAACTTCACTGAATTGTTTTGCTTTCCCGGAACCTCTTCACTACCACTTGAACTTTATGTATGGTATTAAAGTTTTAAAAAATATATACGGTCGAATTGAGAAACCTCCTCCTATTTTTGAAGTCGGTTAAAAATTCACTTTTTAGTATTATTACGAATTGTTTATCTGGAAGTATAGAAAAGTTTTTATAGACTTACAGGCATTTTTTTAATATTTCTCTGTAATAACCTACCTCATTATTCAAGCAATATTCTTTAAAAAAGAACTAATGAAATTTGTGTGCAGCTGTTTTTGAGATTTGTGCTAAGCAACACATACAGCATTTTTATATTATAGATCATCACAGATTTACTTGTGGATACTATATTTACCAGGGGCGATGGTTACAACAACCCAATTTCTATCAGCATTCAGGTTACCTTTTAATAGTTTACAAGTACAGATATTAGTAATTTAACATACTCAGCCAAAAACACGTTAACTGGTTACCCACTAGAAAATTACAGTCTTCGCTACTCATATTTATTATACATTGTGATATAAAACAAACTTTTTTGGTTTTAATTTGTGCTTCTTTTTATTATGTTCAGGTAAAGTTAAAACCAAGGCCCTGGCTTGAAAGGTGGGAACGGCAAGAGTTAAAAGGAGTCTCAAATATAGAAGAATACTTAAAAGAAAAGGACAGAGTAAGAAGGGAGTTAAGAAAAACACCATGGGAGAAATATGACTTAATGAAACAGTACAGGTAACATTGCATATCAATATCAATCTCATATCATCGTATCAATCTCACCTTAATTGTCACATTAGATATTTTATTGAGAAATAATACAATAAGGAACTTAAGTTAAATTGTCCTAATAATTACAAATCAAGGACAAGGAATGGTGGCAAGAATATTGGTTGCATATCCGCGCTGGACAGCCAGGCAACCCTTCCGTCACCGATTGAGGCAACCAGCCGCAATTAAATGAAATTTAAAATATGAAAATATTAAATAAAAAAATTCACAACATCTATACTCATAATAAAACTGGTCGAATTCTCTACATTTATTCGCAATTTGAGATTTTACTTATACTATTTGTAACACCAAAGTTACCGTGGCATAACGGACGCCAGCGCCATTTAGAATCTATACTTATAATAAGAATTCTGTACATTTCAGTCTGTCTGTCTGTCCGTGTTTTTTTGTTATTTGGGCCTCTGAAACTACTGAATGAATTCAAATGAAACTTGGCACGGTTTAAGACCATAACACGGAGAAGGTTATACTTTTTATTGCGAAAATGGGGTGAAATAGGGGTTGAAAGTTTGTATGGAAAGTCCTTCATTTTTAGAGTTACAGTTTTAAAAATTTGTTCATAAATCATAAAAAAAAACGAAATATAATGGGATTAAAAAAATTTAAAATTTAAACTCTAAAGTGGTGATATAGCGCTTGAAAGTTTACATTGATTTCCACGCGGACGAAGTCACCGGTGTCCGCTAGTACAAAATATTGTATACCCTTTTTAATCAAAAGTACAGTTTTTAAAATATTAAAAAATATAACACGCCCTTTTTCTTGAATAATATCGAAAATTACTGAAGCGACGGTTCGTGTCGTATTGACTCGACAATGTATCACTTTTTGAATTTCGTATTTGGAGCGGCTACGACACCGTCGTGTTCCGTACGCTCCATCTGTATATTATTGATTAATCTGTGAACATATTATGTTTATTATGTTTTTCAGGAAAACAATACCAGTTGAAGATCAATCGGAGATATGGAGCGAGGTGTATAACCAGTTGCATCAAATGCGGGTTTCCCGTAAGAAATTATCAAGGAAACGCTCTTTTACGATAAATAAGCCACAACTTGGTTAAATTAATAATAAATATTTTAGTCGATGATTAATAAATTAGATATAATTTTAAATGTTTTTTTTTTTTAATTTTTGCATGCGAATTTTTTATTTTATTTCCCCCTATTACTATTTTGGGAGTTAAATTTTCAATAATTAGTTCTTAGTGCTAATCTATCGCAATTACACATTCACGGTGCTAATCCCAATAGATTCAGTCTTTCCTTAAAATATTTTTGTTAGGAATAGTAGGGTGCAAGATTAAATGAATATCTGTATGAGGATGAGCCAAGAGGGATTTCCCTCATACGAAATACGCCTTGAATACCCTCCTACGGACTGTTTCTTGCTAAAATGTCAAGTTTCCTTTTCTGTCTACAATTACTAAAAAAGTATTGGTACTCATAGCACAAGAAGCTTACGATGGAGATTGCAAAACGAACAGAAGCCGAAATTAATGGTATTGATTGGTATATCCTTCAATGAAGTCACAAGTCCTGTTCTTTTCCGTAAGCTTTTGCCTGGGTTTAAGATTTTTTGAGCTAAATATTGCGATCGAGCCAAATATTGTATGAATAATCATTAGCATATCTGATTAGCTTTGTATTAATAAAACTTAAATAATTTAAAAATCCAATAAATCTATGTAAAAATCTATTCTGTGAATAATTTCGTCTCGGAGACAAAAAAATAAAGTAGTGTTCTCTGTCTATGCGTTTTCTAACTCTTATTGTTTGCAATAGATGGCGTAACAAGTCAAAAATGCGTAACAGATAGTAGAAATGAATTTGACTTTGACAGTAAAATAGTAAAAAGTATTTTTATACTATACGAATACGACAATTTATCCGATAACAATACGATTCGATTGTCGGTGCTCGATACTACCGAAGATTACTGAATATTTGAGTCCTATCGTAGTCGTACGTTTCCCGTAAGATGTAAATAAGCTTCAAAAGTGCAATACGCGTGAGGTACGGAAGGTTCGCAGATTAAATTAATTTGATTTCTTGGATAGAAATTGAATGCATATCGAAGTATTGTCATACAAAACAATCAAGTTATAAGACAATTAATTATATCGGCAATGTTGTGTTAAGTTTTCTATAGTGTAATAAAGTTTTCAATGTGAACTTCTTGTTGGAAATTTCGTGTTGCAGTGATACTGAATACACCTGTCGCCGGTGAGTATTGTGCTGTGTACTAACTTGTTTTAATAAAATTGTGAATGAGTAAGTCACAACTTACAATACTTTTTAAAAACCTACAGGTGGTTCAGGTCTATGATATAACGATAATACAGTTTTCAAGATATACAAACCATCTTTGCTTTGATATCGTTTTACGTTTGCATGTAACAAATTGCAATTGCATCGGTCCAACCTTGATTTATCGATTTGCGTGTACGAGCAATTAGTTTAGAACACTATTTTTTTTTTGTTTATTGTTATCATGTCTTTGTTTGTTCAATGTCTGTTAGGAAATAAAGATTTTCCATTACAGTTTTAAAAATCACAAATCTTTGCCCTACTAATAGATTTATTTGTGTAAGTGACTTATAAGTTAAGAAGTTCAAGCCTTTGTATTTCTTATTTGTGATATCAATAATTTAAGTAAAAAACAAATGTATTGACACATTTTTTAATTTCTTAACACATTTGTGTGTATTTTTAGATTTTGAAATAAAATTTATGAAAGACAACAATTATTCATAGTGATTCATTTGGAGACCTCCATGCAGGTTTGTTGTATCTCAAACCTGCATGGAGGCAGAAATAAGCATCGTGATAGCACTTTCCCAGATAAGTTCTGGGGCCTTACCACAATCTCTTATATCCATAGCGATTCCATAATATTTTGACTTTTCATACCCTGACGACCATTACGCTGGAGGATTGTTTGCCAATATAAGACATAACCAACCATTTCATTGACTCAATTCATACAACTTACTAAGGTATAGTTGGATGCAATATTTTTGATGTTTCCGGACACCGGATGTTTTTTTCACCAAAAAGATACATTATCAGAGAATAATATAGACTATTTTATCCTTTTAGAATTGAAACTGCGAGGTTCTGCTAGTTAATAATAAAATAACTGTTATCTCAAAAGTTTAGTTATTTATACTACACTAAAATACAAACTTTTTAAATTTTTATCTTTGGAGTGGTTAACCAGATTTTAATGGAGGTTATTGAGTAACATATTTTTTTCATTTTTATACTATTAATAAAAAAAAAATAACATGGTTCCTCCTATTTGTAAAAACAACATATTACACAAATAAGTCACAGGTGACCATTTGTAGTAAATAAAAGTAAATGCTTTGTAAAAGGTATATACAGATAGTTGTTGGACGAACATGCATTTGTTAAACTGCAGGACTTCCAGCAAAGCAGAATATTTATAAATTATCATCTGTGTGAGAGAATTGTTGGTAAACATATATCTATGCTACGAAGCTCCTCCTTGTAGTGTAATAACTTAACAATGCATTTCTGTTGTGCTTTTTTATTTATTCCTTTAGACAATGCATTTCTGTTGTGCTTTTTTATTTATTCCTTTAGATTATACACACATGCAATAATGGCAATTGTGCTGATGGTTTATGTTATTCTGTCATTTGTGTAGAAGAAAGCAAAGCTGATTGCTTCTTTGTAAAGTCACCAATTCATTCAATATATAACATTGAGCATAGGCAAAAGTTAGTATATTAAAACTAAGCACTTGGATACCACAGATAGGACCTGAGCCTTTCTGTGGTATACCTAAAAGCCTAGCCAAACACACCTAGTGTTACTATGACACTCTCATTTGCTGGAGAAAACATCCTGGAATTAATCACTCCAAAGAGCTGAAAAATCCTTCAATAAAAAGGCTGCTTTAGAACTACTAGTGCTCAGTATGAAACACCTATGTATCTTAGTGTGGCCACTTACCAGACACTGTGGACTTAATAGACACTTGTTGAACCTTGAGCTCCGGGACACAGATCTGGTTTAACCTTAAGCTCCAGGACACAGATCTGTGCAGACCCTGTCTAAAGGCAGAGGAAATACCTCTGCTCATGCAACAATGCAACCAACATTTCATAGTAAACCCGGAGGAGGTAAAACACATCCCAATCAAGAATACTGCTGCTGTTCTTGGCCGCAACCAGAATTGGAGGGGAAATTTAGTCAGTGGCGATCACAATACATCAGTAGAGGTCAACGTGATACAGGGCCTCCGTGAAGACCTGCTGAGCCGCTACATTGAGAAGAAGAAGAAGTAGTATATTAGGCTGAGTTTGTTGTGGGCTCTTCTGGGACCAAGGCACTTTTGGAAACCATGTAACCACCTCCACGTAAGCCTCCCACACGCAAGACCAGGACCACTTAGGAAAACCTCAATCAACCCAGCCGGGTTTCAAACCTAGGACAATCGTCTTGCGCCACGAAAGTCAACGAACTTGTTGGGATACTAATAATTCTAAAGTATCAAAGGTGTCATGTATCTCGGTAGGTGATGCTTTCACACTCTGTGCGTTCGTTTTGTTGTCATCCGGTTTCGTAAGCTAGATAAACGAAGTGTAGATAAGTTAAGCTCGTAAGACAACGCCCCAAAGATTTGGCTATAAATATAAACCATACAAAATATGTATCCCTCTGAAATTCGAGCTTCTGAATGAGTGTGCAATCTAAATATGTCATTAAAATGGTTTAACAAATCTTGACGACATTCTAGCGCACTTTTATGCTGTGATTTTCATCAGTTTTTCTGGGTTCGATACCGACTTCGGTTCCGACCGGTCTTGTCTATCGGCTTTCGCCTGGATATTTACCATCCTACCGGCAAAGACTTACCGCCAATTTTTTAGCGTTGCGGTACGGTGCTGCGTTGAAATCGTTAGAATATCGCCTATCATTAGGTATAGACTGCATCGCCACTTTCCACAAATATGAGTTCACAGTCAAGAGTTAACTTGTCTTAGGAGATCGTTAAAACGTCAAAGCCGCGGTTCCAGTCAGACTTAGAAAGATGTCCGGGTCCTCACTTTGTTCTAGCTAGGGTTTATCTGGCATAGCTATTGCGCTCATCCATTCCCTGATTTATATCTATATACTCTTATGCTGACTATACCCTATGGGGTATCAATTATACCTGGGTTGATCAATAATGCCATAGCAGAATCACTACTTATAGTGATTCTACTATGTCTTGGCTATTATAAGAGCGAATCAGTAATAACAAAACGATTTGCATCCACATTTCTAATATGCATACCAAAAATTTGGAATGCCCTTCCGGTGTTTGTGTTTTCTGACTCTTTATAATAATTTAAACTATCTTCAAAGCAAGAGTGAATAGGCATTTTCTCGATAAGCGCGCTCCAACATAGACCGCATTAATGCTTTCCATCAGGCTTAATTATTGTAGTCAAGCGCAAGCCTATCCTATCCTACTAATATTATAAACGCGAAAGTTTGTATGGATGTTTGGATGTTTGTTACTCTTTAACGCCGCTACTACTGAAGCGATTTGGCTGAAATTTGGAATGGAAATAGATTTTACTCTTAGGCACAGGCTACTTTTTATCCCGAAAAAATTTGCGAAAACTGATGATTTTGATGATATGAATGTTTGTTACTCTTTCATTCCTCAACTACTGAACCGAATTAGCTGAAATTTATAGCCTGGATTAATACATAGACTAATTTTAATCCCGGAAAAATCCATGGTTCCCAAAAGATTTGTGAAAAACTAAATTCCACGCGGACTATATTGCATAAAAAACACTCAACAATGCCGATGCGCGTCTTTGCGGCTATTCCTATTCGGAAGCCTGACTTCAGATACTTATATGACGCGAGTTGTACTAAAATAATTTTATTGGTTCCTTTTTAACAGTCGAAAGTCGTGTTACGGCGTTTGGATGTACGCTGCCATCTGACTTCATACACAAGGGAATTGGGGACTTCTAAATTTCTACACGTCATTTAAAACTTCCTTTCGTGACAGTAAAACCTAATTTTGGAAGTCATTTATTGCTTGTAGTTTCTCGGGCGCCATTCCCGTTTATGGGTGTTCCATGAAAAGAGTTATGTTGTCATAAACGGCGCCAAACTTTTTCCTATGTGTTACGAAAGTCGAAACAAATTCCGCTTCCTAGTTTTCTATAACAGGAACACGGGTGTTGTTTAACTGCGTAAATTCGGGAAGTGAAATCCGAAAATAAATCTTCTTTTGGTAATAAAAAATGTTATTCATGACTACTGTCATTTATTTTATATTAATACAAGTAGACTCCGCGCGATTTCACTCGCGTGGTTTTCGTTCCCGTAGCAATACGGGAATAAAATATAGCGTAGGTATCATTATTATCATCATTATCAACCCATATTCGGCTCACTGCTGAGCTTGAGTCTCCTCTCAGAATGAGAGGGAGTTTGGCTAATAGTCCACCGCGCTGGCCCAATGCGGATTGGCAGACTTCACACACGCAGAGAATTAAGAAAATTATCTGATGTGCAGGTTTCCTCACGATGTTTTCCTTCACCGTTTGAGACACGTGATATTTAATTTCTTAAAATGCACACAACTGAAAAGTTGGAGGTGCATGCCCCGGATGGGATTCGAACCTGCGCCCTCCGGAATCGGAGGCAGAGGTCATATCCACTTGGCTATCACGTCTTACAAGCGTAGGTAGCGTAGCGTAGGTATAGCACTAGCAATTTTTCAAATCGGTTCATTAGGTAGTTCCAGAGCCTATTCAAAACATGCAAACGAACAAATATTTCCTCTATAGAATACTAGCGGACGCCTGCGACTTCATCCGCCCATAGACCTCCTTCATTCCGCCCTATCGCAAAATCCGTTTTTAGTGGATACCTGCTCACTATAAACTACCTCCCTGCCAAATTTCAACATTGTACATCAAGCGGTTATCGAGATTTCGTGATGAATGACCTTTCACATTTATATATTAAGATTAGTATAGATATCCGTAATACTTATTAATTATTTCCCGACGCCCTGCGGTTTTATCCGCGTAGTTCCTGTTCCTGTGAGAAAACGGGAATAAAATATAGCATATGATACCCACAAATAACGTAGCTTTCTGGTGGTTAATAGAATTTTCAACACGTCAAATATGAATAAAAACGCCCCGATATTACCAACGTCATAGCTATCTGGTACACATTTATTAATTCCGCAATCGATACAGTTTATCACATTATCAGCAATGTTTGACTGGTTAAATCCCGCTTTACATACAGAAATGTATACATAGTTAATGCACGGCCTTGCTAAAATGCCTGTTATCACCTAATACATAACCATAACAATGTTATCTCGGGTACATATACCTTGGTTGTATATGAATTTCACATAGAAAGTACTTCTACGATGTGAAAAGTTATGAATGTATACATTTGTAGCTTTCATTATCAATCCGATGAGGAAATGAGATCATCAACGTGTCGCGAAGCTAAAGTAGCAATGGGCGGGGCACATAGTTCGAAGAGCCAATCGCTGTTGGGGTCCCAAGGTGCTGGAATGGC
Source organism: Bicyclus anynana (assembly GCF_947172395.1). Lineage (NCBI taxonomy): Eukaryota > Metazoa > Arthropoda > Insecta > Lepidoptera > Nymphalidae > Bicyclus > Bicyclus anynana. Next base: position 4,892,484 of record NC_069104.1, on the reverse strand, counting down.
GGCCCCGCACCAGAAAGCGCAGTGTTGGTGGAACCCCCACCAAGTGGACTGACGACATCAAGCGAGTCGCAGGTATTCGCTGGATGCAGGTGGCTCAGTATCGTGATGTTTTGAAGTCCCTACAAAAGGCCTATGTCTGCAGTGGACGTCCACCGACTGACATGATGATGATTGATGATAAATATCAATCCATATTCGGCTCACTGCTGAGCACGAGTCACCTCTCAGAAAGAGGGCCAATAATCCACCATGCTGGCCCAATGCAGATTTGCAAACTGCACACACGTAGAGAATTATCTCTCGGTATGCTCGAAAAATTCTCAGGTATTTCATTACTTTCGGAGCTACAGGGATTTTTAGAGTCAGATTTGCGGCGCTGCCGCGGATCCCTGAAAAACGCTCCATACAAAATGGCACGAGTTAGTGACGTCGTTGGCTCGCTGATCGTTTATATTAGTATGGGCGTTCAAACAAAATTACTAATATCTTTGTTATTTGTGCGTTTATGTTAATAGTTCATTTTTGAAAAATGTCACATTTAATGTAAGGAAGCTAAAACTGTATGAATTTTTATCTAATTACGATAAAAGATTTTTATTAGATTTTGAAATTTTATAATCTTATTTATTTTTATGTATAAATTAATTAACATTGACCTTATTTACCCGAATTTATGATAAAAATCAATATATTCCAACCTAGTCATCATCCCCATTATTATTATTAACAACGAATGCTCCCTTATCCGTTTGTAAAATTCTTATTTCACGTATCACCCGGGCACCGTAATTTTTTCCGGGATGAAATAGCTAGTGTTTATCCAGAGTAAAATTTTTCTCCATGCCAAATTCAGTCAAATCGTTTTTTTTTTATCTTGTATTTAAAAAATAACCAAAATTAAAAAAATAAAGCGTTAAATATTATATAAGAGAAAAACAAAAAAGTACAATGTTTCCGCCCGGGATCGAACCGGGGGCCTTGTGCGTGTGAAGCACACGTGATAACCGCTACACTACGGAAACGTATTCGTTTGGTGCTAAAATATAGTGCATTTAATACAGTGCCGAGTACTTGACTGATTTAGTAAACATTCATAGTTGTTTAGCATTTGATTTATGTTATTATCTTTCGTTGATTAAATTATGAGGCATTAAACGTTAATTATGCATATTATATTATGACTAGCTGACGCCGCGCAGTTTCTCCCGCGTGGTTCCCGTTCCCGTAGGAATATGGGGATAATATATACATATAGCCTTCCTCGATAAATGGGCTATCTAACGCTGAATGTATTTTTCAAATAGGACCAGTAGTTCCTGAGATTAACGCGTTCAATCAAACAAACTCTTCAGATTTATAATATTAGTATAGATTTGGGGACTAGCCTATCTATCTAACATATAGGAAATGACTTCTGCCTTCGGGTCGGAGGTTCGAATCCGGACCGGGGCATGTACCTCCCAAATTTTCAGTAATATGCATTTTAAGAAATTAAATATCACGTGTCTCAAAAGCTGAAGGAATAACATCGTGAAGAAACCTGCATTGAATTGCATGAAAATTTTCTCAATTATCTACGTGTGTGAAGTCTGACAATCCGCATCGGGCCAGTGTTAGGTGTACTTAAACCTAACCCTTCACATTCTGAGAGGAGGCTCTTGCTCAACAGCGACCCTAACCTGCAAGACATGATTGTAGTCAGGCGCAAACCTGTCCATCATCAATGCTCATTAGATAACATATTTTGACGACCTCCGTCGCGCAGTGGTGTGCGCGTTGGATTTCCAAGACGGAGGTCCTGGATTCGATCCCCGGCTGGGCCGATTGAGGTTTTCGTAATAGGTCCAGGTCTGGCTGGTTGCTTCGGCCGTTACCACCGTACTGGCAAAGACGTACCGCCAAGCGATTTAGCGTTACAGAACGATGTCGTGTAGAAACCGAAAAGAGTGGGGGTTTTAATCCAATTTCCGTCTAGTCAAGTTAGTCAGAGGCTAACATGTAGAGAATAAAAAAAATAAACCTCTTTGTTTACCATGATCGGTGACGACAGTTATGTCGTAATACTCAAACCGCCCTTAACCATTAATTGATAGTTAATTACAAGATGACTGCCACAGCTATTCAATATAATATTATGTATAGAATGTTGTACGTCCATTACTATTATGAAACTATAACGGGTCTGTGTTTGTTCATTAGAGATATTATTTAAAAACTAATTAGAGACATCTGAAGCAAATACAATACTTATTAGCATTTTTTGTATAGCAAGCAAAAACTAGTGAAAGGATTTCAATGGAGACATGACCTCTATCACAATGAGCTATAAACTATCATTAACTACCCGCATCCGGCTCACTGTTGAGCACGAGTCTCCTCTTAGAAAGCGAGGGGTTAGGCTAAAAGTCCACCGCGCTGGTCCAATACGAATTGGAGGTGCATATCCCGGACCGTATTCGAACCTACATCCTTCGAATCAAAGGATGAAGTCATATCACGGCACTCTATAACCTCTAGTTTTATTTATCTCAAATAATAATTAGAAGTTGGAACCTATGAATAGAAACTCAAGTAACCGATTGTATATTAGAACCTATAAATATTTGCCTGTTTAGTAAGTAGATTGGAATATTGGGCGAAGTCCAGCTGGCCTATTTCCTATTTTGGTCTTTATTATCAACCCATCAAAATAAAAAACGAATCGATTGACAAAATGTCATCCACATACTACGATACAAATTACAAATGTCATCCGGTGCTTACTGGTGGATATCATATAGTATACATGACACTTTGTCAATTGACTTGTTGTCAATTTCAATATGTTGATAATAAAGACCAAAATAGTGAATATGCCAGCAGGATAGAAACTAGTACGCACATAAAACTGATATCCATGATGCTTCGGAGATAAAACCGATAGTCATCGCTATTGCAATCACCGAAACAAAGAGGCAAGCAAGTAATTATAATGAAGAATGCGTGTTTAATTAAAGGTTCCATCAATTAGTACTGTTGATTTATTGCGAATGGTAATGATTTCCATTACCATTCGCAATAAATCAACAGTGGTATTTTTTGTCGTTTTGGTAAAAAAAATATGTAGTGAAAATCTGTAAAAAAAAAAATTTTTTCTGAACGTTAAGTGCTGTGAGCTCCTAATGGGACCTCAGCGGCGTTACCGGGGATTTTGGCAAGTGCAGAAGCATCAAACTTATGGGGCCTGAAGGCCGAAACAAAAGATGTTGGCGAAACGAGAAAAGAACGAACGAACGAGGAAGGAGAAGCCCTTGGAGAGCCAAGGGCTTTTCTTCTGAGACTCGGCCCTTGGCTTAGAGGACCATTCTGGTATGGTGTACCTGAAAAACCACGTCCGGGTGACGTTAGATATAGGAGACCTCGTCTTCGCCGGCGAAGACGCTGTGTAGCTTGTGTTTGTGTTGCCAGGGAAGTCTTGTCGGTCGTTATGTCATCGTCAGGATCGTAAAAGACGATTTTCGTTAAGAAAGTGTTGAGTGATATGTTGGAAATCAGTTTTTAACAAGGCTTTTGCGAGGTTTCGATTTCAAAAAAAAAGTAAATTCAAAGTAATAAAAATGGTTTTAAGTTAAAATATCATCAGATATCGTAATTAACGATGTTATTAAGTAGTGCGATAACTTGGAAAATGCTGCCTAATTCGTTGCGAAGGCATGCTGCGACTAGTACGGCTATCACCAAACCTTAGTAAATTTAAAAATAATTATTTAATTAATTCATTAAGAGAGTTTTCATAGTCAAACACGAAAACTTGGTTACAAGGCAAGTCTTTCATTTGTTGTTATATAGATAACTAGCGGACGCCCGCGACTTCGTCCGCGTAAAAATTGATGTAAACTTCTCTACCTCTACCTTACCCTGCTCGTAAACCTACCCAACCCTACCCTACCCTACCCTACCCTACCCCTACCTTACTCCTACCCTACCGCTAACGATAACCCTTCCCTCTCCCCACCTTACCCTACCCTAACCCTACCCGTAACCTATCCATACCCTATCCTACCCTACTCCTAATCTACCCCTACCCTACCCCTACCTTACTCTTACCCTACCGCTAACCCTAACCCTTCCCTACACCTACCTTATCCCAACCCTAACCCTACCCTACCCGTACCCTACCCCTACCCTACCCCTACCCTACCCTACCCCTATCCTACTCCTCCCCTACCCTATACGTTCCATATCCTTCCCCTACCTCTACCTTGCCCCTACCCTACACTACTCCTACCTTATCCGTACCCTACCCTACCCTACCCTACACTTTCCCTAAATTACCCCTACCCTACCTCTATCCTACCCCTTCCCTACCTCTATCCTACCCCTTCCCTACCTCTATCCTATCCCTACCCTCAGCAAAATTGGTCCAGCCTTTTGTGCGTGGTGCAATGACCAAAAGACTATAATTTCCCAAGCGACTTCTATGCTAATACTATAAAGAGGTATAGTTTGTGTGGTTGTCGGGGGTAATCTCTGGATCTACTGGACCGATTTGGAAAATTCTTTTACCAATAGAAAGCTACATTATTTGCGAGTGTCATAGGCTATGTTTGGTCCTCATATTTATACGGGAACGGGAACCACGTAATTGAAACCGCGGGGCGTCATATAGCGGCATTTCTGCGACTTTCAGAAATTTTGTATTATCTCCGAAACTATATAACTAATTAACATACTGTAAAGGGCAAATCTTATCTCTATAATATCCTTGTGATTATTAAACAATTTATTTTGATAAGGATTTAAGTTTAGTTGTGTAAATAATGACGTAAACCTTAATTTAAAATTTAAATAATTTATTAAAGTACTAAAGGTACTATATCTGCTAAAATATAAAAGATAGATATATGGTGTCGCGGACTTTTTTGTAGAACTTTTAAAGGTTCAAAAAGCCTCCATACATTTATTTCAGTTATACGCAATGGTTGAGTCAGCGCATGCGAATAAGTAAGTTTTTCGGTCTGACCTGTAAGAGAAAACCCGCGATATCTCAGTAGTTATATATGATAGAAATATAAAATATAGCCTATAGCACTCCCCGATAACGTAGCATTCTACTGGTGAAAGAATTTTTAAAATCGGTCCAGTAGTTCCGAAGATTACCCAATTTCAAAAAATTGTTACAAACTTACAAACTTACAAACTTACAAACTTACAAACTTTACCTCTTTATAATATTAGTATAGATAAATTCGTGTTCAGTGACAGACATAAAAAATGATTTGATTTGGCTTCAGAGATTAAATTAAATGTTATTTACGGTTTTAATCCGATACAAGAAAAAATAACTTTTTCAATTACATTAACCCTCTGTGTTCTAGTTATAATCCCCTATCGTTCTGCCTTCACCAATTCATTGCATGTTTATACGTTATAAACGTTTTGTGACTTTGGGGTTGTGATCACCAAAACAGGGGTAACAATAGGGTAGCCCGTGCCCTTTACGCTGTTGAATACTATTATTCAGTTTCGTTATTACATAATAGACTTTCATTTTACTTTGAGACTTCCTACTGCGAGGTTAAAAGGTGTTATTATAGCGAGGCGTACTAAAACTCGTGTACGTGCGTACCCTTTGTGATTTGCATTAGCGGATGATTGCGATTTTTTTTGCATGACACTAGAAAATTAAAAATAAGTCCCTTAAAAATAAGTCCCATAGATGAACTTTAAAATTTACAATAGGTATCTCACATTCGGTGAATTTCAGTCTGTTATGTCAGCCACATTGTTTAAGCTCTGTGTAACTGTGTTTGCCACATATTCCATATATTCCTTTTCATAATATCAAATAGTCTGTGACTCTTGGAAAGTTATTGGTTTTACTCTATATTACGATGTTTTGGACTGGCTAAGGTGAATCAAAGTTGATTATAAAATGCTTTATCGATCGGATATTGCTTTAGTGCTCTGTATCGATGGATTAATTTTTTCGTGTGTATTAGTGGGTCATCGCCTCAAAACAAATTATATAGGACCCGCCTCGTTAGTCGTTACTTTTCTGGCTAAGTGTATGATGAACGATCTAATGCGATTATAAGAATTGTCTCTACAATATCGATGTTTTATAGTGGTAATCATATTCGTCGTGATACTGGTCCTTCTACAACCGGAGTGAGGTCTTTGCATGGCTTATGGATCTAAAATGCATTAGTAGTTGGCATTTCGATCGGGTTCCAACATGGTTCCTGCAGATCATTGCAAAGTAAAATCTTTTTAGATCAAGCTGCCATCTCTTAAATACAGTTTCTTAGCGACTGGTTTTGAAATAAACTGTATAGATTTTGATTTAGCATAAAATTGCCTGAATTCGTTGTAGTCTGTAAGCGCACTTACTTTATTATGATTGCATAAAATAATAATCTTTGTCCGTTACATAACCTTTCCTATTTTAACGTACTTTCAAAGTTTAAACGGTTATTTCTTCTTTGTTTTAGGAATTTTATGGTCGTGCTTAAGTCATTTTGGACGAACAGTTAAGGATATCTATGTTATTGAATGTACTCGGAGCTTTAATGAGCATAAGTTTGCCTTTTGTGGTTTGAGGTAACCATTATGTCTTTGTCAAAGTTTAAACCTAGTAACTGTATTTTAGTTATTTTTATGACTTGTTTACATTGATGTATAATACAATGTTGTACATCCATGCTTGCAACTATTTATTTCTTACGGTGATAAGAATTCCATTCTATTCTAAGAAGAGATGATATTAAAAATACTTAATATTAAAGAGTGGCATGTGCAGCAAAATTAAAAAAAAATAACGTTAACGTTTACAAGCGTTTAACACATATTTATAGTAACGTTTGAGGATAGACGTGGCGTAGCAATTTTTATATACTCAGAGGCACAATTACCCGCCCTCTTTAATATTCGTCATTCGTCATCAACCCATATTCGGCTCACTGCTGAGCTCGAGTCTCCTCTCAGAATGAGAGGGGTTAGGCCAATAGTCCACCACGCTGGCCCAATGCGTATTGGCAGACTTCACACACGCAGAGAATTAAGAAATTCTCTGGTGTGCAGGTTTCCTCACGATGTTTTCCTTCACCGTTTGAGACACGTGATATTTAATTTCTTAAAATGCACACAACTGAAAAGTTGGAGGTGCATACCCCGGACCGGATTCGAACCCACACCCTCCGGAATCGGAGGCAGAGGTCATATCCACTGGGTTATCACGGCTCACACGGCTCTTTAATATGACGCGAGTATATTAATGGGCGGATAATTGTGCCTCTGAGTATAGTAAAACCGGTGGTCAAGTCACTAGTCATTACAAACGGACAGACCTGACGTTTCAAAAGTGCTTGTAAACTTAGCCTACTTGAAATAAACGAAAATTTAATTTGAATTAGTATGCCACCTACGGCGACAGATTATATGCTTTAGGTAAAGTGCTTTTTGCTTCACCATAGCAGAGTAAAAAAGATTTGTTTTTATGCAATGACAAGTTAGCCTTTGACTGCTATGTCATCTGATGTTAAGTGACGATGCAGTTTAACTTGGAAGAAGTACACGTTTGTTCTATCCATACCTCTGACGATTTCTACGCGGCATCGTAAGGACGTTAAATCGCTTGACGGTACGTCTTTGCCGGTAGAGATATCTAGACACGGCCTATGCCTAACACCAGACCAGAGTAGACCAGATCTGAGCCAGTTTAGACAATATAAAATCATAAATTGACCCGAGCTGGGAGTAGTAGCTCTTCCTCCACAGCACTGTCAGAGTCAGAGAGGTCGTCAAGGTGTCAAAACAAAGGCGCCGTTTGATGAAACAGCACGAATAAAGTTAAACGACGCTGCTTCCTTGACGCAAAGTATTTTATAATACACTATGCGATGTTTCATTACGATGTCATCGCAATCTGACAATCTCACGTTTTTCCGCCTTTCTATGCAATTCCTTTAAAGGGACGACTATGTAATTCTATGCGAATCACGGTTATCAGTATGTAGATTCAAAGGAGCTTTGGTGGTTACTGCATCGGTTCTCTCGTTCCTTGTTAGCTATTCATGAATAAATTAGATTGCTTTTGACTGACGTCAAAATTTTGTATGATTTGTAAATGTATTACACAAGGCACGTTAAAGCACTTTTGCTAATCTTTCCCAGATTAGTTATAATTGAAAATTATATTTTTAATAAAAAACATTTCTTAATTGTTTAATCAAAAAAAAAATGTTTTTTATTTAAAAAAAAACAATTTTTTATTAATCGTAGACCGTATTTTTAGAAATCTCAACAGCGCGGAGGTCTTAGATTGACCATCTGACCATTGATTTATAGCATTGATAAAAAAAACAACTTACTACGAACACAATATTACCCAAATTTGCAAATACCAAAGTAATCTTTACATAATACATATTAGATGACCCTGAAATGTTGTTTTGCATTATCGCTTTTAAAAACAGGGATTGATGAGAGATGGTTCAAAATTAAGGGTCTTATGTATTTTTCAATGCTCATCATAAAAAATAAAAATATGATAATATATATTTTAGATTATGCACCCTGTTTCATTTAGAAGTATAAAAAAGGTGCAACCGCTTCGGTGGAGTTTGGTAACAAACACATAAACAAGGTGACACGAGAATTCATATACGAGTATTAAAGATATTAGTAAGAATCATAAATATAATCGATCTCAAATAGCTCAACTGTAACTTAAGGTATAATTTCATATTGAATTTGCATACTCAAATCAGGTAGTCAAATTGAAACATGACAGCAGAAAGCGCAAACTGTCACAGCCAACAGCCTTGTAGCCTCAGAGAATGAGAAAGTTGCTCGTTTTGAATTGATTTCTTATTCAAATTCAAGAAATAATGAGCTAGATTGTCCTATGTCAATTTAAAGGTACTTAGGTGCATGTAAACCGGGCTACTCTAATTCGTGAAATGGAGATCCTGATACAAATACACTGATTTAAACTAGCAGAAATGATATTAGTTATTCCAAACAATGCAAACCATGGTCAAGGAACAAGAAAATTGGTTTACTTAGTTCGGCAAACCCCAAATGCTTTTTTATGGCTTAAGGAGTTATTCTGATTTTATTTTGGTTTTCTCTATTAAAAAAAATACTCTCAATAAAGATAATGTATTATATTTAATCAGCTATAGATAATTTCTTATTAATAGAAAATACTTTTATATTAAAGAAATAGTAGGTACTAAAAAAACAATGTCTGCTCTTTACTAAATACTCATAAAATAGAGCATTTTTTAACCAAACAGTGTTTTTAACTTGTTTACTAACTAAAAAAAAAATATTAATGAATTTGGATGATGATGAATTTTGAGATTGTATTTGAGAGCCATTGAATGATGAGTGTAAAAATAATATAATAAATAAAACCAAAAGCATAATATGTCAACGATATCAATCAGCAAGAGCTTTCTTTGATCTTACTTCAAGAGCATGGAAAAGATCGAGTAGCGTCTCCAAATAGATGCGAAGCTTACCATCTATTTCAAACACAGCTATAATTTCCCGCCTAACTTATGAGTTAACACATTCTATAAACAGGTATAGTAAATTAGAAATCATTGACGTAATTAGGGGGCTAAAAGACCCCTCCTGATTTTTGTAAGGATAAGATAAGTCGCCCCATAGACATGTTACATCCCTTAATGTAGAGAACAATTTTATTAAATTCAAGCCGTAATAGTGTGAGGGAATATAAGTACAATGGTTTAATAAATGGTTTAAATCACTCCGATAAGGCACTCACGAAAACTATTCGTTCTAATGCTTTAATATTAGAATTTGGTTTGGTTAAATAATTCGTAGCATAGAACTCAAATGAAGTTTAAAATAATATTAATTAACAAGTGAACATAAAACTAAGATGGAATATTTGTTAAACACAAATTACTGTTCGTGAAGTAAAATACAGTTACTGTTCAGTATTCATGTCGGTCCTTTATAAACAACCCGTCAATCCTTGCTTGCTTTAATGGGGGGTTGATATGTTGGTTTAGTGTGTTGATTAAAAATTAACTTAGATTTCGACATGCTATTCTAACAAATATGAATACTAATGGAAGTTTTACATACGTGTGGCTAAAGTAAATTCAAATTAGTAACCAAATTCTTAATTATAATATCTGGTTGGTCTGCTCTCTTGAAAAAAAGTCCAGTTTTTGGCATTAAGTTTTTTTGGACTTTTTAAATAATAAGTTATTCTTTCCACTTCAAAAAATTTTCTCCAAATATATTAGAAACTAGAGCCAAATCACACTTTTAATCTATTTAGACAGTTGCTTCTGTTCTCAATGTACAAAGCTGAAAAGTTTTGAGTTTGATGTGGCCCTCAGTGGCAAAACATTGTTAGACAAACATTAGGAACTCTTTCATCTGTGTAAACATGGCAAATAGTTTGGAGCTACGAATATGTTTTGAGTTCCATTTTCCAATATGTGTTTCGTCTTGTCATAAATGGTGCTACGCAGTCAAAATTACATATACAGGAATATCTATTGCAATAATTGTAACTTTTTTTCAGTAACTGGTTTTGATATCCTTTATTTTACTTTCTTCTTGTTTTCACCGGTTCACGTCGTTATGGCGCTCTACGAAGCTATCCTGACTATTTTTGTATTAACTTCATGTATGTATGTACAATGTGTACGTAGACATATCCTGCACTGTTTTAATGCTATAAAAATCTAATAAAAATAATTTGCTACTAACTAACTAATCTATGTATATTTAAAATGAAACTCCATATCTTACAAATGTTTCAATTGTATAATTAGGTACTATTTGAATATCTGGTTAAATCTCGGAGCTGGTACGAGCGCCTAAGTCCGACTTTCCCCTTTCGACCTTAGCATTTGTGTTTCTTGGATAGCATATTCTTTTACTTAGGTGCTAGTTAGTCGTGTATCGAAAGTAAGAATATCATTACTAATTGGTTTCTTAAGATTTGCTGGAAAGATTAACTGGTATATTTCAATAAATTGCAGTTTTCATATTGCACGAAATTATAAAGTCCAGTATGTCTACTCTTTATTCAATGAAAAATGTAAGCGCCAGCTCTTGGTTCACCTGACGCATGGATCAATTTGACAGACAGAGTTAAAACATTTTTGATATCTGATGACCATGGGCATAAAGTATCAAAGACAAGCGCCATAGTCATTAGATATGACCGAGTATTGACGACGCTTAAGGAATTGAGCATATTCAGCAGCTGCGAACGTAGTGATTATATATTATTTGTTGCTTTGAGCTGCGTCAGGCGTTTGGGTAGTGCGCGAAAGACGAGACGCTGCCAACGTATCTACGCTAAAAAGCACGCACCATAGACCACGGTAAATCGTCCCACGCTACTATAGTTAGATTATATGCATAATTCCACATAACTTGTAATTTAGGTCTTCTATACTATATCACAGAAAACATCTATACTATCTTTTTCTTGAATATGTGTTTAGTTTTAATATTTCCAGTATTACATTACTTAATCTAATTCTCGTAGTTACAGTACTTAATCTTGTTCTAATTCGTACGTAAATAGAACTTGATGATTTTAATTTAATCGTCTAGAAATTCTTAATCGCTTAAGATTAGACAGGTGTATAAAACTAGGTTTATTGCATCCGATTATATTTGCATTTGTAACCTTAAAAGGGTCAGTATCGTTGAAGGCAGTGCGTGTCCAATCAATGAATCAGAAGCGGTATTTCCATTTAGAATCCACCTTGAAACGAAGCCTTTGAGTAAGATGCCGAATAATAATAATTAAATGAATATTAAACATTGAACTGAATATTGAATAAATTTCAATGAATATTGAATGTTGAACTGCTTGCAATTTAAAAAAACTTACAAGATTTTTTTTTAAAAAATTGACAAATTGATAACTAAAACAGCTCTAGGTATTATAAAAAAGAGTAAGAGTGCAAAGCTTGTTGGGCCAAGGTTTGTTGTACCTATGATCAGGGCTTCTCCTAATATTGGGTCTCAGTAATAACTGTCTTCTATTTCCCATCCTTGGTTCAACAGACAATAGAAAGCTTTTTGAGATGTTGGTTGAAAATTTCACCTTACAGACAAATGAATATTATTCCTAATTTGCTGCTTGCAAAATATAAAGAAATACTTGTTACGAGTATATGATTCTTTCAGTAAAAACTTATTGTAGGATGAAGGATAATTAATATTCTAGTTTTCAAAGTTTCAATCAATGGTTGTCTTTAGTATAATCTCTACATCTAATATTTACCGTACTTACATTTAACCGTTTACAGGGTGCACCAAGTCAATTGCTCAGTAAGTTAATGCGCAGCCTGTGTCGGTGTCTACGTGTGCAATGATAGTCTACAATCCTACATGTTGTGCCTACTTAAATACCTAGCCTTTAGCTATCGGTCAGCAGGGGAATGTTAAGCCGCGTTTCCAGCGTATATTTTGCGC